>NC_140413.1:22757500-23382500 GCF_965140295.1 Lepidochelys olivacea
GCTCTCCATTCTCCTGATCATCCTAGTAGCCCTTCTCTGCACCTGTTCCAGTTTGAATTCACCTTTCTTAACTGCTACAAACTTGCACCTTATTTCTAGTCTGAATTTATCTAGATTCAACTTCCAGCTGTTGGATCTCGTTATGCCTTTGCCTTCTAGATTAAACAGCCCTCTATTATCAGAAATCTTCTCCTTGTGTAGGCACTTATAGACTGTGCTCAAGTCACCTCTTCAACTTGTTTTGCATAAAATATAGGGTTAAGCTTCTTAAGTCTTTCATTATAAGGCAGATTTTCCAGGCCTTCAGTCATTCCTGCAGCTCTTTGCTTAACCATTTTCCAGTTTTTCACCACACCTGGACACGTTGTTATTCCAGGAATGGTCTCACCAGTGTTGTATTTTTGAGGGAGCTCCATCTCCCTACTCAATATTTCCTTGCTTATACATCTAAGGATCATGTTAGCCTTCTTAGCCACAGTATTGCCCTAGGAGACTTACAATTTTCGGTGAGAACTACATAGCCCATCCTCTAGGTACTTTTAATCATATTTAAAATACACAATCCATACAAAATAAAGAACCCAGTGTGTAACCACCCCAGTTCCCATGGCAAAATCAACACCCTCCAACTACAAAAAGAATACCCCTACCTTCTTTAGAAACCCAGCCATCCCATGCCTCTCCACTCTCCCCAAACTACCAGAAAATACCCATAAATAAGTTTTTGTTGCTTTGATTTAAACTGCTAATGTTTGTAGGAATCCTAATGAAACATGCATGTGAGATTGGTTGGTGATATAGATGAACATTTTTTACAGATCTTTTCATAATTAGTTGAAAAGTCTTTTTTAAAGTTTGAACAATTCTATTTAAGAACAGTTACGAAAGTCCCCTGGGGTAATTCCCTAAAAATGTGAGAGGCAGCATTATAGGAACACGTCATTGGTTTTGGCTATCGTACCATACGAAATCTAACATGTCTCCTAACAGAATGTTGCGACGAAAGGGGTAAAATCAAAATGTAAAAATAAAAGGGAAAATGCAAATGTGTTTGTCATTAAATCTCTTTCATAGCTCTAATCCATCCTTGACTCTCTCCTTTGTTATATTTTCTTTTTGTGGAGATGGGCCAGAAAAAACACAGCCTCGCAAGCTGTGAAGGAGGATAACAAATAGGGTTTGTGTGCTCTTGGGCATGATGGATGAGACGTGGCCGGATGGGACTTCACTTTGGAGGTGATTCTATCTACAGTAGTTTGACTCTAGCACTTGCGACATGAAGGACCCTATTGTCCACAATGACATTTCGTTCACAGAAGCTGGCAGTGAGCCTCGCCATGCAGAGCTGTAGGTCGGGTGATGTGTATGGATCCCAAGAAATGGAAAGCTCTGTATTGTCAGCGTAACCTACTTTTACAAACATCTCTTGACAACCTGTTTCCTTTTAAAATAACTCTTGGTACATGAGGCAGAGGGAAGGATGGTTAAGGCTGGGAATTTGGCCTTGGAAGATTTGGGTTCAGTTCTCAAGTCTGCCACAGACTGCCTGTGTGATCCTGGGTCATTTGCTTTGGTGACCTCAGTGATTTTTCCAGTGTGAAAGTCCTTTTCAAAAGTGTCTTAGGCTCTTTGGAGTCCCCATGAGAGGCCCAGTGAGACTTAGATACAAAGTGCCTAAATCACTTTGGAAAACAGAACTTAAGCTCCTTAATCACTTCCATGCTTTTTGCAAATTTTACTCTTCATCTCTTTGGACCTCAGTTTCCTCTTCCATAAAATGGAGATAACACTTCCTTGCAAGGGTGTTGTAAGGATAAACATATTCATCATTGTGAGGTCCACATTTACTACAATCATAGGACTCATAAATAGATGGATGAGCATATTTAAAATTTCTGTTATGGTGTTACAAGATAGCTGGTCCTTGTGGATAGACTAGGCCCAGTTCCCTGGGACCAGAGCAGGTGAGTCCAATCCAGACAATTAAAGGGGACTGGGCTACACGTAGGTCTATGAAGGGCTGCTAGAGGACAGTGAGAAAGGAGGGATTGATTGAGACCGGCTGTGCTGGGGGAGGGAAAGCCGCAGTGGAATGGAACTAGCTGTGCGTGGTGGGTCCCTTGGAATAAAGAGGGATAGATGCTCAGGAAGACAGCCCCAAGGCTGCTGCCCCAGAGAGAGAGCAGAACTGGGAATCTACCAGAGGTGCCTGAGAGGGGTAGAGATGAAACGTGAAAGTAAGGACTGAGTTAAGACTGTTTGTTTGTTTTTCTGTTTATTTGCTTGCTTTTACTCGGAAAATAAACCTTCTTGAAAGAGACCGGGCGTGGCAGCGCATACTTTGGAGCTGGGGAGAAGCCCAGTCCGGTGACGCATGGTTATAAGTAACATGTTATTAATAAACAGCTGTGTAGTCCTGTGAACATATATGGTGCTTTAGGGTAGAAAACATTTCTTTATATTCTGTAAAGAGCTTACAGTTGAATAAAGACAAGTCAAAAGACAGGACAGCAGTTCAGCTAAAAGATGTTGTGGATAGATCAGAGGAAAAGGAGCCCAGTGAAGGAAAAAAATCTTGGGAGTGGGATTTAAGGAGGGATTTGAAAGGAGCAGAGGATGTAGCTGCTCTCACGGTTCGTGATCAGTGTAATGGGACAGGTTTTGGAAGCTGGAAGTTAAGTTACAGCTAGCTGAGTTTCTGAACTGGGACAAGAAAGAGTAATGAGTAAATAATAAATTAATAATGTGTACCTAGGTCTTACAGAGCACTTTTCATTAGCTGATCTCAAAGCACTTTACAAAGTGGTCAATATCATTATCCCTATTTCCAGATAGGGAAACTGCCTCCCAGCCGCCAGAGCCTTTCACTGAGTTGCATAGTTACAGGTGTAGTGCCTGTAGTCTCCATGCTGCCAGAAGTGTATATGGACCAATCATTCATTAACTTTCTTCCAGACCAAAGGAGAACTTAATTCAGGAACCAAGCTATTCCTTATGTTCCAACAACACTATGACCTCTATGAGAGCAGATTAGAATGAAAGGAACCTAGGAAAGGGATAAAGCACTACTACACCAGTGATGTATCATTGCTTTTCAGGTTGCTTCCTTGGCCCTGGCGCATAAGATCATGTGTTTGCAGGCATTGTCCTCCTCTTTGTCATCACTACTAGCGCTGCCCACTTACAGCCATTTTCTCTTTTCACTGTTCCCTTACGGACCTTTACTCTCACTGGAGGTTTTAAGACGTTCATCTTAGCCCAGACCTTCAGTCCTCACGTGTACACTATTCCTACTGAAGTCAGTGGGGACATTGCCTGCCTGCAAATCGAAGGAATTAGTCAGTCTCTCCCTGTTTTGATTCTGTTGTAATCAACACCACTTGGGTAGACCCCTGAACTGACTTGCTTTCACTGTAAACCCTTAAGCTCCTGATGCCCTTGACATGCTTTTGCTTCAAGGAAAGATCCTTGTACAGGATTCAATTCAGAAACATTTAATGTAAGAATTTCCTTTTCTTTCTGTCATCTCCCCATATGTGTTAAAACATACAGTATTGCTTTCATTAAACAAGGGGAATAGCCTTTCTCCCCAGTTCCCTGTCAGTGCCAGCTCTGTCCCAGAGGTGAGAATTAAGATAAAAACACAGCTTGAATGCTCTGCTAAACCAGGCTCAGTGTGGATGTCCCATCAGAGCTCACAGGCCCAGCTGTTTATTCTTACACAATAGATCAGTATTAGATTTATTTTATCAGAGGCTTTATTTAAACTGTTAATAACAAAGCAACAATGAACAGAAAAAAAAATCCATGTCTTCCAAGTTTAGGATAAGATGGTAGTGTAGAAATCCTTTGCTAACTAAGAGAAATGTTCACAAGCGATATTTCACCTTCAAATGGAACTCTATTTTTTACTTTCAACACTTTCCCAATTACTAATCAGTGAAAGTTGCAGCGTTCTAGATCAAGATTATTTAGCTTGCAATGCACCAAACATTATGCCAATGTTATAGCCTCCCCTGGCTGGGAGTGGAGTTCTAACAATGCTAGTGCCAGGGAGGGGGTTGTCACACAGCCTGGTGTGATGGGGAAGAGAGATGGTAACTAATCATAGTGTTCAACTAACCATGGCAACACATAGCATTCATATGGCTTCAGGTACATCTACACAACCACAAATCCCTGTGGCCATGAGTCTCAGAGCCCGGGTTAACTCTGGAGACCCATATGCAGCACAGGCTCCAGCCTGAGCTGGAACATCTACATGGCTATTTTTGGCCCTGTAGTACGAGCTTGAGTCAATTGACCAGACTTAGACTCACTGCCATGGTTTTTTACTGTGTAGATGTACCCTTACATATCAAATGTGTTTAAATGCAAATGAGTGATCACAGTAATTGTAGACAAAACAATTATTATTAACCAGCGGGTGTGAAGACTCTTTAGGTAGGGTTGGAGAAAACTCATTTTGGATCATCGTCGGTTCTGAATTATAACTTTTTTTTCATTTTTATGTTCTACTTAAGGCTAATAAATGTCTGATCTCAGAAACAGAGAGGAATATTATTTAACATTGTATGTTATAGTAGCACCTAGAAGCCAACCAGGAGAGGGACCCATATGCTACTGGTACAGACTTATAATAGATGACAGTCCTATCTATCTCAGGTGCTTTATGGCCCCCAATACTACAATATTTGAGTGCCACACAACCTTTAATGTATCTATTCTCACAATACTCCTTTGAGGTAGGGAAGTACCATTGTTCTCATTTTACTAATGGGGAACTGAGGCACAAACGAAGTGACTTGCCCAAGGTCATATAGCAGAACAGGGAATAGAATTTGGGTCTTCCAAGTGCTAGACTACTATCCTAACCACTAGACAGTCCTTCCATAAATTGTCTAATTCCCAAAATGTGCTCTAGTACCAGGCATTATTTTCTCTTCACAGATAGCCAAGAGAACAGGGAGAAAACATCTCAGTCATCTTCTGTGCTGGCCTTTATGAGAGGGGAAGCAAAAAAAAAAAAAAGGCTAGAAGCTGTGCACAGCCTTGAGTTTCATGACAAGGAACGTGAACTTGATGTGAGACTGGAGAAGGGAGCATTTGAAGAAATAATAGTTGCTAATAGTGTAAAATGGTGAACGGAATGAACCCTGTGGGCTAAATTTTCAAAAGTGCATGGGAAAATCATTTGCCCAGATAACGTATGTCATGTAATGGCATATGGAAAACTTCATTGCTTCATTTTCAGAGGTAGTAGCAGTTGGGTAATGGGAAGCAAAGCCATTGGCAAAAGCCTCTTGTATCGATGTACATCTGTGCACAAAAGAAACGTGGTTTCTTTTCAAAGCAGTGTGAGGATATCTTGTTAGTTGTTCATCTCTAAGCTGTTACTTGCCCTGCACCCAGTTCACCTCTGGCTAAATTCCAGTGACTTTGTTGGACTGACACAGGGATACATTTGGACTTCAGTCCTTACATAGGTAAACAATTCCTCTCTCTAGTGGTGTTTACTTTGCACTTTTATTTGGAGTTACAATAAAACTTTGATTATCTGAATCTTATTTATCACCATCCTCTTTTGATCCAAAATAAGGCCCCAATTCAGCCAAGTGCTTGAGCACATGCCTCACTTTAAGCATATGAATAGTCCCATTCTCTTCATTTGGACTACTGCCACCTTTAAAGTCATACCTGTGCTTACGAATTTTGCTGATTTGCAGCCTTAGAGCTTATTCCCTAAAACAAAACTCTGAAAAGTTCCCTACTTATCCAAAACCTGTTACTCGAAAAACTATTTGCATATCGCCCATGGCCCCGTTCAGTTTGGCTAATCAAGGCTTCAGTAGAGCTAGTCTGCAAAGATAAATACCAAAATGGGTCGAGGTCTGCTGTGGAATACATACTTCTTGCTCCTATTGACTCTAATAAGAGCCCCTAATGTACCTCTAAGGGCAGAATTTGTCTCTAATGAAATCTGGATATTAACAATCTACTGTGAAACCAACAAAATATTGGTTTCAGTTTTTTATACTCTCAAATGATACTTTACTAACAGTTACCTCTGGCTGAATGATTCTTGGAATTTTTGCTATCTTATCCAACAAAATGACATTTTGAATTGCATGTCAGTTGCAAGTTTAAGAAATGCAATGTGTTCTGTCACAACATAGTATTGTCAAAGATTTATATGGAAAAAAAAAAACATTGGATTCTCCCTTGTGTCCACATTTCAGTTTAGTTTTGTTTAGAATCCATGTTTCACGTGTGTTCTGTGGTAACCACTGCTGATTTGCTTTTAAGTAATCTCGAGGATAGGAGCATCTTTAATTTTTGAAATTTTTTTCTTGTTTGAGGTGGACAAAAGTAAATAAGAACACTTTTTTTAAGGCAATGCTTTTTCCTTTTCATGGAATGGCTTTTTCCATTGAAAGTGGAAACCTGAAAATGCGGGATATCTATAACTTTTGGACTGGTAGAAAATTAACAGTTTTAATAATGTATGCGTGCATTCTTTTGATGTATGATAGTGTAATAAAATATGGAACTGTACAGCTAAAGAATAACTGACAGTGAGCAAAATCCTGCAGCCTGGACTCATGTGAAACTTTGATGGAAGTAAAATTTAATATCTGAAAACATAGTTGCTATAGCACTTATTGAAGTCAATGGGAATTGCAGCTGTGTTAGGATTGCTGCGCTGGTAACTAGGGATCCCGTCCTGCAAAGATATCTGCATGTGCTTCCCATGGCGTAAGAGTTTGCAGCAGCAGGGCCCAGTTCTTCACAGAAATGAATCTGTAAATGATTGCTTTTCAAAATAAAAAGCAAAAAAGGATCTAAGTGTTGTCAATTTTACTATTATTGCTAAGTTATGGCTCCTGTGTATTTGCCTCGTCAAAGTCCCTTTTAGAGGGCCAGTATGGTATGTTTGTTGGCACTGTGCCTAAACTTTCTTCCTATGTTTGATCAGAAAAAAAAATGCTTTACATGTATATACATTTGCTGTTGTGGACTAATATCCTCCAGATACTTCTGTTTTAACCCCCTGGAGGCATTTTAGTTGCTAAAATGAGCATCTAAAAAACTTCATGAATTTTTTACTTAGAATCAGCAATTACTTAGTTTGTCTTTTCAGAAGTGATTTAGGGACTTGATAGCCTAAGTCCCGGTGATTGTCAATGAGATGTAAGTCCTTGGGGGGGCTATATTTTAAAAGGTACTGAGGCTCTTAACGATGGAGATAGGTGCCTGGTGGGAGGAGTCCAGTGCCTAGAAGCTTTTCAAAATCCCACTAGGCATCTATCTTGAACTTGATGTGCCTAAATACCTTTAGAATCTTGCCCCAGCTGCCTATTTCTTTCGCAAATGGAGTTTAGCTTTCTAAATCACTTAGGTGCATTTGAAAATTTTCCTCAATATTTTCTTTTTCCCAGGCAAAACAGAATCATTCACAGAGCTCGCATGGCTCCTGAGAGGATTGAAACGGAGAGAATTTTTCAAGTAGAATGTACTTTTCTCTTTGCTCTTAGTTGCATTTCTCAGTCAAAATAGACTCTTCAGTTTAGTTTATTACCAGTCAATTTCTAGTCAGTTTCACATTCAGGATCTTAACATGCTGCACTCTTTGGATGGCAAACACTGCAGGGAGAATATTTATTGGGAGGGGGAAGTGTTTGAATTTTTTTTAAATATGTAAAATATTTTTATTGTTGGTAAGTTCTGTAAAAGTGTCCCCCTTCCCCCTCTACATCTCCCCCCCGCAAAACCTAAATTTGGGCTAAAACTGAACCTAACCATGTCTAGCTGGACCTGATGCTTAGAGCATGAACTCATCTTCTCTGGGAGAAAGTAGAAATATATTTTTTATTTTTATATATGGTGTGTATATATATATATATTTTGAAATGGAAAAATTTCACTGACTTTGGAAAGAGATGAAGACAATAGTTTTATAGATTTATTTTTTCTTCAATACTAGTGCAACCTTCCTCCCCTTCCAAATTCTTCCTGTCATCATGGCAATTGAGTGCTGCTGATTTAGTGATTCAGATTGAGGGAGACAAGTGATCCAGCATGTTGAATTTGAACTCTGACCCTCCCTTTGCATTGTTGCACAACTTTTTAGTTTTACTAATCAGAAAGCATTTTCCCTCCTTGGTTTTCTCCGATGGGTAAAAAAATAAAAATGTATAGGGGATGGGGTGGTTTGGAAACGATCAAGAAAAGACACCTGTACATTCCTCTGATTTGGCTCTATGTTAAATGTTTTACATGGCCCTGAAGTCTGATACTGTTTTACATTGTTCTGGAATATACAGATAGGGCTAAATTACTTAAGATCCCTACTATGCCTAAACACTGGAACTTATCCAGGCATATGCCTTTTCATAAGCTGTCTTCATTAATATCAAGCTCTTGACAGAGCATTCCTGATAAATTGATAAGGACAGGACATCAAGTGTATTTTAGCTCTACAACAGCTAAATTCACAGGGATTTCCAGTGGGCTTGTGTTTGCCATGATACTTGTACTAGTGCACTGGGGTGTTTAAAACTCGCTGGTATTTCATTAGATCATACGGTGGGAAAAGATACAAAAATAACAGACCTGTTAATCTGCTAATTGCTGGCTCGTTAAATGATATTCCATTTCTGTTTTTTTTCCATGCTCTGATTAATGACTGTTTAAAACAACCTAAAAAAATTCCTTTGTGGAGTATTTAAAAATATTTTACTTTGCACACAAAAGACCTTCTACTAACTTTTCTGATGCAAACTCCGTATTTGGCCTGTAATACAAGTGGACAGGAGTGCCACCATGCTGTTCTCACACGTGAGACTTGCCCTGGTGAATAGCTTCACTCTGAGGGCGCCCAGCTTTTAGAGGAGTGCCACCATCATTGTCTCTGCAGTTCTGGCCTTTGGGGTCTGGAACTCGTTTCGCCTGGACATTCCTTCTTCTCATCTATTTAACAACAAACCTTGTTTTGCATTAAAGTGATTAGTCTCATAGCCAGTGTCAGCCGTGTATTTAGAGTATACCCCTTTTATTTATTTCTGCTACTCCTTTTCTTTTGAGGCCTGGTCTAAAGCAAGAGTTCTCAACCTTTTGTCCTTCGGGGGTCCACCTCCAACATGCTATAACAATTCCACGTCCCATCCATGCCACAACTGCTTTTCAGTAGATTAAAAGACAGGGCTGGTGTTAACAGGTAGCAAGCAGAGCAATTGCCCACGGCCCTCATGCCACAGGGGACCCTGTGAAGCTCAGTTGCTCAGACTTTGGCTTCAGCCCGGGGAGGAGGGGCGTGGGCTTGGGTTTGGGCTTCAGCCGTGAGCAGCAGGGCTCGGGATTCAGCTTTCTGCTCTGGGCCCCAGTGAGTATAATGCTGGCCCTGCTCTCTGGTTTATTTTGGCGGACCCCCTGAAACCTGCTCACGTCCCCCCAGAGGACCCTGGAACACTGATCCTAAAGCACATTGATGTCAGAGTGAAGTCTCCCATTGGCTTTGATGGCGTTTGAATCAGGACCCTGTTGTCTTTGGGCCTAATCCTGTTCTTAATGAAGTCAAAAGTAAGATTCCCATAGTAATTATGAGTCTGATCCTATAAGGTGCAGAGCATCTTCTGAGAAGTGCTGAGCACTCTCAATTCTCATTGGCTTCAGTGACAATTAATAGCATTCAGCACCTATCAGGCGTCTTTGGGCATCTAACAAGATTGGGAACCTTATGGTGGCAGTTTTGTTACATTTCTATTTTAATTGCGGGTGTTTTTATAACCTCTTATTGTAAAGAGCTCTGAGTGCTTTGACATGGGACTCATAAACAATGATCTTTGTGATGAGATGTGCCTCCTTGTAATTTTGAGTCCCCTGACTGTTGATTTCCTACACAAGTTTCACACAGTGGCATTTTCTACACTGATATTTGCAAAGTGGTGGGGTATCTGTGTTTTCATGAAGAAAAAATCTTCAAGTCAAAATTCTTTATTTCAAAATTCAAAAATCTGAAGGTTTATCCCTTGAAAACAGGAATACTTTGAGATCATTTCACCCAGAACAGCCCTGTTTTCAAGCAAAAGCCATAAAATGTTGCAGTTTGATTTTCACAATTTACTTTGTGCTATTGAAATGGAAGAACCTCCCAAAGATCTCGCTTCCACCAGACATCAGGCTGAGGCCCAGTCTTCAGAGTGCATTGTTATACTTTCCATTGTGTCAGATGCTTCTGAACAGCCTTCTTGTGGGTTGGTCATTGCAAGGCGCTCCTGGTGAACTAATTTGATTTAACTATCCATTAGGAAACAGTTTACATACATAAGGGAGGGAGGAAAACTTGGAAGTTGGTCCTTGTCCTGCAGGATCACTCTTACTTTTGAAATGGATGTAACTGGTTGTCCTGGCAAAGCATAACATTAACAATTCAAACTAATAATAAAGGAGGGTTCCAAAAGCAACCAATGGCGTGCTACACTTGCAGCTCCCTCCCAGCTATTCTGACTGAGCTTGCCTCCAATCTAACCAGCTGTTTTGCCCCCAGGCTTTCATTAATATAGGAGAATTGGTTCCCAGATGAAGTTCTGTCCTTTTGCTGTAAAAGGATCCATTTCCTGGACAGAAATAGTGAATTTTCACCCAGGGTTAAATATGCAATGATATGCAAAGTAAAAAACTGAGACCAGAGCCTTCAGTGGTGTAAATCAGTGTGTCTCTGACATCAAGTCATTAGCTCTTTCAGTCCTTATTTCCCTGAAATTCATAAATGGACTAGAGTCAGCACCATAGTCACTGGGGAACTCAAGGGAGCGATTTATTTATGAGGAAAGGTTAAAAAAGCTGAATGCTCTGGGTCTGATCTCCTTATGCTGGTGTAAATCAGGAGGAAGGCCTTTAAAGTCAGAACTGAGATCCGATTCACTGTCAAATCCGTGTCCCTGGCTCCAAGCCCTGCTTATGGGCCAGTCTTCTGAATAGCCTCGTGTCTTCCATGAATATTTTTAAAGAAGCCTTTATGGTTAGCTGAAGCATTCTCTGCAGTTTAACATTCATTAAATCCCTTTACTCCTCTAATTATTCATTTTAACTAGCTTCTGCCTATTTTTTATATAGTTCCCAGTCCTAGTTATATTTTAAAGGCCCTGTGTTAGGTTCTTTGTGTACAGTATATGACTCTTTACATCCTTGCTTAACCACACTGATCTCTGTTGCCCTTTTAGATGTTTAGATTTAACCAGGATGAATTTCAAATGTGGTCTCTCCAGCTGGTTTTTAAGTAGTTCCCACTTTTCTGCAGTAGTTTTCCTATACATTATAAGATTCCAAATGAAATTCCTTAGGGCATTTTACATTCCCTCTAAGTCAGCTTTCCTCAAGGCAAAGACCTTTGTGCTTCACTTCCATGGGTTCTAACCCATATGAATCTTTCAAATGTAATGTTATAATTAAAACAGTGTGAACTCAGCACTTCCATTTCTCAGGGGTTCCTGCAAACATTTGCTTTGGTTTTGGTCCACGTGGGCTCACATCCTCTTGATATTGTTTGCTTTGAATTTCAGATGTGAATGAACCCAACATCATTGAAGCGAAACTGAGCCCAAACCACTTGGTTTCACCTAGTTTTGAAACAAAACAACAAACTTCACTTGATTTTTGAAATACGACCTGCGTTCGCTTCACTGAAGACAACTAAACATTTAAGTGGTCTGCAATTTGAGTTTGTAACAAAATGAGGTGACTTTAAGGGGGCACATCTCACCCAGCTTCAACCAGGAATTCAAGTTCAGGGGAGTTCTCTCTCCCTTTGGCACTCCTGCTTCTGTTTCAATCTACTTTGACCACTGGCCCAAGTTCTAATCACTAGTTTCTGGATGGCTTCATGTTCCCAAATGAAAGTTCTATCACATTGCTCTTTTTCTAGGGTTAGATCCAGAGTAGCCTAGCATTAGTGCGGGATTGCACCTTCCTTAATTAACATGAAGCGTGATCCCCCTCTGCTTTTGTGCACAGTTTTCATCTCCATTAGTATTTAAAGAATAAACCACCTACGGGCCTGACCTCCTGCTCAGTGACTGGAATTCTGGCCTCCCTTTTCACTGTCCATTCTGTTGGTGAGGGAGTGGCAGAAACAAGGAACACACAGAGGCATATGATCTACAACAGGTATAAGACTGCTCTTGAAGATAATCCAGAAAGGCCTCATGTAGCACATCCAGGAATTACAGGAACTATGGTTCTATGCTTTAAACTTAATTCATATGTGTCTTTGGAATTCTAAACCCCCACTAAGGATAGGGGAAAAAAAAACAGTTCAAGATAATATTCAAATCCTGCAAAAATGTACGTAAACTCAGCATCTTCCTGTCCTTTGTTCTTCATGCTTCTGCTACTCTTCAACTTTAGGCATTACCTTTTCCTTCTTCTTTTCCTTGTCTTTGACTCTAGATTGGCCCTTTTCTTTTAGCTTAAAATTAGGAAAATTGTTTACAGCAAATGAGTACTGAGTTTTTAAGGCCTTATACAAAAAGAAAAAGAAAAAAAACACACAAAGTTAGTCAACATTTTTAAAATGATTTTGTTGTTGTGGGAAAATGGCTTTTATGTTTAAATTGAAATGTTCATAATAAGTTTTCTTCCTCTTCCTTCACTTTTTGCAGGGAAAAGGGGAAAAGAAAGAAAAAAGGTAAAAGGGGAGAAGGAAGAGGGAACAATACCCCACAAATTTTCAAATAAACATTGTTTTCCTTTTAAAATCTGTGGAATGAAAATTATTTCATAATTTTCTACAGAACATTTCTTCATTTTCCATCCAGCTCTACACCTCTGGGCATTAAACGTCAATGTATTAATTTAGGCACATGAAGGGCTGAGGGCACAGATTGTCAGGAGTATGTGGGCACCTAACTCCTATGCTTTTGGGGATCTGAACAGATTTATCAGGTTTTGAAATTGTGCCCTCTAGGGAGTCTAGTTAGTACAACCTAGCTGTTTAGCACACTAAGCCATGTTACCATTACACTATGCAAAGATACAGCAAGTTATAATCTATAGCTGAATTGACCCCTCTGCATTTTAAATGGAGAAACCCAAAACTCTACTTAGAACACCTAACAATATATCTAATTGCACATTTGTTCTCCAGATCCCTGAAATAATATTCTTTTCTGCCAACTAGCTCTGCAACAAACAATTGCTGGGTAAACTTAAAATCTAGGATCATGGATATGCACATGATTAAAATGCTGTCCCTATAATAGTTCTGTGTTTTGGAAATGTATCCCTCTGAGATTCCAATCTTGTAGACCTTCTTTATGAATAATGTTCAACAGGATTTTTGCCTGAGTAAATGTGGCTAGATTGAACCCAACGTTTCATTTAAGTAAAACTAATTCTCACTTTTGTACAGACTAATAGTGAAAGTTCTGGAGATTTTTCATTTTTCTGTTAAGATCTGTTGTTCACATTCTTTTTATTAAGATATTATAAAGCTGTTGACACTTACATTTTTTTTTTCAATTGATCTCAGAATTGTTTGATGGCAACAGAGCACTTCATTCAGAATCAATGCAATAACTTCTCAAGGAAGTTGCAAGCTACTTCAATAAATGAGCAAAGGCAGAATTTTGCTTTCCAGACACAGCATTTGATGAAAACCATAAAAATAACCTGACAAATTACAGAGATAATCTCATTTAGTGTGGCTTTTAAAAATGTTAACAGTTGAAAGCAGATTCTTTGTCGCCACTAACACCAATTTGTGGATAAAAAGCCAACAGGATTTTTAAAGATCTGTTTTTAATTGATCTAACATTTTGGTGTTGGTTTGCAGATTTGCCAGTGTGCATAACCTGTGTCTTTCTTATGGGCTAAGTCTGTCTCGTTTGTTTAGCTTCATTATGTAGCATGGGTTAGTTTTCTTTGCTCATAAGTAATTGCATGCAGATGCACAAACAATTAGTGTCCACGCGAGGGCACTGTAGCACTGTCTATCTGACCTCTACTCATCTTCTGCATGACCTTTCTTAGCGTTCTTGGTCTGAACTCTAATAAGAGTTTACATTTCCATGTCCCTGCTAGATCTGGGGCTCTAGAAGGAGAGTCCAGTGCTATATATATATATATTTTTCTCACTCAAATATTACATGGTCTATTTATACTGTGTGGTTTTGTAGCCCATGATGTCATATTACAAAATTTCAGCCATGTGCATCACACATGCAAGGCCAACTGCAGCTGGTTTGTGTGGCACGGCTGATGTAATGTCAAAAAATTTCATATTATATTTAAAATGACACCTGTAAAAATAATCCTCAATTTGTAATTTAAATACTGTAATACTCAATTATGTGAACTGGCAGGAAGTGTCCCAGTGGTTTTGGAAAATAACGTTCTTTTATCCATCGACCCTTTGATGCATTTATAAACAGTCATAATGGAAGTTCAGATCATGACCCTCTGCTTGGAGAGAACAAAGCCAGGGAGGAATAAAAGTTCCTCCTACAACAAGGTAATGCCCTCTCTACACTTGCATTTTTGCTTTCCTAGAATAATGTCAGCTCTGCACTCTTTATCATTCTTCAAGCCAAGGAGAGATGAAATCTGTAGATCTAGCCTTGGTTTTAATTGTATGCTGTGCATACCGCAGCACATGCACATCATCTGTAAATATATATCCTGCTTTACTGCAAGGGAGAGACTTCCAGGGTTTTTCTATCATCCACATCAGTAGCCATCAGATTCTATGAATGTGGGAGTGACGATTGTGACTTGGCCATTGAAAAAGCTCAGAAGTCTTCCAGATGCAGAAATCAGCTTTGGAAATCTGTGGAACTATTCCTTAAGTAAGTCTCTTTTTTTGTGGGGGTAGGAGGAAGTAAGACATAGGATGTCTGTAGGTCATGAATGTGATAGCCCTGGGATTTCTCCCATTGTAAATTACACGCCATTCCCAAATGCTATGGCATTTCCCTACATCTAAGAGGTTTAAAAAGTTCTGTCATTCCCACTGACTTACTTTTTAAAAAAAATAACTTGTATCTGTTATCAGCTTCTATCTTTGACCCAAATCTAAGAGATTTCTCATATTTACATACTCAATATACAGTTCCTGAATGTTTCATTTGACTTCTAGAGAGTTGTGTTTTGTGCCATTTAAATAAACTCTGTTCTTTCCATGCAACCCATGTAACCTGAGACCACGCAATAAATGCTAATAAGTTTCCTGAAGAGTAGTGCTCTTTAGACAGCTTATTTTTCATCCCTCCTTTCATGTGTGCCCTTACGGATGACTCAGTCGGTAACATAAGTGTTCTTAAAGAAGATAAAATGTAAAGAAAAGTGAAAGATGCTGGTCAGATAAGGAAGGACACAGGAAATGCTTCCGAAATAATATTTTTTCTCCAAGTTGCACCCTTTTAAGCTTGTTACCGGTCTGCTGTTCTTCATAGGCAGAAGAAGAAAAATACCATATTAAATGATTAACAACAACAAACAAATGGTCAGATCTACTGTAAAGCATAAACCCAAGCTGTGTGTCTTTTCTACAACTATCTTTTGTCAGTTGTTATGGGGAAGTTTGGTTTGTATTGATACAAATATTTGTCTATGCCTTGTAGGGGAAATCCGGCCAGTCAGCAGCATCCCAGCAATGGAAGGCTGTCAATGAAGACATCATTATATTGGGATTGGGGGCTTGAGATCATTTGTGGAAAGGGCCTTGAGGAGACAAGGCTGTATTTGCACCAGTGGCACTGGCTGATATGGACAGGTTTTGTAGGATGAGCCAAGGGAGATCATGTGTATCCAGTGGAATGAAGAAAGGGTTCACAGAAATTGTGGCCTCTTTTCCGGTCTAAGGTAGAAGTACCAGCTATGGAAGTTGTGTAGGGTTGTCTCTACCCCTTTCATGAGATACATGTGGATTCAACCCTTCCCCCCAGACCCGACATAGGTCTTATGTACAGGGCCTGTTTTCTTCGATGTTGCTCTGGCAGAAATATGTATGTTCATGCCACTCTCTGTATTCTCATCTTCTTGTGCCGTGTGTGGGGTGTAGAGACCAAAATGGTAGCCCTCCATCTTGTGGGCTATGGCTGTGTAGAGATAAAAGGATGCTCTCCATATTGAAAGGTGGGGCCCTGAGCTGCAAGGGTAGAGTGAGCTGCAGGCTTCAGTGAAAATCGGATTCTGGTTTCTGTCATGTGGTCTTTACAGAAAAATAACATAGTTGTTTAATTATGATTATTATGTTTATTGCGGTAGCAATTAGGAGCCAACAAAATGGAGGCCGCATTGTGATAGACACTGTACAGACACTGAGCAATAGACAGGCCCTGCCCTAAAAAACTTACAGCTCCTGTTGCTTTAATCAATGTGAAGAACAACATGGCTAGGCCTTCTATTTTCCCCCACCCCCTGCTTCATAAAAGGGGGGGAGAAATTCTTTCTGCAGACTGCTTGCCTTGCACATAAGACAACAGGAAAAGGGAGTGTTTAGTTTTTAAAGGTTTGTTTTGATCTTACGTTTTGAAAGAGCTGATCACTTCAAAATCCAGAGACAATATTGCCATACGTCATATGCTCATTACAAACATGTCAGGAAAATGGTGGGCTACAAAGACCTGTTTTTTTGTATTGTTTCTGTGGTCCAAATACATATGTGGATATAAAGAAAGAGGAGGAGATCTTAGAGTCTCTGTGGATAGTTCTCTGAAAACATCTGCTCAATATGCAGTGGCAGTCAAAAAAGCAAACGCTGTATTAGGAACCATTAGGACAGAGATAGATAAGACAGAAAATATAATGTCACCATATAAATTCATGTCATGCCCACACCTTGAATACTGCATTCAGTTCCGATCGCCTTCTCTCAAAAAAGATGTATTAGTATTGGAAGAAGTACAGAGAAGGGCAACAAAAATGATCAGGGATTTGGATCAGTTTCCCTACGAGTAGAGATTTAAAAGACTGGGACTATTCAGCTTAGAAAAGAGATGACTAAGGAGTGATCTGATAGAGGACTATAAAATTATCAGTGGTGTGAAAAAAGTGAATAAGGAAGTGTTATTTACCCCTTGACATAACACGAGAGATCACCTGGTGAAAGGAATAGGCTGCTGGTTTAAAACAAACATAAGGAAGTACTACTTCACATAACGCATCGTCAACCTGTGGAACTCATTGCTATGGGATGTTGTGAAGGCCAAAAGTATAACTGCGTTAAAAAAGAATTAGATAAGCTCCTAGAGGATAGATCCATCAATAGCTATTAGCCAAGATGGTCAGGGATACAACCACATGGTCTGGGTGTCCCTAAGCCTTTGACTGCTAGAAGCTGGGACTGGATGACAGGGGATGGATCACTTGATAATTGCCCTCTTCTGTTCATTCCCTCTGAAGCACCTGGCACCAGCCACTGTCAGAAGACAGGATATTGAGCTAGATGGACCATTGGTCTGACCGAGTGTGGCCATTTTTATGTTCTTACTAAAAATCATATAAACTCCGTTGTCTCCTTCCTTCCCCACTTTGTCTGTTGCTTGTCTTCTTAGATTGTAACCTCTTTGGGGCAGGGACCACATCTATCATTAGAGCCCTGGTCTTGCAGTTGTTTGTGTGCACATACACTGCTGTGCCCTGGTGGAGCCAGGTTATGCCAGTGATGCCAAGTTAATTGCAGGGACTGCAACTGATAGGCCCTTCCATGGGCCATGCAAGGTGGGGAGAGTTCCTTGCACATATCATCCCACTTCTCACTCACCTAATGGCATGTCCCAATATAGCCCAGGATGTGTTTCCAGTTCTGTTTGAGAGCAATGTTTGTTTCCTAGCATTGGGAGCAGAACAGGTGGGTGCTCAGGAGGTTGAATTGAACTGTGCTTTGCATTTGTTTTGAACAAGGCATGATAGCGGTCAGCTTTGCATACTGAAGCCTATGCACCTGCATGGTGTCCATAGCTAGCTGGTCAACTACTCGTAGATGCAAGCTGTAGTTGTGATGTCAACATCAGTAGTTGACACAACATTTTTTTAAAGATTTCCAGGAGAAAAAAAATTGTGCAGAGTATAGAATTATTCTTGCGCCATAAAGTCCTATTGAATCTACAGGGGTTCTTTATGTTGCTCCTTTAACACAAGTTTATGTTTCTCAGACCTTAGAGCTGCAGGTCATTCTTTATATTTACTATTGAGAGCAGATGTGCCCACTCCCTATCGTATTCTACTAAAAATGGCTGGGTCACAAGAGGTCAAATGCCGAATGCCTTTCAATCTCCATTATTATTTCCTCCACTCAATTGCCACAGCAGGAAGACCATAGTCATTAATGTAGACCTTCAAAATGCTCAAATATATTACTGCTCAAAACCATTCTTTATCCTTGCACTCCAGACTGCCTGTTCCCACATCCTATAATCCTCTCCACTACACATATTTTTGCCCTCCGTAGTCAGGTTCAGGGACATCTTACTATTATTATTGTTTGTGTTATCGTAGCTTCTAAGAGACCTGGTCCGGGACCAAAACTCATTGTGCTAGGCATTGCACAAGCATAGAACAAACAGAAGGTCTATGCCCCAAAGAGCTTACAATCTAAGACAAGAGACAAAAGATGAATCAGATAGATGGGGGAGCACAAGGAAACAATGAGGCAATATTGGCCAGCATGATAGGCTGTGGTCTCAACACTTTACAGCCTAATAATTGACAAGTTTTTTGTAGGCTTCATGGCATGTGCGGTTCTGTAGCAGCCCCAATGGAAATGTCTTTGGAAAACCAGAGGAGTTTGATTTCAGGGCTAGAAAAGGCTCTCTGATTTCCTTGTGTAGCCTTGGAAGTAGGATTGTTAAGGAACATGTGATTAATGCACTCGGTCCTACTGGAAGAAAACACTGATCACTAATTCATATTCCCATTCATCATCTCTGTTGATGCAATAACTCATGGGTGCAGTTTTCATTTTTGCACGCAACATTTGCAAAAACAATTCTTATATGACTTCCAAAAAAACATGAGCTGTTTAAAAAAATTATTGTTCTGTAACTATATGTAATGCTTTAGAGGATTATTGATTTTTTTTTTTCATGCTCAACAGGTGGAAATTGGATATCTGTCTCAATTTAGATCAACTATTCAACACATGTTATTTTGGGGGGAGAGGAGGAGAGAATATTGTCTTGGTGCAGATGCCTAATTAGCAGTCAGGCACCACATTCCAAAGACAAGGGATGGGAAGTATCACTGAGAGAATTTAATTAATAGATTATATTCATCACCAATTAAGGGAGTACTTTGCCCTTCTTCGGTCATGCCTTAGGTCTCTGGGAGTGTAGCAAACTCAAACCATTTCTTTTTATTTCAGTGTATTCACCTGAGTTTCCAAATGAAACACAAACTAGGCACAGGCAACAGCCTGAAAACATTTTCAGCCTGGAAAGGTGATGTGGGTACCAGCAATATCCTGAACAGGAGATTTCTAGTATGCAAGGACACTAATCGTTTTGCAGACAGGCTGCCAGCTGGCTGCAGTGTCTTGGGCATAAGGCCAGTCTTGTATACTTCACTCCAGACCAGTGGTTTTGGGGGGCTGGTGGAAAGCACCTCTATGGAGAAAAGATGCCAAGTTCGAAGCTATCAAAATCAGCACTTGCCCCTTCATCCCTTCCTCTAAGTATTAAACTCACAGAGTGCACTACTTTTACAGTGCTATGAGTCCTGATGGGAAAAGTGGTGAGTTTACATCATGTTGACAGGATGGTTAAAATTACACTCTGAAAATAGAATAGCATAGGAAGAGTTCTTCGGGTTTAAAGATATAAAGTTTATTCAGGTAGGAAGCCTAATTGAGTGATTAGAGTAATTATAGTTTCGGAGATCCTTAGATTCCAAGGTCAGAAGGGACACTGTGATCGTTTAGCCTATGGCCTGTGTTATACAGGTCAGAGCTTACCCCAAAGTCATTCCTGGAGCAAATCTCTTTGAAAACATAAAATCTTGATTTTAAAAATTGTCATTGATGGAGAATCCATCATGACTCTGTAAATTGTTCGAAAGGTTAGTTACTTTCACCATTAAGAAATTACACCTTGTTTTCAGTCTGAATATGTCTAGCTTCAGCTTCCTGCCATTGGATCCTGTTATACCTTTCCCCTAGATTGAAGAGCCCATTATTAAATATTTGTTCCCCTGATAGATACTTATAGACTAATCAAGTCATCCCTGAACCATCTCTTTGTTAAGCTAACTAGATAGATTAAAGGAGCTCAATCACTATAAGGCATGTTTTCTAATCCTTTAATCATTCTTGTGGCCTCTTCTCTGAACCCTCTCCAATTTCTCAACATCCTCCCACTGAGCTGAAGGACCAGGTCCTCAGCTGGTGTAAATTACCATAGCTCAATTATACCAGTTTACACCCAGCACACTAGCTCAGTCGATTAGAGCTAGGGTGGGTATAGCTACTTTGGCTGGAATTTACATCTTCCAGCTCCAATGGAGACATTCCCTCTGAGCTGTAGGACCAGGTCCTCAGCTGGTGTAAATCACCATAGCTGCATTATATCAGTTTACACCAGCTGAAGATCTGGCATATATGCTTTATCTATGTGCACAACTTAATCTGGGCCAAATTATGTCTTTATATGCACAGAGCTTCTATTGCAGTCAATAATGGGAGTTTTGTGAATGGATCTATGGCACTATATAGCCCTTGTTCTGTCAGGGCATATACGAAGAGGGTATCCTGTTCCTGCAGGTAAGTCCCAAACTCCAGTCAGTGTTAACTCCTGCTCAGGCATGTGTTCTTTTTAAAAACATATATGTGACTTTCCAGGGTAAGTGAATAGGAAAACATTTCAACAGGAGGTTCCTTTCTTTGATATATAAAGGACCATCTAGGGAGAAATCTGAGATATACATTATACAAACACAAATCTGGGATGTCATTTCAGTTACAGCAACAGTAGAGTTTTAAAGAGTTTTACAGAAGAGTTTTAAACTATAGTTCAATGAAGGAATCTTGAATTACAATGACAAATGTTAGAATATGATTGACTAAGATTTTGCAGATGATACAAAACTACTCAAAAGTTAAGTCCAAAGCAGACTGCGAAAAGTTACAAAGGGACCTCCAAACTGGGTGACTGGGCAACAAAATGGCAGATGAAATTCAATGTCGATAAATGCAAAGTAATGCACATTAGAAAACATAATCCCAACTATACATATAAAATGATGGGGAATAAATTAGCTGTTACCACTCAAGAGAGATCTTGGAGTCATGTGGATAGTTCTCAGAAAACATCCACTCACTGTGCAGTGGCAATCGAAAAAGCGAACCGAATGTTGGGAATCATTAAGAAAGGGATAGATAATAAGACTGAAAATATCATATTGCCTCTATATAAATCCATCATATGCCCACATCTTGAATATTGTGGGCAGATATAGTTTCCCCATCTCACAAAAGATATATTGGAATTGGAAAAGGTTCAGAAAAGGGCAACAAAAATGATTAGGGTTTTGGAACAGCTTCCGTATGAAGAGAGATTAATAAGATTGGGACTTTTCATCTTGTAAAAGAAATGATTAAGGGAGGATATGATAAAGGTCTATAAAATCATGACTAGTGTGGAGAAAGTGAATAAGGAAGTGTTATTTACTCCTTCTCATAACACAAGAACCCGGGTCACCAAATAAAATTAATAGGCAGCAGGTTTAAAACAGACAAAAGGAAGTATTTCTTCACATAATGCACAGTCACTCTGTGGAACTCTTTGCTGGAGATGGTGTGAAGGCCAAGACTATAACAGAGTTCAAAAAAGAACTAGATTAATTCATGGTTGATAGGTCCCTTAGTGGCTATTAGCCAGGATGGGCAGGGATGGTGTCCCTAGCTTCTGTTTGCCAGAAGCTGGGAATGGGCAACAGGGGATGGATCACTTGATGATTACCTGTTCTGATCTGAAGCACCTGGCATTGGCCACTGTTGGAAGACAGGATACTGGGCTAGATGGACCTTTGGCCTGACCCAATATGGCTGTTCTTATGTTCTTATGATCTGTATTCTATGGGATAGCCATGGAATAATTGTTCCTTCCTTTGGTGAGTACTATACATTGAGACACTTAGGGATATATGTTTATGGTAATGTGGAGGGATTCAGTTTGCTGTTAAGTCCAAAAAATTGAAAAATTATTTGTTTTCTTTAGATTTTGAGCATTTTAAAACGTTTTTTTTAAAATAAAGTCAATTTGAACTAAAATATCACATTTCTTTTAGAAAATATCCATATGAACCATTTCAAGTTTTTAGATTCTCCCCCACCCCCCATGAACAATTCATTGAAACCAACACAAATTCATAAAATGTGTTGGTGTCACTGATAACTGCATTTTTGCCACAAATAGTTTTGGTTGAACATTTTTGCCCATTTCTGAGCACAATGGCCATAGTAGCACTTGCGGGCCAGGAAGTGTCCAGAGCACTGGAACCACTGCAAAGAGAGCATGGCCTTAGTCCCTCTCACTCATGGAACAATCAAGTGCAAAGGAGAGCAAATTGTCTTTATTCGTATCTTGTACAGCACAGAGCACATTGTGCTTATTAACTAAGAACACTGCAGTAAAGAACAGTAGACCTGGTTAAAAAAAATATCTGTAGAAAATTTTGAAAAAAGAATTGTTGAAATTTTCCATGACAAGTTTTGGCTTTTCAGCACAAAATCAAAAACGGAATATTCTGGTTGGAAATGCCACCACAGTGCATCCTGGGAGTTGTCATTCTGGTGTCTCATGCCTCCATTCTCCTCTGTGGGATTGTCTCCCTGGCTGGACTACATTTCTCTTAATGCACTACAGTCTCCCCTCTTGCAGAGTAGCCACAGTGCATCGGGGGACTCCCATGGCCAAGGTGCATTCATGGGAGATGTAGTCTGGCTGGGCAGCCCAACCCATAGAAGAGAATAGAGGTACGAGGCACTGCCGCCGTATTTCTGAATTTATATGTTCTGTTTTTGACTCAAAGTTTTCAGTCTTTGTCTGAAAAATGAAAACTCTGTTTTTTTGATAAGTAAAAATTTTCCACGAAAAGGAGACACATTTCGCAAAAAAAATTGTTTGATCAAAAATCCGATTTTCTGTTGGAAAAACTGGTTTTGATGGAAAATTTTTGGCCAGCCACACTGAACATTTTTCCATTGTGTGAGAGAAATAACTCTGTAGAAGACTGACTTGATAGAATCCCAGGGCAGCAGCATGAACTCCAGATTTCCCCAAAATCTCTGGAGTTGTGGCTTAAATTTCATATGTAACATCTTCATGGATCTGTTACAAGATGATGATAGGGCAATAAAATATTGGTCTTCTGTACCATTGATGCCAGTGAGAAGCTGCCAGCAGGAGTTCCATAGATGAATAAGGCAATTTCAGTTAAGGTATAGTATTATGCTCTAGGCTACTGCATCTTTTGTGTCTCCTGCTCTCTTAATTAATCAGCCTCAGTTTCTTTTATACTTACAGTGTCATATGTGAGCACATTGATGTATAGATCCCATTTTCTACTCTCTAAAGGAAAGGGACTATTCACTTGCATAGGTTAATGCTACTGCAGGTCTCAATAAGGTGAAAGGTCCTTGCTCCCCCAGAGGATTGACACATTATGACGGCTTCATTTGAGTAAAAGAGGATGTTGATCATTAGTTATGACCCAAATTTCTTTTTTTCTGGCAATCATTCAAAGTGTTCCCAGATGCCCATGGGGCTGTTTGTTACCTGCAAATAAAACATACCTTTATAACAAGGACATTAATGTTAATGAGTAATATCAAAATGCGCCATGTGCCTTTCCCAGACCTTTTTCCATTTTGATGGATTGAATGATGGAAGGGAAACATATGCTTTCCAGATTGAACCCAAAGAGCTCACTAATTCAGAGTCCATGCTCCTTCAAGCTGCAGCCAAACAGAGAATAAATTGCATAGTATTTGTCATCCACTTGGGATTAATTATTGAGGTTTAGAGGTAAGTAGCTACACCAGTGAAGGTTACCAATTTTGTTCTTTAATGCACGGTTAAGAGCATTGAGGGAGCTAAGAGGAGGGAATGGGCCAAACACAAATAACTTGGATATTTTTGTCCAATGAAAACTGGGCAATAATATGTGAGGTCAAATGTTCAGTTCAGAAAATAATATGCATGTATGCTCTTTTGTTGATGCTTTGTACAATTGTACTAAGAATGGGTACGCCCGTCAGGCTAACATTAAAGAGCACTGACAGATCAACAGGAAAAGTCTTTGGTTTTTTAATAGTTAGTGCTATAGTTGACCTGTAGCTGGTACTGACTTGGAAAAAATGAGTATTGTTCCCTGAAGGACTCCTGTCAACCTTGAGCTCTAGACCTATAAGAAAGGAATCTTCCATCTGTCATACAGGACAGAGTTAGGATGATGGTCCCTGGAGCCCTTTGATTATGTGATGATGTTTTAAGGAAATTAGCTGATGGTTGCGATAGGGAAAGAACTTGCTTTGAGTTTGAAAATCAGTCAGGTTTTTGTTTCATGAAACACGCATCTGAGTGGGAAACTGAAAAAGATAAGGTCAAGAGGTGGGAGGGTTGCATGAGGGGGTGATGGCTTAAAATATAGTCGGATTTAGCTACATATTTTTGAGTTTAAATTGGGCATTTGAAAAATTAGTTAATTTATCATGTGCTCTTAAGGTGCAAGCCATTTCCACTAGTACAAAAGAGAGCTTTTAATATTGGCTAATATTCTGTCACAAAACAAAATAAACCCTGAAAAAAATGCTTCCATTCTTTGATCTTTGATCCATATCGTTGAATTTTAAGACTCCCTGTGCTAGGTAGGGTGAACTGGAGTGCTATGATGTCACATAGGAGTCAATACAGGGTCTCTAATCTGATTGGGCATCCAGGATCTAATCCTGCAACTCTTACTCATGTTGTTAGTACTTACACAGATAGTCCATTGAAGTCAATAAGGCTACTCGTTTAGAATTCCCAGGTGGAGACCCTAGCTGGAGCCCCTTCTCTTATCTTGTGGATCCTATGGGCACTTGTGATTTTTGTGTGGAGTCTGAAGAGGAGCAAAGATTTTTGTTCTGTTTAATGTATAGGTTCAATCTTAGGTAGTGATGCAGTGTGGTGGTTTATATCCTAATTTAGCGTGAGGATATTTGATAGTGATAATTTACTCATTGAGTTGAAGTTACTATTAATTGATTATTCAATTAACTTTTCTGTGGTCCCTTTAATGCATTTGTCCTCTCTGGTTGGTTATACTTTTGTATTGAAAAGACAGCACAATACAAATCCCACCTCTCCTGTCCCACCCTTGACTTTTAAATCAATAGCATTGTGGAGAGCTGTAATCATTGTCTGAGTCTCTTTTTTTTTTTTTTTTTTTTCTTTTCAGGTGTCAGATCTGATTGGTGCTGTTTCAGCCTTTTCCGCATCATTTAAAGTCAAACATCTCCATGGAGATAACAACTTCAATTGAACTCCCTTAAGGCTTATTTTATGGATACAAATTCAGCAGCATTTGCTCGAAGGGGCGTCTTCAGGAAATGTACAATAAGCACACACTCGTGCTGCCCTGTAAAGTAAACTTCCCAGGCTGTAATCAGAACTTAAATTTCAACCATTACCTTTTTTTTTTTTTGTTGGTCAAATTGCAGGTGAACTGAGTTCGCTGTCTCCACAGAAAGAGAGGAACATATAATAGAGCTATTGAAGCCTGTTAACTCTATCTTTTCTCTACATTTAAAGTTTAAAAAAAAATCAAAGCTTAAAAAATATCAATGGCTGTAAAGAAAATAGCAGACCAGATTGGCAACTGGCATCATTTTATTCTCCAGATCCTTAGCTGCACATCAGTGGAGTTATGCTAATCTACACCAGCTGGCCCAGTAATAATATATTTACCAGGACTGACTCCTAGAAAATTCATTGAACATGAATAAAAATAAAAAAGTTGGTTTTTAGTCTCAAAAAGGGAATTTCTTTTCAATTAATTTCTTCCTCTATAGCTGGGTTTTGGAAGTCATGAAACTTGTAGAGTAATAATATGTATTTTTTCTTAGCCCAATAAAAGGATCATGCCAGCTTGTCTGATGCATTCACATTTGCTGGACTTACGACCCTGAGGGGAAAAGGACATTGCCCAACTTACTTGGGGGTCAGTCTTTTGTCATGGTTTATGTTTGTGAACCCTGTTTGCGGTGTTTTCCCAAATTAACGCCGAGTTACTTCCCTCCTTTTATTAAAAGTTTCTTTTCTACACATGGACTCTGTGCTTGCAAGTGAAAGTATTGACTCTCAGAGGCCACCAGGGGTGGTGTGTAATTTTCCCAGGTTACTGGGTCGGGGCTCAAGCTGGTTCTGTGTTGTATCAATGGAAAGGAACCCCTAGATATTGAATCCGTCCCTGGTTGCTGCTGGCTCCACCTGACAGAAGGGTTACACATGGGAGAATCTGGAGTGATTGTTTGTGTGTTTTGTGAGGAACATTTAGCAGAGTAGATGCAATAGACCTGGCAGACAAGGGTGGAGCATATATTTAACCTTGTATATATTGTGCAGCAAACTGTTTTTGCAGGAAGAAGAAAACTCATCTCTAGTAATGGGCCTAAAATAGCTTTTAACTGTAGGCTGTTGGGTACCTACATTATGCAGTAAGCCGAAATCTGTCTTTCTCTAGGATTAGAGTCCATATGTTGGTGGTTGTTTTTAACGGTATTTGTTCTGTAGATAGAGTTGTACCTCATGTTTGTCAGAGTTGTTAAGATTTGAAGCTGCCTGTCATTAGTCATCCTAAAATGGCAGTTTTGACTGGAGGGCATGCAGGCTGTTTATCACCAGGAGAGTGGTGAAGCATTGGAATGGGTTACCTAGGGAGTTGGTGGAATCTCCTTCCTTAGAGGTTTTTAAGGTCTAGCTTGACAAAGCCCTGGCTGGGATGATTTAGTTGGGGATTCGTCCTGCTTTGAGCAGGGGGTTGGACTAGATGACCTCCTGAGGTCCCTTCCAACCCTGATATTCTATGCTTCTATGATTACTCAAGGGAATAAAGGTTCCTTTCCTTCTTATGTGGTCTACTGAAGATCTGGGAAATCATGACAGTGTTTGTGCAAGAGCTCAAATCTGTTTCCATCTACTCACCCGCCAGCTCCTGTTAAAATTGGATGTTGTCCGTTTACTTCTACTGCACAGCAGCTATTGAGATATAGAGTCTCATATTGGATTCAACTCCAGACACACAGTCCTTAGCTATATGTACATGCATTTATTGTGCACTAATTTCCTAATATGTGATATTGTTGTATTGTTTTCATCTTGTTGGGATTTTCTCTAGACAAGGGCTAAACAGTTCTAACAAAAAAATCACTTACATCTACACAAGAGGTTCCTGGCTATTGATGAATAGAAGAGGTGATTGTCAACCTACCTAACTGACATGTGTAGCTGGAGATTGGCACAAGAATGAAAAATAAGCATCCTTGCACTAAGTCTCTCCCTGTAAGAACTTGAAGTCTGTCTTCACTATGTGTGTGTATAGTGCTTAGCACAGTGGGAACTGGATACTCAATGCATGACACAAATAAATAATAATAGATCCAAATATTTGCGTTTTTAAAGTGTTTCTAGAGACCGATAATTCAGCTTGCCTCAACTCAGCCTCTGAGTTTTGCATTCTCATAATTGTGTTTACAGCCATCCTTTCAAGCATGCTCACTTTTTATGTGAAGAAATTAGCCATCTGGGAACCAAAGTATCCAATGTGTGCATGCAGATGCATGTAATTGTTGTGGCTTGCATTTTTGGTTGGCATTTGAATCTATAATAGACTTTTCTCCAAAAAGGCAGAAATTTAGGAATTGCCATACTGGTTCAGACTCATAGTCTATTTCAGGTGTCGGCAATCTTTGGCATGAGGCCCATGGGGTAATCCGCTGGTGGGCCGCAAGACATTTTGTTGACCATCTGCAGGCATGGCTCCCCACAGCTCCCAGTGGCCGCGGTTTGCTGTTCCTGGCCAATGGGAGCCACAGGGATGTGCTGGCCTCCACTTCGCACAGCTCCCATTGGCTGTAAACGGTGAACCATGGCCATTGGGAGCTGTGGGGGGCTGCACCTGTGGGCAGTCAATATAAACAAAATGTCTTGTGGCCAGCCAGCAGATTACCCTGATGGGCCGCATGCTGAAGGTTGCCAACCCCTGGTCTATTTAGTCCAGTATTCTGTCTCTGATAATGTCTGGCACCAAATGCTTCAGAGAAAAGTGCAAAACACCTCAGAGTAAGCACATGTTGGATAATCTGTCCCACATGAAAGTCTCATCCTAATCCCTAATAGTTAAAGATTGATTTAAACACTGTAATTTTGCTAAACACACAAGCATCCAATCCACCTTTGACTCTTGCTATGTTCTTGGCCTCAGTGACATCATGTAACAATGAGGTCTACAGTCAAATTATGTATTCTGGGAAAAAGTATTGCTTTTTATTAATTTTGAATTTGCCACCTTTCCCTGCTCCAAAGGCAAAATTTAGTCCTTTTGGCCTTTCTGGATTACGGTGGAATTGTTACAATTTTTGAACAATTCTATTTGAACGGCAGTCTGGATAAAATTCTCTCTGATGGGCTTTGCAGATTCCTAATGTCTATTTTTCACTCATTCCACATGTCTACAGATTATGCGATAGCAGAGTTTCACAGAGTGAACTGGAGAAGAGAATGTTTCTCTGTCAAAATGCTGCCCTTTTCAATTTACTATATTGCTAGATATTACAAAAAATGTCATGGATATAGTGATTTGCATCCAAAGGACTTTACAAAGGCAAGTATTACCCACATTTTCTTACTTAAAGATAAGGAAATTGAGGCACAAAGAGGACATGTGACTGGTTTGAGGTCACACATCAGTCATGGGCAAAGTCGACTGAGACTCATTGGAGCTATATCCGTGTACACCAGCTGAGGATCTGGTCCAATTGTTTCTTTCCTATCCTTTGTGGTATTCAGTGGACCATGCTACTTGCTGTTACAGGGGAAAAAAAAGGTAAAGAACCTTTCAAAGTAAGGTTTCAGAGTAGCAGCCATGTTAGTCTATACCCATAAAAAGAACAGGAGTATTTGTGGCACCTTAGAGACTAACAAATTTATTTGCCCACAAAAGCTTATGCTCAAATAAATTTATTGGTCTCTAAGGTGCCACAAGTACTCCTGTTCTTCTTTCAAAGTAAGTTGCTTTTAAGTTATAGTGATCTTGTATTTTGTAGTCTTTAGTTTGACATGTATCATCACTAATTTTTCATATGCAGTGATAGCATGTTGACTTTTGTTTTTTAGTATATATGCAATGGCTTTATTATCTATTTATTTATTTTAATAAATGTCAAGCAGCCTCAGTGCTTCACAAACACAGAATAAATACAGTCTCTGCCCCAAAGAGTTTACAGTCTAGGTATAACACGAGACAAGAAATGGATACAGACAGACAGAGGGGAAGTAACAATAACACAATATTGGTCAGCATGACAGGCCAAGACAGGCCTAGCCATTGTCAGCTATTTTGTAAGTGTCAACACAAAAGAGGAGCGATTGGAAGAAGGATATGAGGTAGTTTTGCAGATGTGCACTGGAAGCTCCTCCCAAGTTTGAGGGGCAGCATGGAAAAAGGCACAAAAGTTTTTGTTTGAAAATGTAACAAGTGGGAAGTGGTGGATGGGATCATGGGCTTATGAGAGGTGGGAGTTGACATCTAGTAGTCAGTGAGATAATAGATAGGGGATTAGCTATGAAGAGCTTTGAAAGTGTTTGATGGGATAGAGAAGTTGGGGGCAGAGAAGGGATGTAAAGAGAGGGGTGATTTTGTCAAAATGATGGGCTTGGAGAATTATCGAAGCCTTCTGAATGGATATGAGAAGTGGGCAAAGTTTCATAGATCCACAGATTACAAGGCCAGAAGGGATCATTGTGATCATCTAGTCCAGTGGTGGGCAACCTGTGGCCTGCGGGCCACATGCAGCCCATCAGGGTAATCTGATTGTGGGCCGCGAGACATTTTGCTCACATTAACTGTCTGCAGGCACGGCCCCACATAGCTCCCAGTGGCCGCAATTCGCCATTCCCGGCCAATTGGAGCTGCAGGAAGCAGGGGGACTCTTAAGTCACTTGGGAACTTTTGAAAATGTTACCCAAAGTAATTAACTAGTTTGTATTAAAGATCTTAGTACAAATAAAATCAACCATTTCCCTCAGTTTTTAAAATGATTTAAAAACTTGCAGCAATCTTCTGCTAGTGCTGTCCTTGCTCCTTCCACTTGACTAATGCTGTCCTCTGTGTCTTGTCTTTTGGGATCACAGTTGTTGGTGCAAGAGAGTTCTCTTCTGCAGCTCCTGTCCTCTGGATCCTTGTATCTCTCCACTTCACTGACTACCCATTCAATGTCTGAGTTTCCCCTGGCCTAATAAATAGACTACGTATATTTCTTTCTTGGGGTCTGCACTGAACAGGTATCCTAGTTGGTTCACTTTTCATCTCAGGGTTCACCGTGCAAAATCCAAGAGCTCTACAATAAAAAGAACACTTGGTGCAATGCAGATTAAGAGCTGAAAAGGCCAGTTTTTAAATCAAAAATTCCAACCTTTACTGATGTAAAATGAAAGTAGAAGTGCAAAGAAATGAGCCACATAAGTATTAGAATATAGTTAATTTATTATAGCAAGGCTATATTTTGGCTCTAATCCCTTGTTTGAAAATCAGAACCAGATTGCTGAAACCCACTGCCAGAGTCAATCTGTTTCATAATTACCTGTGGGTTGATATTTTTGTTTACCTTAATGGCACAGTAAATACTGCACCACTCTTTGTTTATGACTTATTTAAGTGATACAAAATCTTGAAGAAATTCTGTTCCTAATAAAACTTTGGTGACTACCTGCTTTCACCTCCTAAAATAGAAGCCAGTGCATCGGCCCTCCAGGATTAAATATATTGGAGGGGGAAGGATATTAATATGCTGCTAAGATTGGTGTTTATAATGATCTTCATTTTTAAGTTGCTGAAAGTGCTAGAGTGCTTAGCGCTCTTTTTTAAGCACAAATCTGGAGTCTATTGGAAAGGATCCTTCAGTCGGATTGGTCACCCATAAAAGTTTAGGGCCCAATTATTGGGTGCCCTGGTGGTGGAGAGGGCACAAGGAGCCCTTTTGCCCCTCAGAGCGACCCTACATGGACAATCATAATTTGTCTACAGCTGTGGAGTATGTGAGCTGCTAGTGCTACCATTGACCAAAAGGAGATGTGCCTTGATAGGGTGCATAGGTGCTGGAAGTAGAGGTGCTGGGGGTGATGCCGCACCCCCTTGCTTGAAGTGGTTTCCATCATACGCAGGGTTTACAGTTTGGTTCATTGGCTCTCAGCACCCCCACTATACAAATTGTTCCAGTTCCAGCACCCCCACTATACAATTGTCCCTAGCAGGCTGAGGATCATAGTCCTTCTGCCTAGCACTTTGACAGAAAACCACAAGATTTAGCAGACTACACCTCTTTTCAGGTGTAGCAAGTCCCCAACTATACATCATGAACTCCACATGCATTACATCATTTCTTAGTGGGGGCAATTCCTTCCATTCCTCGTTAGGTAGCACTAGGTATCTGAGTTCTGAGCATGTTCATATCTATGTACTTGGAGAGAGAAATCTACAGCAGATGCTCATAATTTGAGAGTGGGGATGAATCGTTATGATCAACGCCCATTTTCTCATGGTGAAGAGGGGAGGTTATGAGATCTGTACTGCACATGGATGCATTCAATATTCAAATCTTTGTGCTTTGATTTGGTTACTCAAGGGTCTTCAATAGCCAATCAGGGAGCAATGATTTGACCATGATAAAATTATTCAGAGCTAGTCTGTTGTGGATCACTAACTAGTTGTCCCAATTGTCTGGCTGGTTGAGACAATTCCATTTAAGTTTCAGAGTGACAGCTGTGTTAGTCTGTATTCACAAAAAGAAAAGGAGTACTTGTGGCACCTTAGAGACTAACCAATTTATTTGAACATAAGCTTTCGTGAGCTACAGCTTTTGGGCCAAAAGAAATCTGATGAGGTTCAATAAGGATAAGTGCAGGGTCCTGCACTTAGGACGCAAGAACCCAATGCACAGCTACAGACTAGGGACTGAATGGCTAGGCAGCAGTTCTGTGGAAAAGGACCTAGGGGTGACAGTGGATGAGAAGCTGGATATGAGTCAGCAGTGTGCCCTTGTTGCCAAGAAGGCCAATGACATTTTGGGATGTATAAGTAGGGGCATAGCGAGCAGATCGAGGGACATGATCGTCCCCCTCTATTCGACATTGGTGAGGCCTCATCTGGAGTACTGTGTCCAGTTTTGGGCCCCACACTACAAGAAGGATGTGGATAAATTGAAAAGAGTCCAGCAAAGGGCAACAAAAATGATTAGGGGTCTGGAACACATGACTTATGAGGAGAGGCTGAGGGAACTGGGATTGTTTAGTCTGCGGAAGAGAAGAATGAGGGGGGATTTGATAGCTGCTTTCAACTACCTGAGAGGTGGTTCCAGAGAGGGTGGTTCTAGACTATTCTCAGTGGTGGAAGAGGACAGGACAAGGAGTAATGGTCTCAAGTTGCAGTGGGGGAGGTTTAGGTTGGATATTAGGAAAAACTTTTTCACTAGGAGGGTGGTGAAACACTGGAATGTGTTGCCTAGGGAGGTGGTGGAATCTCCTTCCTTAGAAGTTTTTAAGGTCAGGCTTGACAAAGCCCTGGCTGGGATGATTTAAGTGGGGATGGGCCCTGCTTTTGAGCAGGGGGTTGGACTAGATGACCTCCTGAGGTCCCTTCCAACCCTGATATTCTATGATTCTATGATTCATGGGATGCATCCGATGAAGTGAGCTGTAGCTCACGAAAGCTTATGCTCAAATAAATTGGTTAGTCTCTAAGGTGCCACAAGTACTCCTTTTCTTTTTCCATTTAAGTATAACTGAGAATGAGAATAACAGTGGAAGAGATAGGGCATAACAAACATAGATAAAAGAGCAAAGATTCCTTCTAAGCTAATGGCTGTGTTTAAAAATGATTCAGAAAGCAGGCAGGTTACAAGAGCTTTAAAAAAAGAAGTATTTGTGTGCAAGAAACATTCCAAAACTTTTCATTCTAGTTGCTTCTATATCTCTGGAGGATGATGTAATCACAAACCCAGCCCAAGACCCTTTGCATGTTAAAATAGCTCATTTTCTTTTGGAAAATGTTGCTGAAATGCTACCATCTATAAACAAAATAAAATAAACCAAATTGCACCTTTGAAAATTTGTTATCTTGGGTTCAGGTCACATGAAGAACTTTGTTTCATCATATTAGACATAACGTGACTACTTTAGGATTTTATACTGCTACTTATCACCACAGTGTCTGTGCACCTTCCATGTAAAACCAATAACAATAGCAAAGTTCCTAGTGGACTTTATGGAGTCTCTGGCTTTTCTCCTTTTTCAGGGTCAAAAACAAACGAGTTCTTCCTCATGTAGATGCTAGAATGAGAAAGCTGTAAAAGAAAATACCTGAAAATATTTTTCTTCCTCATTCGTTGTGTTTAACATTTTTTCTTTTCAACTGTGAGTTTTTTCATTAGCATTTTACCAAACAAAAATAATTGTTAATTGTAGTCAGTTAAAACATGGGAAGCGCCTGAGTGCACAATACTTTTGAATAACAGGGCACTTATTTGGGTGCCTAAATAAGTATTTAAGAGCCTAACTTTTAGCCACCTGTTTTTGAAAAAGTTAGCCAGAGCCTTACACATCTAGATCACTAGTATGAAATGAGCCATACTCAGTAGTGTCTGAAAGTATTTAATATCTGATGGCTCTTTGATGGTATGTGTGAAATGTTTCTCAGCTCAGTTCCTAGTGGATGTATACCTATCAAATTAACAAACAAATCACAATAAGAAACTGTTATCTATTTTTACATACCAAATTTAACTGGAGCTGGAATCTTGGGGAAAAAAATGAAGGAAGAGCTTTGGAAATCTGACTTCTTAATATGTTGTTCTAGTTAGTGTTTTATCAAACCTAATCAACTTTTGTGCTTTTAAGTTTATAGCTAAACTTCTCTAATTTAGACTTACAAAATCAGCAAGGCAGTAAGCAGTTTTATTAGCCTCTCACTTATAAATAGGCTTGGAAAGATTAGATTTGAATCAGTAATTGTACATAATTGTTATCTTTGATCCTTCTGCTGAAAACCAGTTTAAAAAAATTCCATCATTAGTAAGTGAAATTTACAGAAGGGGATAGTGGAAAACATGAAATATTGTACTTCTGGACAGCTGGTGTGCTTTCCTGCTGTTTTATTTGGCAATTTATCAGAATAGAATCTCATGAAATACGATTTTATTTATGAATATGTTATTAATCTTGACTTCTATGGCCATTACATTAGGAATAAAGAACAATTAGTATCAGAAGTTTCAGTATCCTGGGGGTGAAAATAATTAGGTCATTAAAATGGGGGGCGGGAGGGAGTACATAGAAACAAACATCAATATTATCCATCAAAATTCATAACAAATAAAATGAAATTCCTCCAAGTCTAATTATGCTCACTGCTTCTTTTACCTCTGGCAGATTTTCTCTGGCTTGGAGGCTATAACAATAGAGATTTTCACTTCTGAAGAGTGGTGAAATCAACAACTGTTAGTATGATTGGTAGACTGCTGGAATAAAATACTTTTTTGCACAGCATCTTGTCCAAGATTCAATCAGGCTTCAAACCAAAACATTCCAGTCTGACAGTTCTCATGGATTTTCAGTAATGAGCATGATGGGAAGGGTGGGGAAATATTTACTAATGTTTCTAAGGCTCTTGAACTTTATTCTCCTTCGCAGAATGAATTTACTACTCTAAAATATAATGGCCCCAATCTTCAGTATGTGATCTCTCTTTATACGTGCACACCCTGTTGTTGAGGCAGGATGTGGCAACTTTGTCATTCGACCATGGCTGTGTATGTGTAATTACAGGTCAGGTAAGAAGTTGAAAAGTGGGCCCTATAAAGTTAAAGATTGTGAGTCACATCCTCAATTGGTATAAATCAGTGTAGCTTCATGGACTTCAGCTATATATTTTGGAATAAGTTACCAAGGGAAGTGGTGGATTCTCCAACTCTTAATGGTCTCCTTTCTAGAAGATATGCTTTAGTCAACCGCAGATGTTGGGTTCAAGTATTATCTCATTTTTTTCTTTGTACACCCTTGTTGGTCTGTCTGTAGCCATGTGTTGTCTCTTGTCTTATACTTAGATTGTAACCTCTTTCGGGGAGGGGCTGTCTTCTATGTCTGTACAACACAAAGCACAATGGGTCCTGGTCCATGACTAAGGCTTCTAGGTGCCGTGATAATGCAAATAATAATAATAATACAGGGATGAAATTCTGTGGCCTGGGTTATACTGGCAGTCAGACTAAATGGTCGATGGCCCTTTCTAGCATTAAACTATATGGATCTATGAATATCTGAGCTTCAGACCTGTAATCATTTCAATTAGTGAACATTGAAATAAATGGGATCACTAAGGTGCATTTTCCTTTTGTATATTCCTTTATATTTTGCCCTAATATGAATTTCGCAATACATTAAAAATATGCTACAAACACACTCAGCCCAAATCCCAGCGCCAGCCTGAGTAAAGGCTGAGGATCTCTGGGGGCAAGGTGGTCAGGAATCTTCCTATGCACTAGCTCTGAGAACAGAGCTGCTCCACGGCTGGCACTCTAGATTAAAGGCTGGAGTAGTTTTAGAAGCCACAGTGCCTTTCCTCTGGCCCCGTTGTGGTTGTGGGGAAAGAACCAGAAGATCTGTGCAGTCTTGGATCCTCTGACCCTGCCCTCTACTTGTCTTGATCCGGCTTGTAAGAGGTGCTGTCTTGGGAGCCTGCATGGAGCTGCAATTTCATAGTGCAATGAGGAGACAGACCTCCCATTTAGCCTCTCGGTATCCTGTCCTCTTCCACATGTAATGGAACTACAGCCTTGCTCCTGCAATGGGGCCCTCCATCTTTTGCAAAGGAGATACTGGGATTAGACACAGAGTGCATTTATTTTGATGTGCAATTATCCTGTGTTTTGGGGTTTTTTTTGTTAAAGTCAAAGAAATTCAATGGAGGACTGATGTTAGTGCGATGCAGTGTATGAGAGTGTGAAGGCACAGAAATCAGGGAATCTAAAAGTAGCCTTTTCCACACAACTCGGATACATGATGTGTGTGGCCAATTTTTGCCCACATGTGCACTACCGGCAAATACTCCATTGATTGTAATGGAGATACTCTGGATTTGGACTTGCGTACATGAAAGTAGAATAAATAAAGTTGACATTGATTGATTATACAGTAATATCAAATAAAATGATCTTGACTATATGCATTTAAATGTAGAATAACATCATCGAAGCCAATGGATCTTACTCTGGATTTATACAAGTGTAACAGAAATTAGATTCTCACCCTGCATATGTGCAAAAGAGTCAAATTAAGGGACTGTGACAGAATCGTAAATGTTACATTCCTGACTCTTGTTCTTCTAAATACTTGACATAGTGTTGTGGTAAACTAGTATTTTTAAAAATCTGTTTCAGGATTTGTTTAGCACTGAAAGGAATAAGGCTTGAGCCTTCAAACCTAGCTTTGGTATCTGGCCCATATATTGCACAGTTTAAATGGGCAGATGCAATTTCTGATGTATGAACTCAGGGGGATGTCTTGAAAGAAAATAAAATGAACAGAGTGGTCATTTTTCCAGATGACATTTTTATCAATGTGATGATGTTAACAAAATCAGAATCAGGCCCTGTGCTCCTGTAACTCATACATCAGGGCTGTAATTCACAACAACCCATTTACACCCATCTTTGACCAACTGATACCTAGTCAGATTTCCCACTGCTCCATTGGTTACACATTTGTGAAACTGGAGTAATGAAGTTGTGAATATGGTTGGCAAAGTAGTGTAACTTCCACTGACATGGCATTCAGTAGCTGTGCAAAACAAGCATGACTTATGTGCCCAAGGGAGAGAAAGGTGTGTGTTGGGAAAATAATAACATGGAAAGAAAATGGGAGTTGAATCTGCCACCATTTAAACTGGGTTCATAGTGTCCCCAAACATGCTGATCTGCTACATGGCACATATTCCTAAAATATTCTTACATGTCATCTAAATAATTCACCTTCCCTTGGTTTGCAGTACGTGATATCACTGAACGCTCTGTGTCTAATGTGTACCAAAAATTCTATTTTTAATAAGCCATTACTCAAAAGACTTTTGTGCTGAAAACTCTCCCTTAAAAAATGGAAATGTGTGAAGTATATGTCTGTGCTGATGACAAGGTTGGGATTATTATTTTTTTTGCCAATGATTAGAAGTTTAGTTTAAGTGTGTAGAACCCAGCACTGAAACTACAGCTGCTTAAGAGCAGCTGTTACTAATGCTCCTGTCTTTCTGACATTTGTTGTATTGGAAATTATATATTTATATTGGAAACTGTCCTTAGATATATATTGAATTGCGTGGGGGCATATCCTCCAATGGTGTAAATTAGCATACTTCTGTTGACGGCAATGGAGATATTGTTTTACATCAACTAAGGATCTGGCCAATTACTTATTGTGTTTAAGTTCAGCTCCAATGGTGTAAAATGAAGTAATTCACTTTAAATCAGTGAAATGACTCTAGATTTACACTGAGATTTGGTCCATATTTGATGATAAGATGTTGAAGCTTTTAGTTGCAGCACTTCTTTCCTGAGGCCCCATTTCAGCAAGGTGCTTAAATATCTGCTTACATCCAAACACACAAGTTGTCCCATTTGACTTCACTGGGCTCACTCCTGTGCTTAAAGTTAGGCATGTGCTTACATGCCCTGCTGAATCAGAGCCTACATTATTTTTTCTTCCTTCACATATACAGACCAATTTATTACTGTAGGGTCTTTAAGGAATGGTGAGATACTGGCAATTTTTTTATAGGAAAAAATGCACTGAAATATTTGTAGGTGTGGGGGGGCAATCTGTCCAGAGAATACAAAGAGAGGGCCTGACTCTTCAAGGTGCTGAACTCCTCATTTGAGATACTGAGCATCCTTAATGCCCAAGAAAGTCAATGGACGATGAGAGAGGGAGAATCTCAGTGCCTTGCAGCATCACACTCACATCTGAGATAAAAAGATGGATCCAACTCTGAGACCTACCAGTCTTGTGTCCTTGGGGGGAAAGGAGGGGCAATCCTGTGCTTTACATGCAGGGAAAACTCTAATTGCCCTGCACATGGAGAAGGAAGCTTGTCCTCAGCCTGTGATCCCCAGCCTCTTCTGAAGGAGTATTATATGCCTTTTGGGGAGTAACTAAGAAGTCAGAGGACATAGCATATTTCTTTATGTAACACACACATTTCACTCAGCATGTATCTTGGCTTTGTAAAAACATCCTGACTGAAAAAGTTTTGGTTAAGGACAGACGTGTTTTGAAGGGGCTGGATCCTCAGCTGTATATTGACGTCAATGGAGGTATGCTGAGTTACATCAGCTGATGATCTGGCACAGTGTATTTTCTCTGAAGTTTTCAGGGAATAATTGGGTGAGTAATTGAAAATCACAGTGCATTGTATGCTGTTTGTTCCTCACTGAAGGAATGATTTCCATGGCCGCGTTAGCAGCTAGAAGTTTTTAGGCCTCTTTATTCTGACTGCAAAATGTCGAGACGCTCCTTGGGAAAACTGTAGGGTCTGGCTTCTGCCTGGTTCTAGTGTTTCAGATTTGAAAGCTTTCAAGGGTCTTTAGGGGCAATACAATTAATGTTCCCATCACCAGTTCTTCAAGATGATAGTTCAGTGTTCACTCACACACCATTGCTGTTCTCTCTCACTTTTTCAATGAAACTAATATTTTGACGCTGTGTATATTTAGTTCTTGTTGAGATAGTAAATACCTTGCCTTGCTTAGAGCGCTCTGGAGTAAAGCCACCATACCCACAGCGAGCACAGGTATAAATAGCTGTATAGAGGGTGAGACACAGCTTAGGTGGGTAGAGTGCCTTATGTGCCTGAATCCCCAGGTGCCTACCCTACATGGCTTCCTACATGCCGGAGCAGTGCCTTCCCCTGTCTATACGGCTATTTTTAGCAGTGTAGTGTTCGGCTGCTGGACCCTTTCCCTGCTGCAGTGAAAGGCTCCGGCAGCTGGGAAAGAGTGGAGACAGTGGGGAAAGGCTCGGCATCTCCCTGTTGCCAGCATCGTTCCCCTCTGCCTCCCCATTGCTGGAGTTTTTCACTGTAGTACATAGCTACAGACTGTTGTAAGTGTAAATATAGCCTATTTCACAGCAGGATGAATAGAGAGTTGTGGGAAAAAACCCAACCATATTCCTGTCCTTAGGCTGAACCTGCTCGGCTACTACTTGCAACACACTCCATTATGTAACAGTGAGCGCATTTTGGTGTCCCACTGAGCATTGACATAATTCTTTCTCTACTAATACAGTTCTCAGTCTGGTTTAATTATTTTTTTAAAATAGACTTGGTGTGAATGCCATCCTGCTGAAAGGTGCTGGATTAATAGTCCTGGAGAATGATAACCTCTCTCTGAGCCTAGTCCTTGGCTCCTTAATCAGACAAACCTGTGTATGTAAAACTCTTTAATCAGAGCCCATTCCAATCTGCAGCATTTATATGTATCCTGATCTTGAGGGATCACCTCTGGAGCTGAGAAGATAGTTACCCCCTGAAAACTGCTTAGCTCCTTGAGGGAGTTTCTTTGTTATGGACAGGCCAAAATTGCTCCCTGACAGTTGGTTTGGACACTGCAAACACTGGTTTTATAGGCTAGATATAAAAAACCCTTGAATATCAGAACATTGGACATTTTCAGTAGTGTTTTATCATGTGATTAACAAATATAGAGGACATGTTCTGTGCTGTTTTCTGTGAGGAAAGCCTATGAGAGGCCTCTTTTAAAATATATTCTCCTCAAGGCATACATGATATGCACTGCAAACATCTGTAGGCAGCCGTAGTTCATTTGGACACTACCCAGTTCACTGTATACCATAACATAGACCTGCCTGCTTTATGCAGACATTACGGAAGCCATGGTTCTTTTTGTAAGAGTAGGAATTTTCCCAGCTACCCTTAGCCAAAATGACCTACCCTACTCTATGTAGTGTGCTCTGGGTACCAGCTGGTTACTACGCTCTACACGCGACCTACTTGTATGTCCGTGATGCTGTATGCCTACAGCAGGAATTAAAGAATATATTTGAATGTAGAATTTTAAAAGTGCTACATAAAGGCAGGTCTATTTTATTATAAATAGGGCCCTACCAAATTCATGGCCATGAAAAACGTGTCACAGACCGTGAAATCTGGTCTTCTCCCCATGAAATCTGTTCTTTTGTGTGCTTTTACCCTATACTGTACAGATTTCACAGGGGAGACCAGCGTTTCTCAAATCGGGGGTCCTGACCCAAAAGGAAGTTGCAGAGGGGTCACAAGGTTATTTTAAGGGGAGGCCATGGTATTGCCAAACTTCCTTCTGCGCTGCCTTCAGAGCTGGATGACCGGAGAGCAGTGGCTGTTGGAGCCAGCAGCAGTGCAGAAGTAAGGGTGGCAATACCATACCATGCCACCCTTACTTCTGCCTTGCTGCTGTCAGAGCCGGATGTTCAGAGAGTGATGGATGCTGACCAAGGGCCCAGCTCTGAAGTGAGCAGCGCAGAAGTAAGAGTGGCGATACCAAACCATGCCATCCTTACCTCTGTGCTACCGCTGGTGTTGGTTTTGCCTTCAGAACTGAGCTCCCGGCCAGCAGCTGCCACTTTCTGGCTGCCCAGCTCTGACGGCAGCGCTGCTGCCAGCAGCAGCACAGAAGTAAGGGTAGACCCCCCTACAATAACCTTGCAACTCCCCCACAACTGCTTTTTGGGTCAGGCCCCTACAATTACAACACGGAAGTTTCGGATTTAAATATCTGAAACCTTGAAATTTACAACTTTTAAAATCCTATGACTGTGAAATTGACCAATATGGACTGCAAATTTGGTAGGGTCCTAATTATAAAACATATGTTTATATTTTCCTTTCAGATAGGAGGTTCCATTGCTGATTTCCCCTTCCCTGGCCTCCATTATAACCTCAAGTCCTGTTGTTTTCCATTGGTTTATTATTTAAAAAAAATCCAAACTTTCCAAGTGTTGTATAGTATTCATTTTTTTTCCTTCTGAGCATTTCAGTAGAACACTGTATCCCTTCATGAAAGTTTTTTCTATTGTTAAAGGCAGGGGACGCGCACCGCTGAGCATAGAACAGTTATAAAATAAGTTTGTTTTATGTGCACGTTTCTGCAGAAATAAATCCGTCACCAGAGAGCGATTCTTGAGGAAACGGTTTGGGAGCTGGGATAATCAGCCATGGCTACATCTGCACAGCATGGAGCAACAATAGTCTGTCCCAGGACACTACATTACAAAACGAGAGCCTCCCACTTAACTTTGAATCTGTGTCAGAGTGAAAGTCATATTTAGTTCAACGTTTCTAAACATATAAATGTTGCTTTTTTTTTAAAAAAAAAAAAATGGAGCTCAGGTTGAATGCAGCTTTCAAGAGAGTTTAGCTTACAAAATGACACTTTCCTTGCAAAAATTCTATACTTTTACAAACAAATCCATCTGTTAAAAAAAATGTGGCACTAGGCAGTTAAGGGATCCAGCCTGCTCCCCAGTGCCATATAATCCTTCATCATGCCCCATCACCCCACCCACTTGCCCTGCAATCCCATAAAAAAATCAGGAGTAACAAAAACCCCACGGCTTCAGTTTAAATATTCTCTCCCTCCTGCTGGCCACTCCTGCGAATCTTGGTTGTGAACAAATAAATACCCACAAGGAAGCTGTACCTGGATTTCTGACACGTACATTAGATAATTTTTGGCCCTGCTGAAAATTGTATTTCTAGATCATTCTGGATTTTATGGCTGTAGCCCCTTCCTACAACCTTTTTTGCACTGTTCCAGTGGTACCAAGGGGACAGAGTTGCCCTAAAAGGAATCTATTGATCCCCTTAATATAAGACAATCTCTTTATTTTATAAAACACTGCCATAGCTGTCATTATAGAATCCACCTGCTTCCAGGCCTCGCCCCTTCACACAGCATCTATATCATACAGGGTCCAGTAGGGGGCATGCTGTGTCTTCTCCTGCTGTGATCTCTAGCTGGTAGACCATTCCTGGTGCACTGCTGGTGGTGAATTCCTGCTGGCATAATTTAGAGCAGCTCTTAGGCTGGTCTTAGTCTTGCTAGGAGCTAAACTGGATTCTGTTTAGCTCCAGGTTCAGAGAAGCAGAAAGGTGGCCTTTATTCACCTTCTCTTCCATCATAGGCCCTGTCCTAAGCACAGCTGAGCTGGATCCAGGGATCTGGGCATATATTGTTAATAGGATTTCCACACACGTGCAAGATGGGCGCAAACCTGCATGGTGCTGAGTGCCCGCAAACCTTCTTAAAGTCACAGGGAGTTGAGGGTACTTAGCATCTTTTGTGACCCAGGCCCTTGTTGAGAAACATTTCAGAAGAAAACAAAAGCTGTAATTTTTCTTATAGGCATTATTTCCATCATAAAAGCCTCACTGGGATTTTCAGTACATTAAAAAGTGAATGTTTGAACAAACAAGAATGAAGTGTTTTTGTATGTATGGAAGGCCCCAGACAGCAAGGACCTGAAGTGGATTTAACCCTAACACTTGAAACGAAAATATCAGGCCCCTTTCAAAGGGCTGGTCTGCTCTGGTGTCCATAATCATCATTCTTCTTTAACATCAGAGATAGGTCTGAGTCCTACTGGAAATCATATCCTCTAATTTAAAATATTCCTCTTACCTGACCCTGTAGATTGGACCCATGGTGGTTGTAACACTGAAGAGTGATGCATTATGGGGCATCACAATAGGGCAGAGAAAAGAGAGAAAAATATTAAACACCACTTTTTTGCTGAGTCTCTTTAATGTTTCGGGTATTGACTGCATAAAGCAATACTTCTGTAATTTTTCTGTTCAAAATAACTTTGAAAATCCTCTTTAAAGTAATTTGAAAACAAGACACAAAAGACTAACATTTAAACTGTTTTAAGCTGCATCATTTAAAAACAAGTTTTATTTGATTATTGCAAAATTTTACTTTCTTTTAACTACAAACCCTGCAGTTTTAATTTTCCAAAGAAGGCCTAGAAGCTAGACTTTTTTTTTTTTTTTGCAAACATATTCTGTCCTTTGCAGCTGTTATATGAAATCTGGCAGACTTCATAACTTTATATAAATGTCCTGGCTGGCTATACAAGATTAAATATTAAATTCCAGTTCATAGAAGCAACTGTTCATAGAAGAACAACAAAAATCCTATTGAATTGATTAGAACTAATTTGTTTAATCTATCTTCATAAATTCAGACTCTTGTCAGGGAACAGTCAGAATATGTTTTCCAAGGAAGGTGCTGAGATGGTGGTAGAGGTTCTGGGGGAAAAATACCCAGTAAGAGTAATTCCCTCTAGAGAGTTCTGGCTTTAGAAAAAGACAAAACTATAATTTTGCTTTAGCTCACGGCTCCCCCTTAAGTATGTTGGGAGTTAGGGAATTCTGTAAGACAAGAAAACCTGGAGAACATTCACTGTTGTGTTCCAGTTCTGAAATCCCATTGAACTCAGCTCTGTGCCAACATCATAACAGATAAGACAGTGGAAAGAGAGAGCCAAGAGTGAATAAGTTTGTAGCTTGGGAATATCACACTAAAGAAGATACATTTTGCAAAATGCCTTTTTCTGCCCTTTTGCATATATGCTGCGTTTAACAGCAAATGATCTATCTCTTAAAGATTATTTCCTTTTGGAAGTAGTTCTAGTGGCCCAATCCTGAAAGGTGTTAAGTACCTTCAAATTTCTACTGACGTCAGTGTGAGCTGAGTGTGTATAGTACCTCAGGGACCTGGATCTGCTAGAGTCAATGGTCACCGAACTATGACTGCTAGTAAGTGATTGCTCTCTCCTACACAAGCCTGCAATCATTTTATATCGCAAATGCTGAATTATGAACCAAGGTTCCAGATAATGTTATTCACATAATGAGGCTTCCATGACATTCTACCCCTGCATTTAGTTGCGGTGGTTGCCACTTTAGAAGTGTGAGGGGGAGGGATAGCTCAGTGGCTTGAGCATTGGCCTGCTAAACCCAGGGTTGTGAGTTCAATCCTTGAGGGGGCCATTTAGGGATCTGGGGCAAACATTGGGGACTGGTCTTGCTTTGTGCAGGGGGTTGGACTAGATGACCTCCTGAGGTCCCTTCCAACTCTGATATTCTATGATAAGTGTAGCAAATGCCATCAACACAACGCTTTGTCCACTTTTAATGACATCTGATGTAACAAGTAATCTTGATACAAGTAACAATGTTTTTTATTTTGCTAAGAGGGGAAAAAATTGTTAGCATGAACCTGACTCGGAAAAAGACTGTCTATTTGTTTCCTACAATAAGTAGATGGTGAATCATTGGTGGTTTACCACAGTTTATTTCACTGCACGTCAGATGTGTTATACAGTTAAATTTGGTATGTGTTAGCACTTCAGTGCCTGATTTGGAAACCCTTCCTTGTACTGTGGAGCACCTGGTTATATAAATAGTCCCACTGAAGTCAAGAGGTTTCTTCACATGCATACAGCCAGTATTGTTCAGTGTAAGGGTTGCTGAGTTGGGCCCCCAAAAGCACACAATGCTGAAGAAGCATCTTGTGATCAGCAGCACAATCTGACAGCTGGAGAGAAGGCACACACTCAAAACCACAATGTATTTCAGAAACTAGAATAAACTGACACTACAGTGCTCCTCCCAAAGGGGGAAAAGACTGACAAAACAAATACACTGTAAAAGTGTATCAGTTTCAGTACATAGTAATCCACTTATAATTAACTGGTCTCTGTGAGGCTCTGTGGCTTGACTTTCGGCAAGTCTGCTGCAGCAGTCTACTCTTGGGACCATCTCTACTATCCACCTATTCCTTCAGCTGGGTCACACCTGCTGCTGTTGCTTTGGATGCTGCCTCCTCATTTGAAAACAAGACTTCAGAAAGCACCAGATACAGTATTATACTGTAGGGAACAAGCCTGCTTTGGCAGAGTGTGGACTAGATGACTTCATAGATCTCTTCCATCTCTAATTTCTGTGACTTCTCCTGCTTTCTGTATATCTCTTTTTTACGCTCTGTCATTTCTGTTGTAAACACTGTCAGTACCCGCTATAGCATGTTACAATAACAGCAGTTAATGAAATGAATAATAATATTGACTTTGCACTTCTATAGCCCCTATCCTAAGACCTCAAAGACTTTCCCGACACTCATTAATGAAAGAAAAAATAAAAGGCAGGTCTACTTGGACAAAGCATCTGTCACATCTGGATAAAATGTCAGGTAATTAAAGCTTCTGATAGACAGTGATACTGGTGCTTGAATTCTGTGAATAATTCACATTCTAAGTAGGAAACAGGATAAATAACAGAGAAGCCCATCCCCTCATTAATTCCTTGAACCGAAACTTGGGAGATTTTGGAAAAATAAAGACCCAGAACAGGGCCGTGGCTAACTTTTCTTTTTTGCATGGTCTGTACTTTTTGGATACCTAGTGGGGCCGGCAGTGTTGTAATACCATGACAGACTTCCAATGTTACATCCACCATGAATGGAAATGGTAAGCACCAGAAACCTCATTAGAGAACTTATTCTTGTAGTCCTAAAAGGTTCAAGTAAGAATCTACGTTTTGGGGTATTTAATCCTACTAAAACTCTGCCTTCTGAGGTTGCCCATCTCTTCAATAATTGCAGTGGCATAAGCTTTACAAAGGATAATCTAATCAGAATATATTTGTTTAGGTGAACTGATTTACAGTAGAATAGTCATATAATGTTTAAAAAAAGATAATGAGGATGCAGTGAACCACTGGTCAACATAATCTGAGCAGTTTAATCATTGCCCCATATGCTATTGAACCCAGAGCATTTGTAGATTTGCTTCAAAATGTTTTACCTGGATAAACATGTTTAAAGGTTTAAAGTTTAAGATTTAGTACCCTACAAATCTTCACAGGAGCTGACAGTTTCCTTACTGTTTGAAGAGATGAGCTTGGAAGATGGAAAACAAATGTCCCCCCAGAGAGAGCAGATGGGGTGAGAATGATGAGGAAAAGGAGACTTATCATGAGATGATTTCAGCTAAGATTTAGTGTAAAAATTAACAAACAAGATAGGGATTTACAGATGTCACTTCTGCAACTCAAAACAATCAATAAGGACTTAAGCCAGGCCTTAAACACCAGATTCCGGCAAGGAAAATGGAAGAATGATGACTTGGCTTTAGAAAAGTCTCTGGAATTTAACTTGCTCTGAAGCACTAATGTAGCTGGTTTGGAGTGGAAAAGGAACTTGTAACACTTTGGAAAACTTTAACAAATACCCCCCTGTGTCTCTCAGAGAGCCTGATCCAAAGCCAATTGGAATCATCAGGAGTCTTTCCATTCACTTCCATGGGTTTTGGCTCAGGCCTAGAGAATATTGTCACACATTTCTTTGGTCTGTTTGCAAATGAGTAGGTAGTCTTATTTACAAGTAGGGTTTTCTCACTCTCAGTTAATCTTCTCCCCCCTACCTAGTCAGGCAATGAAGTGATAATGCTAAATCTCTGATATCTCCATTATTTCCATGACAGCAGACTATGGTGTCCTAAATCCAGGATTTTGAGTTCACTGTGAGATAGTGCAAAAGGAGAAATCAAGTTGTGAGGGAGAATGTTCTTATTTAGGCAAATGTGATACCCACTTGCCCCGCTCTAGTGAGCAATGTGAAGGTCTGCAGCGGAAGCAGCAAGTATAGGGAGGTCCAGGATTGCAGTGAGTTTTCTGGAGGTCCAGAGATGCAGCAGTGGATCCACAATGTCCTCCCCCCACTGCAAGGGTAATTTTTCTTTGCCACTTCTAACTTTACAGCCTACTTGGCTCTCTCCTGCATATCTTCACGGTCAGTAAGATCCCTCACTAATGTGACTTTGGCACTGACAAAAACAGTCCTAGGTAAGCATAGCCATAATGCTGCCTGTGGTTAAAGCAGTTGGATCAAATTCAGAGGTGCTGTAAACTTAGACGCTCTTACAGTGATTTAGTCCCTCTTGCACTCAGATTCCCCTGCATCGTTCGACTTCTTGAGACTAAGGTCTTCTCAACATGGGAAAGGTTTACCAGTTAGACCAGTATAACTATCACTCCCCTCTGCTTTTCCTGTGTGGACACTCTTATTCTGCTAAAAGAGTGCCTTTTTTGGTTTAAACCCTTTCCCAAGCAATATAAGCTAACCAAAAAAAAAAGTACTCTTACAGTGGAATAAGTGTGTATGTGGGGATTTATATATCCTGTGTACTGATTGAGGCAAGGATCCTGTGGGGAAAAAATAGCATGTGATCATGTAATTAAAAGTGTATCAGAATGCATATGCACAAGGGGGGCAGATGAATGTTGCACTGGCAACCTTAATTTGGGCATTTTCTAACTTTTGAGTAGTTGACTTAGCAAGCATAATAATGTGCTTTTAGTGTGGATTTTGTGTGCATGAAATTTCCTAGGTTTCTAAAACAACAAATTGAAAACATTCTATCATGTGGCAACATATTGACTTCTGCATGGGTCTTCCACAGTGCTGAAACCTTTATATCCACCATGCAAACTTCTGACCACTTGAGATAATGGAGTAACTGATAGCAGTAGTAGGTTGTCATTCTCTGTGTGGACCAGCACTACTAGAGGGTGGTCAGACATACACCTTGGGTTTCCCAGATATTTTCTGACAGCAGAGGAAAGGTGAGACTCAGGTGTCACAGTTCCAAGGCTATATGCATCTTTGAACCCTCCTAGCCTCTTTGGATGCACGCCCCACTGAGGTCTCATGCCTGCCTTTTCCTAAGACTCACCAGTCCCTGGAGCTGGGGAAGGCACAAGCTTCTTTAGATTCTTCTACAGAGCCTGTCTGTGTCAGAGTTCACTGACAACTCCCTAGACAGCCCCTGGCAAATGACAACTATCCTTCCTCTTTTCAGAGGGCCCTCTGGACTCACCAGTCCAGTGTCCAGAGTCTTTTCCTAAGACTCACCAGTCTTTTGTGTCAAGATGGGTACCTAGAGAGGGCCATCTTGACACAAAAAGGCTAGCATCTTCCTTGGAACAAGATATAGGATCACCGGAGTCAATAGCTTTCTCCGTTGTCTTTCATGTGTGTGCTGTGATATTCTTATCTGGGGAGCCATTCTGTAACCCTCATGCACAGTCCCCATTGAATTCAAGCAGGTTAGTCAAATAATAAACATTCTACTACCTGCAATATAAGTTACACAGGCTACCTCAATAACTAGGTTACATCTCGGTATTCTTAGACTATTACAAAGCACCTCCACATCTGGCACATCAGCAATCTTTCCTGCTTTGGAGTGAAGTGTAGATCCTTCTTCCTGTTCCCCCTCAGCTTGAGCACTTCTGCCCTGTCCCCTCTAATCTATCCCAGTTCCACACCTGTCCCCTTTCCACCTCTGGATCGTTGTCCCAGTTCTATTCTCCTTGCCTACCCAGTCCCAATTTCCATTCCTTAGGCTTCTCATCCCAGTCTCTTTACCCAACCTGTTCCAGTTCCCCCTTCCAGCTCCCCATACCATCTGTCTCTCCCTCCCCATCCCACTGGCTCTCAGGCTTTGTCTCCCTCTCCAGGCTCCTCATCCAGTCTCAGGCTATATCTACACTACACAGCTTTTAGCGACATGGCTGTGTCGCTTCAGTCGTACCGCTGAAAGTTGCGTAGGGTAGCCACTGTTTGTTGGCTTCCCTGCCGACAGAAAACATCCATCCCCCACAAGTGGCGTTTGCGTTGTCGACAGGAGAGTGCTCCTGCCGACAATGAGCTGTTCACACTGGCGCTTGTAGTGGAAAAATTTTGTCTTTCGAGGGGTGGGGGTGTTAACACCTCAGAAATTCAAAAGTTTTGTCATTCAATTGCCGGGATAGACATAGCCTCAGTCTCACCCACACTTCCTCTCCAGCTCCTTGCACCAGTCTCCTCTCTTTGCCCAGCCAGTCAGTCTTCCCCCTGGACCACAGCTCATTAAATCTGTCTTCCCTCCTCCTGTGTCCAAACCAGCCCACACTGGTTCCTAGTCCCAGTCTCTCTGCTCCCCACAGCTCCTTGTCTCTTCTCACAGTTTCTCTACTAGCCAACTGGCACCAAGTTCCTCCATTTTTCGCATTGGCTCCCAGTCTCTTTGTTCAGTCAGTTCTAGATTCCCTCTCCAGGCTCGCTGTCCGAGACTGAATCTCACTTCTACTCCCTCTCCCCACAACTAGCCCCAGTCAGTCCCAGTTTCCTTCTTTTGGCTCCTTATCTGATATGTCTCTCCCTTCCCCCTGTTGCAACTTGCATGGAACTTGGAGGGAGGAGCACAAGTTGCAGAAGAGAATAATTTGGAGGAGGCACCAGGAAGCCAGTCCGTGAGCACACGGCTTGGAATAGTAGCTGTAGTTGCAGCATCCCTGTAAATAGTTCTCTTAAAAAAGATCCAGTTTAGTTTTAGAAACACAGAGTTGTCTCATATCATTACCCAGCACATGGTACATGAATCACCATCCACTGGCTCCCAGTCCTAGTCTCTGTGGGAGTCTCATTCTGTTTCTGCCCCACGCTTCCCTGGCTTCTTGTCCCGTCTCTTTGCCCAGGCCATGCCAGATTTCCTCCCTCCCCTTAGCTCCTCATCTGATCTCAGTGTCTCCCCTTCCTTAGCCAACTGTATCCCAGTTCCCTCCAACTCAATTTTCTTAACTAGATTCCATTCTCTCCCACAACCCTAGCTTCAAATCCCAGTCTTCTTGCCCAACCAGTTCCAGCCTCCCCACATCCCATCCAGCTCCCAGTCTCCTGGTCCAGACACAGTCTCCCCAACCTCCCCAGTCCTTGAGATTAAGTTTCATCAGCCTGCTTGTTCCAATCTACTTCTTTCCCTCCCCCCACCCCATGTTTTGTCTCCTCTGCATTTGAATCAGACCCTTAGTTTCCTTCTCCATGCTGCCTGGGAACCAGCAGACACTGAGACAGGCTCCCTGCTCTCAGTTCCAGTGCCTGGGTTCACCTTGGCCCAGAGCAACCATTACAGGGGAAGTCTGAGCATGCTCCACCACAGGGCAAAGCCAATCACCCTGTGGGGATAATGCAAACACAGTCCAGTCAATGCTAGGAGCTCTGAGAGGCTTGAGCATGCTTAGTGAGTATGGAATCTTTAGAGATGTTAGTGACTGAAATTGAAGAAGTCTCTACTGAGCATGTTTGAAGAGATGTTTTCAAAGGTTTATAACTTGACCAAATTTGGGTGGATTTTCAGAGGGCAAAAAGTACATCCCTGAGAAAAAGGCCAGCCCCCTGCCAAGTTTCAAGTCCCTGCTCCTTTTGTGTTAAAGCTGATCTAAAAAAGGGTCCCAAGAAAATTTGGACGTGTGCAAAACCCTGTATTTTCCATTAGCCTCATTCTTGGAAATGGCTGAATTATTTTGGCTGAAATTTTCCAAAAAAATTCTGCTACCTTCACAGGATAAACCTATTTCCCTATGCTGATCAGTAAGGAGACTCATTGTAGGGTCGAACACTGCTGGGATATAGGAAAATACAGGGTTTTTTCTTCTTTTCTGTGTATCGCTAAGCTGATTGGTCTCCACTTGACTTTTGTTAGGCTCTCCCTACTTATAAATATGATAACTTTATTTGGAAGCCTTCCAAGGAACAATGCCTTTGTGTTTCTGACTTCCTCATAGATACCAACTTTGTGTGTTCAGTGCCTCCTGCAAATTGATATTTTTCAAAGGCTTAATAAATTGGCCAAATTGGATGAATTTTTGCAGGGTGGCAAAAGGCACATCGTTGACACAAAGGCCACCCACCTGCTAAATTTCAAGTCTTTGCTCCAATACATTAGCTTGAAAGACAATAGACAATCTTACCTCTCTTTGCACTCACTGGAGGTACTAAGCACTGCAGAGGATCCATCCCTACTGGGTTTGGGCCTCCATGATTTTTGATCAGAAATTTGGTGCCCAAAATGTGCAAGCTGCTTTCAACTACATAATTTATAGAAGCAGCAACATTAGAAGATTCATTGGTTGAGCTTTTAACTTTAATGCTTAGCAGCAAAATATTATCCTCAATTCTTTATGGTAAGGGTTTTAGCGGCAGTGTTTTCCTTTTGTGTGCAATTACTTGTTGTAAATTGCAGCTTTCAGGACTTGACTGTGCCAAAAAGAGGTTTCTCTCCACCACTGTTCCTGTATGGTAAGGATGTGCTGTAAAATTCAATCTTTATATTAAAATTTCTCTTTTCACCTGCCACTGAAGAGAAGTCAAGTAAAATACAGTTGTGAATATTCCATAAGGCCAAATGTTGTGTGTAACTTTTCTGAAGCTAAACTGCTACCTAACTGGGGAGTAAATATGAGTTCTAATTAACTATGGAAAAAAAACTAGTTTGATTTCTTTTAAGATTGTCACAACAGTTTAAATGGATCCCTCTGTTATTTGGAACTATTTTAAACTAGCACATACTTATTCTGAAGTACTAAAATTCAGAAGTAATAAATTAAAGAGAATCTTTTCACTATATGTATGTACATATAATGTAATTTTCACTTGTTTTTTTGGTGGGACTAAAAAACAAGATCCTTCTGACCAATTTTGATCATTACAGATCCCATGACACTTTTCACATAATAGTAGAAGTGTTAGGCCTGGTTGTCCTGGCAAAAATCCAAAGGCTAAATTCTCCACTGGCATAAGCAGACATACCTCTATTGACTTCACTTAGCTCCCAGTTTAGTAAAGCACTTACGCATGTGCCTCACTTTAAGCACTTGCGTAGCCCCATTGAATTTGGTTTGAAGTACGTGTGATATAAAAGACAAAGGGTTAAATCAGACTATGCTTACAGCTATATGAAATTAGTGGCATTGCTGAGATATAACTGAGGGCAGAATTTGGCCCCAATTCCAGCTTATCATATTTTACAGTGCTATCTGAATATTAAGGGTTTTGCATAAGGAGAAACATGCAGAGCTTGGATGATTAATGGGGCCTGGATGCAGAAATTCCTGTGGGCTGCGACTGAAAATTCATTCCACTATCCTGATGTTTATTCATATTATTACAGGACTTTGATACTACATTGTGCCGACAGCCTTAGAATAGTCTGACTTCTTAATATTTATCACTTTGAACTTCTGGAGTGTTGTGAAACCTTTAGGGAAGTTAGACATTGCATGATATAGCCATGTGAGATTCCAAAGAACCCAGCAGCTTAGAACTTCTCTTTATTCCTTCCCTTGAACTCCGACGAGTCCTCAGAGATCTTGTTTCAGCTTCTGCAGAGAGCATTTGAAAGGAAGGTAAACAGTAATTATTCTACTTGAATATGTACCTATATAGTAATGGTAGAGACTCAGCAAAATTCTCCTTGGTAACTAACAGAAAAACATAATCCAGATTTATTGTGTAGGGCCTAACTAGTTCTCAGTTTATAGTATTGGTTGTAATACTAAAGAAAGCATGGCATTATTTCAATAGGACAGCTGAATCTATTGCAGATATTATGAGCTGCGAATTTGCCATTAGAACAACTCCAAAGGCTTTCAGTAAGCCCAGGTTGGCAGCAACTGGGGTGCACACTGGAAATGAGCTAAAGGACTTTATCTGTTTACTATTTTAGCATTTGTTCTTAGGAACCATTCTTTTTAAACTTCAGAGACAAGGACCCCTGTAACTGCAGCAGTTTATATGTTGTTGCCCAGTATAGAGTTTCACCTTGCAACAAAATATTTCTTGTTTTTTAAACTAGTTTTCAAGGGTTTTGGAAAAAAGCTTCTGGTGATTGGTAGTTCACAGTCAACTATGGGATGCAGGATTTGTTTCTATAGAAAAGTGTTTACTTTTTTTTCCAGAGGCAAACATGATCCTTAAAGGTGATCTGCAAGGGGAATAAAATTGGGTTAGTGCTTTTCTTTTGCTTCCTTAAAGAAGTCCTGAAAAGTTTTGGCTCTTTCACATTTTTACTGTTTTTTCCCCATGTAGTGTTCACTCTGGTGTGGCTTTTGTAAGGTGTGGATGCTTACTATCTAGGAACAAGGACAACAGTTCTTTTCACACTGGCTACTGAAGAACTGTACAATGCCAATAACTTTGAGGTTTTGTCTGCATTGGGAAAATGAATTGACTAAGGCAATGTTAAACATGATTTTGACCTTACTGTGGACAAGGGAAGAATTTGTTATCCAATCTTGATCAGCTGGACCACCCAACTTCCCTCTTGGGTTAATCAGAACCAGCTAACACGTTTTTAAACAGGACTGTCCTTGGCTACTGTAAAGGCAAAAATATGTGAGTTAACATGCTTGTTAACATGTTTTCTAACATGATGCATTTTTCCAATATAAATAGGACCTGCTTTATTGCTACACTGGCTAAATGGAATGGGTAACCTAAAGCTGAAAGTATGGAGGTATTCAAAAAGCAGCTCCTTGAGCCATACAACCCTAAGATCCCTTTACTTCTAGTCAATGAGGGCTAATGTGCTGGAGATATGATGCTCAAAGTCCCACTATGTGTGGGAAGGAGCAGTCACAGACGCAATTGCTGTTGAGTGTTTTCTGGTGGTTGGTCATCTTCATGTATTATGTTCTGGGGAAACGGTCAGGCCTTTCAGATCTGGGCTTTGTCTACACTGGGGATTTGCCCTGCTTATGGTCATCATTAGTTGTGTAGCTGCTTTGGTGCAAAATCCTAGCGTTGACAGACAAAGCTGCAACAAGCCACAGTTTGTACTGGTGCCTCCGAACCCAGTTTCAAGCAAGGATAAGCTGCTGTGGTACTAGGGTTGCCAGGCATCTGGTTTTAAACTGGAATGCCCAGTTGAAAAGGGACCCTGGTGGCTCTGGTCAGCACCACTGACTGGGCTGTTAAAAGTCCAGTTGGTGGTGCGGCAGGGCTGAGGCCGGCTCCCTGCCTGCCTTGGCTCTATGCTTCTCCTAAAAGCGACTGGCATGACCATGTGGTTCCTAGGCACAGGTGTGATCAGGGAAGCTCTGCATGCTTCCCAGTCCCAAATGCCACCTCTGCAGCTCCCATTGGCTGGGAACCATGAGTGGGGGTGTGGCCTCAGAGAAGAGGCAGGGCAGGGGTATGGCCCCAGGGAAGGGGCAGAGCAGGGGATGGGGCAAGGGTGTTTGGTTTGGTGCAATTAGAAAGTTGGCAACCCTATCTGGTGCATTTTGTGGCTTACAGTAATTTTGCCTGCCGGCACTGTGGGTTTGCACTGGTGCAACTACACCATCTGGCAGCGAACTACTGATGGCTGAAATCACAGCGTATCACAATACTGCTGCTGCCGAATGGAAGTATCACTGGAACTGAAAATGGGTGAAATGAAAAACCATGTAAACATCTGTTATGCACCCACCTTGTAGGAATTTCATCTAGACCACATTTCCCTAGTTTGCTTATGGAAACGTCATATGGGATTGTGTCAAAAGCCTCACTATAATCTAGATAGATCACATCTATATCATGAGAGCTTGGGCTTCCAGCCTGAGCCTGAATGTCTACACTGCAGTTTTGTAGCCCTGCAGCCCGAGCTCCATGAGCCCTGAGTCAGCTGACATGGACCAGCTGAGGGTGTTTTACTGCAGTGTAGACATACCCTTTGTTCACCCTTTTAAAAGATAGGCACTGTGTTTGCCCTTCTTCTGTCCTCTAGGACCTCATCCATCTTCCATGATTTCTTGAAGATAATCACTACCAGTTCTGAGATTGCTTTGGCTAGCTCCTTAAGTACCCTCGAGTGAATTTCATCATGTCCTTCTGACTTGAACATATCTAACTTATCTAAATATTCTTTAACCTCTTATTTGCCTATTCCGGTTTGTATTCTTTCCCCTTATTAATATTGTTAAGCATCCAGTCAATGAACCTTTTAAGTGAAGACAGAAGCAAAATAGGCTTTGAATATTTCAGGCTTCTTGAAGTCATCTGTTATGAGCTCCCCTTCCCCGGTAAGTAGTAGACCTACACTTTCCTTTGTCTTTCGTTTGCTGCCAGTGTATTTATAGAACCTCTCCTTATTGACTTTTATGTCCTTTGCTAAGTGTAACTCATTTTATGCCTTTTCTGATTTTGTCCCTACATACTTGTGCTATGTCCAAGTTAGGCTGGCATGAGGCATTTAAATAAACATTTAGATACTCCTGCATGGCAAATTTCAGATCCAAGTCTGTATTTCCTTCAAGTTTTGGGGTGTTCAGTTCCAGGGGTTTTGTACAAGCCTTTCTCTAGTATACTTATATGTATCTAGTCATTGCCCTTCTCCCCCCACCAGTGCAACCACTTACATGGCCCCTTCCAAGTTCTATGAGCCGATCCAAAGCCTTCTGGAATCAATAGGAATCATGCCATTGACGTCAATGGAGTTTGGATCAGACTTTGAGAGAACAACTTATTGCTGCCTCTTTTCCCTCACATGGTCTTTCCATACTGACCTAGAAGCTGAATGGCAGAAGTGTGAAATTATAGTCCATGTGACCACACTCCTTTTCAACTTAAAGTGCCTGAGCACACTTTTAGATCCTCAAAAATGCCAACAACCTTCAAGAGAAGCTTTTTTCTGTCCAAGCTTGTAACACAAGGCAGAGATTTTAATAGAAAACATCATTTTATCTGAAAATTCAGACTATGCCCTTTAAATGTAAAGGAGAGGATAAAAGCTTGTCAGTGTGAGTCAGTCGATAGGATAGTGTGTGTCAATATACTCCCAGCAATTACTTGTAAATCTAATGCAAGTGAGAGAGGTGGGTGTTTGCCTGAGACTAAATATGGCCACTTGCGGTACAAGAGACACACAAAGTACAGAAAAATTGTACTTCCATAGAGCTAGCTTGTCTTAGCCTTACTCGACTGCACAAAACAGTAAAGGGGCGTATTTCCCTGTCAGACTGTGACTGTGGTTGTGGTGGGGAGAGCAAGGGTTGCTTGCCTAATATTCCTGCTGCAAGTAAATGAATAGAGAGGAGCAGGGAGTGGGAGGAATTCTAGATTCTCCCTCCTACAATCACCAAGTAGAGTAATGGGCTGGAAACCCATGAGTTAGCAAGTTGATCTGTAAAAGGGCCTGAAGTAACTTTTTGACTCCTCCCCTACAGCAAGTAGAGAGCATGGGAGGAACTGTAAATCTCAGTTTGTTATCAGATCTACTTCTGGGGCAGTGCAGCTACACGCTGCCCCTTACTGAGAGGACATCATCAAGTTACAATCGCACCCCGAGTGTTTTCTGTTTGTGTGTGTGTGTGTGTGTGCGCGTGTGTGATGTTTTTAGGGTTGTTCAGACTGTAAAAGACCATGAGTGATGTTTCTACTGCACCCCCTGCTTCATGCATGCCAAATGCCTAATGAGGATTTAGTTAGTTCTAAGCTACCTTTGAAAGGTGGGTGCCATCTGCAGCCTTTGGTATCTCTGATTCTACAGCTGCTCTTGGCAGCTTGTCAAATGGCCTGTCTGCATATGTGGTTATGAAGTTTTTCCTGAGAACTAGTTAAACTTTTCCCAAGCTTTATATTGACTCCTTTATGTCTGTCTGGCTTGATATTCCTTCCAAAGAAACGGTACTTCCAGTAATGATAAACTGCTACTATGACGTACAAGGAGTCACCATCCGAACTGCCACTCCTTTGAGGGGATGTTGTGTGGAGATAACCAGATCTTTGCCGCCCTGCAGTGTTTCTAATAAAATCACTGTTAACATATTGCGTAACTTTTTTTTTCTTTCAGTATTTCATTTTTGCCTCTTCCTCATCTATCATTTATAGATGAGGTTCGAAGATCTCGTTGGACAGTCTGTTACCTGATATCAGTGTTGTGCAGCTTGGCCTGTGATGCATGAAATCGGACCAAGCTGTGTGCTCATGCCATGCAGCATGGCTAATCATTCTCAAATGCTATCATCAGTTATCTTGGAGGAGGAAAAAAAAATCCTAGCTGCCTGTGGTTGATTTAATCTTTAAAATCAGGAGAGACTTTGCAGTGATTAAAGAGCCATTTCCTGACTACATATTGATACGAGCTGCTTCCAAGTCAAATATAAGAGATCCTGACAGGCATTCAGTCGTCCTGTGATTGGCAGGTCCCAGCACACTGGATGGTAATCTCTTTTCAGCTTTTATTTCAAGAAATTCTGGGGTGGTCTGCATTTAATACATAACTATCTCATGTAATTGCCTTGGCATTTCTTATTGTAATCGACAAGATTGCACTTTTAATTTGCAGGATTCAAAAGGGCAGTTGGAAAGTTGTACCCAGAAATCAAAGGATTTATGCTATTTTCCAATAGTTTCCAGAAACTGGTTGCTCTGGGGGAAATTCTATGGTCTAAGAAATGCCAGATAAGAATGCACATTGAATATTTCTACATTACTGCAGTTTCTTTTGGTGTATGTAAATATGGCAAAGCACTCTAAACTAGAGCAGTAGTGATGATGCCGTGATATAGTATTGTACATTTTGCCCTTTGACACATTAAAAGACCCCCTAATGATCTGGGTGTGGGGATTACTATATTTAATCACGTATAAAATGGCTTCCATCTTTAGGGTCCAATCCTGCAAGTTCATCCTCAGGGAGAGACCTTCTGCAGCTGTGTGGTACCCCCATAGCTTCAGTGAGGCCCTGTGCAGGGTTAGAGGCAGAGGCTGGGGCCTGCACAGAAGACCTTTCAGGATCAGAGAGTCTAGCACAATGAGGTCCTGATCCATGGCTGGGGCTACCATAATACAAATAAATAATAATAATTAATAATGTCTCTCACCCTTTGGATTATTTGACTGTCTTTGTGCTCACACTGGCCCTTGCCATCTTCCTTGGGGTACGGTTTGGGGCAGAAGATTGCAAGGTATGCTTTTGAAACTGGGTACCGGAACTGTTGTCCTGGTTCAGTTTTTTCTATCCAAGGTGCCCTGACAGAGATTATTGTTGAAATGCTGCCATAAATGTGCCTGGTGCTTCACAACCAAACGAAGCCATGGCATTGAAAAGCTCACAATCTAGGTAATGCCATGGGGCTTAAGTTTTAGGTCCAGATTTAACAATACACTTAGTGACATGCTTAAGTCCATCCTTATTTTGCAAAGCACTTAAGTACACATGCTTGTACCCCATTGACTTCAGTGGGACTTAACCATGTGTTGCTGAATAAGAATGGCCTTAAGCATATGCTTAAAACAAACATGAATTTAAATGGTTTGCTTAATCAAGGCCCATATGAGGTCTTTGGTTTAAGGTCTTATGGAGCCTGTGCTCTTTTTAGGAAACATTTTCCTCTTACTTCTGTCCCAATATCCCATGTCTTTTCCATATAGATCTCAAGATGATACCAGCAAGTTATGAAAGATGCAAAAGGTCTCCAGCCCTGTTCAAGGGCAATAACTAGTGATTTTATTATTTTTTTCCTGTCTTCTACAGCTCTGATACCAGAAGCCGGATGGAATGGTGTCCTCTGGACCTTTCTTATGTGAGTTATTTAGATTTTATTTTATAGATGACAGCTCATCAAATTGAATAAAAAATGCTTCTCCAATCTCAAACACAAATTGCTATTTTTAAAAAAATGTTGATAGCTATAATCCCAGAAAAACAAAAGATTGCCACTTAGAAGTAGGAACATACAATGAAAATAAACCAAAATCAAGGGAAAAAAGAGTTTAGGGATTCAAAAAACAAAAACGTTGTAGGGATTTATTGTGCTGAAGTTCTTTGCTAAGTGAAATTCCATTTTCTGTAAATGATTATTTAATTGTTGATATGAATTTAGCCTGGTGATAAAAATTTTTCCTGGCTCTAACAGACATTCCTTACTGGAAAGAAATAAATCAGGTGAGTTTGAATTGTGCTGAATCGTGTCACTGATTCACTCTCAGTTGAATAACTGTTCTGTGTCACTATACTTGTTACAATTCTATGAACAAAAACTTAGTTTGAAAGAGATTAAGGATGATTAAGTGTGACATCTCCCAGTGCAAACTCTAAAAAGCAAAGAAATTCCAAGTTATGGGACACCTCTTAACAGTATGATACCACAGAGCATATTTCCACTGAGAATGACAGACTTGCCCTCATTGCCGAGAATTTCCTTCTGCCTCCAACAGGTAATGAAATACACAGCACACTAATCTCCATAATGGTATAACACAAAAACCTTAATCTCAATTTCAGCAGGATAAGCAAATAATCAGGCTTGACATATGAGTACAAGTTAAGTCTGAGCTGTGTTGTGTTTGTGGGGGAAGTATGAGGTTGTAATTAAGGGGCCTGTCATAAATATAAAGGGAAGGGTAAACCCCTTTGAAATCCCTCCTGGCCAGGGGAAAGCTCCTCTCACCTGTAAAGGGTTAAGAAGCTAAAGGTAACCTCGCTGGCACCTGACCAATGAGGAGACAAGATACTTTCAAAAGCTGGGAGGAGGGAGAGAAACAAAGGGTCTGGGTCTGTCTGTAGTCCTCTTGGCCGGGGACAGAACAGGAATGGAGTCTTAGAACTTTTAGTAAGTAATCTAGCTAGGTATGTGTTAGATTATGATTTCTTTAAATGGCTGAGAAAAGAATTGTGCTGAATAGAATAACTATTTCTGTCTGTGTATCTTTTTTGTAACTTAAGGTTTTGCCTAGAGGGGTTCTCTATGTTTTTTGAATCTAATTACCCTGTAAGATATCTACCATCCTGATTTTACAAGGGGGATTTCTTTATTTCTATTTACTTCTATTTTTTATTAAAAGTCTTCTTGTAAAACACTGAATGCTTTTTCATTGTTTTCAGATCCAAGGGTTTGGGTCTGTGGTCACCTATGCAAATTGGTGAGGCTTTTTATCCAACATTTCCCAGGAAAGGGGGAGTGCAAGTGTTGGGAGGATTGTTCATTGTTCTTAAGATCCAAGGGTCTGGGTCTGTAGTCACGTAGGCAAATTGGTGAGGCTTTTTACCAAACCTTGTCCAGGAAGTGGGGTGCAAGGTTTTGGGAAGTATTTTGGGGGGAAGGACGCGTCCAAACAGCTCTTCCCCAGTAACCAGTATTAGTTTGGTGGTGGTAGCGGCCAGTCCAAGGATAACGGGGGTAATATTTTGTACCTTGGGGAAGTTTTGACCTAAGCTGGTAAAGATAAGCTTAGGAGGTTTTTCATGCAGGTCCCCACATCTGTACCCTGGAGTTCAGAGTGGGGGAGGAACCTTGACAGGGCCAAATCCTAAAGTCCATGTACAAGCTAAACTTCCACCAAATCTAATGGGAATTTTGCCTCACCGAGGACCACAGGATTAGGACCAATAATATTTGTACTTGTCTATTGCTCTTGTGAAGTGCTTCCTTCAAATCCTGAAGAAGTAAATTGAAATTAATTGCACTTAACATCTTGCATGACTGCACCCACAGTTCTTTCCATCAGAAGATGTCCAGGCATTTTACTTAACATTTCGGTGACATAGGAAATATTATCAATTTTCATGTGGGGAAGCTTAGCTGCAGAAAGGTTAGAATACTTTCCCACCTCACAAAGTCACTGGCAGAGCTTAGTAACGCTCAGGAGTGAAACCCTAGCCTGCTTGAAATCAACAGCAAAGCTCCCATTGACTTCTCCAGGGCCAGGATTTCACCCCGGTCTCTTTTCTCCCAGTCTTCTGCCCTAACTACTAAAATATGTTTGTTGCTACAGAGAACATTGATGTCTAATACACGAAGATGCTGTATTAGAGCTTTTTCAGAGGAAAGTTCAGTTTTGTGGCCTGTTACTACCATTATTTATTTTGAATAAAGTCCAATGTTATAAAGCACATGGACAGTCAGGCTGTGGATAACATGTTTAGTATGGTGCTGACTCAGACCTGCTAGTTTGGCAATGCCTATGCAGTGTATATGCCAGAAAGTGAACTCCCTTGGAGTAGTGCTTCTTATCAGATGCTTTCTTAATTCTGCAGGAGATTATACTAATGCAGCTCGAGATATGTCTTCTTGAATCTGGGTTTCGTGTTTCCAGAATGTTTTGTGTATAGGAATTTGAGAACTGCAGGCATAACATTATAGAAAATTCTTACATGACTAGTGCTATCTATTGGTGGGGGAAGTGAATTGAAAATTCATGCTTATTTGTATTTATCAAAATTATGGGAGGTTAGGGAAAGAATGAAGTGTTACTGTTGGTTTGAATTGTTTTAAATTAGGCTGTATAAAGAGATGTAATGGTACATTTGGGCTTCTTCATTTAGAACAGATTGAAGTTAATTTTTAGATGTAATCACTATGACTTTCAATTCAATTGATTCTCTTGTTGGGCTTAAATTGAAATCTATATGTCTTGCAAGAGGAATGATCTGAAAATTTTTAAATATTTAGCAGCTGTGACAAAGCTCTCTCCTTGTCTCCATGGGTCCCACATTTCCTGGTGGATTTCACTAGCCTCAGAGGCTCACTGTGACCCTCCACGTAAACCTTCTCTCTCTAGAGACAAGGGTCACAGTCTACTGAGCCATTTTCATCATAAGCCAGCAAGGGAGATGAGGAGAGCTATCCTCCCTTGCACAATCTCTGTTGTCTCCCAGTCTCAGTGATTAATTGGGTGGAGGGAGGGGACAAAAGGAGGAGCCCTCTACTCCCCACCCCCAAAAACACACACACACAAACTCACTCTCCTGCTGGTAATAGCTTATCCAAAGTGACCACTCTCCCTACAATGTCTTGGATTTGTGCTGGAAATGGCCCACCTTGATTTTCTTGCACACTGTAGGGAGAGTGGTCACTTTGCATAAGCTATTACCAGCAGGAGAGTGAGTTTGTGTTTGTGTTTTTTTGGGGTTTGGGGGTGAGAAAACCTGGATTTGTGCTGGAAATGGCCCACCTTGATTATCATACACATTGTAAGGAGAGTTGTCACTTTGGATAAGCTATTACCAGCAGGAGAGTGGGTTTGTGTGTGTGGTTTTTGGAAAAAAAAAAAAGTGTGTGTGGGGGGGAGGTGAGAAAACCTGGATTTGTGCTGGAAATGGCCCACCTTGATAATCATACACTTTGTAAAGAGAGTGGTCACTTTGGATGGGCTATTACCAGCAGGAGAGTGAGTTTGTGTGTGGGGGGGAGACGGAGGGTGAGAAAACCTGGATTTGTGCTGGAAATGGCCCAACTTGATTATCATACACATTGTAAGGAGAGTGATCACTTTAGATAAGCTATTAGCAGCAGGAGAGTGGGGTGGGAGGAGGTATTGTTTCATGGTCTCTGTGTATATAATGTCTTCCGTAGTTTCCACAGTATGCATCCGATGAAGTGAGCTGTAGCTCACGAAAGCTTATGCTCAAATAAATTGGTTAGTTTGGGGGGAGGGATAGCTCAGTGGTCTGAGCATTGGCCTGCTAAACCCAGGGTTGTGAGTTCAATCCTTGAGGGGGCCATTTAGGGATCTGGGGCAAAAATTGGGGAGTGGTCCTGCTTCAAGCAGGTGGTTGGACTAGATAGAATCATAGAATATCAGGGTTGGAAGGGACCTCAGGAGGTCATCTAGTCCAACCCCCTGCTCAAAGCAGGACCAATCCCCAATTAAATCATCCCAGCCAGGGCTTTGTCAAGTCTGACCTTAAAAACTTCTAAGGAAGGAGATTCTACCACCTCCCTAGGTAACGCATTCCAGTGTTTCACCACCCTCCTAGTGAAAAAGTTTTTCCTAATATCCAATCTAAATCTCCCCCACTGAAACTTGAGACCATTACTCCTTGTCCTGTCCTCTTCTACCACTGAGAATAGTCTAGAACCATCCTCTCTGGAACCACCTCTCAGGTAGTTGAAAGCAGCTATCAAATCCCCCCTCATTCTTCTCTTCTGCAGACTAAACAATCCCAGTTCCCTCAGCCTCTCCTCATAAGTCATGTGTTCCAGACCCCTAATCATTTTTGTTGCCCTTCGCTGGACTCTCTCCAATTTATCCACATCCTTCTTGTAGTGTGGGGCCCAAAACTGGACACAGTACTCCAGATGAGGCCTCACCAATGTCGAATAGAGGGGGACGATCACGTCCCTCGATCTGCTCGCTATGCCCCTACTTATACATCCCAAAATGCCATTGGCCTTCTTGGCAACAAGGGCACACTGCTGACTCATATCGAGCTTCTCGTCCACTGTCACCCCTAGGTCCTTTTCCGCAGAACTGCTGCCTAGCCATTCGGTCCCTAGTCTGTAGCTGTGCATTGGGTTCTTCCGTCCTAAGTGCAGGACCCTGCACTTATCCTTATTGAACCTCATCAGATTTCTTTTGGCCCAATCCTCCAATTTGTCTAGGTCCCTCTGTATCCTATCCCTGCCCTCCAACGTATCTACCACTCCTCCCAGTTTAGTATCATCCGCAAATTTGCTGAGAGTGCAATCCACACCATCCTCCAGATCATTTATGAAGATATTGAACAAAACCGGCCCCAGGACCGACCCTGGGGCACTCCACTTGACACCGGCTGCCAACTAGACATGGAGCCATTGATCACTACCCGTTGAGCCCGACAATCTAGCCAACTTTCTACCCACCTTATAGTGCATTCATCCAGCCCACACTTCTTTAACTTGCTGACAAGAATACTGTGGGAGACCATGTCAAAAGCTTTGCTAAAGTCAAGAAACAATACATCCACTGCTTTCCCTTCATCCACAGAACCAGTAATCTCATCATAGAAGGCGATTAGATTAGTCAGGCATGACCTTCCCTTGGTGAATCCATGCTGACTGTTCCTGATCACTTTCCTCTCATGTAAGTGCTTCAGGTTTGATTCTTTGAGGACCTGCTCCATGATTTTTCCAGGGACTGAGATGAGGCTGACTGGCCTGTAGTTCCCAGGATCCTCCTTCTTCCCTTTTTTAAAGATTGGCACTACATTAGCCTTTTTCCAGTCATCTGGGACCTCCCCCGTTCGCCACGAGTTTTCAAAGATAATGGCCAATGCCTCTGCAATCACGGCCGCCAATTCCTTTAGCACTCTCGGATGCAACTTGTCCGGCCCCATGGACTTGTGCACGTCCAGCTTTTCTAAATAGTCCCTAACCATCTCTTTCTCCACAGAGGGCTGGCCATCTATTCCCCATGTTGTGATGCCCAGCACAGTAGTCTGGGAGCTGACCTTGTTCGTGAAGACAGAGGCAAAAAAAGCATTGAGTACATTAGCTTTTTCCACATCCTCTGTCACTAGGTTGCCTCCCTCATTCATTAAGGGGCCCACACTTTCCTTGGCTTTCTTCTTGTTGCCAACATACCTGAAGAAGCCCTTCTTGTTACTCTTGACATCACTCACTAGCTGCAGCTCCAGGTGCGATTTGGCCCTCCTGATTTCATTCCTACATGCCCAAGCAATATTTTTATACTCTTCCCTGGTCATATGTCCAACCTTCCACTTCTTGTAAGCTTCTTTTTTATGTTTAAGATCTGCTAGGATTTCACCGTTAAGCCAAGCTGGTCGCCTGCCGTATTTACTATTCTTTCGACACATCGGGATGACCTCCTGAGGTCCCTTCCAACCCTGATATTCTATGATTCTAGTCTCTAAGGTGCCACAAGTACTCCTTTTCTTTTTGCGAATACAGACTAACACAGCTGTTACTCTGAAACCTGGAGCTAATATATCTATCTCCCACTACTTTTCTATAGCCATCTGGCCTTGCCCCATCACACAGCATAAACTAGCCTACTTGTATGTGCATGTGTCTTAATCTGGTAAAGGGCAACTATTCATTTAGGGGTCAGTCCAGTTCTCATTGAATGGAAGTAGGATGCAGTCTCTAATCATAGAATATCAGGGTTGGAGGGGACCTCAGGAGATCATCTAGTCCAACCCCCTGCTCAAAGCAGGACCAATCCCCAATTTTTGCCCCAGATCCCTAAATGGCCCCCTCAAGGATTGAACTCGCAACCCTGGGTTTAGCAGGCCAATGCTCAAACCACTGAGCTATCCCAAGAATGTGTACCAGAACCAGGTGACACCCAATGAAATTAATAGAAAGCAGATTTAAAACAAACAAAAGGAAGTACTTCTTCACACAACACACAGTCAACCTGTGGAACTTGTTGGCAGGGGATATTGTGAAGGCCAAAACTATACGGGTGCCAAAAAAGAATTAGATAAGTTTATGGAGGATAGGCCCATCAATGGCTATTCACCAAGATGATTCAGAATGCAACCCCATGATCTGGGTGTCCCTAGCCTCTAACTGCCAGAATCTAGGAGTGCATTACAGGGGATGGATCACTCGATGATTGCCTGATTTGTTCATTTCCTCCGAAGCACCTGTCATTAGCCACTAGGATACTGGGTTAGAGGGATCATTAGTCTGACTCAGTATGGCCATTCTTATGTGTAAGGAGTAAATGAGGTGATACCAAACCTAATGGAAATGGAAGTATCAATTTTTTTTCCTCAACTTAAATTCCAATGAATGGTGATGGTGCTGAGGTTTTTTGTTTTTTTTTTAATTTTTAATCTTTAAACATTTCCCTTCACTATTGGAAACCAAATGCAACAGCATCATTCTAGGGTAGATTCATAGATTCCAAGGCCAGAAGGGACCCTGTGATCCTCTAATCCAGTGGTGGGCAACCTGCGGCCCGTGGGCCCCATGTGGCCCATCAGGGTAATCTGATTGTGGGTCGCGAGACATTTTGCTGACGTTGACCGTCCACAGGCATGGCCCCCCACAGCTCCCATTGGCCGGGAATGGGAAGCGCTGGGAGATAGGTGGAGGAGCGGGGACGCGGCATGCTCAGGGGAGGAGGAGGAGGTGGGGTGGAGGGGGAGGGGAGCTTGGCTGCCGGTGGATGCGGAGCACTCACTAATTTTTCCCCGTGGGTGCTCCAGCCCCGGAGCACCCACGGTGTCAGCAGCTATGCATATAGATACTTATAAGCTGCAATCAAGTCACCCCATAACCTTCTCTTTGTTAAGCTTAAATAGATAGAACTCTTTCAGTCTATCACTATAAGGCACCATGTCACACTGGGAACTCATGTTCAGCTGATCATCTACCATAACCCCCAAAAGATTTTCAGAATCACTGCTTCCCAGGATAGAGTCCCCCATCATGTATATGACCTACATTTTTTGTTACTAGATGTATGCATTTTCATTAAGCTATATTAAAATGCATATCATTTGCTTGCACCCAGTTTACTAAGTGATTTGGATTATGAGATTGTGTATAAGCAGTTACACTGACTAAGCTAGTTTCACTGCCCATACTGAAATGGGAGCTGGGATGAAGGGGAGAAACAGTCTGCCGGCAGTGGTTAATGGAATGCCTATGGGCACAGTTAGCCCTGCCATGTTATAACTGAAGCCAATGCCTGGCCTGGAGAGGACAGAAGAGGAGAGATCCTGGCTCAATTGAGGGCTGACTGGCAAAGTGGCAGGAACTAGCTGCCTCCCTACCTGAGAAGAAGGGTCACTAGCCTGCCAACTGAAGAAGCCACTGGGGAGTAAGTGCTGTCTCCCCAACCAGGGGGACTACAGAGGAGATCTAGGAGACTCTGGCAACTGAGGTAACTGGGTGACTGAAGCCAAGAGACATTCTGGGGTTTGGTCTCACCAAACTTATGGCTGCCCTGCCTGAAGGAGCCTGGGACCACAGCAGGGCACCACCCAAGATCCACAAGGGGGCACTACAGGAGCCAGGCAACTCAGTGAATTGGACTATAGGGGCTATGCTCCAAATTTAAGGGACAGTGGTAGAAAGTAGCCCAGGTCAGTGGATTTAGACTACCTGCTGTTCAGGGGTTCAGACCATCTGCTGTTCAGGGGTTGATGCACACAGGGACCTGGGCTGGAATGTGGTGGAGAGGGAGGGTCCAGGTTCCCCTACCCCATTGCCTAAAAGACCGAGGCACCTCACCCAGGGAAACAAGGGGCTGGAGGTCAGGTGCGCCAACCACTAGGCTGTCCAGCTCTCCAAGCAACCTGTTACAGGAGCAAAATGTGAACAGTGCATATAATATATATGTTCCCATTTCTAAAGATAATGGAACAATTCTTATTATGGGAAGGTTTATGTAAAATAGGATTCTATGTTACATAAATCTGTATAGGGCTGAACCTCAACTCTACCCAGAAGCTGAATGACTTGGTTATTGGATTACTCCCCACATACCTGGGGTTGACCTCAACTAGCTACATCAAGATGACAATGTCTTGTCTCCACTAGGATTTTACATTGAGATAACTAGCTTGATTTTAAAATACACATTTTCTGCATTGAAGAAATAGCCTTTGAGATGAGATAAATAAATAAAAACAAGTATTACTCACTTTTTAAAAAAATCCTGCAAAGTGATCCATCAGGTCTTGATCCAGCAATACTCTTGAGCACGTACTTCAACTTTAAAGTCAATAGAATCATAGAATCATAGAATATCAGGGTTGGAAGGGACCCCAGAAGGTCATCTAGTCCAACCTCCTGCTTGAAGCAGGACCAATTCCCAGTTAAATCATCCCAGCCAGGGCTTTGTCAAGCCTGACCTTAAAAACCTCTAAGGAAGGAGATTCTACCACCTCCCTAGGTAACGCATTCCAGTGTTTCACCACCCTCTTAGTGAAAAAGTTTTTCCTAATATCCAATCTAAACCTCTCCCACTGCAACTTGAGCAATATTTAAATACATGTCAGTGTAGAATTTTTGATCAGTTTGACTCAGGTGCAAATGCAAGGATTGGATGGGCACAGAGGAGAATTAAGCTTTCTCCCCTAGAGGTTGTCCCTTTGGGACTGCCCATGCTTGCATCTATTCTGTACATCAGTTGTTCTCCGTCTTTATTATTCTGAATACCAGTCTGCAAGTGAGATAATGTCCGAAACACCTCCCATCCTAGCTTCTCAATCCTGCACTGTTTGGTAGCGAATTATTTGCGGATACATCTGTACAGTAGCTAGGAGGTGTAATTTCCAGTTTGAATAAATGGAGGTATGCTAGTTCTGCTTGACCTAGCACCTAAAAATAGCAGTATGGCTGCCCCAGCATGGGTGGGGCTCACATTAGCCATCCAAGTACAGTCCCACTTGACCCACTGGGTACATATTTGATCAGCTAGCTCAAGCCACCACCCATTCAGCCATGTCCACCCTGATATTTATAGCATGCTAGCTTGAGCAAAACTAGCTTGTGTACATCTGCTCAAACTGGGAATTACACCTCCCAGCTGCTGTGTAGACATTCCCTGTGAAACACTGCTGTACGTAAAGGGTGCACCTCAGGCTCTGGGCCTCTCCATCTAGCACAACCACAAAATTTACCTTGAAAAGATGGTCTAGATAGTCATTCGAACCATGGGCCTCCAAAGAAATCTTGTGTGAAGGATATTCAAACCCAGATAACTCATGGCTATCAGCAAGCAATTCCAATTGTCTGCATCATTGAACCCCCCTCTTCCCCCCCAAAGCTCCTGATATTTCCCTGCTTTGCATTTCCTAACTCAGAGGAACAACTTATAAGGTCAGAACAAAAGCAGAAGTTGAGAGACTTTTCAGTTTGTTGAAATGAGCCACCACTTATCCGAAGTGAAATGTAATTTTTCTTTCTCGCTGGCAGTGACAAATGATGGTTTAAAACACTAAATCTGTCTCATTGCAGGTTATTCAGGATGCAAGCTCAGCGCTCATTGACTTGGTTTTATTTGGACTGTATTGTATCTACAGTAAGAATGCTTTAGTGGAACATTTATCCCTTTCCTGCCACTGTAGGAGCAGTCAACCCAGATAGAGCCTTTGAATGAAGATTGATTCTAAGCATGGGATTTTTTCCAGAATCAATTTATCTGTGAGAACTCCAAGAAATTCAATACAAATGAAAGAGCAAATTATGTTTGTTCAGTTTCTAAACAAACATTTAATATACCATTAATTTTGTGCTTTAGTTTTTGTTATTTTTTTTTCCAGGGCAGGTTTCTCTCATGTGGTGGTCCTCCTCTCTTCTTAACTGCATTTAATGTGCCTGAAGGGAAAACATTGTGAACATTGCACTAAGATTAAAAATACTCTGTAAGCAATAACAGTTATATTTAGTGCTGGTGAAAGGTGCTGGATTCACAGCCCTGCCAGGTGAAATCATCTATTCAACCATGTAATTGCTACTGGACAAGGTTCCCTGCACTGCACCATGCAATAAGTCCAAACCCTAGCTGGAGGAAACATCCCTGAAGGTTGAAATGGAAGTTTAGTCTTTGTGACTATTCATACTTAGCCTCTCTGCTAGCTGTTAATTAATGTTAATTAATGCCACATGTGGTGGTAGTTTGTGCTGTGGAATTAGTCCACTAGGATCTAGATGAAGACCATCAAATTGTGTCATGAACAGCCAGGGAACAGCTTCAGGTAATAACTTTTGGGGTGAAATCCTGATCACTTTGAAGTCAATAGGATTGTTGCCAATGACTTCAATGGGGCTGAATTTCACCCTGGGTCTCTGCTGACCAGGGTTCAGAGTTTAGCTACTGGACATAAGCCCAAATCACCCCAAATTTGTCTTTGGCTTTAACAGACACTATTTGTATATAAAAGGCACTAAGTTCTTTCCTGTCTTTTTCACCAGCAGTGAAAGCTGTTTTTTGCTCAAGCTGTTGTTGGTGTTTTGGCTGACATGCAGCACACAGAGAGAGGGTAGTTGGGTGGAGTGGAGCAGAGTCTAACCGAGACTATGTTACAGAGGTTAAGAAAACAGTTTCCACAATGCACCCAGCCTCCACCCTCCCTTCATTCTGTGTACACATGTGTTTGGGGGATCATAGTTTTTTCAGACTTCTCGGCTGAGATTTTGCACATGCCCCCAGGCAGACATGCAAAGGTACTTTGTAGTTTTTTTAAAATAAAAACACCACACTTCCAAATTCTTTCACATATAAATTAACAATATGTGAAACAAGAGGCTCTATGAAGTTTGAATTACCCTATCACTCATGAGGAGCTACAATATTAGTGTTACTGCTCTCGATTTCATTTAAAAAAGTGAGGAAAACAATTCAAATGTCTGCAGAGCCAGCCTAATAAAAATGATAGATTAGATGTCAAAGTTTCCCCCAGCCCCTTTCTCTGATCCTCCCTCCACCCTCACACGTCTGTTGTTTAAAAAGAAGTCATGCAATAATTTGCTTGCTGTTGTCAGCTTTTGTAAGTTGCCAGCTGATTCTGGTAGCTCAGGGATTAGAGTATTTTGCTTGCACCCAGTGGGTGATGGAGTTTAAAAACCTGCATTGCCTCAAGAATTTAGCACTTTACATTTCAATGTTTTTTTGCCCATCTTTTTCTGCTGAAGTTTGTTCCGGTTTTACCTTTGTGCTTTTCCACCAGTGTGAACAGCACGATTGACAAAGGCAGAACTTGCAGAATGTTAACAACGTCAAGTGAAGGCAGTTTGAGAATGAGATCCGAGCTTATACGGGGAATTCAAAATGGAGACCCTGCACAGTAGTCTTCACAATGGGAGGTCAGGCTAAATTAAAATTGGGCACCTACTACTAGTTCTTTGCTAAGGATTCTATAGGGCTTCTCAAAATATGCCAACAGTTAAAGATATGGTAAATAGTATCAGAGGGGTAGCTGTGTTAGTCTGTATCCACAAAAACAATGAGGAGTCCAGTGGCACCCTAAAGACTAACAGATTTAGTTGGGCATAAGCTTTCGTGGGTAAAAAACCCACTTCTTCAGATGCATGGAGTGAGCGCCTACTTGTAACACCAACAGACCCCGGTCGTCATCGGGTGGGATCGAACCAGGGACCTCTGGAGCTTAGTGCATGAGCTAAAAGGCAACTAGCTATTAACTAAGACTGTAGAGCAAACTCATTAATCTCTCTCTCTAAGTGGTCTCGGTGCCACTACATGACACACGACACCACACCCAGGAGGTGTGTGGGTTACAGAGACACTGTTAAACATACAACATATTAAAACTGATGTGCCAAAGCCTGGTCCCAGGAAGGCCAATGGAAATGTAACTCTTCTGCCAGGTGGAGCCGGCAGCAACCAGGGCCAGGTTCAATATCTAGGGGTTCTTTTTCAACAATACAACACAAAACCAGCTCAACCCCCCACCCAGTAACCTGGGAAAATTACACACCACCCCTGCATGCCTCTGAAAGGCAATACTTCCCCACTGACAAGTGCAGAGACTGAGTGTAGAAACGAAACTTTTAATGAAAGGAGGGAAGTCACCTGCCATTAATTAGGGAAAGTGCCACAAGCAGGATTCACAATCATAAAACTGTGAGCAGGACACCCACCTCAGAGTGTGTGGGGCAGTGCCTTCTGCCTCATGTTCTTGAATTCTACAACCAAAAGTTCCTTTTCTGTGCCCCTTGCTGCTCCCTCACCATACCCACTCACAGTGGTTGGCCTTGGTCAGTGAGGACCCAGGGTTCAGAAGTGCTTGCTCCATCGTCTGAGCACTTGCTCTGGCTGGCCGTCCTTACCAGTCATGGTTCCTCTCCGCTGGCCGCCCCACCAGCCATGGTTCCTCTCTGCTTGCCGTCTCACCAGCCACCGTTCCACTCACTGGTCACATTCTGGCACATCTGCTGTGACCTCTGTGGGTCAGTCTCTTGAGGTTTTGCCTAGTTCTCAGTGATTTTCAGCTCTTAGGCTGGTCAGAAACACTGCCCCACCCCAAGTGATCGTCAGGTCTTCTGAGCACTTAAAATAACAAAAGGCTCCTTATGGAGCCTATTTAGCTCAATCTTTGAATAGTGCGGAGGAACAGGCTAAACCAGAACGGAGATCCTTAGGGAGAGTCCACTTCTTCTTGCTGGGATACCTATCCCCACCCTCTTACTTTCACAGGGGTCTGGCATTTGAGCCCCTGGCTTAATGAGGTGCTTTCAGCTTAATAGGCAGCAGGTTTAAAACAAACAAAAGGAAGTGTTTTTTCACACAACCTGCAGTCAACTTGCAGAACACCTTGCCAGAGGTTGTTGTGAAGGCCAAGACTATAACAAGGTTAAAAAAAGAACTAGATAAGTTCATGGAGGATAGGTCCATCAATGGCTATTTGCCAGAATGGGCAGGGATGGTGTGCCTAGCTTCTGTTTGCCAGAAGCTGGGAATGGGCGACAGGGGATAGATCACTTGATGATTACCTGTTCTGTTCATTCCCTTTGGGGCACCTGGCACTGGCCACTGTCAGAAGACAGGATACTGGGCTAGACGGACCTTTGGTCTGACCCAGTATGGCTGTTCTTATAAGCGTGACCCCCCTCATTTGGGATAGTTTAAGCACAGTTCTGCTCCCCTTTATTCATACAATAAAAACAACAACATTGATAACATTTCATTGCCCCTGCATTCAGTATTAAAGTGATTTGTAACCCAACACCAGCCAAAGTTGATCACTTTGAGCAACACCACTCTATCTTCTGGATATCTAGGCAGAGCAGGTGTGTTCAGTAAATACAGTTTGCTCCTGAAGTCTCTCCCTCTCCCAGCCGTCAGGGGAGAATTCATTCAGACCCTGCTTACAGAAGTTTTGCCATTGAATTCAGTGGAACCAGGATTTGATCTGTAGATCTCAAAGCACTTTACCAAAGTGAGTAAGTATTGGCCTTAATTTGTACTAGGGGTAAGCCAAGGCTCAGAGACATGAAATGACTTCACCAGGTCACACAATATGTCAATGACAGAGCTGGGAATAGAACTCAAGTCATCTTCATTTCAGGCATCCTTGTCAGAACATGCTTAACTGCTTCTTGTCTTTCGTCTTGGTTTAAAATGTATAGAATCTTGGTTGAGCTGCATCTTACCTGTGTAGACCTTCTACCTCATGTGAATGGCCATGATCCAGAATATTCTGTGTGCCTCATATTTTTAGCTTAAAAATCCTGTTGGCCTTAAAGATGAAAGGACACCTTTTCCTAATTGCCAATATCTTGGACAAATTGTGACAAACTGCCATGTTATACCATAAGTTTGTCTTTCATTGATATGTGGATCTGCTTTAAAAATGAGCTTCAGTCTTCTTAAGAATGTTCTGGAACTGTTATTTAATAAGGCGAAAAAATAAAATGAGATCAAACAGAGTTAGGGTTGCCACCCAGACAGTTTTTCAAGCCTCCAAGTCATTTTTGTGCAGCTTGTCCTGTTATTTTTATTTTAAACATAAATTAAATGTCAGCTGTCCAGCCTTCCTGACTTTTGTCTGTTTCTTAGCCAAATGGCACTGCATGTGCTGACTCCTGATAGACAGACCGTTCTAGAAGCCATGCTGGATTGAAAGTGCCAGAACAAGTCTCCGTGTTAGCAGTGCAGGAGCAGACTAACAAAAGAAAACCGTGCACTTGGCTGATTTTTCTTCCACCTCTCGTCCCCAAAAAAGGCAGCATAAGAAAAAGATGAATGAAGAAAGTATATAGATGATAAAGAATGGGAAAAAGGGTGAAAAAAGAGAAGAAAGGGTAAGGCTGTGGAAGAGATAGGCACATGGATGAGTAAGGAATACAGAAAAGGGGCAACTCTTCTTTTCAACTCTTGCCAACCTCCAGGTTTTATATTTGACAAACCATGACAACCATAAATGGAAAGGTCTGTAGCTACAAACTTGTGTTTGTCTTTAATACATCTGTGAAAAAACCTGCTTTCATTGTTCATTTTCCATAACAAATGCTATGCTTTGGATCTAGGTGCTCCCATGTATGAGACACTTTGGTCAGCAGTCGTGAGGGCTTATATATGCTATTTTGTCTGTGCTGATAGCAAATACCAGTCTGCAAATTTTAAAAGGCTGGTTTCCTGTACTCTTTGCTCATGTTAAGTAATAGCTTATTCTTCAAGTATTTGCATTTGCTTCAAGTGGACTACTCGAGAAGTAACCATTTGGTAACTGTTTAATGGACCAAATCCGCAGCTGATATAAATGGGTGTAGATCAGTTGAAGTCAATGGAGCTATGTCAGTTTACACCAGCTGAGATTCTGGCTCAATGTGAGGAATTTTGGTGGAATCTGATGTTGGGTTATGTCTATTCTGTATAATTTCAGGAACCCATATGACGTTTGTGCCCATGTGACGCAGCTGATCACAGTTTTCCCACCTTTTATTTCTCCTCAAAAGTGGTAAACAACTTCTGGATAGAACTGGGTTTTACCACCTTTTCCATGGGGTTTCCCAGAAGGGGTTTTCTGCTTCTTCTATGGAAGTTTCGCGGGCAAGGTTAGATAGGTCTATCCCAAGCACTGCTCAGGGCTGTCCATCCGAGTGACAGCAAGGGACTGTTGCAGGTCTGACTTTCACTTACCTACCCATTCTAGTGGTAGAGGGGGCTAGGGTTTTCTTTTCACAGCTCTGCTTCCACTTGGACATGCATTTGCCATCACCTGCAAGGAGTCGAGAAGGACAGCCAGCCACATCCCACTTACCATCATCCATCTTCAGCTGCTGTCCCCTAATGTACCATCTACTCTTCTTCAGACCCGGAGGAACATCAAGGGACTCCCTGGAGCTTCTCTCTGATGGCTTTCAACTAGCTGGAGGATTGAAGTCCCAGGCAATGGAAGCTTAATCTATAGAAGAAGGTTTTTACTGAGGGGTTTGTTTACTTGTTTATGGGGTTTATTTTGGGGAATCACTGTATTGCATAATTTTACTGTTTACTCCCTCCTTTTCTTTGTCCTATTCATTGTACACCAATTCTTCAACACACTGTATCTGTTTTTCACCTCATCCCAACTGACTCCTCGTTATTCAAGGTGGGAGGGACCCTTTATGGGAAAATCAAACCTACCAATTGACAGATGCTGGACAGGGAGGGTTGAATCTAAGGAAACAGGAAGCATAGGCCCACATATATTTCTTTGTCTTTCTGTCCTTTCCTCTAACACTGACTAGGTCTAAATAAAAGCGTGGGAGCCAGGCTTAGACACACAGATTTGATAGACATGATGTGATGCTGCAGACCAGGTGCCAGCTTATGCAAAGACTCCTAGGCCTCACTGAACACTAACAAATACATAGCTGGAAACCAGTTGGGCTCGCCTGGGTGTTAGCATTGTTAAGATAGATTTTAGGTTGATAAGAGTGTGTTTAGTGTTTGGACTTTATGAAATGCTTGTGAGTTGCTGCGTGCATTAATCTCACTTACAGTCTCTGTATCCCATGTAATAAGGTAATATTTAAATGTTTGCTTTGTAACTATGAAAGTGTTTGCTCTGAAAGTGGACACCTCCACATTCAGGAGAGAAGCATTACCAAGTGTGAAATACTAGTGTACCACAAGAGGTGTCATCTCCTGCTCAGGAAAAGAAGATCTATAGACATCAGACAAGCCACTCTGGAACATCAGGGGACAAAAGACTTTGTTGATTTCTCTCCCCCACACCCATGAAGAGAGATGTGCAGGTGGACATGTCCCATCACAATTTGAACATTGGGGGAATGGAATAAAAATCCCTCACCAGAAGGAACTGTGTCACTATGCTGCCTGGAATTTGGAGAGGGCAATATTTCTAAGCATAAGCAAGGAATCCCCAAGCTGCTTAGCCTGCATTAGCCCTAAAGGACATATGGAGCTTGCACATTATAGCTGCTTCTCTTACTTGTGTGTGTATGTTTACTTGCTTTAACCTTATAAATAACTCTCATTTCTTTTTCCTAGTTAATAAATCTTTAGTTTATTACAGGATTGGCTACAAGTGTTGTCTTTGGTTACAAATCTAAGGTACAACATCTGGGGCAAGTGATGGTCCTTTGGGACTGGGAGTACCCTGAATATTGTTGTGATTATTGGTGTAAGGGAGCATCTATCGCAAGCTTGCCTGGGAGGCAAGATAGACCGCAGTACCCGAGGGGATGATCTGTGACTCCATGTTGAGGCTGTTATAGTATTTGAGGAGTTCACACTTGATACCTGGTTGGTGAAATCTAGTTATAGAACATAGAACTGGTTTGGGGTTGTGCCCTAGTTTGTAACAGTCTTCCCTGAGATTGGCATCCATGTTCGTGAGCCACTCCAGACAGCTTGACACATGGTATAAAAACCTAGGGCAAAATCCTGGCTCCACTGAAGTCAATGGGAGTTTTGCTATAGAGCCAGGATTTCTATCCAGCTAGATTTTTGGGGCTGCTGTCCTAAATTTCTGAAATAAACTACTGCACCATCAGTAAAAATAATCTACTTTATTTTGCTTTAAGAAACTTTCTATCCTTTATATCATCTGGTCTGAAGTGGTGGCTTTTCAATTCTGACTGCTCTTTCAGACTGCCCTGGACTGGGCTGAAGTTTGCTGAAATAAGATAATTTGATTTCTGCAATCCTGTGACCCTCATGAAACCATCATGTGAGGTGTAAGCAAGACGATACATCTGAAATAAATGTAGGAATAATGAAATAGCTGTTCATGAAAGCTAGTCACAAGAGACAAGAAGTTGTATTTGCTTCTCAGTATGCATTCCAGCACAAAATAATCAAGTCCTCCATAATGTATTTTGGATGATGCTGTCACAGTGCAGAAACAATTTTACTGTCTGCTATTCACCTTCAAATGCCTCCCAAAAGCTAATTTCTATTGGTTAACATTCCAGGACTGACCCCTGCTCTTTTACTCCTGTCTTCTAAGGCATTCCTGCCTCATACTGTGATTATAATGATCAGTTATGAAAATACATATCCTCTATACAGTCCTTTCCCCTGAACACTCTCACATGCACACAGAGGACTCAACAAGATGCTACATCCTTGCATAGTTGGCAATCTGAAATCTCAGTATTCTAAGAAGAGTACCAGTGAGGCACAATGCATGGAGAATGTAATCGTTTCCATCCATTTGGATGGAGCAGGTTGCAGGGATGTGGGGACAGGACAGAGCTATAGCTCTGCCTTCTTCCTGCTCCCTTTTCAGAGCAAGTAATCTCTTCCCTCTCCAGAGTGCATGGATTCCTATTGTGTGCAGCCTATGTGCAGCCTTGCAAGGGATGGGGTAACTTCTTGCTTGTTCTTCCAAACCCTTGAACGTCCACGCAGCATCTAGCCTTTAGATTGCAGTTTCCACAAGGCAGGGACTTTTCTTCTTTACTGATCTGTTCAATGCCTGGTGCACAATTACACTTTGAAAATAGTAACAAAGCATAACAGTAAAGACGGGTAGCTTAAGAAGGGTTTTCCACATCAGGAGGAAAATACAAAGAACTGCTAAAATTGTGAATCTGCTTTGTGATTCATTTACTGACATGAATTGTCTCTAATATTCAAGGTGCTGCCTCTGCAAGACAGAAGGAAAGAAAACTTAGCAGGGACAGAATTTTTTCTGGGGAGCTTGAACAGATGTCAAAATAATGAAAGTATCTCCAGCCACCCAACAAAGAGTAATTTAGAAATGTGCTGGAGATAACATGTCACTGTCAGATCTTGGTTGTGATCAAGTGTTATGTAAGTGCAATTAACAAAACAGTTTTATATCAATAGAACAATACCCTGCTTAATAAAAAGCATGTTTTCATTCTTCAAATGTATTCATTCTTACCTTATAGTTTAGGTAATTGTGAAAAGAAGGGTTAGATGTAAGGTAGATCTATAAAAACTTGCACATATCTTTGTTGGTGGGAAACAGCTTTCCTTACTTCTGTGTTTTCCTCAATTACACTGGTTGTTACTGGTTACAAACAATATGTAATTAATCTAGCCAGCCCTCCTGTGAATATTATTATTATGGCTGTCCATTGTAGATAATGATGATGTCACAGCATCTTGTGTATTCTTTTGTGGCTGTATATAGTCCAATCTGCAAGGAGTAAGGTTGTGAACAGATGTCACGTAGGAATGTGAAGGGTCCCACTGAGGACGTGGAATGATGCTTGGCCCTTTTTCAATTTGTTTTTTGGGTCTTTCTCAAAGTAATTACAACCTTTATTGATAGTAGCTCTCCACTGAGGTCTTACCTTGTCTGTGTCTTTGAAGTTATCAATATTTACGCCACATATCTGCTTAAAAGTGTCTTTTAAGTGTTTACCTTCCTGTGCTTTCCAAATTTCAGCTTATGAAGGAGGACTTTTTCTGGGCGTCTGTCATCACCCATTCTGATAACATGACCCATCCATTTAAGATGAACTTTGATAATCATTGCCTCAGTGCTGGTAGTTTTTACTCTTTCAAGGATGTTAATGTTTGGCACTTTGCCTTGCCAACAAACCTTCACAACAGCAAAAAGACAGAGCATGTGAAAATTTTCAAATTGCTTGATGTGTCTCTGGAAAACTGTTCATGTTTCACACCTGTATAAAAAGGATATTATCACTGCTGCATTGTATATCATCGCTTTTATTGATAGTTTGATGGTGTTCTGGTTGAATATCCTATGACAAAGTCTTCTGAAAGCCTGGCTTGCCTTATGTATTCTGTTTGATATTTCTTGATCCAGAGAACTGTCAATTGAGATGGTACTGCCAATGTGTGCAAAGTGATTGATGTTCCTTAGTTTTGCTCCATCGATGGTGATGTTTGGCTTAGTGGTAGTTGCTTGAGTTGGTTAGAAGAGGACTTCAATTTTTTCCAGACTGATGGTGTTTTCAAACTGTTTAGTTCCCTCTGAGAATCTGTCAAGGATAAGCTATAGGTCACTTTCACTACGACTAAGTAGAGCACGATCATCCACAAAAAGTGCTTCATATAGGAGTTCCTCAAGGACTTTTGTCTTTGCATTAGGCCTTAGGAGATTGAAGATTTTTCCATCAGTTCTGTACCTTACATAGATGCTGTTTTGAAGGATGTCAGTTGAATATTATTATTTGTGTGATGTTCACACTCATGGCCAACGCATCAGGGATTGAGCTGGAGACCTCCAGAGCTAAAAGCTTGAGGCTTTGGAGCTAGGGGATATCTTCTGTGGATTGGCACAGAGGAGGACTTGTAACACACACACTACTGGGTTATAGTTGCATTTTAAAGATGGGAAACTGATTAAATGTGCTCAGGAAATATCCCTGATGCCCTTATGCAGTGACAGGCTTTTCTAAATTTTCTTACAGAGCCTTTGAGAAAGGTCAGTGTAATAGATTGTCAGAAAAGTATTAAATTCTCTCCATCTGCAGGTATTGTACAGGCATAATGTCTCTGAATGAGGGCATCTATTAGATACATCAGTAATTAAATATACTGTTTTCCCAGTACTCTGTGTCTTGCCCCTGTAACGCCACTTTTAGAGGTTCACTCACAAACATGGAAATATAGATATTTTTATTTAAAGTCATTCTTACTAGATTGTATGTCTTGAAGTTAAAGTTTTTGTGGTGGGTGTGAGTGTGAGAGTGTGTTTCTGTTACCTCACAGGAAACCTTCACTCTCTCACTTAACACAGGAGGTGCTCACTAGCTATCATCATTTACTTAGCTACCTATTCTTTGCCAGTTATAGAGTGCCCATGACATGCTCAGTGTTGTACAAGACATGGAACTTCATCACACCCTCATTTATTTTAACTGCTTAGGTGGGGAACTGTGGAAAGGGGCTGTAAGTGGTCCTTGTGGAATATCCCTGGCATCAAGCTACTGTGATGGTCCTATACATGCAGCCCTGACGTATGGGGTATACCAAGGGAATGTGGAGGGGTGTGTCCAAGCCCACTGCTTTCGGTGAACTCTGGACTGGCAGACTATAACTGGCCTGTAGTTGATCGTTGCAGCAAGAATATAAGTTAGAGCAGTCCTGAGGCCAAGCAGCTTGAAAAATACGGGGAGTTCAAGGGTAGTTTAAAGCCACCATCCCTGCTCTTTTTCTGAGCTATGTGCAGGAATGCAACAGTGAAGAATTGACTCCCCCTGGCTGCAGACGCTTAAAATCTAATAAGCTGATCCTACAAAATCTTCACATGTGGAGCGGTCACTGAGTTTTATGTGTTTATTGGGTTTGCAGGCTTGGGTCCTTCATCCAAGTTGTACCTATTTCTCTGTTTAAGATTAGAGGGTAGATAAGTGGCATCACATTTGATTTACTCCTGGATGAAGACTACACCGGGGTTTTGCTGAACATTCCTGTCTTATAACAAACATGATCCAGATCCAGTAAGTCCTGGAGAGGCTCCCAAATCTTCTACTCCTCATCTTTGCTGATGTCCTTGCTCTGGCCTCTAGTCTCTCATTGTTACACTCCAATTCCCATCTCTTGCTTATCTGATGTGACTAGTCATTAATTGTGTATTCCTCTCTTTCCTATTTGTTAAGATATCTCTAGCTTCCCCACTCCCACTCCACTGTTATTAGTGAACCCTGCAACAGGAATGGCCCCTCCTCAGAGAGAAAAAGTAATTCACTCTCTGTGCCCATTCACTCTTTGACCTCATGGACTCTAAATTTTGAAGACTGAGTTGAAGACTTAGATTATGATTTAAACCACCTGCTGAATCAAATGCAAAGAGATACTGAGGGAGGAGACCTCTTCTTCCCCTTCAGTTTACTAAAGTAGTGGCTTTTATAGAAGAGAAACATGAATTCCATTGGCTGGCTAAACTTTCTGCTGAACAGATTAGTCTGTTGGGAAGCCAAGATTCACAGCTTCTTTTGCCTTCCATGCCACCGATTAAGGTGGCCCATAGTAAGTGTTCAGTGCTAGACAAAGTAATGACGAGTGGCTGTACGCTCTTGAACATTTTTATTAATGACCCGGAACAAGAAAACATAAAATCATTAGTGATGAAGTTTGCAGATGACACAAAAATTGGGGGAGTGGTAAATAATGAAGAGGACAGGTCATTGAAACAGTGAATTGGATCTCTTGGTAATCTGGGTGCAAGCATACAATATGTGCTTTAATATGGCTAAATGTAAATGTATACGGCTAGGAACAAAGAATGTAGGTCATACTTACACTATCCTGGGGGGCAGTGACTCTGAAAAAGATTTGGTTGGATAATCCACTGAACATGAGCTTCCATTTGCTGTGGCTAAAAGGGCTAATGCAGTCCTAGGATGCATAAACAGGGGAATCTCAAATAGAGTAGAGAGATTATTTTACCTCTGTATTGTGCATTGGTGAGACTGCTGCTGGAACACTATGCCCAGTTTTGGTGTCCACAATTCAGGAAGGATGCTGACATATTGGAGAAGGTTCAGAGAAGAGCCAAGAGAATGATTAAAGAATTAAAAAACCTGCCTTATAGTGATAGACACAAGGCATTCAATCTATTTAGCTTAACAAAGAGAAGGTTAAGGGGTGACTTGATTGCAGTGTGTGAGTACCTACACAAGGAACACATATTTAATAACAGTCTCTTCAATCTAGCAGGGAAAAGTATAACATCCAATGACAGGATGTTGAAGCTAGACAAATTCAGACGGGAAATAAGGCAGACATTTTTCATTGTTAAAGTAATTAACCATTAAAACAATTTACCAACGATCACCGTAAACAAAATTTTGTGGGATTCAGATCTAGGGATTTTATTCTGATTCATTTCTAGAAATCAGATGAGAACACTTTTTCATGAAACTTCTGATACAACCTGGAGGACCCATCATCCCCTCCGCTTAGAGCGTGAAGGGCATGATAAGTGTCCAAATACCAGTCAAACAACTGTATGATTGTAAAGGGGAGGGGGGGACAAGTGCCATTATTCCCTTCTAAAGCCATGAAAGCCCCTATGTATGAACACAGTGTGGCCAGGGTTCTGGGATGTAGAGCGTATGTTTACTCTATGCAATACCTTCCCTGGTAAACTTGTGGCAAATTTTCTGCTGAGGTTAATTCTGACATAGTCAGAATTATTACAGTGTCACAGTCTGCAGAGTGTGTGGGGAAGGTGGACTAGAAAGGGACAATGGGGCCACGGAATCTTAGCTGCTTCAGAATTTGTGCTGCAGAGAAGGATGAAAGATCTAAGGCCTATACGTGTAACACTCAGGGGATGCGCTGAATTGTGTGGAATTTCCCAAGGGACTGTGGGATATCTGCACACTTGGAGTGATGTGTCCCCTGCCCTTGTCATAGGACATGTCAGTAGCTGTGTAAATGTTGCCATGGTATTTCCCAGGCAACACTGTAGGCTCTTCTATATCATGCCTTCCTCACAGCTCAAGGAGAAAAGCTTCTCTAATGGTATGTTGGTGCTTCTGCTTGTTATGAAGTGAAGAGACAAATGACTTGTATATCCAGATTCTTTCAAGCCTCCAAAAAGGTTTGGTTCAGGTTTCAGGTAAAGGTGCAAGCTGATTCTTATTTTATCCAAACTGGTGCACCCATTCCTAAGCAGACGTCCATGGCACAATAATAGAAATGGATCATTAAGTATCCGTGCTTGACACATATTTCCTCCAGATGACAGATGTCAAAAGGAGAGATGGATGAAAACTGAAACCTCATGTTTCCTTGAATATACCTAAAGTGATTAGCTTCATTAAAAGTGCTCGCTCTAATCTAGTGTCAAACCAAACCTTAATCAGATCTAGATCCAACTTCAGAATCTCAGCCCTTCTCTATTTAAAAAAATACTTAAGTGGTCTATATTATTGGACAACCCTTTTATAACAAAGTTCTAATGACTAGATACTATGGTGATGGGCACTTTAGAAATAGACAGATATGAGGACAGTTTGATGACTTTTGGCAATCTAATCTTCACCCTTATCTCTACCTACTACCAGTGTTTAGATACTATGATGATGGTCACTACAGAAAACCCTAAAATAGATAGATACCAGGAGTCAATATACTTGTGCTTCCTGATGGTTTACCAGGAGAGAGTTGCAAACTCATTCACTTTGTAATTGGTTTGTTCTGACATTATTTGTGTTTGCCATTGCATGCTGTTGTCAGAGATGCCATCTAAAAAACTACAGAGTCTTAAGAGACAAAGCCAAATGTTATGAGTTAATTAGTACCAAAATGTGAATGAAAGGGAGTCCATTAGGCTGGGTTAGTGAAGTAAAGAGATTTATCATTTTGAAAGTTGCTAATTGTGCCTGTTTCTCTGTTTGGAGAAGGGAGTCTGTAGGTCTGGGCCAGTTGCCCTTGGGGACCTATCTGTTAACTCACTGTCACCTTCTCCTGAGATACCATCATCTTGTAACACTGAGCAATAAAATTTGTAATTGTAGGTCTTTTGAAGCCCACAGCTAAAGGACACTAACAGAGTTTGTTTACACTGAAGGACTTCACAAGAAAACTAAAGTAATTAGATCAGTATAAAGGATCGGTACCAAGAATACGCTCTGCCAAATATATATAAAAATGGTATTTCATTCATTTTCAGTTCTCTCATTAACTTTGTTTTGTGCTAAAAATATATTATTAATGTATTTTTGAAAAAGCCCTCCAGAATTAAAAAGTGTTCTCTCCATGAGCATTATAACTCTAACCACATCCTTGGTTTAATTATAATCTTAACTGCAATCATATTTATTTATATGAATTTTTTAGACTTACTTTCATGGGCTATTTACTTTTGAACACAGTCAGCATGTGAAAATATATAATGCTGATAGTCCCCCAGCTCAATAACGACTTTATTTTAGTATATTTTCTGGCATCGTTATACTTTAAGTTTCCAAAATGTACATATAGCCTCTGATTCAGGAAGGTATTTAAGCACATGCCTAAATTTAAGCCCATGACTTCAATGGAAAGTGTAAGTTAATATGGGAAAATTAAGTATCATTTAATTACTACAAAGTTTAAAAAATTTATTGAGGTTTAATCCATATGTAGCACATATTGTTTGCGTAATTGTCATACCTCACTCTCTCAAATATCGATTATATACAATAATTAACTGGTTCAGTACCATATTATACCTTACTGAGGAGTGGGGGTAATGCACCACCAGAAATCATGATGATTGGAGGCATCAGGGACACATTCACATCAGATGTTAATGGGCCCAGATTGTCTACACCAGCTTGGGATGTGGTCCATTATGCTTATATATGATATAAGGACTCCAAAGCAAAGGCAGGGTGCAGAGGAAGCATAATGAGAGTTCGCATCTTTGCACTGCCAAGATGTAGCCTGTGCTCGTGGCAGGAGAATCATGCTCATATGTGGAGGGGTGAGGCAATGATTATTCCACTACCCTGCCTAGAAGGCACTATTAGTCCTTTTTCCTGTTGTGTTCGTGAAGACTGGGAGCTTAAAAGCACGGCCGTCTGCTGCATGGGTGCACAGATGGCAAGGTTCCCCATGTCTTTTCTTTTCTTGAGTGTCCTAAATCCTAACGGAGAAGGCCTATAGAAATGCATAGGGTTGAAACCAATAGGTTTCTACAGACATTTAAGAGTATTCCTTAGAAATGACTCTTAAAAAAAGCCTTATAATTTGTTAGAGAATTAGATGTTTTCTATGGGTTTTTAAAACAGTCCACAGAGTTCGATTGCAGGGATCTAATTCTCTGTTATGGCCTGGTTTAAAGGCAATGCCTTTTGAAAGATTTTATATATATTTATAGGATGTTTCCAAAACGTGCGCAGAGATAGGCATCATTTAACTCTATGTTTTAACATTAACTTGGGGCTTATTTAACAGAACATTGCTAATGTGTAATTCACAGAATGCTTTTTTAAAACAATGCTATTATTTATATTAATCCATTAGATCTTTGCGACTGATGTCCTTCCTTAATAAATTTGCTCTTCCCAGGCATGAACACACATTGGTTCCAAGGACTGCTATTGAGGACAAGGCTACTGATGTTACATTGTTTATTTTTTTTAAGGAAAATCTATCACTGGCCTATGTATTTGAGTTCAATGGCCTGGGCATGCATGGTACCAAAGTTAATTTCTCCAACAGAATTGGGTGTCACATTGTGGGCCTACCACCTTTGGAAGTGTTCCTGTAACATTTGTCTCATTGGGCCAAATTCTGATCTTGTTTACCCTGGTGTCATCAAGACCAGAATGAAATTCAAAGGATGAATCCAAATGACATAAGGATTTGGACCCCCCATCTCTGCCTTATAATGGCGTTCTACACAGTCATATTTTTGCCGGATATTCATAAGATATGAGTCATGTTGTGCTGAAATAATATTACTACAATACTGCTTTGTTTTAGACACACAGCTGATGCACCCCACATTTCATGTGCACAGTGTGATACAAGGTAGGTATACACTCCATCCTCTATTCAGTTAGTAAGGTCCCAGGTTGTGAATTTGTGGTTTCTGGAGATACACTGGTTAGGCAGACAAATAAATGTTACCCTTTTAAATATACAGGAATTTGAAACTGATTGTATGTTCTGGATGCAGACATTCTAGTTTTGGCTGGATAAATGTGTGTGATTTTAACTGCTCTTGCAAACGGCTTTGCAAAAAATAAAACAATTCGGTTGTTAGTGTTTCTGTTTTAGTTTAATGTGTTTGAGGCTCCTTTTAGTTCCACTTGGAGCAGGAAAAGTGCTTTCATTCTGCATTAGTTGATTGTTTCCATCAGTGTCACTCTGCCCTCCCCATTTTTCACACCTCCTACTGTGTACGATCGCCTGCTGCACCATTTATTTTTGCAATGTGTAAACTGTTACTTCCTCCAACAAATCAGATCTGCTAAGGGTGAAATTAAAGGTCTGAAGGGGTGACTGTCCTGCTGGTTTTGACATTTTAAGATTTTAGGATCAGGCAAGAAACAGCTGCCCTTTTCTACATATAGATATTTATTAACTGTCCAAAGGATTTATGGAATCAGAAGTGCATTACCTTGGCATCACAACTAAAGAAGGGTATATTCTGGGAAATATACACTACATTTCTTGTGAAATCTGGCAGCTAACAGGATGAGAAATAATTATCCTCTAACTTCAAGCAGTGGGCAGGAGTGCCTGGAACAGATATTTTAGTGCCAAGGTTAAAAAATCAGGATACACACTGATTTAAAATGGACAGCTATGTGCCTAAGGCAAATGCTTGAGCGCAGCCTCCATAGATCTATCTGGGGCCCAATCCTGCAAACCCTTACTCAATGACTTACTCATGGGATTCAGAGTAGCAGCCGTGTTAGTCTGTATTCGCAAAAAGAACAGGAGGACTTGTGGCACCTTAGAGACTAACCAATTTATTTGAGCATAAGCTTTCGTGAGCTTATTCCTGTGCATCCCTGTGGGTTTGTAGGACTGGGCATGTGGATTCTGGACTACAGATACAAGACAATGCTACAGTGCAGTTTTATATGTCAGAGGGTGGGCAGTCACTTACAATGGAGTGAAGGCTGGCACAGTGACAGTGGAAGGTGAGACCTTTGTAAATATTTTACTTGCATATTCTTGGTACCTATCCATTATACTTCTCTCTCTATGACTTTTTCTTTTGTCTCTACTCTTTTTCCCCCTCCTTTTTTAAAAGTTAATTTAGCACTGGCGCGTGCGTAACTTCACCCACTTGACTAGTCCCATTGAACTCAACAGTAAGACTTTCCCAAATGAAGTTACTCAGGTATTTACATGCTTCCAGAATTGACATCATAAATGGTTATAGTTTTCTTAGGCTTGTTAAGAAAGGAAATCACAAAAATAACAACAAGAGGTAGACAAAGCACTAACTTAATAAATCCTCTGAGAGAGGGGAAGACACTGTCTTTTTGAGCTATGAGTTGGATTTGCCTTTTCCAAGATAGTGTTCTATTGCAAGTCTGGTGCACTGCTTTTAAGCAGCAGTTGTTTTGGAAGTGCTTGTTCCTTTAAAGATCTAGGTAAGTATGCTTTCCTGCAAAGGGAACAATTAAGTTCTCCCAAACACACAGAAGCATCAGAATTCACAGCAGGTATTTTACAAGGGTAATAAAGTTTTATATGCATTTACAGGAGAAACAGTGTGCAATGAAATACTTAATACACCCAATTATCCACCAAAATAAGTGGATGGGGAAGAAACTGGCTAAATTTGGCTAAGGCTTAATTATTTTGCATTTTAACTTCTCAGTTCTTAGCAATAAATGCTCATTCTACCATCCATTTCATGGCTCTATTACTTGGTCTGGATTCTTATAATTGAGCTCCTTGAATTCAGGAGACTGCCCAATGTCAGTGTGAAGAATATGGGGAAGGCTTGACATCAATTACAACATTACACACAACATAAAATTTAACAACTTGAATCAGCCTTTATTGCTATTTAAAGCAACTGCACAGGGCTTCTTAAGATCTTAAAAATTAATCAGCTTCCAAAAGGCCTAGATTTTTCAAAAGGACAAAATCTTAGGGAGCCTGAAGTTTTTAAAATGTTATTTCACTTCTGTTGTACAATAGGGAGACTTTTTGACATGTAAGTGGATTTTTTTAACATCCAAAAAGAAATTGATCTCCTGGGTAAATTAAAACTCAGTGAGGCAAATTAAGAAATCAAATCAAATAAAGTGGGTCAGATTCTGCATTGAATTATTCCGCATTTAACTCCACTGAGAGGATGTGAGTCAAGGCAGCCATGTGCCCAGGGTGCAAATGAAGACAGAATTTGGCCCATGGATTTTTATGTCTGTTCTTAAATAAATGGGAATCACAGTTAGGACTTGGGTGGCTTAGTGATAAAATGCTGGCTTTCCTCCTCGACTCAAATGTTACGTGAAGCCCTCAGCTCTGTCCCTCACTGACATGTGATCAGCCCATAAAACACCAAAGTTTCTGCTTAGGGGAGGCCCAGACTAAGCAAGAGTGGAGCCTGAGTTACCTCTCACCTCTAATAAGGGTGGTCCCTGCAGGTCAGAGCTGAGGTCCTCGGAAGGGCAGTGTGAGGAAGCTTGCTTGTCTTGCAGCTGCAAGTTCTGTGCCCTGGATAAATAAAAGGTTTAGTTTCTAATCTTTTAACCAAATAATCAGATAAAAATGTGAAAGAAAATAGACTGACTTACACTGAAACTATTCTTTAAAAAAAAATTATCTAAAGACTTTTAGACTTGTCTTTCTCAGTGCACTGGAGTGTAGTTAAAAAGCTACTTTGATTCCAAGTGGAAGAGTTACACACAAATGTTTAATGAACGTTGAACCTTGAGATCTTCTTAATAGGCTTTATGTGGTGAGAAATATGTGGGTATGTCTGTGCAAGTATGAGTATTTCACTGATTTATGTTTACAGTACATAAAATGTTACACATCTGAGCTGTATCGGCCTGACAGTGCTAGCTTTATTTTGGGCTGGATGGGCAAAGTGTATGAAAACCAGTGTTTTGGGGGTTTATTTTGTTTTTACTTTTTTCTGGTGTAGCAAGTTGCAACCTTAAACTAGGTCAAAAATTATTTTTTTGGGGGGGAGGGGGCATGTCCTGAAATATCTTACAGAATCTGACCTTTTAATATTTTTCTTCCAATTGTTTCTGGTTGTGAAACTAGCATTTAACCTTCTGAACATCAAGAACCACACTTATTAAGTTTATTGGGTGTGTTAGTGGCTGGAATTAACAGAGGGCTCAAGGCACCTTAGCAAACCTTGTGTACCCCATGCAAATACCAGTAACAATTGCAATCTCTAAGCTTGTGCAGAGCACAGGGACTGCTCCCTTCATGGATTCCAGGGATGCATTTTGCCCTACAGAGGATGGGCATTTACAGGGATCTATAGCCCCACCCCACCTCTGTGTTGGGGAAGCAGCCTAAAGAATAGTGACCCAGCATACTCTTTCTTGCAGATCAGGAAGCTTGGAGTAGGATTGTGCCTCCTTCAGACACAATCTGTCCTCGAGCTACTCCTGGGGCAGAGTGGCTTGGTACCACCCCTTACTTAGGGCTGTGCTTAAAGGCACAATCTAGCCCAGGCACTGGGGAATATGCAACTCTTAAACTCTTCATCTTGTGCACAGATGTAGGGTGAGATTTTCAAAAGCACCCAGCACTGGGCAACTTTGTACTCACTGAAATCAATGATAAACTCCAGTTGATTTAGATGGGAGGACAGTTAAGGTAGTGCTGAGCACTTTTGAAAATCCCACCTGCAGCTTTTTGCTATTCTTTTAAAATGTGAAATTATAAAATGTGTATGCACTGAATGGACTTAAAAATTAACACATTTATGGTGTCTTTGACTGAAATAGTGCAATGGATTTTGGGATATGGGATATTGGGAGATAAAAGTGGGTGCTTTATGGGAAAGAAAGAAACATGTGGGAGTTTGAATTTGTGTGTGGGCAAAGGCTGAGAACTCAGTAATGGACATTTCTTTGCACTGCTTTTGATAAGAAATCCAAACTCCTGATCTGAGAATTACTAGTGATTCCTACCTGCTGAGGTTTGAGGCTCTGGCTCATCTCTAGAATATGTCTTGCCTTGTAATCTATATTATCCGTAGATTTATGCTGTGAGAAATAAGCAGCAGAAAAGAGAAAATCAATGTGAGCCTTGAGAGAGAAAAAACACCCCAAATGTTGGCCATGAAGTAGCTTGATAAATGTACTTTCTGATACATCTTCAGAATATAGTAAAATGAATGTACAACTAATTATTTTTAATATAAATAATCTGCTAAGAGTATATTCTTAGAAATCAAAATCCATTTTATTACCTTGGTTGCTACAAAGCCCCAAAATGTGCATTGTTTTGAATGAACAAGAAAATAATGAATGATCTCTTCTTGGGTTACATGGTTTTCAAACCACAATACATGCCCTTTTAACTGTCCCCAACCATTCAGCCACACAATCCTTAGACCCCCTTAATCAATGCCATTTTTACATAGAAAGCGAAGTACTGTTTCCCATCATAAAATGTTATAGTGTTTACACAAAGCTCCAGCTAACATCATAAAATTCTGTTGATTTCCCAGCGGGGTTCTAAGAGGACAATTGACAGTGCTACACTGGTTTCTAGCTCCAAAATAAAAGTGACTTCCTTTTGGAAACTAGATCCAAAATATTGCTCTTATCAACCAGGGTTTTCAATTATTGCTTACTAAAAAAGCCATACTAGAAGGGAGAGCTGCCTCCAGAGAACTTCACCTCCAACATTTTTATGAAGACAACCAAAATCTGGAAGTTAATGCCATAAAAATGACAACTTTAGAAATTTACATCATGGTATCATATTTTTGGGGTTGGTTTATTTCTTTAAAATGAGCATCTCTGGTGAAACGCCAGTGTATTGTACAGCTGCAATATATAGGGTCTGATCCAAAGCCCTATGAGATCAATGACTTAAGTGAGCTTTGAATCAGGCCTGTACTGATGATTCCTGCCACTTGCTAAAAAAGATTTAAAAAATTAGGCAATTCAGTAGAATAGTCTCCAAAAACACCTGCTTTACCATGTTTTCCAAGGGACACTAGTGAATCTTTAAACAGTAGTTAAAAATCATAAGATATTTTTCCATAAGGGAAGGTAAAATGGGACAATATGATCAAATAATAATTTTAAAAGACCCCAATATTCTGGTGATGATTAAAATTGCTACAGAGGAGTTAAAATCTTATACAATGTGAAGTCTGACTGGTATGGAGGTGAGCGGGGAGAAGCAACAATGTTACTGGATATTTTCTTTCTATTCTTGAAATTCTACACTTCTATGAATTAAATGAAATAAAGGAAATAAACTCCTTTTCTGCAGCCCCAATCAGTTTTATAGCTTTTGTTGCCAGAAATCATTTGCTGTACTTACTTAAAAAGTTCCAAATATTTAATACAAATCTAAATTACAAGGGCCATATCCTGCTCCCGTCTAGCCAATAGGAGTTTTGCAATTGACTTTAATGGGCATAGGTTCTGTCTCAGTAAGATGAAGTCCATTGCTGCACTGAATATAAACATGAATACTGTCATGCTAATTCCTAATCTTAAGGAAACTCAGCGCAGAGCGACTGGAGAAGTTAGTTTTCAATTACAAAGAAAACTTGGAATGAAAAATGAATGGGTAAAATGTGCTCAATGGAAATACTCATCTTTAACTAATAAAGGCTTTTAATATACACTTTCTTACCCTCTCTCACTCAATTAAAATATGTTAATACAATGTCAAATTTGAGATTTAAACCCACAAGCGTCAGGAAATTCAGAATTAAGACTCCCATGTTAACCTTAATTATGTCCCCATTGTGCATATTACATTTTATGATAGGATCTTTCAGTACATGATCACATAACAGTGGAGCAATGTGACATGCTATAAGTGATGCTGAATAAGTGTGTGGTTTGTTATAGAGGTTAACGAAATGTCAGCATGACAAGGTATTTCTCATTTTGTCTTCTAAAAATGTTTACTAACTGCTATTTTCATAGAATTGTTGTTATTGAAAGAAATGTCACAAACACACATGAATATGTAAATGTTTTTCTATTAATTATTGTTCATGCAATCAAATAAATACTGAGTTTCTACTCAGGCTTTTCTCAGGCATTAAGGGAAGTTTTACCTGAGGAAAGACTTCCAGATTTGGCTTTGGGTATGTTCTGTATTATTGCATTCCTTGTTTATCTCTATAGAGATTATATAAATTATATCAAACTGTAGAAGGATTTACATTTTTACTTTATGGAGCATAACTTTATTTTGAAAAAAAAATGGCAAAACATTTGTGAAACTTTCTGTTTAAAAAATAGGATACTTTCAACAACAAAATTAAGTTCAAAAATTTCAACCAGATCTACTTAATATCATTTATTGCTTAAAGTCTGAATGTTACCAAAGTCTGAGTATAAGGGTACATTTTCAGAAAGATGTACTCCCTTTAGCTGAGGCAATTTTTGTGTCTACTTTTTGCACCCATAGTTCAAGTGGGGACACAGATCTGAGAACATATGCCTCAAACTAGCTGATTGCAAAGATGCAAATACTCAGATTTGCATCTGCAATGTGTATCTTGGGTGGAAAAATGAATGCAAATTCTGAGCAAATTCTTAATTACCAATGAGTCTGGCCAGAGTTGTGCAGTCAAACCTCCACAGCCACAGATGATCCTGCAGATCCTGAAGTGGGAAACCCTCCCATCTCAGGCCTGGTCTACACTGCAGAGTTAGGTTGACATAAGGCAGCTTAGGTTGACCTAATTATGTCAGTATCTACACTACAGCCTTGTCTTGCCAATGTCAGTGTAGTTAAGGCGATGCTGTGTCTGTGTAGACCAGTGGTCTCCAACCTTTATATGCCCAAGATCACTTTTTGAATCTAAGGGCAACCCACGATCAGCCCTGACCCTTCCCCAAAGACAAGAAGCCCCAGGCTGTTCCCCCCCACCCCACTAGAAATGTAGGCTGTCTTGTCAATTTCACGGCTCCTTGTTGGAGCTGTGAAATTGACAAGGCTGCCAGGCTCCTGAGGGGAAATGCGTGGGGTTGGGGGAGAAGCTGGGGCACCTGGACCCCGCTTCCCATGGGGTGAGAAGCCCCAGGCAGTTCCCCTCCACTCCCAGCCAGGAATGGGGAGCAAGAAGCCCTGGGCGGCTTCCCTAACTCCCAGCGGGGAATGGAGAGCTGAGGTGTGGGGGACAGCCTGCCGGGAGCCTGGAAGCCTATGGGGCAGCCAGGCTCCCAGCAGGGAGCTGTCAGCGAAGCTGAGAGACCAGGCTCTCTCCCCACACTTTCCCTCTTAGGTCAGTGGAAGTGCTCCTGGTGAGGACGCATACAACCGACCCAAGGTCTCTTCTGGCCTTAAACTCTGTGAATCTATTGATTATTAACTTTATGCACAATGAGTAGTCCCACTGGCTTTAGTGGGGTATTCATTATACATAAAGTTACTTGGGTACCCTAAATGTTTATATAATCAGGTCCATGAGGGCATGCTGCATACTTCCTATCTGGATAAGATAAAAGGGGGTGTTTGGATCTGGGGTTTTGATTGCAGCCCATCTCTAATTGTCATTGAGTTTTCTTGAAGTTTTTTTGTTTAGTTTATGTAGAAAAAAAAGGAAAACTGGCAATAAAAACAACTAAAGAAAAGAAAAGAAAAAAGTACAAGAGGGACATGAGTCTGAAAAATTGTCTGGTTATTACACAACTGAGCTTCTAGTTCTTAGTTTTTGCTGGCAAGTGAGCACTATCATCCTTAATTGTTCAGCCTTATATTTTCACACCACTGTATAAATGTTTAAAACAAATATTTTCCTAAAAAATCCCTAAAATAACTACATAAGAGATGCATTCAATCATGGTACGTTGCGTGAATTAGAATGGAAGGAGTTGTTGCTGTTCAGGATTGAGAGAAGCAATTAAGTGGGCAAAGATCCATTGAGGGAATTTCCTCATTTTGATGTTTCTTCACTTGGTTCCATTGTGGTTATTCGTCACAACTGGGATCCTTCAGGTCTCAACATGTGCTAAAGAAGAATCTTTGCTAGCTGTCAGTAATATTAGCATCAGCACTGACCTCCTCTTTCTAACATCTAGCCACCAGAGAGGTGAGACTATTACAACCTCCCCAAGTACTTAGTGACATGAGGAGAGAATGAATGACTTTGTGAAGACTGTGGTTGACAACTGCACTCCTTTAGCACAATGGAACTTTCTACATCAAGGATAACAGCTCGTCTCTATAGGATAAAGAGCTTTGTCAGGGGGCAAACGATTATGGAACGAACTCTCACTGGAATTCAGGACCATCACCGATCTCATTACCTCCTGTTTTAAGTGCAAGGCATATTTCTTCAACCCTGCCTTCTCTAACATAAACTTCACTACACACTCTTCTCCTCCTGGGGAGAGGCTGAGAGAACAAACATGAGACAAATGTTGGTTACATTGTTTAATGCACTACTGGAAGGCACTGGTGATGAGAATGGTATAATAACCCATATAGAACAGAAAAGTCACAGGAATGGGAACCAGGGAACTGGGATGAGATCTGAGTTTTGTTTCCCATATATTCTTGGGCATGTCACATAAGCCAAAATTTTCATATCTAGATGACTGAAGTTAGAGTCTTAAATAAAAGTGGCCTGATAGTGAAATGTGCTGAGCTCCTGAAGCTTGCATTCAAGCAATTAGAGATTGTAGATGTTCAACATTTCTGAAAAGCAGGCCACTTTTATCTCTATGTGCCTTGATTTTGTTAGCTATAAAATGGGGATAATACCACCTATTGCACTTCACTGGGGTAGTTGATTAATATTTGTAATGCTTCCTTGGACAATGGTGCTACAGAAATGCCAAAGATTGAGGATGATGATTTAATATTGAGACTTGCTCTGCCATTGCAATTTCAAACACACTCCCTTGCAGATCTGTTTTTGATTGGATTTCCTACTTTGTAAAAGGTCATGCATTTCCTGAGCTAAGGTGATTTGCTGCTAAGCAAGAATGTAAAGTGCTCATGAATAAAGTTGCAAACAATTGGTGCTGCTGACAGTCTTGGCAGAGAGACCAAAGAGTGAATGGGCATTGAGGACAAATGGGCCTCTCACCCCACAGATCAGTACTTTTAGAAAAAAGGTTGAGGACATTGACAGTCTGATGCAGGAAAGAGCACTGCCTCTGTGACCAGCACTACCAGTCTAGTGCCTTTTGCATAGCAGGAAGCATGATCTTGCAGTTAAGGCACTGGACTGGGATTCAGAAGATGTGGATTCTATTCCTGGCTCTAATCAGGACTTCTGGTGTGACTTTGGTCATTTAATCCCTCAGTCACTTACTATGCATGCTAGCGACAAGCAGAAATAATGATGATAATTAATAGGGTTGTCAATTAATCACAATTAACTCACACGATTAACTAAAAAAAATTTATCACGATTAATCAGAGTTTTAATCACACTGTTAAACAATAGAATACCAATAGAAATGTATTAACTATTTTGGATGTTTTTCTACATTTTCAAATATGTTTGATTTCAATTACAACAGAATACAAAGTGTACAGTACTCACTTTATATTTTTATTAAAAATATTTGCACTGTAAAAATGATAAAAGAAATAGTATTTTTCAATTCACCTCACACAAATACTGCAGTGCAATCTCTTTATTGTGAAGGTGCAACTTACAAATGTAGATTTTTTTTTTTTTTACATAACTGCACTCAAAAACAAATCAATGGAAAACTTTAGAGCCTACAAGTCCTCTTAGTCCTACTTCTTGTTCAGTGAATTGTTAGGAGAAACAAGTTTGTTTACGTTTACGGGAGGTAATGCTGCTCACTTCTTATTTACAATGTAACCTGAAAGTGAGAACAGACGTCTGCATGGAACTTTTGTAGCTGGCATTGCAAGTTATTTACGTGCCAGATATGCTAAACATTTGTTTGTCCCTTCATGCTTTGGCCACCATTCCAGAGGAAATACTTCCATGCTGATGATGCTCTTTAAAAATATAATGCTTGAATTAAATTTGCGACTGAACTCCTGCTCTGTGTTTTACCCACATTCTGCATATATTTCATGTTATAGCAGTTTCGGATGATGACCCAGCATGTTGTTCGTTTTAAGAACACTTTCACTGTAGATTTCACAAAATGCAAAGAAGGTACCAATGTGAGATTTCTAAAGATAGCTACAGCAAACAACCCAAGGTTTAAGAATCTGCAATGCCTTCCAAAATCTGATCGGGATAGGGTGTGGAGCATTCTTTCAAAAGTCTAAAAGAGCAAAACTCCGATGTGGAAACTACAGAACCCGAACAACCAGAAAAGAATATCAGCCTTTGGCTGGTGGCATCTGACTCAGATGATGAAAATGAACATGCGTTGGTCTGCAGTGCCATATGAACACCTGTTCTCACTTTCGGGTGACATTGTAAACAAGAAGTGGGCAGCATTATCTCCTGCAAATGTAAACAAACTTGTTTGTCTGAGCAATTGGCTGAACAAGAAGTAGGACTTAGTGGACTTGTAGGCTTTAAAGTTTTACATTGTTTTATTTTTGAATGCATTTTTTTGTACATAGTTCTACATTTGTAAGTTCAACTTTCACGATAAAGAGATTGCACTATAGTACTTGTATTAAGTGAATTGAAAAATACTATTTCTTTTATTTTTACAGTGAAAATATTTATAATAAAAATAAATATAAAGTGAGCACTGTACACTTTGTAATTGAAATGAATATATTTGAAAATGTGGAAAACATCCAAAATAGTTATATAAATAGTATTCTATTATTATTTAACAGCGCTATTAATCATGATTAATTGTTTTAATTGCTTGATTCATCATGGTTAATTTTTTTTATTGCTTGACAGTATATAATTAATAAATAAAACTAAAAGTTTCCTACTCTGAGGGCAAATGCACATGTTGTATGATACTTAGAGTCTTCTAAAAGTTTCTCTTTTGTCCCCTCTTCTCTTGGATGTCAAAGATGTAATTAGTTACATGTTTCCTGTCTCTGACACTAAATTCCATCTTAGATAAGAAACATTACATAAATTTGTCAGCAAAGACATAAAATTGTTAGATTCAAAATGGCGGCATTCCACATACTTACATAGGTAATTTCAAGGAGATTTATAACAAGATGCAGAGATTTGCTCACATTGCTACCATTTCAATCCCAGCCTTTTAAAGTCCCTGGTGATCCTAAAAACTTTGATCAGTGAGACATATGAATAACATAACGAACAGTGTCCTTTTAAAGTATCAAGAGCTTCCTTATTTTTGGAATCTTGAGGTTGGTCTTGTAATTGATTTGCGAAATTCATTTGCTAGCATGATGCTATCTTTGAGCTATGAGTATGGGAAAAAAGTCAGACAGGATCAATTTTTTTGTTTAATTTTAAAATAGCTAAACCAACTTTTTGTTTTTGAGGCTGGTGAAGAATTTGCTTTGAGACTGTGATCCCTTAGCATTCCAAGTTTCAGCTGGTCCCTTGAGTAATGTGAAGGGGTATTTTGGAGGCATGACTGAAGTTCACTATTTTCTGCTTCCCAGGGCTGATAGGCAGCCATGAAAAATTAAATGTAAGTTAGAGCAGTCTCGAGGGCATACTAACTTATAATGGTGTTGAGTAAGGCCCTTATATAGCCTCAGGATACAAGGAGTGCAAATGCAGTCGGCAACCTTCCCCTGGCCCTCTATTTCCAAATCAACATCACCTCTGATCTGACCACCTCCACACGCACCATTCGGAAGAACCCAAATTCAGGTCTGGTGTAAGTACATTTCTATTGACTTCTGCTCAAACCAGCTCTGAGTTTCTCTCTAGGTATTACAAAGGCATCTGCCACAATGGATCAGTTTCTGACAACCTTATCACGTTACATATATTTTTACTCGGTCAGTGGTCTCACTCAAGTCAGTGGGACCACTCATAAAGTGTCACTCAGCATGAGTTGGAATATTTCAGACTGGCTCTTTAGGATTCTACAGCATGGGGGGTGCAGCCTATTATTTGGAAGCCTAATATAATATAATTAATAATTAATTATAATTAATTAATATAGAACTGCATTTTTAATTTGGCATTTTCTCTTTCTTGCTCTGGAAGTCCAGTATGTTAGACAAGCAGATGGCCTTGCTGTTGAATTACATTTCCATGTCCATGCCTTTTCCAACTCACCTTGCTATTACAATAGACCACTTGCAGCATTTTTAAAATGAATTTTGGAATTATCAGTGTCAGTGTTTTCCTCTTCCATCTGTCAGGTACATTTACTTTGAGAGACAGTCTTTTTGGCTCTGACAAGGAAAGAATCTAGGGATAAACTATAGGATTAGAGAGCATTTGACCTATAAACTCTGCTGCAGTGAAAATTGATCATGGGAGTTTGTTTGTTTATTCACTACTTGTACGTGAAACAGCTCAAGGCCTATAAATAGTGGTCACTCCAGGATTCTTGATGCATGATCATGAATTCACAATGCCTATATTCTTTGATTCTTTCCTCTATGCAAGTAGCTTAGACACTAACTTGTCATCAGTCTGAGGAGAACACATATGAAAGCAGCTCATTTGTTTAGGTGCCAGTAGCAGGGAATGTAAGAGTAACCTTTTGCGCTATAAATTCAATGTGAGTAAATGGAGGCAGTGTGGTATAGTAGTAAAAGGATAGGAAGGAAGAGGAAGCATGGCCCTATGGTTAAAAAATGGGATCGGTTACTCAAGCTCTAGTTTCAAGTCTCACCTCTGTTACAGACTGAATGTGTGATCCTGGGCAAGTCATTTAATCTCTCTTTGCCTTAGTTTCTTATCTGTAAAAAGAGGATCCTAATACTTCCTTTCTCCAACCTGCCACACTGTAAGACTGGGACAGGGATTATCATTATATATATGTTAAGTGCTTACCACAGTAGGGGCCTCTAGGCGCTACTTTAACATGAGAACATAAGAATGGCCATACTGGGTCAGACCAAAGATCCATCTATCTCAGGGGTTCCCAGACTTGGTTCACGACTTGTTCGGGGTAAGTCCCTGGTGGTTCCTGAGACGCTTTGTTTACCTGAAGCGTCCACAGGTACAGCCGCTTGCAGCTCCCAGTGGCCGCGGTTCGCTGCTCCCTGCCAATGGGAGCTGCGGGAAGTGGTGGCCCGGCCCATGCCGCTTCCCGCAGCTCCCATTGGCCGGGAACGGCAAACCACGGCCACTGGGAGCTGCGAGCGGCTGTACCTGCGGACGCTCATGTAAACATAGCATCTCGCGGCCTGCCAGGGGCTTACCTGAACGAGCCACAAACCAAGTTTGGGAACCACTGATCTAGCCCATTCTCCTATCTTCCAACAGTGGCCAATGCCAGCTGCCCAGAGGGAATGAACAGAACAGGTAATCACCAAGTAAGTGATCCATCCCCTGACACCCATCCCCAACTTCTGGCAAACAGAGGCCAGGGACACCATTCCTGCCTATCCTGGCTAATAGCTGTTGATGGACCTATCCTCCATGAACTTATCTAATTCTTTTTTTAACCCTGTTATAGTCTTGGCCTTCACAATATCCTCTGGCATGGAGTTCCATAGGTTGACTGTACATTGTATGAAAAATACTTCCTTTAGTTTGTTTTAAACCAGCTGCCTATTATTTTCATTTGCTGATCCCTAGTTCTTGTGTTATGAGAAGAAATAAATAACACTTCCTTATTACTTTCTCCACACCAGTCATAACTTTATACACCTGTATCATATCCCCCCCCCCCAGTCGCCTCTTTTCCAAGCTGAAAAGTCCCAGTCCTATTAATTTCTCCTTATACGGCAGACGTTCCATACCCATAATCATTTTTGTTGCCCATTTTTGAACTTTTCCAATTCCAATATATCTTTTTTGAGATGGGGCAACCACAGCTGCATGCAGTATTGAAGATGTGGGCATACCATGGATTTATACAGAGGCAATAATATATTTTCTATCAGATGCAGTTATCAAACAAAAGCAGTTAATAAGGAGTGGGAGACCTAAGTTCTATTTTCAGCTCTGTTTTTGGCTTGCTGTGTGACTTAGGGCTAGTTGCTTAACCTCTCTCTTTCATTTTCACTATCTGTAAAATGGAGATAAGGACAGTTTGTAACATACTGTGAGATCTTTGAATGAAAAAGGCAATATTGTAATCATTGGGAGGGTCCAGAGTGATGGGCACTGGTGATGAGGGGGATGGTGATGGTGATGAGGAATAGGATGGCGAACATTTCAGGTTGCAGAACAACCTGAAATGTTAGCCATCCTCTTCCTCATAACCGTGGCCATCAATCTGTACCTCCCCAGGACTATGTCATAAATGCAAAGTATGATGGATGCAAAGTGATCACTCAGGCGCTATGGAAAAAGGATCATTTTGAGACAGAGTGGGAGAGATGGTCGGATTTAATATTTATTGCTGCTACATTCATACTTACCTTTTTAATGGGCCACCTGAAGCTGGTTGGAATTGTTTATTTTGTCAGATGTGCTATTATTGGATGTTGTATGGGGGTCAGATTAATTTCCTCAAATATCTTACCAGGTCAGATATTTTTTCTTTGTAATGTTATGTTTAAAAAATCTCTGTCAATTTAAGCCGAGGCAGTGGTTTATACACTGTTAGTTATATATGAACTGATACTGTGGATTCAGTGAGTCACAAGCTGACATCTTTGTTATCTGAGAAGTCATGCAAAGGGGAGACGGGAGTCAGTCTTATTACAGGAGTTTGGAGAGTTTGGGCATCATTTGTCATCTGATTACGATGCATGTTAAAAGTTAGTTCTGGTCTCAGACAAAATAGTTATGGCGAGACTTCTTTGATATAAAAACAGTGCAGGTTTTAATATCAGGGCATGACAGCTTTATATCGGTCTCTCTGTGGCTAGAGCTTTCTTTGTTTGATTCTCCAGACTCTGGAACTTTTCACCTAAGATACTAACAGGAAATATTTACGACTGTATGCTGGATTCTGCTTTTGATTTTCTTGGCTGTGTATCCCTTCAATAATGTATTGAGTGGAACCTGCTTACAGGGCCAAGTCCTCTGTACAGTGCCTTGCCTGAGTGGCCAGACCATGTGCTGGTCAGATATGTCGTGTGACAAATTGCCGGCACTACTATGATGGGTCTCGTGCTCTCTCTTCTTGGGGGGGTTCAGGGCAGCATGGGGTTGGGCTGAGATGAGAGGGATGAGAGGCAGTGCTGTTGTGATAGGCCATCAGCGTTGCCGTGTTGGCTTCCGGCCCTATGCTGTACCCGAAAATGGAAGGGCTGCAGGGATGGGAACCACCTAGTCACTCTTGCGTTCTTCTCCTTGTTTCTGTGCATCCACTGGAGTGGGGCATTGTCTGTCACAAGGGTAAACCGCCGCCCCAGTAGGTAGTAGTGGAGAGTCTCCATAGCCCATTTTACCACCAGACATTCCTTTTCAATGACGGCGTACTGTTGTTCCTGGGGAGGAGTTTCCAGCTGAGGTACAAGATGGGGTGTTCCTCCTCCCCTACCATCTGCGAAAGGACGGCTCCTAGCCCTACCTCCGAGGCATCTGTTTGAAGGGTGACTTCCTTCTCGAACTCTGGGGCTATGAGTACTGGATGGCAGCAAAGGGCTGTCCTTAAATCTGCAAATGCTCCTTCTGCCACATCAGTCCACTTTACTATCTTGGGACCCCGAGCCTTTATCAAATCCATCAATGGCCCTGCTCTTGTGGCGAAATGAGGGATGAATCTCTGATAGTATCCTAATATCCCTAGAAATGCTCTGACCTGCTTTTTGTGGACTGGTCGAGGCCAACCTTGTATTGCCTCCACTTTATTCCTTTGAGGTTTGTTTCACCAAACCTCTCCCTACTACATTCCCGAGGTATCTGGCCTCAGCTAGTCCTATCACGCACTTGAGAGGGTTGGCAGAGAGGCCAGCCTTCCGCAGGGCGTCTAGCACTGCTTCTATTTTTCCTAGGTGCATTTCCCAGTCAGGGCTATGGATGACTATGTCATCTAGATAGGCGGTGGCATACTTGTCATGGGGTCGCAGCAATTTGTCCATAAGTCTTTGGAATGTTGCAGGGGCCCCATGGAGTCCGTAAGAGAGGATAGTGTATTGGAACAGGCCATCGGGTGTAGAGAAGGCAGTCTTTTCCTTGGCATTCTCGGCCAGGGGAATTTGCCAATATCCTTTGGTCAGGTCCAGAGTGGTTAGGTATCGGGCCTTGCCTAACTGATCAACTAGCTCGTCAATGTGTGGTATCTGAAAGGCATCGAATTGGGATACTTAATTCAACTTCCGAAAGTTGTTGCAAAACCTCAGGGTGCAGTCAGGGTTGGGGACTAGGATGATAGGGCTGTACCACTGGCTGTGGGATTCTTCAATAACCCCAAGTTCCAGCATCTTCTTCACTTCTGTCCTAATTTCTTCCCTTTTACCTTCCGGTATTCGGTATGGTCTTATTGTCACCCTTACTCTGGGCCTGGTGACAATATGATGTTGGACCAGTGTCGTACGGCCCGGCTGTGTACAGAACACGTCCTGGTTCCGTTGGCTCATATCAATGACCTCCGTTCTTTGTTCTGGAATTAACTCAGGAGATATTTCCACCTGCTCCTGTGGGTCGTCTGTCTGGGGTGGAGTTCCCCGAATGACCAGGCATGAATCTCGGTCACGCCAGGGCTTCAGTAAGTTGATGTGGTAGATTTGCTCTGGCCTTCGGCGGTCTGGTTGTCTGACCTTATAGTCCACCTCCCCAATGGCTTCCACTATCTCATGTGGTCCATGCCAGCTGGCCAGGAGTTTGCTTTCTGCTGTCGGCACTAGCACCATCATCCGTTCCCCCGGCTGAAATCTCCATACTTTCGCCTGACGGTTGTAATATGTCCGCTGGGCCTCTTGTGCTTTTTCCAGATGTTCTCGTACTATAGGGGTTACTCGAGTAATTCGCTCTCTCATCTGTGTGAAGTGCTCAATTACATTCTTTCCTGGGTTGGGTTGTTCTTCCCAATCTTCCTCGGGAATATCTAATATTCCGCATGAGTGGTGTCTGTATAGTAGTTCACAGGGAGAGAAACCAGTGGATGTCTGGGGGAATTCCTGTTTTGCAAACATTAGATATGGTAGAAGGGTATCCCAGTCTTTTCAGTCCTGTGCTACCACCTTCCGGATCATACTTTTAAGGGTACGGTTAAACTGCTCAACCAGTCCATCTGTTTGTGGATGGTAGACTGAGGTCCGTGTGGCCTGGATGCGGAGTAGGGTACATAAATCTTTCTTTAATTTTGACATAAAAAGGATTCCTTGGTCTGTCAGGATCTCCTTAGGGATGCCCACTCTGGCAAAAACCTGGAGTAGTTCTTTTGCTATTGCCTTGGATGTGGGGTTTCTTAAAGGAATGGCTTCTGGATACCACGTGGCTTAGTCAAGGATGACTAGTACCTTTTGGTGGCCCTATGCTGATCTTTCCAGTGGGCCCACTATGTCCATGGCTATCCTCTCGAAAGGGACTTCAATAATAGGCAAAGGTACTAATGGGGCCCACAAGCGAGGTCGGGGGCTATGCAACTGGCATTCAGGGCAGGAGGCACAATAGTGCTGGACCTCTGCACGTATTCCTGGCCAATAAAACCTTCTTAGGACTCTATCCAGTGTCTTGTCTGCTCCTAGATGTCCCCCAAATAGATGACTGTGAGCTAACTCTAGTACTGCCCTTGTGTGTTTCCATGGGACTAAGAGTTGCTCTACTTCTTCCCCTCATATTTGCGCTATCCTGTACAACAGATCGCGTTTGAGCACATAATATGGCCTTGGGCCTTTGGTCTTTACTTCCATGGGTATGCCATTTACTTCCACTACCCCCTCCCTTACATTTGCATTGGCTTGGTCCTGCTGGAAATTCTCATGTGCGGTATCTATCTGACCTAATTCCAGGGGGCCTGTTTCTACTCCGCCCCCTGGGTTGCCCTACTTGGGCTAAGAACCGTCTCCGAGTCCTCACTGGCCTGAATTATCTCCTGGCCTCCTGAACGGGTTCGCCTACCAACAAGGGAGGTTTCCTGGTTCTCTGCTAGAATCCTGGTCCCTAATCTTTTAACTGCCCTCCTTTCCCGCCTAGACTTTTGGGGTTTTCTGGGGGATAAGAATAACTCTGGGGCAAATTCGGCAAACATTGGGGTGAGGCTATCTGTAGGTGCCTCCGTCTCAACCCAGGGGTTGCCACCCTCCCCTGACTCTATTGTGGGGAGTAAATTGTGGGAGTCAAACCTGGGGAAGTCCCTACCAATTAAGACAGGGTAGGGGAGCCTGGGGACTACCCCTGCAGTCACCCTGGTAGTATTCCCCTGGATCTCAATCCGTACCGGGATTGTGGGGTAGAAATTTACGGTGCCATATGCATGTTACCCCTGTGTTACCCCTGGTCTTGCCCCACCAACTTCCCCAGACCAGCGTGACAGCACTCCCGGAATTTATTAATGCTATGGTCTCAATACCATTCATTTTTACTGATCTTGTATACCCATGGGAGGTCATTGCGACTCCTACCAGGCTGATTAGGCCACATTGCTCCCTGGGATCCCCCAGATTACATTGCATAGGCTCTTCCCTGTTGGGGCATTGGGCCGCTATATGCCCCAATTCCCCACACTCATAACACTGCCCCCTTATTCCGGTTGCCGCCCTCTCCCTGGGGCTATTTGGCTGCCCCCCCCTCCAGTCCTCTCTACCCAAACCCCCAGGTCCCTTCTTGGCCTCAGGCCATTCCTCGGTGTCTTTCCTCCCAGTTATGGTTCTCTTGGAGTTCTCGACAGTCCTGGGCCTTGGGTTTGGGACTGGCTTCCTGGTTTGCTGTATCTCACCTCCTGGGGTCTGGAGCAGTTTGCGGGCTGCCAGCTGTCTTTCCACGAGGGAGACCAACTCATCATAGGTGGAGGGGTCATTCTGCCCAACCCAAGCCCAGAGGCCTGGTGGTAGCTCCCTCACATACCGGTCCAGTACCAGGACCTCCGTCATCTTCTCAGAGCTGAGGGCCTCAGGGCACAGCCATTTCCGGGTCAGGTGGATCAGGTCAAACAATTGCGATTGGGGTGTCTTGTCCTCTGTATACTGCCACTCATGGAGCCTGTGGGATCACAATGCTGTCATTACTCCGGATCTGGCCAGGATCTCTGCCTTCAGCTGGGGGTAATCTGCTGCAGTCTCCGCAGCCATATTGTAGTAGACCTTCTGGGCCTCCCCACACAGGAACGGGGCGAGGATGCCAGACCACTGATCTCGGGCCAGGCCTCCCGCTGGGCTGCTCTTTCAAAAGCCAGGAGGTATGCCTCCACGTCATCCTCCCGTGTCATTTTCTGTCGGCAGTGGCTGTCGTGTATGGTCCGGGTCCCATCACAGTTGCAGTTCAGCTCCATAAGGGCCTTCATCTGGTTCACCAGCTCTTGCAGCAGGGCTCTGTCCTGGGCAGCCTGACTCATCAACAGACAATTAGTCTCCTGCTGCATCCAAGTCGCCTCCTGTTGGGTGGTTGCTTGGAGCCTCCTGCTGGGCTGCAGTGGCTTGTATTAGGGTCTTGACACGTCATCCATCTTAGGGACAGGAGGGTTTTGGCTAACCCTAGTTTAAGTCCCCATCACGTAGATCCCACTACTGACACCATGTGTGGCAAACTGCCAGCACTACTATGATGGGTCTCACGCTTACTCTTCTTTGGGGGGGGGTTCAGGGCACCATTTCTTCCCCCTGAACTGGGGTATTAACTGCCCCATTAGTGTCCTAGAGGAGGGGAGTGGAGAGGGAGGGACCCGGGCCCGCCCTCTACTCCGGGTCCCAGCCCAGGGGCCCTAGGGATAGTGGTAAACCACTTGAACTAGCGGTTCCTTCCCCTGGGCTACTTCCCTCTCCTACCCTTCAGCTTGTGGGGCTTCCTGCCCTCCCTCTGCACAAACCAGGTGTCCCTTTACCTAGGGTCTTGGTACCCACCGCAGCACTTCTCCAAACTCTCCTCTGCTTCCCTCCAAACTGCTCTCTGATCCAACACCAATCCACGCGGCTTCAACTCCTCCTCTTGTCTGATTGAAGCAGGGGAGTTTTATCATGTGACTGGCTTCAGGTGCTTTAATTAATCCATTGCAAACTTTCTTCCCTCTACAGGGAATAAGGCTTCCTTCTAACACTCTCCTGCTGCCCTCTGGCCATGCTGTATCACAGTGGGCACATGAAGAATTCCCTCTTCTGCCCTGGAAGCTTTGGAATTGTGCCACAGAGTCTATTTCGGCCCAGTGTCCAGTAGCCTCTGTAGTCCTTTATGTGAGATGTGCATAGGAATCTGTCCCTGCCTGTCTCTGTCCCTGCCTTCATGTCTCCCCTGGCACACCCAAACAGTTTCCACCTCCCATTCCCTTCATGCGGCCCCTCAGGGACTATTACACAGGACACACAGAGCTCTGCACCCACTGCCTTGCTGCTTTGCATTCACGCTCTTCTCCCTTGCACAATAGAACTGCACTGGTTCCAATGGCAAGGAGCCCTCTGTGGCAGAAGGGAAGGGCACTGAACTGGCCCATAGTGAACTCCAGTATAATGAAGCCCCATTTATAGTGATATAGTATGGAAGTCCTGAATTGTTTCCATGCAGCTCAATGGACAAAGTTTTGGTTTCAGTGACCTGCTGTTTATTTTGTAGTTGTTCTGCAGGGAGAAAAAATACTTTGGTGCAAGTGGGCCCCACAGTATCCAAGCATAATACTCAGAGCTCCTTGTGCTTTCTGTAGTTTTAAGACAAATATTTAGCAGGTTTTTTTACTCTTTAGAATGAGTTACACACACTAATCTCCAGAACAGCATAGTGGAGGCAGGAAAGTATTCTTATCCCCATTGTACAGATGGGGAAACTGAGGCAGACTGGTCAAGTGGCTTGCTCAATGCCACAGAGGGAATCTGTGTTAGAAACAAGATTAGAATGCAGGAATCCCTGCCTATTCGTTCTGTGTTCAAATCACTAGTCCTGACCCTATGTGCCTGAAAATTGTCTGCAAATCTCTGAGTAAGTGAACAAAAACTTCTCTACCACTCATGAAGAGGTGCATTTAGTTATGTGTAGATGCGGCTTTCATGTTTGGGAAGGAACTTTGTCAGTCCTGACAATTGGCTGAGCTGCTGTTACCCCGGGGTTCACAGTATTAGCATCACAGACTCAAAAATGGGTACTGCCAGGCGGGGGCTCTCCTTGCTAGCAGTGGGGCCCAGACTCCCACACCTCGCTGTTGGGCGGAGACCCTTCCTCCTGCTGTCGGGGAGGCAGGAATTCACCAGGAATCGCTCCAGTGCTATTATCAGTACAAATAGTCTATTTTATCAGCAACAGACCAATTCCAGCCCCAGCCTCTCTATAGCATGAGTTGACAGTGCCAAGTCTGGGGGTGTTGTGTTTATTTAGATGAAATATATGGGCCCACAGCTTCAAAGGTGTTAACATAACCCAGTCACTGTCCAACATTAAACGGCTTTAAACACGGTTCGGGGTTTGGCAGACAGTGATCTCAGCCTGCTTAGTACTATGGCAAGCACGTTATTAAAAAACCTTTTAACGTTTGATTAAAGATACAGAAAAAGAAGAAAAAACAGGTAAAGCATTTGAAATGTGAAGGACTGAATAAGATTTTAATTTTACATCATCTCTTGTTCCCTAAGAGAATACAATCTCTCAAATGGTATCAAAGATGGTAACAATTGTCCTTTTTGGGGGAAAAGAGAAGTTGTTAGTTGAGATGGGCTGAAGCTGTTGTTAGTGCTGTAGTTGTTAAAGTCCTAAAAAGAAAAAACAAGACACACACACACACAGACACAAAATGGGAGGGAAAAGAACAGCAAAGAGAAAATGCAGCTTCTCTCTCTGACTTTCATTGCAACCTCACTGCTGGAAAAACACAGGCATGGCACCTGGTCTTATTAGCCACTCAGAGACCTGGCAAACTCCTACCAGCATTGGGCTGCTAAGGGCTTTGGTTTTCTCTGCCTTTTTCTGGGTCACAGGCTTACAGCAGTGTTTCAGGATACGCAATCTTGGACAGTTAAGCCAGACTCTTATTAGACAAAAGGAAAAAGGAGAGAGACGGGAAAGAGAAGAGATAAAGCAGGGAAGGAAAAGGATACATTTTGGGGGTGGGGATGGAGAGAGAGAACCACGTCTCATATCCCAGGGTGGGGTTGGGATTCAGCTGGAGCTGGTTGAGGTGGCCCTGTCACCTGGGTCTCTCTCTGGCCTGGTCTGGTCAGGACATCTCTCAGAATTAGGATAACAATGTCCTGGCAGGATCCCAGGAGATGGTGGCAGCTCTGACGGTGAAGCTGACTCCTGTAGCTAATTTTTCTCCCCGGAGTATCTTTCTTTAAGGACCCAAAATGGAGCGACGGGTGGAATAGCCCTTCCTCTCATTATTTTGTCCACCAATTAGGCCTAATTTCTGATACTAATTTTGGTTAATTGATTTTTTGGTCTCACACTGTCTTGTTTGCCATGCATATTTTAACACAGTCCTTGAATGTTATCAGTGGGTCTTTTTGTTTGAATTGTTTTTCTGTGTCCCTTTGGCAACTTTTCCCATCAACCTTCGTTGTTATATGTTATTGTGACACTTTATGAACTTTCACTCACTTTCCACAGTTGAGCTCATAATTTGGATTAATTTATAGGTCCAATTATCACAACAGTATTTGCTGTATTTGCTGTATCCTGATGCTGGCCTGGGCTTCCTTGCTGGATCTCTGCTGCTCCCTGGATCTGGTCCCCAAGGCAGTCCCTCAGCTGTGGGTTCTGCCACAGAGTTGTCTCTCTGGTAGCCACAACACCATCGAGTTCCATACCACCTCACTGCGAGGGACATAAAGGATGCAGTGCATTTGCACTGCCATGCTCCGTCCCTCAGACACGGATCACAGCTTCCTTCATTTTGGGCTCTGGTTGGTTCTCATGTGTCACATGGTGCAGGCTCACTGGGGCTGAACGCTCAGGCTGCTCTCTGGCTCTGTTCCCCCACCCAGGTCTAGCTCTCAGGTGTTCCTGCACCGCTTGTGCCCTAGCCGTTCCTTCTTTCCAAGAGTGTTCACCACGAGAAACTGGGTGGGATTTCTTGCCATCTCTCTGCCCAACTCCTGTTTGCTCATTGCCTCGCCATTCACAGCTTTGGGGGCAGGCTCACCTTCCACAGCACTGCTGCTGTTTTGTGGAGTGAGAATTCACAGCGCCACAGTGGGGCTTCACACCTCTCCAGCAAGCACTGTAAGGAAGTATAGGAATACAGCAAAGCCTGAGGTAATGTGAACTAAGGGAAACATTTCTAAGTGTGGTTACTGTCATGGTAAAATAGCTATATAGAAAAGCCCATTTGTCATATGTTCCTGTTCTCCCATCCTGCCTGGGAGCAGCCCTTCCAGACAGTATTATGGCTCTACCAGTCAGGAAGCAGGAGTCAAAGATCTGTCAATCACTGGTGGCATATAAACCCCACTCTGCCCACTTCCTTTCAGGCTTTGTCTTTTCTATTTGTGAGCTGACCAGCTAGTCATGACTGCCACTGCTAGCTGGTTCTGTCTTTTGCTGCATACCGAGTTTGGCCAGGTAGTACCTTAGGCTATCCTATAGGTTAGCCCAATTTTGGCATAATACTGCTTGTTATATCCATAGATTTTACAGAGTATTGCTGCCTAGGGTGGGTGAGGAAAGACGGACAGCGAAAAAAGATTGAGCACCGGTAATCCTGTTTGTCATAGTCCTCTCTTCTCCCATCCTGCATCCCTCCCACGGTCCCTCGGGGAGTGTCATTTTGAGCATAACATTCTATGTTCCTGCTTTGAAGTTTCCTCCCTGAGAGGAAGTGACTGGACTGGGGTTCATATGCTACCTATGATTGAAAAATGTTAACCTTTTGCCTTCCTGAGTGGTGGAGCCGTAACTCTGTTTATGTTTTTTCCAGATAGGATGGGGAAAGAAAGGACTGTCTCAAGCTGAATTCCAGGTGAGAAATCTTACGTCCGTATATAAGAGTGAGGAGGCATGATATGGAAGAGGCCCGGTATGGTCCTGTGCATCTTTGAGGCTGCCTCTTATTTTGTGCTCCAACCCAGAAGTTGAAATTTTCTGGGATATATGAGCTAGGTTTATTCATGTAAAGTTTCAGGCTAAGGGGGTTCTGAGGAGCTGGTCTTTGACCCTGGAATTCTCTTCCCCCCTGTCATTCTGATAGATTGGGGGGGAGGGATAGCTCAGTGGTTTGAGCATTGGCCTGCTAAACCCAGGGTTGTGAGTCCAATCCTTGAGGGGCCATTTAGGGATCTGGGGCAAAAATTGTGAATTGGTCCTGCTCTGAGCAGGGGATTGGACTAGATGACCTCCTGAGGTCCTTTCCAACCCTGTGATCCCAGGTTTATTGACCTGCAGGGCACACTGCTAGTCTTCTCTATTTTCCTAGGCTTTTTTCTGAGAGGACAGTTGAAGGGTTTTTCTTCTCTCTCAAAGGGTTGTGGGAGTGTTTGGGAGGGATGCTCAGAGTTTGTGTGCTCTGCTGTTCTCCCTGTGTTTCTTTCTGTGGGAAAATGGGGTTTTGTTTTTTTTGTGTTTGTTTAGTTTTGTGGTGGTTGTAGGGTTGCCAGTTTTGGTTAACGTATTCCTGGAGGTTTTATCATATGATCTTTTATTAAATATTAGGGCTGTCAAGCGATTAAAAAGATTAATCATGCGATTAATCGTACAGCTAAACAATAATAGAGTACCATTTATTTAAACATTTTTGTATGTTTTCAACATTTTCAAATATATTGATTTCAATTATAACACAGAATACAAAGTGTACAGTGCTCACTTTATATTTATTTTTGATTACAAATATTTGCACTATAAAAACAAAAGAAATTGTATTTTTTAATTCACCTAATATAAGTACTAGCTCTTTCTCATGAAAGTTGAACTCAAAAATGTAGAATTATGTTAAAAAAATAACTGCATTCAAAAATGAAACAATGTAAAACTTTAGAGCCCACAAGTCCACTCACTCCTATTTCTTGTTCAGCCAATCGCTCAGACAAACAAGTTAGTTTACATTTGCAGGAGATAATGCTGCCTGCTTCTTGTTCACAGTGTCACCTGAAAGTGAGAACAGGCATTTGCATGGCACTGTTCTAGCTGGCGTCACAAGACATTTACGTGCCAGATGCGCTAAAGATTCACATGTCCCTTCATGCTTCCACCACCATTCCAGAGGACATGCTTCCATGCTGATGACGGGTTCTGCTCGATAACAATCCAAAGCAGTGAGGACCGACGCATGTTCATTTTCATCATCTGAGTCAGATGCCACCAGCAGAAGGCTGATTTTCCTTTTTGGTGGTTTGGGTTCTGTAGCTTCCACATTAGAGTATTGTTCTTTTAAGACTTCTGAAAGCATGCGCCATACCTCATCCCTCTCAGATTTTGGAAGGCACTTCAGATTCTTAAATCTTGGGTCGAGTGCTGTAGCTATCTTTAGAAATCTCACACTGGTACCTTCTTTGCGTTTTGTCAAATCTGCAGCAAAAGTGTTCTTAAAATGAACATGTGCTGAGTCATCATCTGAGTCTGCTGTAACATGAAATATATGGTGGAATGCGGGTAAAATAGAGCCGGAGACCTACAATTCTCCCCCAAAGAGTTCAATTACAAATATAATTAACACATTATTTTTTTAACGAGCATCATCGGCATCAATGCATGTCCTCTGGAATGGTGGCTGAATCATGAAGGGGCATACAAATATTTAGCATATCTGGCATGTAAAGACCTTGCAATGCTGTCTACAAAAGTCCCATGCGAATGCCTGTTCTCGCTTTCAGGTGATATCGTAAATAAGAAGTGGGCAGCATTATATCCCATAAATGTACACAAACTTGTTTGTCTTAGTGATTGGCTGAATGAGAAGTAGGACTGAGTGGACTTGTAGACGCTAAAGATTTGCATTGTTTTGTTTTTGAGTGCAGTTATGTAACAAAAAAAAATCTACATTTGTAAATTGAACTTTCACAATAAAGAGATTGCACTACAATGCTTGTATGAGGTGAATTGAAAAATACTGTTGCTTTTGTTTATCATTTTTACAGTTCAAATATTTGTAATAATAATAATATAAAGTGAGCATTGTACACTTCGTATTCTGTGTTGTAACTGAAATCAATATATTTGAAAATGAAGAAAAACATCCAAAATATTTAATAAATTTCAATTGGAATTCTATTGTTTAACAATGTGATTAATTGTGATTCATTTTTTTAATTGCGATTAATGTTTGTGAGTTAATCATGTGAGTTAACTGTGATTAGTCAACAGCCCTATTCAAGATTAATCTTTAATTCCTGGGGACGATCCTGGAAGGTTGGTGACCCTATGAGGTTCTGTGGTTAATTTCAGCTTTTCTTTTGTTTTAGCAGGCTTTTGTTTGTCCTCTGGGCTGGCATGGCTAGCTCCAGGGGGACAAAGAACTCCGTTTGTTGTGGATTCTGAAGTTTAACCCTTGATTATGGGTTGCGGATTTCACCTCCAAACTCTGCCTCTGTGGGGGAATGTGTTTGGATTTAAAAATATGAAGTATGCCTGCCCCATGAGCAAGGTTATTGTTGTGTTTGTTGTCATGCTTGGCTTTGCTGAGCAGATGTTTGTGGAGGGGATTGTTTTGCAGGTATTTTTGTCCCTGTAGTGTCCCTCTCAACACCTGCTATTAAATACCTGCTATCTTTAATGTTTCTCATTCTTTAGGAAATGAGCAGCTGGCCAGAGACCTAGTGAGTCATGGTAAGATCACTTGTCCTGTTAGGATGATTCCTCTCAGCTGTATAGCCCCAGAGGTTTAGCATGTCTTGTCTTTTCATACGCAGGTTTATCAGATATTAAACAATGCTTTCAAAGTTGTAAAAGTGTCCCTAAGTATAGGATAGGGGAGTGGGATTACATTGTGTTTGTTGCCACTGAGGACGTGGCCTAGGGGGATCAGATAGCAAGTGTGAAATATCGGGACAGGGGTTGGGGGGGGCAATAGACGCCTATATAAAACAAAGCCCTGAATATCAGGACTGTTCCTATAAAATCGGGATATCTGGTCACCCCAACATGGCCTATTTTCATTGTAGGAGTCTGACATATTTAGTTAATCAGTGTCCTAAGAAGAGGCAGGCTGCCCCTGGGAATGGTGACTCTTGTACCTGCGAATGTGTATGTGTGTGTGTGTGGTTTCTGAGAGTAAAGCACAGAAAAGGGTGGCTGTGGCAGAGACTGGGTCCCAACAGGCTCCAGATGGCTCTGGGGATGCTGGTTCTGGGCAGGTAGTGACCTCTTTACAACCTGGGGGAGATGGTATCACTCATTCTGTAGCTCCTGACTCAGTGGCATGTCAGCCTGAGCCTGGTTGCGAAATGGAAGGCTGAGCCCATTGCTATGGAACCCACGGCCTAGGCTGGAGATTCTGACTTGTTGCGCCACCTCCCCCCTCAGCAGCAGATGGGGAAATGCCACGGCTGCCCACTCCATGGCACCACCAGCCAGAGGAGCAGCTGCCCCTGACTGTCTGGCTCTGTCATCCTGCCTAGGATCTGGCCGGAGGATAGGGGCTGAGAGAGAGGAGGAGGTGGGGGTGTGTGGAGCTGCCCCCAGGACTATCCCACTCTAGGTAAGGCACTGCAGATTTGGGGGACAACACCCTTGTGCCCCTTCAACTCTGCCCATGGGCTCAAGGGTTCCGCCCATGGTGGCAGGGCTTCAGGGGGATGGGGAAGAGAGCTCAGGGTTTCAGCCCCGCACTGCTCCCGGCATGAGCCCCGTGGGGGTGGGAGCGTTGAGTCTCGGGGCACGGGGTTTCAGAGCCAGGGCTCTGTGGCCCTCCTGAAAGGGCTCGCAAACTCTCCAGGGGGCCACGGACCCCTGGTTGAGAACCACTGATCTACTTATAGTGAATGGTGTTTTGATCACCCTCTTTCCAACTCTGCAGGGAAATCAGACAGGATTGTTCCCTGTGTGGATTATTATACGCTCTTTCTATTGGCCTTTCTAGCGTTCAAATCCCTGCTCCAGTTTGTACTCTGGTGAAAGTCTCTGCATGTGCTGACAATGTGACTGTGTTTATTTCTAATGATTCTGATATCCAGGTTTTGAATGAATGTCAACAATCTTTTGAGCAGAGTTCCTCAGCTTACTTAAATTGGAGGAAGAGTGATGCATTCCTGCTGGGGCCTTGGATGATTTCCCACCCCCTGACTTTGACAGAGAGGCTTGGGAATTGTGCTGAAATCAGATGATATTTTGGGTCAGAATTGGGAGGGAGTTATGGAAAAGTTGGAGGGGAAGTTGTAAAGCTGGTAGTGGTCTTTGCCTTGACTCTTTTTCTCAGGGCAGGTGTTAGTAATTGTTGATTTAATTGCCACTATGTTGTGGCATAATGTCTTCTTTAGGATCTCACTCCACTCTTTCTAGAAAAAGTTCAGAAGGTTATTTTTTTTTAACCTTTGCTGGGATGGCTATCATTGACTGAGATGCAGAGTATTTTGTATCTACCTGTTTAGAAAGGGGTGTCAAGGTCTCACTGTTCTTTTGAGCAGAGTCATGAGGATTGGTAGTCTTGTTCCTAGAAGTCCCCTCTTCCTGTATTGCAGCAAGTGTGACTAAACTGGTTCATTTAATTTATTTTACCAATTTTATATAGGTCTCAGCAGATATCTTAGCTGTTAAGCTTGGTTTTCAACATTTTTCTGGGTTTCTCAGTTTTTATTAGAGGTGGAATCTAATAGGGGCAGAATTGCCAGTCTGGGCAGTTGCCTTCTTGAATGAGCTATTCCTTATTATACTAATGTTTCTATTTTCTTGCCTGTTGCTCCTGCTGTAGATTGGGATGTTGACAAACCTGGCATCTTGCTTGCCTTCAGTCATAAAAGTGTAGGACTGGAAGGGACCTTGAGAGGTCATCTAGTCGAGTCCCCTGCATTCAAGGCAGGACCATGTAATACGTAATGGATCTTCTGAATTTACTTTTAATAGCTTAGGCCACAAGTTATTGTATATACTTGTGGTAAAGATTCATCATTTTTGAATGCTTTTTGATTATCCCAATATGGCACGGAGAAGACAGCTTTTGGTGGCAAACTCTATCTATCCAGCCTGGTAAACTATAGACAAGCCTCTGGCTGTGAAGAGTATGGGTAATTTCCAATGGAGAATTCTTCACAGGGCTACTGCCATGAGTGTGTCTGTGCATCATTTGAATCTGGAGGTTTCCATGTCATGTCCTTTTTGTGACATGGAGAAGGCTGTTTTTCATGTGTTTCTTACTTGTTCTGGGTTATAAGCATTATTTATTTTACTTCACACTATATTTTGGTTATTGCCCCTTGATTTTTATCCTGCTGTATTTATTTTTACTGTTAAGTATAGGGATACAAATAAATCTGTGGGATGCCCAGCAAACTTTATTTTGGATCAAGCACAGATGGCTATTTAAAAAAGTAGACAATGTAAATTATTTGGAAGAGGTTGCTGATGCTCTTCAGTTCTTTTAGATTTTTAGTGGTTTTACGCCTTCGTGTGAAGTTTAAATATTATACTTTTATAAGCAATTTGGATCAATATATTCAGTGGTGGGTTATTGGAAATGCACTTTGTACTGTTTGGGATAGGCAGTTGTTTTTGAATTTGAAATTTATTTTCTTGTCTCTGTATTGATTTTATTAAAAGTGTTTTAAAAGTCACAGTCTTTCTCTTTTTATTATTTTGGAGGAGAGCAGTGAAGGGAGGGTGATGGGCTAGTTCTTGTTAATTGGCATTAGTTCAATTGTTGAATATATGTGTTAGATTTTTGCACAGCTCCGGAGAACATGATCAGGGCTTTTGTATAAATTAAAGAAATAATCAGTTATTAAAAAAAAATCATCTCCTCTACTTCCCCACTACTTTCTCCTCTCAGGTAATGGCAAAACAGCAATCTCATTGACTGATCTGACCCCTGATATTTGACATAGTTGCTATAGAGACTTTTTGGGCTGCATGGTGAAGTGGTTAAGGGCTTGTCTACATGGAGCAGTAGTGCGGACTACAGAGATGTAATTTCTAAAGAGCACTAACATGTTGCACATTAATTGGTCAGTGTAGGCCCTACTGGTGCAAACCGAAAGTTCCCTGGTGCTCTTTAACATAGTTGTTTGAAACAGTACTAAGCAAAAGTACATTTAGGGAATTTCAATTTGCACCAACAGGAGCTACATGGACCAATTAATGCACAACATGCTAGTGCGATTTAGAAATTACACTCTTGTAGTCCACATTACTGCTCCCTGTAGACAAATTTGAAGTAGTCTTTCAACTGTTGAAGAAACATTGAGATTTCTGGAGGAAGGATGTGAACAAGTCCTCCCACTAATGGAATAATTGACAACACTTATAGGGTCAAGAGCAGAACAGCAGATTTTGCTCCTCTCTTTAATTTCAAATGATCTTGCTATCACCACGTCCAAAACAATAGCTAATAAAAAGCGTAGGGCAATCAATGGAGCATAAGATCCCATTATAAGGCAGCCTTGCAGCTATGTCATAAATTAAGCAGTTTTGAGCCAGCTTGTGGTTTGGATGGAACTCTTGGCATATTGAGTATACAGTAAATGCCTTTTTCTAGGGAGCACTACAAGTCTTATCAATCAGAAAAGAGGCTCTGATCACATTAGATGATTGAAAGATCCCATGTAACTTTCCCCTGTAGTGAAAGATATGAATCCAGGTACCGTGGCCTTAACCATCCTGAGTGGTCATATTTCGTCCAATAAACCTTTCCACTATAATTTCAACTAGAGAAGTTACTATTCACCTGATTATTGCACAATATTGCTGGTGCAAAATCACTACTATTGTCTGCCCTGCCAGAGTGGCAGGGCCGGAATCTCCTCTTGCACTGGTTCAAATCAGGAGTAACTCCACTGAAGTCAATGGAATTATCGTGGTGTAAAACTGCTGTAAGTGAAAGGAGAATCAGGTTGTGATTTGCAAAGTGCTTTTGAGTCCTTCAGGATGAAAGGCATTGTGAAGACATAAGATTTTACCCAGAACAGGTGTCCTTCAGCTCTTTTGATTCTGCAGCCTTCTTTGCAAGAGGGAGATCCTGGAGCAGGTCCTCAAGGAATCAATTCTGAAGCACTTAGAGGAGAGGAAAGTGATCAGGAACAGTCAGCATGGATTCACCAAGGGCAAATCATGCCTGACTAATCTAATTGCCTTCTATTGGCTCTGTGGATGAGGGGAAGCAGTGGATGTATTATTCCTTGACTTTAGCAGAGCTTTTGATACAATCTCCCACAATATTCTTGCCAGCAAGTTAAAGAAGTATGGGCTGGATGAATGGACTATAAGGTGGATAGAAAGCTGGCTAGACCATCAGGTCTGCAGAAGAGAAGAATGAGGGGGTATTTGATAGCTGCTTTCAATTACCTGAAAGGGGTTCCAAAGACTGTTCTCAGTGGTAGCAGATGACAGAACAAGGAGCAATGGTCTCAAGTTGCAGTGGGGGAGGTTTAGGTTGGATATTAGGAAAAACTTTTTCACTAGGAGGGTGGTGAAGCAGTGGGATGGGTTACCAAGGGAGGTGGTGGAATCTCCTTCCTTTGAAGTTTTTAAGGTCAGGCTTGACAAAGCCCTGGCTGGGATGATTTAGTTGGGGATTGGTACTGCTTTGAACAGGGGGTTGGACTAGATGACCTCCAGAGGTCCCTTCCAACCCAGATATTCTATGATTCTATGATCCTTTCATGGGCACAACTCCCTCCTAACAATCCCCAATCCCTCCATAATGTGGGTCTCAAAACTTTTCATTCTGAGGATCAGCAGAAAGGGCTGTGAGGGTCACAGGTGAACTGTGGACCAAAGTTTAAGAATCTCTTATTGAAAGTATTAAACCCTCTTCTTGTCACTCCCTCCCACAATCAGAGCTGTGGTTTTCAAAGCCCGGTTTGTCTGTTTTTTGTCTAATCCACCTGCATTCAGTGGCAATGGCAGAGGACTTTAAACCTTTATATTCAGATCTGAATGGCTTTCTAAAAGGTGTTCTGGTCTTATACAAGTTACAGGATTCAGTAACATTCATTTATATACCCTCTACCGAGTGAAATTTTATGGCCTGCAGTATATAGGAGGTTGGACTAGATGATCATAATGGTCTCATCTAGCCTTAAAACCTATCAATGCACATTTTATAGTTGGAATATTTGGAATGATAGTTCTTCCTGATTAGGCTACAGAAGTAGGAGTATTCCACCTCCTTTTTAGTGTCCAATTGCTGTGTCCAGAGTAAGGATGGCAAGATCTAGTTAGTCTTCCTAGTAATGTGGACATTCAAATACCAGCTACATATTGTAAAAACTCCCAGAGCAGCAAACAGTTGTGCTGTGAATATGGGCATCAGGCAAAGTTTCCAGTGTTAAGGTGCCATCCCTTGAAATGCTAATTTGGAAGGAGCATAGAGAAAAATGGGTTTATGCCTACAGAATACAGCTTTTCTGTTTGAAATGTCTGATGGGTAGCAAAGCACCTAGGTACAGTCCCTGCCTTTTCATGATCTGCTATACTCCTTACATACTCGTTTTTTTAATATTGAGCTAGAACATTTTTGTTTGTTTGCACAGCTATACAAACTTTAAATAGGATGCCAGATTGCTAGAGTGAAAACGTTTTGTAAAGGAAATAATATATGGCAGTATTTCTCACTGTAGAATTCATCATATTTTCTTCATCTTTTCACATTAAATAATTACATATTTTTTCTTTTGCAGTGATCATAATGAACATGGTGAAAGTGAAAAATAAGCATTAGAGTACAGAGCTTGCCAATTTCCTTCCATTCCCGTCTCACTCATAATTTGTTCCTTTATGTTGTTCCAACAGCCACTCTCCCTGGTAGCAGAAATACTGTAACACTGATGTCTGTCGGCTACTTTTTCCTCTCCCCCTTCCTTCAAGGATATAGCTTACTCCTCTTCTCCAAATGGCAAACTCTCTGAGGAACAGTCCCCTGCTTAACATGTCAAAATGTGAGTTCTGGCTGTCGATTGCTTGGGTTTTCATCCCTTGGGGTGTGAAGGTGCCAAAAATCAAAGCATAATTTTGCAGATGTTGAGATCCCGTTAGCCCCCTAGGTAGCAATGCTAAGCCACCAAGCCAGCTGGAATTGTGGGCTTGTGCTAAGAATGTAAAAGTATACATTTTTAGTTTTCAACCAACAATGACCGACCACTGGTAATTTCAACAAAGTCAGGCATTGCTCACTTTATTTTTGGAGAGTAAGTGGCTCTGTAGATCCCCTGAGCTCCTCTTCTGCTCTAGCACTGTTGGTTTAAAGACGCTGTTTAGAACTATAGAAATTTCTTTGGTGCCTTTCCAGCATATCTGCTACTCTTTAAAGGAATACTGTACTTTGACAGCTGCTTTGGTTCATGGCAGAAAAATTAGAAGTTTTTTCAGCGCACCATAATGTTGTCGGTTTCAAAATGTTTTTTACCTTGCTTCCAAGGGAAGGAAAGGGGGAACTCTAGCTAAATTAAAACAAGAAGATGATGATGGGACAGTGAGCAGGCTCTATGCCATTCAACCTCATTTGCAAATAGACACTTGACAGGCTCTGAGAAACTGTGTGTTTGTGTGTATGAGAGAGAGAGCTTAGACAGAGATATCAAGATATTTTGTATTGTAGCCTGCCAGAGCGACTTAAAAAAAATCTCTAAGAGGGTTAGTAAGCAAACGGTAGCAGCTGTTTCTTTTATTTATTTATCTTGGTTCTTTGGTTCAGTGCAAGATGTCTTTCTTGAATTATGGCAGTGAGGAAAATAGTTTAAATGGGTGGGACGTATTCTGAACTGCGGTGCACAGGCAACCCCATTAACTTCACTGTGGTTACACATATGCTGATGAGAGCAGAACTGGGCCCACAGTGTGGAACTGTGCTCGCTAAATTTGCAAAACACAATGCCCATGATGTGCATATTATAAGTAGATGGAAACAAGCATCCAGGATTTGTGTTCTGTACTATAAAATAGCATTAAGCCACCTTAAGGTTGCATAGGTAAGTATTGTAAATTCAGAAAATGAAGAAGTCAGGATTGGGTGCATCCTGCACATTCTGTCCCCTGTGCTGACTGTTTGCTCCAACCCCTTCCCACCCACCCCCCACCCTCCCTGCTTTCAGCGTCACTCTACATCTGCCCCTTATGTCCTCTTCTTTCCTCCACTGCTCTGCACCTACCCCAGGTTCCCCCTTTAATGTTCCCTCTCCCAGCCTTGCCTTTCTGTTTAGCTAATCTCATCTCAATGAAACCCCTCCCAACATTAAAAATAGACTATTTTGTGGACCTAACCAGACACTTGCTGCCCTTCTATTATTCTATGATTTGCTGCTATCACACTGATCACTCTGCTTGTGTGCTACATCCCTTTCCCCTACCTGTCGTTTGTCCTGTCTACTTAGATGGTATACTTTTCACGGCAGGGATTGTCCTGTATTCTGTGTTTGTACAGTGCCTAGCACAATGGGGTTCTCTTCCTGGTTGATCCCTGGGCACCAGTTGTAATAAACATGATCAATAATATGTTCTGTGCATGCATTATGATACTGTTGTTAGTTAAACAATTACATACTGTTTCTCTAAACTATGTCGTATGATACAAGATAAGATACACGTATGTAGGACCGTGCAATATTTTTTTTCTGGTATCCATAAATTATTTTTTATTGATAATAGTCCATAATGGGACATCTTATTTTACTTACATTTTTATAAAGTCTTCTCTCTAGGTATTTATTTTAATTAGTTACACCCTGATTCTGTAAGTTAGAACATATGGGAAGACCCCTGAGCCCACACGAACATCATTTAAGTCAATGGGCTTTTTTATGCAGGCGCATCGATCTGTGCATATGTTCCACCTTGCAGGATCACTGCCTGAATTAGCAGCTATGCATTTCCTTGTACAACCGGGAGCACAGCTAGAGCTGGCTGGATGTTTTTTGTAGACATGTTTTTCAACAGAGAACATGACTTCTGCAAAATCAAAATTTTCCATGGAAAAAAATGCAATTTTTGTACTTTACATGCCTCATGCTTCATTTTCCTCTATGGAGTAAGTACCCTGGCTAGACTACATATCCCATGATGCACAATGGAATGGCGAACCATAACAATACATCATGGGTCTCACACAGCCATGGAGTATCATGAAAGGTGTAGTCCAGCTATGGCATTCATCCCATAGACCAGAATGGGGACAAGTGGCACCCAAAGTACAACCAAGACAATATGAAATATTTGAACATTTTAGAATTTAAATTTTTCTGAACTGTTGGTTCCATGAAAAATTTCAGTATTTCAACTTTATCTCTATTTGGGATGAAAACAAATCTGGATATATTGAAATTTACTGTGGGACAGAAATTTCCATTTTTGACTAGCTTTTAGCACAGCCCTTTTTAGTGTTTTTACGGTATTGAGGTAGTTAACTGAAATTAATTCAGCTGTACACTTTGTTGGTTTCTATATGGCAGCATATTTTACTATTAGTCTGTGTGTTTTAGTTAGTCTATAGGATATTGTTTAAGTGCCACTTATGGTGAACTTTTCATATGTTTCCTTCATTCAGTGGCTGGCACACACAGTGTATTGCCAACTGAAAAAAATGATCTACAACCTTAAATATTTAGCATTCATCACATATTACTGAAATGGTATGTTATAAAGACTGTATCATAATACATGCACATAAGGGACATAATTAAGGTTACATATACAATCTTAACTCTTGCATTTCCTTTTCAAATTAAAAAAAATGTGAAAATTCAGAAGCATTGAAATGTTTAGTTTCAACTTTATTCAACACAGTACTTAATTTGTAATGAAATACTTGCCATGGCTCAGTCAATTAGGTGATGGGGCTCAAGCAATGTTTTTACATTAAGAACTGATTTAGCAAGTCCAAATGTGCTGCCCTGGCAAGCCCTGTCACAAATTAAGCACTGGTTCAACATTATACAGAGTCCTCCTGAACTCCCATGGTGTCTGATGAGAGTTGTAGTTTGAGTGCTTCATGCTCCAATTTTCCATTGCTGGATGACGACTCCCATGAGTCACATGGTTACTCAGCCAGAGAGGATAGTGTAGTGCATCAGAGGAGATATTGTTCAGCTGAGGAAGCTGACCTATAGAAGAACATGGGGGCACAAAGCTCCCAAACTACACCACCCACGATGAACTGTGGCAACTAAGATGGGCACACATTTAATTTTGAACGGATCTGGAATAAAATATTTTGATTCAGTTTGACAGCCTGAATCAGTTGACCTGATCCAAAACTACATATTTTGTTTAAATTTTCCTGATGGAAAATTGAAAAATTTCTGGAAAATTTATGTTTCCCACTAAAAAGTTTTGATGTTTGCTGAAACAATTTTTTTTTAGATAGAGTACCCCCAATTAGCTCTAATTATAATGCATAAACAAAAAAGGGTCAAATTAGCATTGCAAGAGCATCCTTAAATCTGGCTCTTCCTAACTTCAGAGCTCTTGACTTTGCAACCGAAATACCATTTTTGGAGTAGTTTCTTTGGTATTTAATTCATAGGCTGTGCTACATTAAATTCTAAACTCATGAGCTGGGCAATCACCCATTGGACAGAGACCACCAAATTTATAGAATCATAGAATATCAGGGTTGGAAGAGACCTCAGAGGGTCATTTAGTTCAACCCCCTGTTCAAAGCAGGGCCAATCCCCAACTAAATCATCCCAGCCAAGGCTTTGTCAAGCCTGACCTTAAAAACTTCTAAGGAAGGAGATTCCACCACCTCACTAGGTAATGCATTCCAGTGTATCACCACCCTCCTAGTGAAAAAGTTTTTCCTCATATCCAACCTAAACCTCCCCCACTGCAACTTGAGACCATTACTCCTTGTTCTGTCATCTGCTACCACTGAGAACAGTCTAGATCCATCCTCTTTGGAACCCCCTTTCAGGTAATTGAAAGCAGCTATCAAATCCCCCCTCATTCTTCTCTTCCGCAGACTAAACAATCCCAGTTTCCTCAGCCTCTCCTCATAAGTCATGTGTTCCAGTCCCCTAATCATTTTTGTTGCCCTCCACTGGATGTTTTCCAATTTTTCCACATCCTTCTTATAGTGTGGGGCCCAAAACTGGACACAGTACTCCAGATGAGGCCTCACCAATGTCGAATAGAGGGGAATGATCACGTCCCTTGATCTGCTGTCAATGCCCCTACTTATACATCCCAAAATGCCATTGGCCTTCTTGGCAACAAGGGCACACTGTTGACTCATATCCAGCTTCTCGTCCACTGTAACCCCTAGGTCCTTTTCCGCAGGACTGCTGCCTAGCCATTCGGTCCCTAGTCTGTAGCGGTGCATGGGATTCTTCCATCCTAAGTGCAGGACTCTGCACTTGTCCTTGTTGAACCATATCAGATTTCTTTTGGCCCAATCCTCTAATTTGTCTAATTTGTATCCTATCTCTACCCTCCAGCGTATCTACCTCTCCTCTCAGTTTAGTGTCGTCTGCAAACTTGCTGAGGGTTCAATCCACACCATCCTCCAGATCATTTATGAAGATATTGAATAAAACCGGCCCAAGGACCGACCCTTGGGGCATTCCACTTGATACCGGCTGCCAACTAGACATGGAGCCATTGATCACTACCTGTTGTGTTCAGGTCTCTGACCATTACTACATCTGAATCCAGGTTTTAGTTTTATATCACTAGCTAGTCAAAATTAGGTGCAACTGATAATTTCTTAAGTGTGAAAAAGTATTTGGCTGTTTTTAGATGAGCCTCAATGTAGTTTTCTCAAAAAGGGAAATAGGACTTTTTTTTTGTCTCACTGGAAGTAACTAGGTTATTGCATTTTACACCCAGGTGCTTGCTGTAAGATCTGACACATAACCATACCCTGGAAAACTATAAAACAATATAATTTATAGAAATAAACTGAGTGAGAATCATTATTTTTTATTGTACCACTTAATGTGCAGAAAAAGCACACTTTCCAAAACTATGGAATAAACATTCTGCTAGCCTTATTGGGTCCAAATGTTAGGGTTTAAATTATTTTAGTATGCAAACTTTCTTTCATATCTTGGCAGCAGTGATTTCCATTTTTATTCCTTTGGTATCCATAATCCTATTAGAATGAAAAACATATGCTTTGAGATCATTGGACAGGTCTCCCTACCACCCTCATGTTTTAAAAATACACCAAAAAGGCTGACACTCAAGTAGCGAAAATAACAGGAATGGTAGAGGAGAAAATTATTTGGACCATCTAGGCTGAATGGGAAAACAGTTCAAAAGGTGCAGTTTGGTTTTCATGCTTTTGATTTGCAAGTCATTAAAGCTGCAAAAGTCTCCTGCTGGCTGCCATTTGGAATCTGGCTTTCTTTCCAATAACAGGAGATGCTTGCACAAGAATCACAGATTTACGAAATAAAAAAGTGCAGAGGGATTTCAGCTTCCTAACACTTCTGGGGATGTAACACTTGCTGCCATCCATACATCTACAGGACTGAAATGCTGCAGATTTATTAATAGATTTTTAATTGGTAGAACAATGACAAATCTCTTAATATGTGAGTCCAGCAGTTCAGTGAAATGCACTGTATATTCCACATAGTTGCTCTTTAGCTATAAGGTGTACAGAAGCTGATCAGGGCTTGATGGATTTAATTTTTCTGTCTCCTCCTAAGAATTCAAAAAGTTAACTGGGGAGAATAGAGCAAACAATGAAGTAAAAATATTCTCATCACAACTATTAGATCACTCATATTTTTGATTTTTATTTATTTAGTTTAACTTAGCACAGATTTTTCTATGGCTTTATAGTCAGCTGACTCTCAGCCTGAGCTCTCCAACAGTCTCTTGCCCACCTCTAGGCAATCTCACTGTTCCTGGCATGTCAAGGTTCCTTCTCCACTCTGAACTCTAGGGTACAGATGTGGGGACCTGCATGAAAGACCCCCTAAGCTTATTTTTACCAGCTTAGGTTAAAACTTCTCCAAGCTACAAACTGTTTTACCTTTTGTCCTTGAACCTTTGTGCTGCCACCACCAAAGTGTCTAACAAAATAATAACAGGTGAAGCGCCCACTTGGAAATGTCTCCCCCCACCTCCAATATCCCCCCCAAGCACTACACCCCCTTTCCTGGGAAAGGCTTGATAAAAGTCCTCACCAATTTGCATAGGTGAACACAGACCCAAACCCTTGGATCTTAAGAACAATGAAAAAGCAATCAAGTTCTTAAAAGAAGAATTTTAATTAAAGAAAAAGTAAAAGAATCACCTCTGTAAAATCAGGATGGTAAATACCTTACAGGGTAATCAGATTCAAAACATAGAGAATCCCTCTAGGCAAACCCTTAAGTTACAAAAAGACTCAAAAACAGGAATACATATTCCATTCAGTACAACTTATTTTATCAGCCATTTAAACAAAACAGAATCTAACGCATATCTAACTAGATTGCTTATTAACCCTTTACAGGAGTTCTGACCTGCATTCCTGCTCTGGTCCCGGCAAAAGCATCACACAGACAGAGAGGACCCTTTGTGTCCCGTCGTCCCCCCCCGTCCCCCGCTTTGAAAGTATCTTGTCTCCTCATTGGTCATTTTGGACAGGTGCCAGCGAGGTTATCTTAACCCTTTACAGGTGAAAGAGTTTTTTCCTCTGGCCAGGAGGGATTTAAAGGTGGTTAGCCTTCCCTTTATATTTATGACATGGCAGAATTCAGATCACTCCCAGGGTCCCTTTGGAGTTCAATTACCTCTAGTCCATGGCTATGCTCCCCAGGCCCCGCCACAGGATATTGGCTGGAAGCAGCCTTACAGGGCTTGCAATGTTTCAGAGTAGCAGCTGTGTTAGTCTGTATCCGCAAAAAGAAAAGGAGGACTTGTGGCACCTTAGAGACTAACAAATTTATTTGCGCATAAGATTTTGTGAGCTACAGCTCACTTCATCGGATGCATTCAGTGGAAAATACAGTGGGGAGATTTATATACACAGAGAACATGAAACAATGGGTGTTACCATACACACTGTAACGAGAGTGATCACTTAAGGTGAGCTATTACCAGCAGGAGAGCGGGGGTGGGGTGGAGGGTCTTGCAATGTCCATCTGCCCCAAAACAAGGGGGAAAGAAAATGGGATGTTGGCCTCTACCCCAGGTTAGGCTCCCCTTTTAGTGGAGCTCATTGGCAGTCCCTAACAGCTTTTCCTCCTGGGCAAACTTCCCCCTTTTCCTGTGGAGAGCTTCATCTTTTTAAGTTCCCCTTCTCTGGGTTGAGCATGTTCTGCAGGTGAACCTAATTGGTGCTTCCTGAATGCATGAATGCAGTTAGCCTTTCTGTCAGTGAGATGGGGGGCATGTTCCAGCACATACCCACCCCTCCCCCCATACCAGAAAGGTTTTGTGATGTAACATCTCCCCAGTCCAAAGCTCCTTGGGAAAAAAAATCCATATTTCCATGCTCTCTCTCTACTTGTTGCTTCACCTGGAATCTATAGGGCTGGAGCACGATCTACAGGGCATAATTTGGCGGTTTGAGTCCTTCATGGAGCGTAGCGATTGCAAGGGCTTGTGGTCTGTGACTAGGGAAAAGGGGCTACCCAGCAGGTAATACCTGAGGGAGTCCACAACCCACTTGATAGCCAGAGCTTCCTTCTCAGTAACTGAATATGTTCTGTCCCCAGGGAACAACTTCCTGCTTAAATATAGGATGGGATGCTCTTCTCCCTCAGATTTCTGAGAGAACACCAGCCCCAGGCTGATGTCGGAAGCATCTGTATAGAAGATAAACTCCCAGGTGAAGTCTAGGTTGGCAAGGAGTGGCAGCTGGCTCGGTCATGCCTTCAGGGTATTAAAAGATTCATTGCACCAGTAATCCCCCACCAGACCTTTTTGGAGTCTTTGCCTTTTAACAGATCAGTCAGGAGACCTGTGATTGATGCAAAGTTGGGGGTGAAGTGGTAGTAATATCCCAGCAGACCCAGGACGCAGTGTATCCATTGCCTCGTCCAGGACATGGGGTATGAATTTAATGCATGGACTTTGTCTAACACAGGTTTCACAAGGTCTCCTCCCATTGACCTTGAAAAAGTCTATACAAAATTGGACTGTGCCGCCTAGAGGACTAGGGCTCCTCCAATCGTTATTAGATTCTATTCTCAGCACTGCCTGCACTTCTTCTCTTACTGTGTCCCACATCCCTTTAGGTAATGGATTCTCCCTAACCAGTTGCCCTGGTGCTGTTTCCAGATGATGTTGTATTGTGTTTGTTCTCCCTGAACACTCAGCAAAGGCTTGGATCATTTGCACCAGTTGGATCTTCTGATCTGGTGAAAGGGCCTTGTTCAGCAATATGAGTCCAGGTTTTGGGCAACCAGCTACCTCGGGCCCTAGTTCAGGGCTCACTGGCCAAGGGTCTATAAGGAGAGCTTTGCAGGTCTTTCATGGCTTGGGGAAATTTACATGGTAGACTTTAGTCTTCTTCCTCCTGTCTGGTAGGTGGATCTTATTATCTGCCAGGCCCTTTTGTCTAAGCAACTTGAATGGGCCCTGCCAGGGAGCCATCAGTTTGGACTCTGAGGATGGTAATAGCAATGGAACCCTGGCTCTTGGATGGAAAATTCATAAGCATGCCTTTTGGCTATATCCTTTTTCTTGCCTCTGTTGAGCCCAGACGAGGGTCTCTTTTGCAAACATGCTCAATGTCTTAAGGTGTATAATGTACTGGGTTGTGTCGAGTGTATTTGCATCTTGCTCTTCCCAAGCTTCTTGCACCCAAGATTCCCCAGGGCTGGTGTCCATAGAGCAGTGCAAAGGTGAGTACACTGTTTAGGCTTGGGGTATCTCTTGTATGGCAAATAGCAGAGGCAGGAGGAGTTGGTCCCAGTGCCTAGGCTCAGTCCTGACAAGCCACTTCAACATCTCCTTCAATGTTATGTTAAATCTTTCCATGATGCAGTCTGTCTGCAGATGGTGCTTTGATGTTCTCAGACCCTTGATTTTAAGGTGGGAGTATAGTACTTGTAACAACTGAGATGTGAACCTGGAGCCCCGATCAGTCAATATTTCCTGCAGGAAACCTACTCGGGCAAAGAATCACATGAGCTCAGGAGTGATTGCTGTCATATTAGCCAAATACAAGGGAATGGCTTCAGGGTAGCCTGTGGCATAGTCCACCATTATGAGTATTGGTTTCTTTTGGAGCTTTTCTCTAAATGCCCCATCATGTCAATCCCTTTTCTCTTAAATTGGGTTTCCACTAATGGCTCTGGGACTCAGGGGGACTTCAGAACATTCTTATCTGCCAAATACTGACACTCTGGGCAGGAAGAGCAATACTCCCTGAACTTGGGATAGACCCCAGACTAGATAAAGTGGGTCATTAGCTGCTCCAGGGTCTTCTCCTGTTCCAGATGCCCTTGGTCAGGGAATATCGTGAGCTAGGTGCATTATGGCCCAGTGATACTTACAGGGTATCAGTAACCCGAGTTCTCACTAGCTCCCGACTGTGGGTTCTGCTCCACCCTCTACAGCCACTCTTTCTCCAGCACAAAACTGGGGTGTTGTCTCAGGTGCTGGAGGTCCACTTCCTCCCCATTCATGGATGCCACTTGTTCATAGGTGCAGCTAAGAATTGCACTGTCATGCTGGTTTTGGATGAAACTTCCCCCTTGCTTGTGCTACTGTCATTGAATTGGTATGGGTCCCCACTGCCAGGTCCAGTTAGGGTGACCAGATGTCCTAATTTTTTAGGGAGAGTCAGGATATTTGGGGCTTTGTCTTATGTAGGCATCTATTACCCCCCACCTTGTCCTGATTTTTCACACTTGCCATCTGGTCACCCTAGTTCCAGTTGCGTACTGGGATAAGGCTTTACATCTCCCTGTATACACTGTAAGCAAATCACCTCTGGGGTAATCATCTCACCTGTTAGGGTGGCTTGCATCACTGTTTGGCTAACTCTGAGTCCACAAGCCCTAGTACCTTCTTCCCTTGGACCAATACAGGGATGGTCATGTTGGAGGAAGTCTTCCTATGGGTAAGCTCTTCTGCCATCCAACCCTCTGTGTATTCACATTCCTTCAATAGACACTCTTTTCTCCGTTGCACATAGGAGAAGCAGGTTACTAAGCTCAGCCCCACCACCATGGGCTCCTTCTTGGCAGGGGCTGGGTTTAAACTATGAGTGCATCCTGTGCCTGATTTCAAGGGCTCCAGCTTGGGTGTTTGTGTCACAAGGTGATTATCTGGGTGACACCTCATCTGAGCTCATCCCTGTGTCTCGCCGAGGTCTTCCCCGCTCTGGGCATGTAGCTTAGGTCATGGGGGTGGGGTTTGTACATGTTCTCTGTCACTCCCAGAGTGTGGCATCTGCTGGCGGGCATCCGGTGCAGTCAATGGCCCTAGTTGGCAAATGGGCAGAGGCCAGGCCTGTTGCATCTCTAATGACTCTTTGGGTGTGAGAAAATTCTCCATCAGCTGCATCATCTCTGACAATAACTTGGGGAAATGCTGGAGTACCCACTCCCAGCCCCTAACTGGAAGTATGGAGACAAACTGCTCCATTAGGACTAACTCTGCAAGTTGGGCCCCAGCGCGCTCCTCCAACTGAAGCCACCGCCAGCACCTGGGAACATGTCCCCTTGGGGTATGTCTCTGCTCTGAAGTGCTGCCACTGTGTCTCCTTGCCTATATCCAGATAATCTAAAATAGCGGCCTTCACCCAGCTGTGGTATTGAGCCTGCTCTGGTCCCCTATGGGAGCCCCCACTCCTGGGAAATCTCACTGTTCCCAGCAGAAATTCAGCTCACTCCTGGAATCCCTTTCAAGTCCAATTATCTCTAATCTGGGGTGGTGCTTCCCAGATTTCGCCACAGGTTATGGGCTGGGAGCAGCCTTACAAGGCCTCTCACCCATATCAGGCTTGCAATGTTCATCTTTCCCCAAACAAGGAAAAGGGGAAACTGGCCACTACCCTAGGCTGGGCTCTCCTTGCCAGTGAAGCTCACTGGAAGTCTCTAGCAGCCTCTCCTCCTGGGCAAATTTCCCCCTTTCCTGTGGTGAGTTTCAACTTTTTAAGCTCCCAGGTGGAGCGTGTTCTGCAGGTGCACCTTATTGGCATTGCCTCAGTGCATAAAGGCTCATTAGCCTTTTGGTCAGTGGGATGGGGGTGTCCCCCATCATGGGCTGTTATGCATTTTTTTCCTAACTTCTCTTTAATCATTAACTTAAAAATCAAATTGAATTTAAGGGATTCCTCATGCATTATAAAAGGCATTTGATTATCAGCCATGGAGATAGCTGTCTAACCAGATTCTTTCCTCTATCTGGTCCTCTGAAGCCTTTATCCAGAATCTTCCATCCATCTAATGTTTCGTTCTACAGCTGCTTCCCTTATGGAGCTAGTCTTTTATTTATTCCGAGGGGGGAGCAAAACACATTAATTGTATTTTACAAATCAAAGACTTACCGCTACTCTCAATTGTAATGCCAATTTAATGGATTTTGTAATTATCCACAAACCAAGCATCAGGAACACAGACAATTTAGAATTAAAGTTATACCTAAAAGAAATCCAAACATGTTAAGGTATGCTGTATAACAGAGTCACCCAAACAACCTTAACTCCATCTTAACATAATGCAAAAACCATATGCTTATGATTAAGAAATGATTAGTGTTAAGAATAACTTTAGCTTTGAATTTAATTAATGAACCTACCATTTAATTAGCGGGCTAATTAGTTTGAGATAAAATTCATTCTGTACTCAAAGAATTAGTGCTGTAATTTGGGGAGGATGCCCTGTATTTTTAAATCAAAGTTTTCAATGAAGAAGAAAAAGCTTTAACTATGAATTTGCAACTGCTGCCTCCATAACAGGTATTATTTAGTACAGGTGTAACATGGGCAATCACCTTCTCTCACACTGTACCACTCAGCCGAGTTCTATGTGGTGGATTCCTGTCTGCTGCAAGCTGGCCCAAGAGCTCCTGCTCATTTCACATGAATCACTAAACAGCTACTGGATCACAGTGGCTTTCCATCACTTGTGACTTGGCCCAGATTAGCATTGGTGATCCAGAGTTGAAACACTCTCAATTTTCTTACCATTTAATCCACTGTACCATCCAGATATCCTTCTATCCATGACTGCAGTGATTCTTGTGTTTTGAGAACACGTCAAGATACTAACCTCTCCCTTTCATTGAAAGCATGTGCCTCCGTTTGCCAAGATAGTGCAGAATCTAACGGTTTGACTGGATTAATCATTTATTCTAAAATGTTCCGGTATCAACATTTGTGAAAAATCCATTCTACCATGAGCTTGCTAAGGGCTTGTCTGCACAGGACAGAAGTTATTCTGGAATAAGGTAGAGTGTGAATTTAAAATGCAATAGCTATTCTGGAATAATTTCCCATGTGGACACTTTTATTTCATATGTTTTTTGAATAGCTATTGTCATTTTTCCTGTGTACACAAGCCCTGAAATCCTACTTCTGGAGCATTTTGTCTGAAATGTGGTATCTGATTAAGGTGCAAACAATTAAGCATGTGTATAATTTCATTCGTGTGAGTAATTCGATTGGTTACATTAGATTAATCACTTGAGTAAATTTATACACATGCCATAAGTGTTTTGTGGGTTTGGAATCTGATATTGCAAATTCCTTGGGGAAGGATCATGTTCTTCCTCTCTTGATACAGCACCAAGCACACGCGTGCTCTGTAAATGAATAAATCTGCAGAGCGTCAATTGGCTGTCTCCAGACCCTGTAAGTGTTGCCTGTTGTTTGTAGGCTCTATTATTTATTTGTTGATTATACCAATCGATCGAGTACAATTGTGGCTGTCTGAACTTATTGTGAACCAAGGTAGTTTGTCAAATAGACAGTTTTGTCTTACTATAAACTAAGGCCAATATTTTGAAAAATGGGTGCTAGAAATTTAGGCGTCTAAAGCCGTGTTTAGGCATTTAACTAAAATTGACATAATAGTTGAATAAAACTCCCATAATTTTAAGAGGTGCTAAGTGCCTCTGTTATACATTGTTATATAACTTTAGGTACCCGAGTTTGAAAATATGCATTATTTTCTTGCAAGTTTTGTTAAACAGTGAGTTGAAGGCTAGCAAATTGAAAATCCTTTCTGCACCATGGAGAATAACCCTAGCAAAAATAAATAGCTGTGAAAAAACATCTGACGAAGAGAAGATAAATAACAATGATTTTTTTTCAGAAAACATCTGTAGAAACAACAAAATTAAAACAAAAAATGCTTTGCTGCAAAAGAACAACTTTTTCTCCTGGAGGACACAAGGAATGTTTTTTATTAACATGAACCATGGGAAACGTCGCAGCTTCATCTATTCAGGCCTGACATTCGATTTCTATCAAATGCACATTTCGTTTACCCTAGCCTTATTCAGCACTGCTATTATACAGCATTCTCTGCCAGCTGTTTTTGCTGCTGTTTGCTAGTAATTGATTGCTTTGTTCCTGGTCTGTGAAATAATGTCACTTGGTCCTTAAGCTTCTAATGGGCTACCGGTTTCTTTCTTACCAAATATTAATTGTGCCAAAAAATAGAGAGAGGTCCCAAACAAAAGACTAGCTTTGAACTCCCCTGATCTTTGGTAAAGTTCAGACCCAGATCAGAGTTTTTCAGCTCTGTCTCAGCTTTGCGTATAGTACATCAAGTATTCCATATCCTTTAACATAACACTAACTTACTAAAATGTCTGCTTCCTTATGTAGCAGCCACATGTTCTATTTTTATCTCACCAGTGAACACAAGAAGTTAAATTACCCACAGAAACGGTTCTCCCATTAGTAATGGTCATGTGGCTCCAGGAGCTGCGAGATCAAAAAGGGCAGAATAAATGTCTGAAAATATCCCTGAGAACAGACAATAAATGGACAGATGTGTGCATTTCACATCAAACAAGTAGAGGAAGAAATAACTAGTAAACACACTGGCTTTTAGAAACCTTTTTATGTAAAAAAACACTGCTTCTAGAATGAAGAGACATTCACTTTATGGATTTCCAACATGTCTTACTTGAACCTGCGCATTGTGCCTCGAAAGGACAATTAGATCTCTCAGAGTTCGACAGGACTGCTGTGTGGGGAAACGCTCACCAACGTGAGGAGGGGTTGCACAGTTTAGTCCACAATAAAGGACAAATTCCAATATCCTTTTAAGTTGATGGAATTTTTTCCATTGACTGAAACGGGAACAGAATTTGGCCTTGAGGAATAATTCAAGTGAGGAGGTGAGTCAAATGGATCTATATAAAGTTGGGGTTTTTTTTGGTACACTTTTTTCTTAACTGCATTCTATAGTGGGAATGTGCACATGTGTGTTTATTTATATTTAATAGCTGCTCATAAATGTGTAATGTAGGTGGTTGGCTTGCAGTTATAGAATGATCCAATATCACTGTCAGCGTTCACATTTTTCATGATTTCCTCAACATTAACATATGGTTAATTTCTAGATTAATTCCATGACATAAACAAACAGCAAAGGGTCAGGAATTTATGGCTTGCTCAACTAAGGCCAGATCTACACTAACAATGAGGTTGACCAAGCTACATCGCGTAAGGGTGTGAAAAATCCACAACCTTGAGCAACAATGTTAAGCTGACCTACACAGCAGTAGGTTGACAGAAGAGGAGGTGTATTAACTACATTGATGGAAGAACCCTTCCTGTCACCGAAGTGAGTGTCTAGAGTGTTCTACTGCTTCAGAACTTCTAGTGAAGACATAGCCTAAGTGAGTGCTTTTGGTGAACAAATGAATTGTATCAGAAAATAAACTGTAAATGAAGAAAAAAAGTGCTCCTCATAGATTCCAAGGCAAAAAGGGATCTTTGTGATCATCTAGTCTGATGTCCTTATATAACACAGGCCATAGAACTTGCCCAAAATAATTCCTAGACCATATCTTATAGACAAACATCCAAACTTGATTTAAACATGGCCATTGAGAGAATTCACCATAACCCTTGATAAATTGTTCCAATGATTAATTACTCTCACTCTTAGCTTCAACTTCCAGCTGTTAGATCATTTTATTCCTTTCACTGCTAGATTGAAGAGATCATTATTAAATATTTGTCCCCCATGTGGGTGTTTATAGACTGTGATCAAACTACCCCTTTAACTTCTTGTTGTTAAACTAAATAGATAGACTAAAAGAGCTCAGTTGCTGTAAGGCATGTTTTCTAATCCTTTAATTATTCTGTGGCTCTTCTCTGAACCTCTTCAGTTTATCAACATCCATCCAGCAGTGGTCACACCAGTGCCAAATATAGAGGTAAAATAATTTCTCTCCTCCTACTTTAGATTCCAGTTATGCATCCAAGGATTGCATTAGTTCTTTTGGCTACAGCATCATACTGGACGCTCATGTTCAGGTGATTATCCACCACTTCCTCCCAATCTTTTTCAGAGTTACTGCTTCCCAGAATAGAATCCCCCAGCATGTAAGTATGGTCTACATTCTTTGTTCCAAATGTATATATTTACATTTAGTTGCATCAGTGACTTGTCCTCTTGATTATTTGCCACTCTCTCAATTGTTGTGTCATCTGTAAACTTTATCAGTGATGATTTTGTTTTCTTTTAGGTCATGAATAAAAATGTTAAATAGTGTAGAGACAAAAACCCTATGAAACCCCATTAGAAACACACCCATTTGATGATGATTCCCCATTTACAAATATATATTGAGATTTATCAGTCAGCTTTTAATCCATTTAATGTGTACCATGTTAATTTTGTAATCTTTCTAGTTTTTAATCAAAATGTCATGTAGTACCAAGTCAAATGCTTTACAGAAGTCTAAATATATATTTCATCCACACTATTACCTTTATCAACCAAACTTGCAATCTCATAAAAAAAAAAAAGATATACAGGTAGTTTGACAGAATCTGTTTTCCATAAACCCATGTGGTTTGCCATTAATTATATAACTCTTTTTTATTACTCGAGGCCTGTATCAACCATTCCATTATCTTGCCAGGTATTGATGTCAGACTGACAGTCCTAATTACTCTGGTCATCCAGTTTACCCTTTTTAAATATTGGCACAACATTATCTTTCTTCTAGTCTTTGGGAATTTCCCTACTGTTCCAAAACTTATTGAAAATCAACATTAATAGTCCTGTGAACATCTCATCCAGCTCTTTTAAAACTCTTGGATGCAAGTTATCTGCTGATTTGAAAATGTCTCACGTTAGTAGCTGTTGTTTAACATCCTCCTGAGGTACTTGTGGAGTGGAAAGAGTGTTATTCTGTGATATGACTACTGCATCTTTTTTATTTTACAGAATAGAAATATTTATTGAACTTCTTTGCATTATTATTGAAAATTCGACTACTTACATCTAGTAGTGGACCAATACCATTGTTAGGATTATTTTTATTTATAATATATTTAAATTCCTTCTTATTGTCCTTAGATTTCTACTTGTGTCCCTTTGCTTCCCTTATCATTTTCTACAATTCCTAGCTTCTGATTTATATTCATTACTATCAACTTCCCCTTTCTTCCATTTGTTATATATTATTTTTAAATTTTTTATATCTGCCTTCACTTCCCCTGTAAACCAGGTTGCTTTTTAACCAATATGGCCTTCTTCCTCAATTGTGGAATTGTGGTTTTTGGGGCATCTTGTAATTTGTTTTTACACAATTCCCAACTATCATTCACATTTTTCTGATTAAATTCTTCCTCCCAGATGACTTGGATCATAATTGTTTTCAGCTTTATGAAATTGGCCTTTTTAAAGCATCAAGTACATTTATCGCTGGTCGGCAGTTTATTCTGTTTGCATATTATAAATATGATCAGATCATGATCAGTTGTGCCTAAGCTACCATTAACTTTTAGTTCTGTGATCAGTTCCTCTCTGTTTGTCAAAATGAGGTCTAATATGGAACTCTCCTGAGTTGGATGGAACATTTTTAATTCGGAAATTTTCATCTATAGTGTTTAGAAATCCCAATACTGGCAGCATGAGACCTCCAGCATATGTCACTCAAACATGTCCCCATGACTACACAACTCTTCCCCCTACATATTACAGGTAGGTGTATAAGGAGTCTGTCATCCTGTTCCCTAGTGTGATTTGGTGGCCTGAGAAGACACCAACTAATACCCCATCTTGTGCTTCATTTGTTAGGATATTTATCCATAAGCACTCAATATCATTTCCTTCTGACTTATCAGTGACTCGGAAACAGGTAATGACATTTTTAACATAGAGTGCTACTCTTCTTCCCCTTTTGCCCACTCGGTCCTTCCTAAATAGGTTATAACCATTCCAGTCATGGGAATCATCCCACCGGGTTTCAGTGTTTACCTATTAGATCAAATTTGTGCTCATAAATATGCAATGCCATTTCCTCTTGTTTGTTACCCAGGCTCCAACATTGGTATATATGCCCTTTATGCCCTTTGGTTCCTTGATTAATTTTGTTCTCAACATCTCGATTTTGTGCTGAATGTTCATCACTTCCCTTTATTTACCCTCCCCTTTTGTAACTAGTTTACCCTGCTGACTATGCTAGCCAGCCTATCCATGGGAAGATTGATTCTCCTTCTTCTGAGGTGGAGACCATCCAAACTATATAGCCCCCTCTCCCCATAGAAAATGGACCAGTGTTCCACAAAACCCTCCACCCTCTTTAAGTTGTATGCATTCAAACATGTTTCAGGGAAACTGAAAAGACTATGCAATACAGAAGATGCCCTAGGATTGACTTGAGGATACTTGTCCTTAAATATATTAGATATAATAGGCCTTGGAAACCATCATTACTCCTGGTAATGATGGAAGGAAAGGAAACATTAAGCTACCTGCATATAAAACATTTTAGAGAGACAAGGTGGATGAGGTAATATCTTTTATTGGACCAGCTTCTGTTGGTGAGAAAGACAAGCTTTCTTGAGCTTACACAGAGCTCTCACCAACAGAAGTTGGTTCAATAAAATATATTACCTCACCTAACCTGTCTCTCTACTATCTTGGGACCAATACAGCTACAACAACACTGTATTAAACATTTTGACAGCGTTTTTTTTTTTATTCCAGACAGTGTAAATTATTTTATTAGGAGAAAAACGATTGTATAGTTGAAAAATAGAACTTGTGACTTCCAATAAATGTGTGTATTAAATAATAAATCAGCACAGCACATGACGTTTAGGGTAGTTATGCTTGTGTGCCCTAATTGTTTAACAGTCAAAACCACTACATGCACTTAATAGAGATCACTTGCTTTTCATTTGAGCCCAGAGAGAAACGGTTTAACAGCATTTGTAAATGTTAGTGAGAAGAATATATGGGATAACTCAGTGGTTTGAGCATCGGCCTGCTAAACCCAGGGTTGTGAGTTCAATCCTTGAGGGGGCCATTTAGGGATCTGGGGCAAAAATTGGGGATTGGTCCTGCTTTGAGCAGGGGGTTGGACTAGATGACCTCCTGAGGTCCCTTCCAACCCTGAGATTCTAAGAGTCTATAAAGGATGCTGTCCATTTTGGCAATAGTAATTATAGAACTTTAACCTTTCTACAAAGAAAAGGATTGCGTCATCCGTCCTTACTCAGGTAGTAACCTCAATGAGAGCTTTGCCTGAGTAATGGCTAAAGGATCAGACTGGAACACTCTTTTGAAAGGTATAGTTGATGTCAAACAGTCATGTTTTTTCCCCAGCTCCAAAGCATGGGCTGCCACACCCAGTCTTTTGCACAGAGGTCTATTTCTTTAACAGAGGTTAGCAAACAAAGAGAAAGTCTTTTAACTCAATCTTTGGCCCCAGCTTTCAGGACCACTCCTCCCCGGGGTCTCTGGCACTCTAGCTTCTGGAAGCTTCCTAGTCTCAGTCAGCTTTGCTCCTTTCTTGGAGCAACAGCCCCAGGGCTGCTTTTCTGAGTCCCTGGCTCCTTGCTGCAGGAACCCAGCTCAGCAGCTAACTCCACTCCAGTGTGGGCCTTTTCTCCCCAGGGCACAGCCTTTCTCAGTCCTTCCTCCAGCTGCTCTCCAGCAACTTTTATAGGTCCACGAGTAGCCTTGCCCTGTTTAATTGGCTGGATTTGGGCTCATCTGCTCTGGTCCTGCTCTGGAGCTGGGCTCAATCTATCCACAGAGCCCAGCTACCCTGTGACAGTCGATCATAGAATCATAGTGTTGTAGGGCTGGAAGGGTCCTCAGGAGGTCATCTAATCCACCCCCCTGCATTGAGGCAGGACCAAGGATACCTAGACCATTTCTGACAGCTGTTTGTCTAACCTGTGCTTAAAAATTTCCAGTGATGAGAATTCCACAACCCCTTTTGGTAACTTATTCCAGTGCTTAACTCTCCTCATAGTTAGAAAGTTTCCCCAGTATCTAACTTAAATTTCCCTTGCTGCTGATTAAGTCAGTTACTTTGCGTCTTACCTTCAGTGGACATGGAGAACAATTGATCATTGTTTTCTTTAGAACAGCGCTAAACATCTTTGAAAACTATTATCAAGTCCCCTTTCAATCTTCTTTTCGCAAAACTAAACATGCCCCAGGTTTTTTTTTAACTTTTCTTCCTAGCTCAGGCTTTTATAAACCTATCATCGCTTTTGTAGCTCTCCTCTGGACTCTCCCATTTGTTCACATCTTTCCTAAAGTGTGGCCCCCAAAACTGCACACAATGCTCTAGGATTCAGCAGGGGGCAGTTATGAAGACTGCCAGAGTTTGTATGGCCACCAGCACAGGGGCTCCACCAGTGCTGAGTAGCGTGGGACAAGTTACCTCCCATGTCTTACATATGAGGCTCTTGTTTATACACCCCAGAATAATATTAGTCTTTTTGCAGCTGCATCACACTGTTGGTTTATATTCTACTTGTGATCCTCTGTACAATCTCTTCCCTGTACCAGGATCCGTTTCTGCAATATTACTTCCTAACTGGTTATTTCCCATTTTATATTTGTTCATTTGATTTTTTCTTCCTAAATATACTTTGTTCTTGTCTTTATTGAATTTTGTCTTGTTGAGTTCAGACCCATTCTCCAATTTATCAAGGTCATTTTGAATTCTAAGCCTGTCCTTCAAAGTGCTTGTAACCCCCTTCTCCAACATGGTGTCATCCACAAATTCTAGAAGCATGCTCTCCATTCCGCTATTCATTTTCCATTATGAAAATATTGCATACTGAAGGATATCCCACTAGGTACAGCTGCCCAGCTGATGATATGATTCAGCCATTATCTGTCTTTTTTGGTCCGCTTAACAGGCAGCACAATAATGCACTGTCCTTGCTCAAGACACATTGCAATGCCATGGCTGGCCCTTTGGATATGTGTAAAATATAAATGTAAACATTTTACAACCAAGGTAGTTGTTGTGCTGGTTCAGATATCCTTTTGCATGAAGTCTCCATGTGCTAGCTGAGAATGTTGTAAATCGGCAGTCAAAGTGCCTTCCAATCCTATAAGCATATTCCAGCACATTTCTGTTGCAGCAAAATCTCCAGGTGGTTCTTCAGGGTCCCCAGCAATGCAAATCTGCTTGGTCCACCATTTTTCAGCTGACTGAACCCGTCCATTTAGCAAAATGTAGAGAGGTGACCATTAGCAGAAACATCTCTCCAGCGTAGATTGCTGGGTCTCCTCCATAGTCTGGAAAGCCACTTCTCTTTTCCATGCTGGTACTTGAAAACTGCTATGTTCTCCACATGTTGGGCAGCCTTAAGTGAGGAAATTGTAAACTAGTAAAATAGCCCAGGAAGGAATTACCCCACCTCCTGTTAAGACAGTATGAACATTTTAAATGGTTAAAAGCAGTTTTTTTATCATTATTAACTGCTGTTCCTTCCTCATGGGCTGTAAAAGTTGTATTAGATGAAAGGATAGTGAGACAGTTACATTCTTGAAATGCTGAAATGTATCAATATCGTGGCCTTCTACAGCAAAGTTATGTTAAGTGGGAGTATTTCCAGGCTTGTCCCAAAGGCCAAAAATATAATGCTTTCCTTCCCTTTGAATTGGCAGGATCTACAGCTCCTGAGAGTAAAACTATGCTGCCAAGAGGGCAGGAGCAGCACCCCAAAGACCGCAGAAGTAGATGGAGAAGGACTCTGGAAAAGCTGCTCATAGGGATGGACAGGAAAAACCCAGAGCAATTTGAATTCCATGGGGCAAGGAAGAAGCAGGCTCTTCAGCAGAAGGAGACACTTATGAACTGGTTCATGGAAATGGAGATTTGCCATAGGGAACAAAAGCATCCCTTAATGGAGAGGCTAATCGAACTGGTGGCTGAAAAAGTGTGGTCACCTGCTGCAGAGGCCCCAGAGCCAGCCCACCTCCTCCAACTGCTGCCCAGGGTGCTACCAAGCTGGAGGATCCTGTTGCAATGACCCACCCCTAACTGAGCAGAAGGAGAATGATGAGCTGGCAGGAGTCCAGGAACACCACCATGGATCACCCTCTACCTGCCTTGCTGGAGACGTCCCTGGTTCTCACCAAGAGTCAGTGTCCCCTGTTGTTCACCCCTTCTGATAAGGAGGGGAAGGAGTTGGGTGCAAATATGCTAAGCTGTGGGCGATATTCTCAGTTGTGAACAGTGAACTACATATGTTGTAGTTCTGATATCAGAATCCTCCCATTAAACCTTCTGCTTCCAACTTCTAATCAATGATTTGCTTTCACTGTGTGGGGCTCTCTGCAGCCCAGGGGGATGACTGATGAACCCGGGAAGCTGAGTAGCAGATACAGCCTCCTCAGCTGCCTGGGAACCTGCACGGCATGGTTCATAAAAAGCGCAGTGTTCTTCCACTGAGCAGCTGTGGGTCTTGGGAGGGGAGGCACGCCACATTTCTCATTCTCCAGACGGGGTTGCTCGGCCCAGACCGGGACTGGGGTGGCTTGGGCAGCTGGGGCTGCTTGCTCGGGTTGGCTAGCTGACCAGCACACCCATGCAACTGGGACCGGTTTGGGTGGCTGGGGTTGCTCGGGTCGGCTAGCCAGCCAGCGTGGCTGGGGGAGGCCCAGGGCTACTCTGGCAGCGGGGGCGGGAGGTTAGAGTTATGGCCAGCTCAGGGCTTCTCCAGCCGTGGGAGGGGGGAGGGCTATGGGGGTTCGGGCTTCCGACCAGCCCAGGGCTTCTCTGGGCATTGCCGGAGGCTCATGGCTCTAGCCTTGGGAGGTGGGGTCTCATGCGGAAGGGTCGGGGCCAGGGGCTAGCCTTCCCGAAGTGGGGGGATCCACCCTCCATCTGTGGCCACAAGCTTCCCACCTCACATAATCAAATGGTGCGTAAAAAATCTGGTGCCACTATCATGCAAATATTTTTGAGTCTCCACTTCTCCGCAAGATTCAGAAATCTGTTAAGTTGTATGGTGCAATGTATGGCATTATGTGCTTTAAAAAGCACTACTAATTTTCTATACAGCAGATGTTTAAAACAAACAAAAATGGGTCAATTAATATCTTACGGGCTTTATTACACATGTTGAAAATCTAAATCCAGTAATAAAGAAAGAGGGAACATGTCGGCAATAACAGCATCTGCTAGTATACTCCTCCCACGTGAAAACAAACAAACTTTAAGCAGTTGCAAACATGCCAGGGAGTAGTGCTCTCTAACAGCCATTAATTGTACTTAGCACTGCTGACAATAGAAGGTCAGAAAACACAATGGATGCAATACTCTCCAACCAAAGCAGCAAACCCTCATAAACTTGTTAAAAAAGCTCCCAATAAGAGAGCTAACAAAGTGTATATAGTAAAGCCAAAAATATGGCACAGTGATCACATAACTCAGCTGCCACGCACCATGGCACAAATCCAGCCCCAACATGCCAGCCCAGCGGAGGTGCTCTATCACTGTCTTTAATGTGTGCCATGTCACTTGAACGAATGACTAATGACCTTCGTCTACAGGTGAAAAAACCCCTCACAAAGCTATATAGCCATAAATATGTACCAATGTTCCCTCGTATTTTTCCAGCAGCTTTACATCTTCTGTGTCCCTGTTGTACCAAGATGTGTGCCCATATGGCATCTCTGATTTCCCTTGCCCATTGGGAACCAGGGCCAGTTTACCTGTAGTTGGGATCCAGCTGCCTGTATGGAGTTTGTAAACCAGGGTTGTCCTGAGTCCACTTGGGATGGAACCAGTCCCCTTTATCCAGAAGCAGGCAAGGATTATACAGACAGAATTTGCCACGTTGGCATCCAGCTGGGTGCAATGGCTGCTCTAACAAACTTTCAGCCTATCAAATGTGCACTCCATGACCATTCTGGAGCTGAGTTCCCTTTCTCTGGGGTTATTGATGTTGGGTACACTTTCAGGAGCCAAGTTTGGAGTGTGTATAACAATTGGCACAGACATGCCATACAGAACCATATCATTTCTGAGAAATAAAATCCCTTCTTCCCCTTCACATACAATCCTGATCTTCTCAACATCCCGGTGTCATGACCTTTCCAGAGTTTCCCACATTTGTATTCAGGAATCTGCCTCTGTGATCCACTAAATCTTGCAGGACGATCAAATAGTAACATTTTCCATTCACATACTCACTTGACCCTTGTGGTGGGCAAAGTACTGGGATATGGGTGCCATTGCTGGCCCCTGCACAGTTTGGAAAGCCCATCCTTGGGAACCTAGTTCTTATTGCTAGAACTTTTCTTATGGCAACCACCTGTGGGTAAACAACAGTGTTAACTGCCTCACAGACCTGCAAAATCACAACCCCCAACCATGGATGTTCCAACCCCGAAGTGGTTTGCACTGAATCTATAACTTGCCAGATTCCACAGGGCAATAGCCACTTAATTCTACATTCATATAGCTTCCATGAAGCAAGTGTTCAGGTGCTGGAGGGTTGCTGCAAGATCTTCACACACTTCCATGAAAGTCTGTTTCTCCACTGAGATGTTCTGAAGCCACCTGCTAGTCATTCCAGGTTTCCAAAACTATATGATCCCACCAGCACAGTGCTGGTGCTCCTGCATCAGATGCATACTGACATTCACCATATCTGTACAGTGTGACCTGAAAGACACGTCATTGAAACCTCAAGGTCAGCTGCCATTGACAGATCACCCAATGCTGTCGAAATTCCATTCAGCATCTTGGTGATTGCTTAACCATTTGTCCCTCAATAAGGAGCAGGAGCAGAACTGGGTCATCAGCCCGTTACTCCATGTCTTCCACCCAGTTTTGCAAGAATAACAGTGAGATGTGACGTAATCAGAAAGTGCCATTGGCCAATGTGTAAAGGCAGGTGACAGTACCAACAAAACACAGGAGGGCAGGTCTACACTATGAAATTAGGTCGATTTTATAGAAGTCGATTTTTCGGAAGCGGTTTTATACAGTTGATTGTGTGCGTCTCCACTAAGTGCATTAAGTCGGCGGAGTGCGTCCACAGCAGTACCGTGGCTAGCGTAGACTTTCGAAGCGGTGCATTGTGTGTAGCTATCCCACAATTCCCGCAGTTTCCATTGCCCATTGGATTTCTGGGTTGAGCTCCCAATACCTGATGGGGCAAAAACATTGTCATGGGTGATTTTGGGTACATGTTGTCAGTCGCCCCTCCCTCTCTCTCGCCTTCCATGAAAGCAACGGCAGACAATTGTTTAGCGGCTTTTTTCCTGGGTTAACCACACAGACGCCATAGCACTGCAAGCGGGAGCCCACTCAGCTCACCGTCGCCACTGCTGTTGTGGGCAAGTCTACTGTGAAGGCTGCTGTGATCCAAGTAGCCAATGCAATCATTGACATTTTGTTATCAAGGGTAGTGACTCTGGGAAATGTGCAGGCCTTTTTAGATCTTAGGTGCATCATATTCCTGTCCTTTGTCACTGGTGAAGAAGTCTTGCAGGCGCACATTCCACATGAAACAGCTCCAGGGTTCCTGCTCTTTTGCCTTGGCCACACAGCAGCAGCTCCTGGGTGCCTTCGCATCAATGGTGAACGGCTCCACTGCTTCTACTGCAACTCTGCAGCAGATGGTGCAGTAGGGCTGCGAGCCGTCCTCATCAATGGTGTTTTGCTCGCTCCACCGCTTCCGCTGCAACTCTGTTATCCTGATCTCCTGCAAGCTAGAGGCTTCTGCCTCAGGCTGCTCTCCCAGCCAGCAGCACCGTGCAGTTTCACCTATCCCAGCCTACCCCTTACTCCCATGGCTCATGAAGCCTGGACAGTAGTAAGGAGCAGTTCAACTATAGGCTGAGCAAGTGCAGAATGGTGGTAAAATGTGCCTTTGGACGTTTAAAAGCTCGCTGGCGTTGTTGGTCAGACCCCAGCGCAACCAACATTCTCATTGTTATTGCTGCTTGCTGTGTGCTCCATAATATCTGTGAGAGTAAGGGGGGGGAAGTTTATGGAAGGGTGGGAGGTTGAGGCAAATTGCCTGGCGTCTGATTTTGAGCAGCCAGACACTGATTAGAAGAGCACAGCAAGGCACACTGCGTATCACAAGAGACTTTGAAAACTAGTTTCATGACTGGCCAGGCTACGGTGTGACAGTTGTGCGTGTTTCTCCTTGATGCAAACCCACCCCCTTTGTTGATTTTAATTCCCTGTAAGCCAGCCACCCTCCCCCTTCAAAATCAAGTAACTATTGTTTTGAAACCATGCATTCTTTATTAATTAAAAAAATTGAGATAACGGACAAGGAAACCGCCAGTGGTTTTGGGTACGTGTCGTCAGTGACCATTCCCTTGCTCCCTCCCTCCATGAAAGCAATGGCAGACAATCATTTCTCGCCTTTTTTCCTGGATTGCCTGCGCATACGCCATAGCACTGCAAACGGGAGCCTGCTCCACTCACCGCTGCAGGTGTGAGCATTGTAAACACCTCACATTTGCCCTTGGAGATTTTGGCATACATACTGGCATTACATCTTTTGGAATGGAGTTCTGATAGCACGGATTCATCTCCCCATACAGGGATCAGATCCAGTTCCGCCCGCTTTCGGGGGACTGCATGGTCACCTGTGCTGATGAGCTCGCCATGCTGGCCAAACAGGAAATGAAATTCAAAAGCTCCTGTGGCTTTTCCTGTGTACCTGACTAGTGCATCTGAGTTGAAAGTGCTGTCCAGAGTGGTCACAATGGAACACTCTGGGATAGCTCCCGGAGGCTAATACCGTTGAATTGCGTCCACACTACCCCAAATTCGACCCAGTGATGTCGATTTTAGCGCTAATCCCCTTGTTGGGGAGGAGTACCAAAATCGATTTTAAGAGCCCTTTAAGTCGACAAAAATAGCTTCGTCAAGTGGACGGGGGCAGGGTTAAATCGACCTAATGCTGCTAAATTCGACCTAAACTCGTAGTGTAGACCAGGGCTTAGAGTGTCTCTATGATGCAGAGAACCTAAGATACCTCCATGAAGTGGTAGTGCTAATGTTATGTAACAATAGCAGGTATGTGGATGCAGGTATGCACGTGTATACAGTGTTAGACCCATGTCCAGCACAACACATGTGGACTTTTAGGCATGGGTGTGGAAAGCACACAGGAGAATCACATGCTTCACTACTTGGGTATGTGCGTAAGTGTAGACAGAGCTATAAACTTGGCTGAAAAATAGCAGAGAAAAAAATGGTGCCCATTTTATCTCATTTTCCATTTTTTCCATTAAAATTCAAACTTTTTGAATTAAAACCATAAAATGTTAAAATCCTAGAAATTTTCCACAGTTCTAGTGTGATTTTTTTTTACTTTTTAAATACAAGCACATGGAAAATGTATACCGTTAAAGAAAAAGCCCATCCAACTCTATGCTTTCCCCATTCATTACAGATTCTCAAGAGGGTCAAATTTCATTTGAACTTTGTCTAAGTGCATTTTAGGTGGAGAATTGTCATTTTAACTGCAGCATTAGTGGCCATACTAATTGACTTTGTCACTCCCTCCTGCCCCATCCTGGAACAGACTTTGATTATGAGCTATGGATCTTGAGGTTTTTTACTATTAGTGTTAACTAATATTCAATAGTAAAAGAAAAATTACATGAGAGTGTTGAACTGTTGACTTCATACTTTTGGACACTTGGGTGCGTCATTTTGTGATGTCCCATAAATAGAAATTCAGGGCCTAAATGCACACAACTGTTACCAGCTAGAGTGCCTGTAATGCAACTAGAGATATAGCACTGAGGACCTTCTTCAAAAACACAGGCTCCTAGCGGCAGAGTTGAAGGGAAAGTCTGTGGAAGCTGGAAAGGAAAAAGAACTATTAAGTCAACCAATTTAGTCAACAGCAAATGTAGGATTGTTCCTTACAGTACATTATAATGCTCATGATTATATTAACCTTGTGTTCTAGGTTTTATTATATAAACCACTTTTTTTCATTTGTCCAGAGCATGCTTTCTATCTGTCTAGGTTCATAAACAGCACCCACCATCTTTGTTGTTCTTAGCAAATTAATTCCTTTTCATTTGAAAATGTCCATGCCTGGTATCTTTCTGAAGGCAAATATTTTTGGAAAATTTGATTACAAATATATTTTTGAGTTATGCAAGTGTGAAACAGTACACTCTTCACAGCTGCTAGAGTCATACAATTTGTACTTAAACCCTGGCTTACGTACATCCCACTGAGAGCTATGATTCAAGCCAAATTTTAAATAAACTCGTTCAGTAGTTTTAAAGTTCTGAATGCTTAAAATCAGTAAATATTTCCTCAAATTAGGACAACAGATACTGATACCATTTGGAAAAAATCAGGACATTCCAGAGTTTGGGACGGTCTCACAGTTATGTGTCACTTCTTCCAAAGGGCTGTTAACTCTGGTCCCAAATCTATCTGTCCCTTTAATCAAGTTCATAGCATTTCACTGTTATTCCCTGGAAAACTGGGTGAAAGACATGGAGCAATGGGAGGATGATCTGGTTCTGCACCTTCTTGTGGCACAAATCCAGTGGTGTAGGCAATCACCAAGATGCTGAATGGAATTTATTACTTAGGCATTACTGCAATACAAATTACTAATGGTCCCAATTTGTGATCTGGGCCTCATTATCCTAAGCACTGTGTACACATAAAACAGAAAGACATTTACTGTTCCAAAGAGCTTCCCATCTAAGTCAGTGTTTGCAAAATATATTGCACTACACACATTTATTGTTATTGGTAATAATAGGGATCCCCTCAGACTTAATGGTGGGAGGGCCAGTAAGGCAGCCTTTTGATCAAGGAATCTATCTTGTCTCTGCAAGATGAATAGCTCATAGTTGTTCTCTTTATTATTTTCTTATTTATTATTATCTTAGTCCTTCTCAACTCTGTTATTTTTTTTTTATTTTTTAGCTCAAAACAAGGAAATTCGATAAAAATAGCTGTGAGAAGTCACTCAAAAATCAGGTAGCTCCCAAAGTTAAGGTTGACCACTGATGCTTCACTGTGCCACCCTTCTGCATAAGCCTTTAAGACATGGTCTTTTCCATTATCCTGCATATTTGGAAAAATAATAAAATTCAAGCTGGCATTTCTGGACAGGTGGAGGCCACCTAACTTTGGGAATTTCCTGGGTTTTGAGTGCTTGTGACTTCATATTAATGTTGCAATAATGATAGATTTATTTACATGGAATTATATAACATGTTGTCCAGCCTAGCTTTAAATTAGATTTATATAGGAGCTGTTCAGCCATGAAAACATGGGGTTGATGGAGCTGGGAAGCAACAGATACTGTGTGTGTCCAGAGCCATGTAGATCTTGCGATCTCCCTGGATGGGACATCCATGGGACTGAGCTGAATACTCTACTTAATCCATGGTGGGACAGATTGGAGATAGTAAAACTCTGTGCGTACAATGGGATGGTTCAGAGGATACTTGTGCAGTCTCTTATCCTCCAAGCAGCTTTTATCCACACCTTTCCTCCTTCAAGGCTCTCCTGTCCCTCTTGCAAACCAGGATCTCCACACATGCTTATTCAGGCCCTGTGCAGAAGATCCCCTCCATGAATGTTTCCTGCCTCTGCACTGCTCTGCCTATTCCCATTCATCTGAAGACCCAGTGTCAAGCTTAGGTGTTGCAGAGGGCCTTGGACTCTATAGAAAGGTGAATTTTATCCTCCTAGAGGAAGTGTTATTTCTCAATCCATCATCCTGATTCCTGGTATGTTACTTGGCAAGGAACCATATTTCACAGTGAATAGAGGGTCAGTTTATCCTGACCAGGATAATTTAGGAAATTCTTCCAGTTTTGGCATCCCACAGAAGGCATGCTTTGACCCTTTTTGAGAAGAGAAATAAGTATGAAGCATCATATATAAAAGCACTCTCACTTGCACTTCAGTTTTGGTTTATTATAACAGATGCAGCTTTTGCTATTTCATTTATTATTATTGCAAATTTTTCAGTGAAACTGAATTCTAGCTGCCCATGTAGGCTAGCAGACTTTCTTCTAAAGTCGTAGTGTCAAAAATAAATAAATAAAAATAAATAAATAAAACAAGGTGTGAGGAGGGATTTGGTAGGCGGGTTTCCCCAAATTCTTGCAGCTGTCAGCCAACTATGGTGTTCTTCATTTTTTTGTAACCCTCCTATGCCTCATTCATGTGACATGGAAACAATTACATTAAAATGCAGATGTAGATTCCTGTAATCTCTTTGGAATAGAGAAATAGACTTTGAAATAATTTATAAATGATGCACAAAATCTGCGTGCCATCTGCTCGCTGATGGAGGAAAAACACGTTTCTCCCAACAGGCTTTTTATGTACAATATTGCTAGTTTCACATAGCAAGGAGTAAAAAAACAATAGCTAGCCAAGCAGTCTTGGAGTTTAACTCACTCAGATATGCTCGGAGGGTTGCAGTGTGATGAACCATTGTGTGGGTCCCTATGGAAAGGGCAGGGCATGTGCAATAAACCTTTCTCTCCTCCCACTGCTCCTTGTGCCATCTGTGCTAGGACCACTCACAACAGTTTCTTCAGGCAAGGACTGATCTCATTTTCTTCCCCCCAGCAAGCAAGTGGCCTGAAATAAAGGTAAGGAGGCTCCTGAAGGCAGGGCAGGATTATAGCATCAACCCACCAGGGGGACAAATCTGCATCATTTTAATGGATATTGCAAAATGTTCACTGTGTGTTGCGCCAAGCAACCTCAAGATGGACTGTATCTCCTCAAGCACAAGTTCTTCCATTGCTCCTCTAGGGTCAGTGTAGCTCTGCATTGCCTCCTACCCAGGACTGTGTAAATTTGTACAAACTCTCTCTCCTAGAGACCCAAGTGTGGAATGTGTTATCTTGAGAATCCGCCGTAATTCGGGAGTAAACAAGAGCTCTTATTGCTCCTGTGTTACCTGATGCAGCATTTAAAAACTGGAAAATGTAAAGTCCATTTGAAATATTAATTTTACATGTTGGCATAATGCATGTAACTAGCTTCCCAGCAATGTGCCCCTTTAATTAACAAAGCCAATATCTCAGAGAGGGCCTGAGTTTGTAAGGTGCAGCGAGCCCCCAACACTTGTTGACTTCAAATGCAGTTGAGCTCACTCAATATCTTGCAAGATTGAGCCCAGGAAGAGAACACCTTAGATGTATGAACATTTGAAACAAATGCTGACCTTATAGAGGCCCTGATTCTGCTCCCATTGAAGTCAATGGCATAACTCCTTTGAGTTTAGTAGGAGTAGGCTCACACTGTAAATATAATGGTTTAGGGGTCATCTCTATGGGTATTAATCCTGTTGATCCTCATGTGAATAATCCCATTGAAATGAATGGGATTACTCACATGAATAAATGCTCCCCAGTGTGCACAACTGAGCCCTTGCTATGGTTTTGTGCTTGTTGATGGCATAGAGGGGGCAGATTCTGCCAGGCTCACTGCCAGTGAGTTGTACTTTGCTCTCTGAATAGTCCCACTGAAATTGATGGGATTGCAGGTGGAATAATGTCCTGCCAAAAATGAGCAAGGATATCAGAATTTGGCATGCTGTGATTTCAGTGTCCTAGGATGAGGAACTGTTTGGATCATTTGTAACTTCAGTAGAGTACTCTGTAGCACAGCAGTTTTGCCACACAGGATTCACACAAGTTTTATGTTACCATTGTCTGTTCAACGTGCGGAACATTGGCTGTGTGACCGCTATAAAACGTTCTTTTGTAATTTATTTATCTAGAAAACCGCAGTTTACATGCAATGTCTGGTTTCCAGTGAGGTCTTGCTTTCATTTCCAGCTGGGCTGATGGAAGAAGTCAAATGACTTGCAGAAGGTCACCTGGTGATGTTAGCCAATGTCTTAGGCCAAATTATAATCCAGTTCCTTCCTGGCTATTGGGTTTCTCTTTATTTGTTTGTTCCCCACCACCACCACCACAAATTTATACTATCTCCTAAATGGAAGTTGAAAAGCTAAGCCCCATGTATTGACTTGGAAACATATCATATACAGTGGTAATGCTACATGACTGTACTCAGGTGAAATCGAAGAGGGACAATATCTTATCAGCAGGAGACTATTTTGCTGGAGATTGGGACCAAGGACATGCGGGTTTGGCCGCTTACTTTAGCTATGGAGACAAGCATCTTTATGGCCTCACTTAATTTACATTTTATTAAATTTTAATACTTTTGGATATTTGATTGGTTCTGGCTTTTGGCCTGTCCCACAATCATGCAGTTTTAAATCTACTCTGAAATAGACATTTCTTCCTCTCAGATTGTCAAGGAGGCTTATACATTTGTTTAGGGAAGTACAGTGGCAGAACAGCTGGATTAATGGTGGAAAGGTTAGAGTTAGGCAGGGGCAATAAGAAAGGAAGATAATACTTAACATTAAAATCTAGCCTTGGAGATAGAGCACAGCCAGCTTGAGGGAAATAAGTGTCTAATAGTGTTTAACTATGAAGCCTTCTAGAATTGGTTAGGAATTTTTGGATGAAATGTTCTTTTTATTTGGAATAAGCTAATTAATCAGAACTGAAGCTTTTCACAGGAACTAATGTTTCAGCACAGATTTTGTTGAGAAGGTTTCTCATGCCCAGGATGGAATCCCTGGTTAGGGCACTCACCTGGGAGGTGGAAAACCAGCTTCAAGTCCCTTCTCTGGCTGATTCCCACATCCTAATTGAGTAGTATAATCCTTGAGCTCTTGCCCAGTGAATATTTTATTATCTATACAAAGTGGAACAGTTCCAATAGGAGAGATTGGGAATCAGGCCAAGAGCAAGGACTCCAACCTGGGCCTCCCAGCTCTCAGGAGATTGGCTATTGTGGCCTATCACTCAACCTCTCCCGTTGGAAGGAAAGGCTGACCTATCACCTTTCCACTAAGGTTTGCCTTCAACAGATTTTCTACTTTTATTGTGGGTGGCTCTTCCATTCCATCACTGGAGCAACTACACAGAGTTCTCTAGCTCTGTGCGGAGCAGGGGAATCATAGCTCAATGCTCTGAAACACCAAGCAGCACTGGACCAGACCCTAATGCAATGGTGGGGACTGTGCTGTTGCCTGAGAGGGAGGAGCAACTTGGCTCTAACCTCACCTCAAATGCCTGCGGTTAGGACCATAGGCCCTACCCTGCATTACCAAGGAAGTGAAGAAGAGAAAATAGAATGTAGCAAACCAGGTCTTTCTTGTTTTATTGGCTAGACTCTCATACAATGCATAACAGCAAATCTCTTTGTTTCAGGTGCCAAATCTTCTGGGTTTTCATTCCTGTGGTGGTGGGCTTTTCTTTCAGGTAATTATTTATAAATTAATGAATGTTATTAATCTAGTTTGTGGGAGGGGAAAGGACCATTTCACGTGCATTGTATCTGTGAGTGTTATATACTGTATCGAGTATAGTATTGCCAACCCTGAAGGCTCAAAAATTATGTGTCAGACCCCAAACAATCATGAGACTGTCTCAAAAATCACGAGAACTTTTTCTTAAAAAATCATATTGTATTACATTTGGTCTGCCTTTTGGTTTATGCACTCATTCTGACACACCCTCCCCAGTGTGTGTGTGTGTGACAGTTACTGGGTTGCCAGCGCTCCCAAATGTACAGAGTAAGGTGGGTTTTGGCAGGAGATCTTACCCCACATCCACCTTTCCAAGGCCCCAAATCAACACTCTCCCCCAAACCCCAAATCAGTTCTCCCCCTCCACAGCTTCATCCCAGCTCCTCCTGCAAGTCCTGGGGTTTGTCACCCCTCTTTCCCAGGCTTGGGGGGGGGGAATGCACTGAGGTCTCCTTATCCCCATTCCAGGCTGATGGGGGCAGCTTGAGGGATTCTTCACCTCCCTCTCTCCCTTACCCTGCCAGGTGGTGCAGGGAGGGAGAAAGAAGGGGAGAAGCGGAGGAGCCACAGGAGGGGAAGGAGGGAGCTGGCCTGCCCTGAGCTGCTTGGCTCTGTTTGCTCCCTCTTTCCTGACCCCCTCCTGTGAGAATGATGTCAGTTCTTGAGGGGAGGGGGGAAAGGTCCTGTTTGCCCTGATTGGCTGCTCTTTCCCAGGAGGTGGAGAAGGAAGCCAATCAGAGGGGGGCTGTTCCTAGACAGGGCTTAAATTTTAAAGAGGGCTGGAGCTTTCCAGGTCACCTTTCACCTGACTCCAGCCCTAACTGAAGTCCCATGACACTCAAAAAAATCTTGAGGATTGGCAACACTTTGTATAGCAACTAATGAGCACAACTTCCACTACATGGCAACTGAACCATTGCTAAATTGTACCCCTAAACATCCATCTCTATAGCAAGGGTCTGACACACAAGTGCTCAGGCAAGTAATTGGATCTTTTTTTCCTCCTCTAATCACGTGGTCCATGCCAGGATGACAAAGCTCAATATTTCTGTCACATGACAGGGATCAGTATCCACTGATTGCCGTGACAACTGCTTTTAAATAGAGTTTATCATATAATAACCTGAAGCTGCAGAACACCCTGGAATTTCTATGACACATAAGACCAGTCAGTGGCCCAGCTGCTTCCTGGAGTAGATGTAGCCATCACTAATCATTACTAAATGTTTCTGTCATGGGTGGGAAGGTACAGATGGAAGCAGACTCAACAGGAGGAAGAACATTTCATTCTACTGGCAAAGTCTTTAAAGCTAACTGGCAATAATTACAAAACAAAACAAAAAATGCATACGGCTTGCAGGCCTAAAATAAGACATTGCTGCTTCTTGCACTCTGTGTTCCAGAGTTACCTTCGTTGACTGCGTTTCTTTGATCCATATATCTGAAATTATTTGTATATTCCTAGTACGATGAGCTAACTCTAATAATTTCCATCACTTTAAAAGAGTTTGGGATATTTTGAGGCTACCACATTTTTCTCAGTTTTTTTTTTTTTATTGTCCACTGCCACTAACCAATTCTTCCTGCTTTATAATGATGGCAGTTTAATTCCTAGGGACAGAGGGGTTTTAAAAATATTTCATTGAAGCATTTAGAATAGAGCTGCTTGAAATTTCTTGAAATTCAGGTTTCTAATGGGAAAAAAAATGGCCCAGAATTAGAGTTTTTGATTTAAAGAGCAGGTGGGACCCTGTAGATTTTAATGCAAGTTTTTTTTTTAGAGTTTTCTACCAGTTGTAGAGCTGGTTGGGGTTTCTGGATAATTGAAAAACTATGATTTTCAAAGTGTTAAAAAAATAGCTCTGCCCTATAGGGAATGTACACTTGCCTGCATAACAAAATATTGATTTTAATTTAAGACTCAACTCAGAGCTGAACTGAACTTTGAAGAAGAATACTTGACCGTAGGCAAGGCGATAAATCTGTTTCTTTTTAGATTGGGTGATTTGCCTTCTTCATGAAGTGAGAGCATGAGATCATGAGTGGAGCCAGAAAATCAAATTCTGATCTTTAGCATCTTAGTTACCTTGAGCTTCAGTGTTTCAATCCTTACTCTTGTGAACAGCCTAATTGATTCAATGTAACAGGAGCAGAATCGGCCCTAATTAATTAAGACTTGCAGTGTGCCTGCAAGGTAGGGAAATATTTTCAATTGGGAAAACGATGCTCAAAGAGCAGAAATGATTGGTCAGAGATCATATAGCTTTCAGAGTATGTCTATACTTCAATTAAAAACTCATGGCTGGCCCGGGCCAGCTGACTCGGGCTAAGGGGCTGTTTAATTGCAGCGTAGACATTTGGGCTCGGTCTGCAGTCTGAGCTCTGGGATCCTTTCACCTTGCAGGGTCATAGAGCCTGGACTTCAAGCAGAACATTTAGACTGCAATTAAACAGTCCCTTTGCTGAGCCCATGAGCCCGAGTCAGCAGTGTAGATATACCCTCAGTCTGGCAGACTATAAGATCAGGGCTTTGAATGTAAACACTTGAGCATAGGGACAGTCTTCATATAATGTTTGTATAGTGCCTATCACAACAGGACACTAATCTGTAGTGCCCAGAGGTCTCAGTCTGTAATATTGATATTAAATAATAATATATCACTAGGAATAGAACTCAGGAGTCTTGACTACAGTTCCCTACTCCAGTCTCTGGGCTTGGTTGTGAAATATATACACTGGTGAGCTTTTACTTACCTGAGTAGTCCCAACCAAGTCAGTGGAACTACTTGTCTAGGTAAATCCTGACCAACAAGAGTAAGGGTTCTACAATCTGGCCTGCTATTTTGCGGCTAATTTTGCTGATCTATACTCCAGGGGTTACGAATTGTGATCTAATTATTCTGTTATTTTAAGCAACATTATAATAATGGGGGCTATTCAGGAAGTCGAGTCAAAATCAACAGGAATGCTCCATTTTAGGCATCCTATGAAAAGACATACAAAGGAAGAAAATATTTTTTCATAAAAAATATCCTTGTTTTTCATGTCCAAGGGAAGGAAGGTCATGTGGTTAAATGCAGAGCTGGGATTTAGAAGACCTGGGTTCAATTCCCAGCTCTGCAACAGGCTTCCTGTGTCACCTTAAACAAGTCATTTAACCTGTCACTGTGCTTCACTTTCCTCATTTTTAGAATAGGCATAATACTTACCTATATCACTCGTCTATATATGTGAGGCTAAATTAAACAAGGGATGAGGGCTAGCTGGGAGGGTGTTCTTTGTTAGGGCTTCCAGGCCTTTGGAAGATATTCTCTGCTTTCATGGTCTTAATTGCCCACGTTTGTTAGTCTTCAGAACACACTGGGAGGTCTACCCTTTCTCCTTTGCACGTGAGGAGTTGAGCTGGGTAGTGGTGGTTGTGGGACATAGTAGGATATGTGCAGGAAGGTTGATTAATTTCTGTTATATTTATTTCGTTGCCGGTTGATTTGATCTGAGGTAATTCACGGGTCTGTTTATTTATTAATATAATTTTAGAAGATTGTTAAGGGTGTTCAGAGCACTGGTAGCAAAATAAAAATTTGAATAAATAAATACAATAATTAATTCATATTTGTGCAGGGAATTGAAAGCCTTCGAGGGGAATGCACTAACTATATAAATGTCAAGAGGTTATTGTTGGTTGTTATTAAAAGATCCCACTATAAACGGGCCAGATGATTCTTTGTCTTTTTGTTTTGTTTTGAGAGAGAGAGAGAGGTCCTATTTTTCTTGTTTGGTCATAGATGGTCACCATCAGATTATGCACAAAATTTGTGTGTGTGTGTGCATGTGTGTATTCAGAATGTTGCCTCCCAGTGCATGAACTTGTATATGAAAGTGGGAGCTATTATTTTTGTAATGCAGCTGTGGCTGTTTTCAACATCAAAGCAAAATGAAAACAGTAAAAGTAAAAGAAAAAGAAGGAAAAAAAGAAACATAAACTAAAACTATTATTAGAGAAGAACAAAGGAACTGATCCCACAGACAGTTTTCAACAGCTGGCAAAGTTCATCAGCTATTTTTACTGGTCTAGTGCCGGCCCTATGAAATTCTCTGTCATTTTTTTGTTTTGTTTTGTGTCTTTTTTTTTGCATGAGTAGCACTTACAGTTGGATTGTTTTCAATTATGCAGGTGCATATGTTAAGCTTGCAGTGGAGTAAAAGCCATGGAAGGCAAATAAGTGCAAAAATCATCACACTCAGCAATGCTTTAGAGGCTTGTTGCCATGATCTGCTAGGCAGCCCTTAGATAACCTCCATTCAACAGGCCTAGGTTGTTGATTGCTCTCCTTGCATTTTGACATGTTGTGAAATAAGGCAAGATTTTAATCTTCCTATTAAACCTATCTTTCTGCATCCCTAGAGACTGCTGCCTTTTAACTCACCGGAACGAACCATGGTATTGTCAACTACAAGCATTGAAAAATTGTATCAGGGCTGAAAAAAATCATGACGTTGGTTTAAAAACCATGGACTTGAAAAAAACAACAATAATTTGGAGTTCTGATTTGCCTTCTGGTTTTTGAGCCATTAGAGTTTGCATTTTCAAGGTTTTCTCAACAGAACTAAAAGCATTTTTATTTTCATAAACAAAAGCTGAGATCCTCACCTACTGATATGACTCCAAAAGCTGGGAAGTGAGGAAAACCAGCAAATACCAAAAGTAGAAGAAAGAGGAAGAATCACAACACCAGAGCCATGTGCTCTCCTACTTTGGAATGTAGGGTCTGGTGCTGCAAGGTGCTGATCACCCTCAGCACTGAAGTCAATGGGCATGCAGCTTGTCAGAAGAGGCGCTCATACATTTCAATATCTCTTCAAGTGATGATTCCTTTATTAGCAAATTCTCTTCCCCTGTTGGAACAGAACAAGATAAATATCACCACAATGTAAATATTGAAACAAAAATGGTAAAGATACCGCGAAACAGATAATGTTACTCTAGAAATAGATCCCTAAACTGGAAACTGGCAGAATATGTTTGTAGCCTGGTGATTAAAGATACTTAAGTGAGAATAAGGGATAGGGACTGCTATTGGATGGGCAGCATCTTACACATAAGTTATTAAACGAAATTCAGCCCTGGTGTAAGTAGTTATAATGCTACAGACTTAACTGGAGTTAAACCTGCTTACATAGTGGCTTCTTGGAACTGCCTATACTGGGGACATTTTCTAACCCTGAAACCTAATGATGACCATTTGTAACACATTGAGAACTGAACTGAGGGAAAAGCATAAAATAAATGGAATGCAATATTAAAAACAAACAAGCTCCTTCGCCCCAATGAGCAAGAAGCACCCAACTCCAAACTTTTAGTCATCTATACCTTAAGGCTACTTTTAAGTTTTATGTACTGAGAACTTTCAAAAGGACATTGTTAAATTTTGATCATAACCATTGTTAGGGTGAGTATGTTTAGTTTTAGAATTACTTGATAACATGTGAAATAATATTTACGTTGGCCTGCTCTGAGAGGAAAACATGACTATTTCAAACTGTGTTCCACTCGTTTACTTTTAAAATCCTCCTAAGCTAGCTATTTTTTACACTGAGTCTATTCATTCATTACCTGACATAACTTCATAGAAAATGAATATGGAAATGACCTAAGAGGTCATCATATCAATTCCACTGCCCATCTAGAATCACTCCCTACAGTGTATTCGTTCTTAAGAGGTTTGTTTTGTCTTGTTGTCAGTGGTTTCCTCAGTGGGGCTTCCACCACTTCCCTTGGGAAGCTATTCCACAGGCTAATAAGTCTCACCATTAGGAATTCCCCTCCCCCCCCACCGCTATACAGACTAATTTTTCCTATGCTTACTTTTATCCGATCAATGTTACCTGCTTTACTTTTATATTTGTTTTATTATACAAATGAAAATCATGTCAGTTAAAAAGCCTATAGATCTCAAAAAGCTGCATTAGAATTTGCATAATGTAGGAGTAGAAATTATCTGTTCACGTGAGCAGAAGGTGATCTTCTGTGGCTTACTCTTGAATATTGAGCCTCCAAATACACAGAGGAGAGAGACAGACCCATCCTCATTCCTAAATGAACTGAGAAAATCAACCCCGACTCAGGAAAGGAATTAAGCGCCTGCCTAAACTTTAAGTATGTCCATAGGTGAGACTAGTTGAGTAGCTTAATTCCCTTCCTGAATAAGGGGTTGGTTTACACAATTCATTTAGGAATGAGGATGGATCTGTCTGTCTAGGTTCTACAAGGGGAAGTTTGTTCACCTTCAAAATATATTTAGCAAACTTGAAGAATAAAGTTATGTCCATCATTCCCATCTAGTTTTGCACACTCCAGTTATGGTACTGCAATTAGATATCTTAATGTGATTTGCAGTTGCAGGTAATTGCACATTAAAGGCACAAATGTTCGGGTCTTGATGAGGCCCCTTTGAAATGATGGCCCTGGGTATTTTATTTATCCATTCAAGAGGGTAGGAAACAATACTTCAAATGAAATATATATTATACTATATCTAGAGCTTCTTCAGGTAATGTCCGCAGTGTTGCCAACCCCAACCATTCAAAAATTATGAGTCAGGCTCCCTCCTCCCATAATGAAATTTTAAAAAAATAATAAATCTGGGGTTCTTCTGAATTGCCTTCTGGCTTTTGAGCCTTTTCAGCTCATGTTTTCAGGCTTTTCTCTGCAACTATGAGAGCAAGAACCGTGTTTAAAAAAAAAATGAAATCTGAGATTTTCACATTTTCACCTGACTCCAGGGATGGAAACTTTAAAAACCACCAAATATCATTAAGCTTTTGAGAAAATTGTGAGAGTTGGTGACATGGCTTTTGGATGGGCTCTTTCCTATGCAATGTTCACTTTAATAACAGTGTTATATTTCTATTTACTTGTTAGCTTTTCTGACTAAATAACAGAAATGGACAAATACACCAAAAAAGAGTCCAGTCCTCAAATTTAAAACTAGTTCCTTTTTGGCCATTTCCATTGTCTACAGACATTCACGTGCTTGACTTTCACCTCAATGTATTCTGACCAGAGTAAACTCACCGGTTTGACTGCGCATTCGAAATGATACATGGCATTTGATGTGCTTGACACAGCAGCAGCACAAGGATCTCAATCGCCTTCCCATGACACAGCTTTGGCAGACAGCCTTGTTTAGCTCATTTAATTCCCAGTGGAGGCACCCTGCAAAGCTATTGTAGGACCCACACACAAACATGTACTCACACACACAGTTACTTTGTGTCAATGACATAAAATGACAGAGGAGTAAAGGCAGCTATGCACTTATCCTGGCACAAAGGCAGTTATCCACGCTGGAAAAGGATCTGATCACACCCTACTTAGCTAAGTCTGCACATGCACACACAATTACTTTGTGGGAATGTCACCAGAGAAAATGTAATACTTAAACTCTCCACTGGCGGGAGATACAAGAGGGGATGTGCCTGTTGCAACCATGGCAAAACGAGGCACAACTTTTGGCTTGGCAGCTGCTTGAGTGAGCAACAGCCATCTCAGTCCCATCTTCAGTGGGGGATGAAAAATGTTAATGAGCAGAGCCAACCTTAGCATTTTAGGTCCTGTCGTGAAAAGAATTCCAATTCCTAACCCCGCTTTCCTAACTGTAATTTATTCCTATCCACATCATCACACCACTATGTTTAAGGCCAGCTTGAGGAGTTTGGCGAGGGTAAGGAAACTGAAATTTGAGGTGCACTTAACTGACATTAAGTGTGTATGTCTGTGTGTATCTTTAGAAATTTCCCTCCCAGTCTTCTTCTGCAGTAGTGAAAACCAGTGGCTTGTTCTTTTCATTCCAAGAAACTGGTTTATGCTGGTTTGTTTTCAAGGCTATACTCGCCAGGAGATGGGGTAGAAATGTCTACTTTTAAAGAAAAATCTGAGTTTCACCTTTTAAGGGCTCTGTTAACAAGGACCTCATATTAGTCCTTGTGAGCTTCCTAAGGATCATTAGCTCTCTATTTCTAAGAAGGTAGAGATGCGTGATATGTATAATTTGTTTTGAGATTATGCTGTCTAGAACTTGTTAGCATAGTGCTCAACATCATATTGCTCATCATCATTTGGTTGCCCTGAAAGTTTAAAAATGAATATAGTTTAAAAATGAAAGTGGGCAGAGAAGAACACATTTGTTTATTGGTTGAGCCCTCTGGGTGAAATTCTGTATGCCAGTGCATCCTGTGACTAAGTGCTCATAGTACTTGCTGAATACTTTACAATAGTCCACATCTATTTAAAGTGCAAGTTAAAGCTGTTCATTACTCGAGATGTTTCCCGTACAGTTTTGTTTGAATTATTTTTGTACATTTCTCTGGGACATATGAATTGTTGCAGTTCTTCCCATGAATAGCTATCCTGTTTTGGTCTGTGCCTTCTTTATAGGTGTGGAGAATTAGCCATGTGTGCACACCTTATTGTTATTGTTTAAGAAGAAGCTAAAGTTTACTCTTTTCCTTTTACTAAAATCTGCAACTAGTCTTCATGAATGGGGGCTACTTCATACAATAGCTCCTACAAGCTAACCTTCAAGATTAGCAGATGCATTAAGTTAATGGTACTGGAGCTTATATATAAGATCTGATCCTGCTCCTGCTGAAACCAATGGGCACAAGTCCAGGTACATAGTGTGACACCCTTGTATTAAACTTTTGGTTCCTAGAAGGAATGGAAAGAATATAGTTTCTCCTTAAAATGATTTATTTAAATTGGAAGACTAGAATTATACTTAAAACCAAGTGTCTAAATGCACCTGTTTCAGTCAGCTTCTTGTTCTCCCAGGTATTTAGGCATTGAATTTTCCCCATTAGCTGAGTGATTGACACCATGGTCCTTACAATAACACATGATTATAACTCTAAAAATAGCAATTACATAAAATGGAAACCAGATGTTGCATGGAATTTGACTCTCTTGGTTTCGCAGTGAAGTAGATGAATTTGTAAAGCAGAAAACCACAATCATTATTCAGATGGATTGTACATGAATTAATGACATATCTAAATCATATATGGTCAAAAATAATGATTAACTTCAGCTATCAAGATAAGCTAATGGAAAACAGATTTTACAAAAATCAAGTGCATGCTCTTTTCAATGTATTTTATATTTACAGTAATAACAAAACCAGACTGTTTTAATATTTCTTCATCCCTAAATACCATGGACAAATGTAAAGAAGCAAATTCTTCACAGCTCTTAACACTGGGAGGGGGGGAGGCGGAAGGCAAAAGCAGAACAACTCTTAGTGTTCTTTTCTTGCTGAGTGTAAATGCTTTTTCCTCATTGAGTGTGAGGTACTGCTTTGTCCAGATTACATCTCTTTTTTTAAAGGAATATGCACTGAAATGGATGTAGCAATGTTTTCAGTTAGTGAATTTGTACAAAACGTCAGCTTAATTGATGTAAGTTTTGTGTGGCCATGTGTATACATACACACAACATTTGAGGGATGGCAACTGCTCTTGTGTTCCATTTAGAACTGCAATGTCACAAACAAACTCAACCCTCAGTTAGCAGCATCCTAAATGGTTAAATCTATGAAAACCTTGGCACATCATTTCCACCATCATGTATTCTCAATGACATCATCATTGTAAAATTAGGAACTTTCATTCTCTCTTTCCTGCAGATGTGGAAGTTTGAAATTGCATTCCATGGTCCTGTGCCACATTTCATCAGCGTTTTTCCTTTGCTTTCTCCAAAGACTGGCCACATGTGGTGTGTGGATTGCTGGTGCTGTTTGGGATCTCATATCAAATGCTGCTACCTAATCCCAGACGGGCCTTGGCGGGCCCACACCTGCAGCTGATTGAATCCTCCCGGAGTACAAAGGCCTGATTTACAGCATCAAGGATACAGGGCCTGGTTGCAGCTGGGCTCCAGCAGGAAAAGGAAGTTGTTCATCATCTTGTGTGCATTTCATTAACAATAGTGTACCCGATATGTAGCTTATACAATAATTTCAAATCACTGACAGAGAGCATTATGGTATTTGGCATTACTAGGAAAAATACTTCAGGATGGGCAAATTAAATGTGAGCGTGAGGTTTTTGTGTGACCCAGAGAAGTTACACAAGCTGATTTACACTACATGGGCTAGTCTTGAAATATTTCCGTCTTCCTTTATCTTTGCCCCATTTCTTTCCCTTTGTCTGTCGAGCAGACTGACATAGCACAGTGAGCATTAATGTATAGGAATGAGGGTAAGACACCCAACTCAAAGTTAAAGCCCTTTTTTTCTGGCGCAAGAATGACAATATAGATAAAATGATTGTTGTGCTTAACATAGAATTTTTAATATAGAAAATTCACATAGAAATTAGATGTGGGATACCATTTGCCTGATCTGGTTGAGATGCTAAGTGACTTAAATTCCTGTGAATTCCATAGGAGTTGTGGGTGCTCAGCATCTTACAGGAGGCATCTGGCACACGCTACCATAGGGCAGCCTTTCAATGTAGTCATTTTTGAAACACTTGTGAGTAACCACTCAATAACTTGGCTCAACTCAGAGGAGCAGTTTTCATTTTTGATGTTGTTTCTCTTATAGTATTCAATTGTAATCCCCTTTATTGAGCTGCCTTGCCATTTTTAAATGAAAAATAAACATTGCCGAACATCCTTTTGAGAACACGAGGTCCTCTTTCCCACTGGAGCCTGATAAAATTCTACTATGTGGGCTTGGGGAAACCACTCCTTCAGTCTTTCATACTCAGAAGGCACAAAGTCTTCATGTTTTATTAAACAGCTTCTAGAACTTCATCCACAGTTTCTCAGAAACAAGCAGTTTGATGGCTAACTAGTACTATTTGCACAAAAATTGTTGCACTTCTAAAATGATAGACACAAAAATCATTCATTTTTTAAAGCTGAGTTGAAGCCAATTGAAAAAAAAATTCATCACATTTTTTATTTTCTGAGGTTCTAGCAATATTCTAGCAGTGAGGTTCTAGCATGGATTTGATGCTACTAGACAAGACAAGCAAATGTGAAAAACACAAGACTCCCTTGTTGACTTTATGGTCAGGAAATTTTATTTTGTATACATTTCTCAAAAACAATGGGGAAAAAATAATTAAAGCAACATTTTTTTATTACCTACAGAATTTTAAATGCTATCTACATGGGGTAGGGCCTACAATCCAGATGATTTCTAGATTTTACTGATGAGTCAAAAGTACTGTTGCTTTAAGGAAGACCTATTTTAACAGTGCATTTACAATATAGCATAGTAAAATAGAACATTTTTGACATCTTTAATGTGGAAAAGGAATGCTTATATTTTCTTTACTACTTCTATATTTCATGCTTCCAGTATTATAATTTGTGTAAGTGAACATATTGTCCAGTGGAACAATTCTTTCTATTTGACTCCTACATCATGGCATTTCCAAAGGCATCATTTACCCAGTTGACAAAAGTAGCAACAGTCTCTGCTTTGTGCTGGCAGAGAGAATTCATAAACACTTGCCCAACTGCTCTTCCTTGAAGGGTGTCATTTCTGTAATTATGGCATCAATTCATGTGATGTTAGGTTTCCCCTTGCTCCCTTATTCTGGATATCTAACCTTCATAGCTGTGAACACTACTTTCGGGTAACATACTGTCTCTATAGCATCAGTAAGCTTCATTATCTTGCCTTGGTCCCCTGAGAGGGATGTGTGTGCAATCCACAATGCCCATTTAATTTTGTGTGGGATCTGCCTATCCCTAGGAAGCTAATGTTTTTTGTGTCCTTGTGGGTCATATTTTATGAAGTCCCCTAGGCACTCAGAGAAAAAAGACTAGTTGGTGCAAGTTCTGTCCCTCATGAGCTTGTGAAAGAATCCAGTGGCAAGGATGTTCAGTGCAGTGGTACCCTGAATTGTATGGATATGGTTATTAATGCTTCCAGGTAAACTGGCACTTCTCTGTCTTGTGCCTCACAAGAAGTTCATCTGAAGCACACAGACCTTGTAAAGAAAGTAAAAAGGACCTTCTTTTATGAGTCTCAGCCTCCTTTTCTGTTATCATTCCCTAAGTTGTTTCGTGATATACACTACAGATGCAACATAGTCAAGTGCAATCACTAAAATGCTCACTGTTATTGTGGCTTGTCCTAGATACCCAGTCCCAACAAGGGACTGATGCTTGAGTACCTTAAGTTATGACTAAGCCAGGAGGCACCCCTCTGATCTGTGTAACGTTTGAGCACCTTGAAGCCTCCACTTTTGAAAGTGCTTTTTAGGTGTCCATTTGCTGGGCCATGTTCCTGCCTTGCTCTCTGGAAGTGCTCAAGCTACTGGGCTCTCAGAACATTTGGGAATGAATGACTGAACAGCAGCTTTGAAAATCTCCTCAGGGCTTGACTTCCGCTTGCTGCCCCAGGTGGGCATCCAAATGGCTATTTGCTGCTGCTCCAAGCTTTTGAAAATTTGGGCCTAATGCAGTAAGAAATAGGAAGAATGAACAGAGGCTTCCCCAGGTTGGGTTCCCTGACTTCCATGAAAGGGATGAACACAAGAGAAATTGTTCTACATTTCTGGATTCTTGAAATATGAAACTAATTGAGGGCTGGAACAAATCCATTCAAATTGTCTGTAAAAATAATTTCCCCTGAATAGTTATCCATCTAGTATCATTGCTTATACAGTTGTAAAAAACATTTAGCACTTTATAATCCAATCTTTGCTCCTATGAGGGCCTGGGAACATATTCTACTTACAAAATTTTGAAATGCCTAGAAAAGTAACAACTTTTACAAAGTGTTCCTCGTGGAAATCACTTGGAGCCTCTCCAAGATGGCATTCCAGATGTTATGGCTTTAGCAGTTATAGAAATGCACTATATTTCCAGATCCTACACATAGTATATTACTTCTATGTGATAGCACCATCATTTTGACCCAGGGATGACGTTCTTGAATTATTGTTCATCTCTGGATATGGAAGATGGGATTTTTGGAAGCACTCAGTAGTGATCTAACTCTGCTTCAACTAAAGTCAATGAAAGACTTATGCTGACATTAGTGGGACAGTTAGGCAAATTCTGTGTGCTTTTGAAAATCCCACCCATAGTCTCCATTCAGTTATGTATAGCACGCGATTCCCTGTAATAGGCTGGTCATGACCTCTCTTTGCACTCTAATTATTTATTAAGGTATTAACTTATCTGTAAGCTGTTTAAGGCATGTCCATTGTCTTTTGTACGTCTGTAGTGCCAAGACTGTTTGTGGTGCTGCATTCACAATATATTAATTGTAAATAATACAAAAACACCTCATCAGAACTATAGTACTGGCCCTAAAGAAAACACACATCAGAATGGGCCAAACTCTGCTGTCCTTCCTCTCCTCAGTAAATTAGTAATTATTGGAATTACTGCCATGAGTTAAAGTGACCAAGGTTTGACCCATTATATCAAACACAGTGGGGTCCTGGTCCATGACTGAGTGCTATTGCAATGCAAGTAATAAAATAAGTGACACTTAAAACCTGGATTCAGGGTGATATTCACCTCTGTGCAGTAGACCAGCACAAGACCGATGCATCACTTATTTATTATTTGTATTATCATAGTGCCTAGGAGCCCTGATCATACACCAGGACCCCACTGTGCTAGTTGCTATACAAACAGAGAACAAAAAAGATGATCTGTGGCCCAACGAGTTTGCAATCTAAATATCAGACAAGAGACAACAGACAGGTGGATACAGACAGATGGGGAAGCACAAATAATGCTACTGATATGATGAGGCTTTAAGTGGGAAATTACTGGTGCATGAGTCTTGTATTGGTTATCTGCAAGAAGGTGAATTTCACTCTAAGAGCTCATATACGATTTAAATTGTGCCTAGGGTCTCTGTGGGCCCTCTGAACTTGGGTCTTTTCTTACAAGCTGTGCATTTTAAAATAAGACCAAGCGCACACAACTGCAAATATCTCCCTCATAATTCTATCAAGAGCAATTCTTTCTTTAAAGAGTCTGCATGTTGATTAGCTGGACAGCGAAGGAGGAGAACAGCAAGAGGTTTTTTGGTGCTATGTTACTGTTTTTTTCTACTTAGGGTAAAATTCACAAAGAAGCCCACACAAGGCCTCATGCAAAGCTTAGGCTGCATTTTCCCCTCTCTTTTTATTTCTATAATTTTCCATTTGGTTTCCAAAAAGCTGAGAACTCTACTTTCAATCAGCTATCTGCTGCAGAATGTCTCATCTTTCAGTGCTGCGTTTTGAAAAAAGAAAAAGAGAGAGAAAAAGAGAGAGAGAGAATGAAAAAAAAATCTAAAGAGGAAATTATTGCTTTTCAAACACTCTAATGCCTCCTTTAATGGGAGTGCTGGGTTGAATTATTCAGAATTTGCTGATGCTCTATCATTTGTTTTTTCTAGGAAGAGGGAGCCACTGAGAAATACCACAGGGAGTGTCCTGTAGAAAATTTCCATGGGATTGTTGATGGTAAAATACCATCATTTGAAGATCTTTCGTCTCAAGTAGGGTAATTCCTGTTCGAGAACTTGTCACTAGGGAAGGATTTTCCTGAGGAACCCTTTGTTCTCTATAGTACTTCTGTTCATTTCTCCAGAATGTCCTATTGCCTCCTTTCCTTTCAATTCACAAATCATTATTTTTCCAGCCAAAAGTTCATCTACTTGGTAAGAAGCAGTGCAGAACTTTATACATGCATTGTCACCACTGGCTTCCGCAATAGCTTGTTCAAGAGAGTTGGCAAATTGTCACTAAAATGTGTAAAAAGAAAAGGAGGACTTGTGGCACCTTAGAGACTAACCAATTTAGTCTAAGGTGCCACAAGTCCTCCTTTTCTTTTTGCGAATACAGACTAACATGGCTGCTACTCTGAAAATAAAATGTGTATCGCTCTGAAAGCAATATCTGGCTTCTTGAGTTACCAGGCCTGATTGGGCCAATGTTTGTTTTCATAGCATGGTGCTGTTCCACCACCTTCCCAAGCATAAGCAACACTGTGTTCCAAAGTATTGAAACTTGACAGTTTTGAGCATGTTTCCCCCTCTTCCCACCCACCAAATTGGGTGAGGAACTTTCTAGCTGTCAAAGAATGGAAAAATTGTTTGAAGATGATATTTTTCTCCTTAGCCACCTTTAATGCTTTCTTTTATTGTATTTATCATCAAAGAAGTTACTGATTACTTAAGCAAGTTTAAACAAAACACACAGCAGGTAGTCTGCAGTGAACAGTTTTCATATTGGCATAATTGTCAGATACAGTGAATTGAAGGCTTAGATTTGAGAACTCACAAGGCAAGTGGTGGTGTAATTGCTACACCTGCTTGGCCACAGAGTTTCTTTGAACAAAACTTTTATAGTGGATAAAGTTGCATAATGGAACATAACTAGCAGGCTTTGGAGAGGGGTATTGGATTGCAACCCTACCTGATGTGCCTGAGATTCATTACTGTGACTCACTGCAGTTCACTCCCACATATCACTGGGGATGTATACATGGTTATAAACACAAACACACACACACCACATTTTGACCATACACACTATTATGTGTTAGGCTTCATAAAACTAAGTAGGAGTTTCTTTCTTTCTTTCTTTCTTTCTTTCTTTCTTTCTTTCTTTCTTTCTTTCTTTCTTTCTTTCTTTCTTTCTTTCTTTCTTTCTTTCTTTCTTTCACACCCTCCAAAAAGTAACATAGCAGTAGAGCTAAATATGATTGTGCTCCAGGAAAAAAAGGTGGATAAGATCCAATCTGAAGATGAGACTTGGAGTTCCCTTATTCTAATGCTATTTGGAGTCTACTTGATGTTTAGGGCCAAGACTTTGTTCAGTTTTGCTAGTCTTTGACCATCAATGCTATCAATACCAATAAATGTGGGTATTAAATAATAAATCAGCACAGCACATGACATTTAGGGTAGTTATGCTCATGTGCCCTAATTGTTTAACAGTCAAAACCACTAAATGCACTTAATAGAGATCACTTGCTTTTCATTTGAGCCCAGAGAGAAACAGTTTAACAGCATTTGTAAATGTTAGTGAGAAAATCATGGAGCAGGTCCTCAAGGAATCAATTCTGAAGCACTTAGAGGAGAGGAAAGTGATCAGGAACAGTCAGCATGGATTCACCGAGGGCAAGTCATGCCTGACTAATCTAATTGCCTTCTATGACGAGATAACTGGTTCTGTGGATGAAGGGAAAGCAGTGGACGTGTTGTTCCTTGACTTTAGCAAAGCTTTTGACACTGTCTCCCACAGTATTCTTGTCAGCAAGTTAAAGAAGTATGGCCTGGATGAATGGACTATAAGGTGGATAGAAAGTTGACTAGATTGTCGGGCTCAACAGGTAGTGATCAATGGCTCCATGTCTAGTTGGCAGCCGGTATCAAGTGGAGTGCCCCAAGGGTCGGTCCTGGGGCCGGTTTTGTTCAGTATCTTCATAAATGATCTGGAGGATGGTGTGGATTGCACCCTCAGCAAGTCTGCAGATGACACTAAACTGGGAGGAGAGGTAGATACGCTGGAGGGTAGGGATAGGATACAGAGGGCCCTAGACAAATTGGAGGATTGGGCCAAAAGAAATCTAATGAGGTTCAAGAAGGACAAGTGCAGAGTCCTGCACTTAGGATGGAAGAATCCCATGCACCGCTACAGACTAGGGACCGAACGGCTAGGCAGCAGTTCTGCAGAAAAGGACCTAGGGGTTACAGTGGACGAGAAGCTGGATATGAGTCAACAGTGTGCCCTTGTTGCCAAGAAGGCCAATGGCATTTTGGGATGTATAAGTAGGGGCATTGCCAGCAGATCAAGGGACGTGATCGTTCCCCTCTATTCGACATTGGTGAGGCCTCATCTGGAGTACTGTGTCCAGTTTTGGGCCCCACACTACAAGAAGGATGTGGAAAAATTGGAGAGAGTCCAGCGGAGGGCAACAAAAATGATTAGGGGACTGGAACACATGACTTATGAGGAGAGGCTGAGGGAACTGGGATTGTTTAGTCTGCGGAAGAGAAGAATGAGGGGGGATTTGATAGCTGCTTTCAACTACCTGAAAGGTGGTTCCAAAGAGGATGGATCTAGACTATTCTCAGTGGTAGCGGATGACAGGACAAGGAGTAATGGTCTCAAGTTGCACTGGGGGAGATTTAGGTTGGATATTAGGAAAAACTTTTTTACTAGGAGGGTGGTGAAACACTGGAATGCATTACCTAGGGAGGTGGTGGAATCTCCTTCCTTAGAAGTTTTTAAGGTCAGGCTTGACAAAGCCCTGGCTGGGATGATTTAATTGGGGATCAGTCCTGCTTTGAGCAGGGGTTTGGACTAGATGACCTCCTGAGGTCCCTTCCAACCCTGATATTCTATGATTCTATGATTCAAGACTTGATACCTTTGCATCACAGAATCCTGCTTTCTTTGATATCTTCAGTGAAATAGGAAATCTGAGGAAGATTTCACAGAAGGAAAAAAAAGTCATGATAAATATTAGCTACAACTTATTTCTGTGATGAATTCCCTCTAACAACCTGGTTAGTGGGGCCATTCAGTGCATATTTCTGGGATTAACTCTATTTTCATTTTAGCTGTGCAGTTCACCTTTAAATATTTAGGTTGGTTCCTGTGGACAAATGTTGATATTGGCTCTGTTGTCAGGCTGATGAAAATGTTACACAGATGTCCTTTGGTGATCCAGTACTACCAGAAGGCTTGTAAATTACTATATTATAAACTCTTTTCCATAGTTTTTCTGGTTGGTAGATTTCACTTAAGATCTTTTACTCCTCATTCTGTTTTCTTTTCTAATTTCCCTAATCTTCCTTGCTAACTTTGTAATTTTTGCCTTAAAATGTTGGTTGCTGGCCAGTGCTGACTGAATTACATTGCTTCTAGAGAGTTACATTTTACAAGATTTTAATCAGGACACTTCATATGCAAATTTAGTTCAAGGATATATTGTTTCAGATGTTAAAGCAAAAACTTTTGCAATTTTCCAGGAGCTGATAAAAAGCCTGTCTCTTAACAGGGAAGGAAACCCAACCTGTTTTCTCCCGCCCCTCCCAAAAATCCCCCACACCAAACCTATGGCTCACCCTCATATGCCATTACAGGAAACATAATTTAGGTCTCACTGGAAAACACCATTTCACTATGATCTCGTTTCTCCAGTAAAGGGACTCCTTTAAAAACTGTATGGAACCATCTCTACCTTTCCCCCTAATTGTTTCCAGGTGCCACTGCTGCCTTTTTAATGGGGAGCAGTGTCCCATTGCCCATTTTTTAAAGCTGGTCACACAGTTGATACTTCTATCATTCTCACTTTTATTGGCAGTTCTATCACCTGTGAAGATTCATGAATCCTGAACTAAGAATCCATAACTTTAACTACAGGGCATGAAGAGAGCTGACCCACTTGCAAAGCAGATTGCTCTCCATTGAAGGGAGGTTGGCATTCATACTGTAACTGCATCCAAACATCCATGCATCACCTAATTCGTGTCCTCCCCATATCCTGTTGCAAAATACGTGGAAGGGCAGCCAGAACCTCCTCTCTAGTTTCTACTATACAACTGCCAAACCTGCTTCCTCAGAATGGCCAAAATCGAAGTGCTCGCTTGGTGAATGTTTCTAGCTTACACTCTCTTAAAAACTGCTTGCCATTCTTCTCTTTCTTGGGAGCAGTTAAGACATAGTTGGGGGGAGAATGAAGGGACCCACCTGCCCAACTTCTCCCTACAATCTAAAGGCCAGATGTTCTTTTGACCACTCCTTCAAAACCAGAACTCGTATTGGCAGTTTGCCCCTTTGTTTTCCCTGAAACTAAATTCACTTTATCCTCTAAATTCCCTTTAGGTTCTGATCGTTCTTTGTGCACACTTGATGGATTGAACTGGCCCTCCCTGGATTTGATGTACTTGAGCTGAACTCCTAGGAGCTCCTGACTGACTGAAATATAAAACCAAGAGCCTGACCACTCTGTGGTCATTAAAGATCTCAAGACACTTTTCAGAGCATCGGGGTATTAACTACAGCTTTTGATTTCTCTAATCAGTTTGTTTGAGTTAAAGCTCAGTTCTCAGCTATAGGGAGCAGAAACAACTTTCTTAACTTGATGGCTTCTTTACACCACAACCATGCAATGCATGTGTGAGAGTCCTTGACTGGGACCATATTTGTGCCTTTTATCAGGAACTATACCCATTTATTAAACTATTTTAAAGTACCTTTGGGTACGTGAATGTTATTCAGAGCGAAGTCTCCTTTATCTTGAACATTGGCATTTGGTCATAGAAGTAAGGAAACCACAGCTCTTAGCGGAGTCTTCTGCTAATGGAGATAATGGGCAGACAACAAAAGGAAATGTCTGGTAAACTAATGGTAATTTCTTTTCAGTATCTACTGGTATCTTCAGAGGCCAGTTTTGTGTTGTATGCTGTTAAAATCTCCTCTGTGCAACCTCTGGGTCCTAGGTTATCATTTGCACCCTTGTGGAAACTGGCTCTTAATATTTGTGAGCAAAAGTTCCAGTCATACATTACCTCTGACAAGTCATCTGGCCCTCTCATGGTGATGTAAGGGAACTTACCCATGTTTTCCATTTTACTCTGTGTTGATTTTTTACATGCCTACAGAAAGTTAAACTTAGGTTGAATAATTGACAAAAAACAAAATGTAATTAGCATGGCTGTGTAGGCCAGATTTCACTGCTGGCATAAAGGGGTGTTACTTCATCCAGTTCAACTGAGTTGTGCCTGCTTATGTCAGCCCTGAATTTGGCCTCAGCAAATGAAAACAGTACAGTCATACAGAGGAGAGTACATTTTTTTCGATCAGTGTATTAAACAAAGGATAATATTAAGTTTGGATAATGGATAAAGTTATGCTAATACATATAATCAACTACCACTCTGTTGAAATTAGAAATCGCACATTCCTGAGGTTTCTAGCTATTTTTCCTGCCAAGAACATGTAGTGCTTCTACCAACTGAATAGTACAGATGAAAGACAGGCTGTGTTGCACTACTACAGTCGGCAGTTACTGTACATTTACCTTTAAATTAGGGACAACTGGGTAACTGATCATAAAAAACCAGAGAAGATGGCTGAAATATTGCTTGATAAAAGAAGATGAATGTAGTACTGTTCAGGGGTGTGAAGAACCTGTCAACATAGCATGGCAGGGAAGGAGTTAAATCTCTCTTGCTCGCTCGCTCGGTCTCTGTGGCTAGATGGGAAAGCTGTGGGGAATGAATGAATGAATTTTCCCCAGAGCACTATAAAGTGTTCTGAGATCAGAAATGACCATGGGGATAGGAAAATTCTCTAAGCGCTTGTTTAGACTTGTAGAATTTGCACAGCCAAATCCTTAGTGTAGACGCTCTATACTAGTGGACCTTACCATGGTATCTTACCAGGGTAAGGTACACCAGTGCAAATAGCATCTTACTATAAGCCCTGTGGCCTGAAGCCCCATAGCATAGGGAGCTCACTGTTGACACCTGTTGGCGAACACAAAGAAGAGCAGGCCAGAGCTGCTTGAGAATGTCAGTTTGACACAGCTCTCTAGGGGAGAGAGTTCTCTGCTGGCATCTGTTGGTGAGCAAGGGGAAATGACTGAATGAGCCAGACCTCATTTGCATTTCAGTTTAATGACAGTTTGGGTCATTGTGGTTAAAATACAGTTACGTTTTGAGTCTGGGGGTAATAAAGTGCTATTGAACCTGCTGAGAAATGAAGGGACAAGAGATCTACACTGTATGTGCCGGGGGTCACCCTGACTGAGACTACAGTGCGATATGGGGGCCTGGAGTGCCGTGTGTTCACAGTAAGGACTCTGTTAAGAGATCTAGATATGAGTAATTTCTTTTTAAAAAATTAACTTGCTGTGGCTATACAGCAATGGGTAGTGTAGAGCTGAGGTGGCTCTGTGGCAATGGAGGGCTCTAAATGAGGCAACTTGGGCTCAAGTCATAAAGAGAGGAGTAGCCTACTTAAAGGACTTGGTGCAGGGCTTCTTTTTCAACAATTAAATCTGAAATCACTTCAGCTGTGTCATATGGTAGAGCCCCCAGTACAGCCTAGCCAGCAGGGAGCTGTGGGAAGCCTTGGACTTAAGCAGCCTAGGACAGCAAACTGTGGGGAGCTGGGGAGGAGGGAAGTGGCTAGAATGCATTAGCCACTCACAATTGCAAGAGGAGGACTGAGGTTGGGACGGCTATTAAGATACCTGGGGGAGGGGAGTCTTATCTCTTAGAATTTAATTGCTGCCTTTCCCAAATTCATTCTGCTGTCCCCTTTACCCCTTAATACAGTTCTTTTTGTTTTAAAACTCCTGGACTCAGTGCTTACAAGTGGGGAGGTATTGCCAGGGTGGTAAGTATAGTGTCACAGGTTTCTGGGTGGGAGATGAAGCTTATTTAACTCTTTAGAAGAAACCTTAGAAAATTGAATCCAGCCCTTTTTGCTAGCAGAAGGATTCCCTTACATCAGGGTAGCATATCTACAGTGTGTGTGTTTGGGGGGCGGGGGGTTGGACCGGTGGAGCTACTTTGCTTTAGCTACACAACTGCAAGCCCTCAGAGTTTAGACAGGGCCTAGGAATAAGGTTGTTGCTGAGAAGAACTTGGGGGAGGGAAGGAATGGGGAAAAGGTTCCTGTTTCTACCTTTCCCTCTGTATCTTCTTCTCTTCAGAGTTCCCCATACATTATATTTGGCTGTATATTTGTTTATTCCTTAAATGGCCAGATATTCTTTACATTTATAGATTCTTTTTCACAATAAAATTATGCCATGGTGATGTTTTAAACTCCTCTGGGACGTACAGAATTTTTTCCTGCTTCAACTGGCCTGTTGAACAAACCACTGGCCACAATGTATTTCTCAGTTTATCTGTCTTCTGTAGGCAATGTGGAGAAAAGCTTCTGCTTGGCCAACACTCAGGACTGACTTCAATCCCAGCATTGGTGTTAGGAAATAATTGACTTCTAAGAAGCAGATTATTTCCCCCTCCCATTATAGAAATAATAGAAAGTGAAGACATTTACGATAGTTTAATTTTAAAAATGGTCTAGTTTCAAAATTAAAGCATAGGTCTGACCTTCTTAATAGGAAGCATGAGCTTATTTGTTAGGCCAAATAATGTTTCTGCACTCAACCAGTGTTATAATACCTCTGTGTGTGTGTTTTTCTGCATAGCATAATTAGTAACAAAAACAGATTTTATTCTGAAAGATGCTGATTGTTTTACAAACTGATTATTAAGAAGTAATAATCTCTACACAATTATGATTGCCACCAGCTTCTATTATAAGGCTTTATTTTTGCCACTTTATAACTTTGGCTTGAAAAAGTAGTTTGGCCTGAAAATTTTCAAATTTCCTCTGAGCACAAAGAAGAACATTTCTGTAAATTCTGAAATATCTGCTAAGGCTGCTGCTCTATAAGAATGGTTAAAAACTAGGGTGACCAGATGTCCTGATTTTATAGGGACAGTCCTGATATTTGGGGCTTTTTCTTATATAGGCTCCTATTACCCCCCACCCCGTCCCGATTTTTCACACTTGCTGTCTGATCACCCTATTAAAAACAAAAACAAACAAACAAACAAAAAGGCAGGGAGAGAGTTCTATATCTTAAAAATTATCCAACATGGAAATTTTCAAATTTGGCTATGATTCTGGGTTTGACACCTTTACTGTTATGAAAAATGCCATGTGATCTTTAATGATTGAGAGGTCAAACTCCATACCTTGTGGTTTATATGCTATTTGAAAAGAGACACTTATTTTTTGTAGTGTACCCTGATTTAGAGATTCACAGTGTCCTTGATCTGTGCATGCATCTCCATCCACATCAATGTGAGTAGTTCGTGTGCACACTGACTGTGGTCATGCTGCAATGTACTGCAAAGGAAAATTGCTACATTAGATATATTCCTCCTATCACAAGATGAAGAGTTTATTTATCTACTTCTTACCGTGCTCACCAGTATCATCTCACTGTTTCTTTGTGCTTCCCCTGTCTGCCCAGCTTACTACGTGCTGTCTTATATTAGCACTTAGTAAGTGATTCAGAGAAAGAAGAGGCCCTTTGGTTTCTGTAGGGCCTATCACAATTAGACCCTGGCCTCTAGGTGCTATTGCAATGCTAAATAATAATAACGATGAATAATAAATAATAAGTTAATGTATGCATTAATCTGTACCTTTGGGGGGGCTGGAAGGTTCCTGAGAATTTTAAAACGTATATGCCTAATTAGCTGAATAACTAGAACTATTTAATAAGACATTAAACTAAATGGTTAAAATGGATAAGCCTAATATACAGAAGAGAATGAATAGACATATCTAGAGCTGAATAGACGTCTCAGGCTTTTTCGAAAGCATTTTTAAGAGAGCAAGGGGCTCATTCTAGTAGCCACATAGTGCTTCCCAACCAGCACACCTACTGTTTAGCATGACATTGGAAAAAACTCCAGCAATCTCAACCTCAGCTGTGGTTGTGGCAGCTGCAGAACAGATGGAAACTGGTGTTTCTTGTCTCCTCCTCCTCCTCCTCACCCTCCTCCATTGCTAATTAACCTACACAAAGGAAAAGGGAGTCACAAGATCTTAAGTGAAAAAGCCCATGTGTCTACTAATGCCACCTCTCTGCAAGAGTGGTGAAAAGTAAATAGAGTACTCTATCTTGGCAGGTACAACTCTGACTTTTCATCACACAGACCACACTTCAAGACTAAAAAAGTCGGTTACACTAATTCAGGGGTCTTGCCTCAAAGCCCTAATGTACCCTGGCCTAAATCAATGAATGATTTAATTCCTGACACTTTTGGCAGTTGACAGTCTCATAATCTGGAGAGATTTAAATCAATGTAATAAAGTCTAACTTCTGTAAGAGTATAGCAGCTCTGTGAGTATGGGGCCAAATTCTGTACTGAGACACAGTGGAATTGCATAAGGTATATCTCAGCACAAAATTAGGCCCAGAACATTTTGGCCCAGAGGGTAATTCATATTTCCTGTGTAAAAAAATTTCTAGTATTTTGGGTCTGATGTGGAAAATCAATAGCCACTTCTGCTACTGTAAAAACGTTTCTAGTATTTTTGCATAATATGTGTAGGCTACTTATTTAATTTACAAGTGTGATGACTGATAGCCATTTGGACTGCAGTAAATTATACTACCAATGAATGGAGGTGGATTCTCACCCAGCTCTCTGTCTGCTTATTTTTATTTATTGTTTGCAATAAAGTAGTGCCTAGGGTCCATCTGAGAAAGGATCCCAGTTGTGCTAGGTACCGTACAATTAAGCCCTTTCATTTTCAGTTTAAACCGATTTTTACAACCCCCCCGCCCCGGCTTTTTAAAAAATATGATTTGGGGTTTTTTTTCCGATTTCCACCCTATTTTTGTATCATTCAAATATATAAAAAATGTATTTTATGAGGAAAATACAATACATTGCATGAGATATATGTATTACAATAATACATTGCTCTGTGTGTATATGCAAAGCTGCCTGTTGAAGTAAGGCAATGTATTAGTCGAGAAGATACAAACAATAAACAAACAGGCACACATGCAAGCTTTGAAGTGCATATGCATCTGAACATACTGATGAATCTCAGGCTCACCACGCACACATTTCAAACTGTTAGTAGATAACGGTTTAAAGATTTGGCACACTTAAATGGGAAGAAAACAAAAAATTTGTATCAGAATACGTTTCAGAACACAAGGAAGTATTCAAAAGTTAAAAAAAAATAGGAGAAAAGGATGAAGTTGAGTGTGTGCACTTCAAATGGTGTGGCCCAATTATTAAATGTAAATATAGGCTAATAGTTCTAAGTCTACAACAGTAAGCTGTTTATTCAAATGAAAAATTTTTTACTGGGGGATTAGAGATATATTGTTTTCTTAAATTCAGAGGTGGCATTGTTTTGAGTTTTGTTTTAGTTCTGCAGACAGCCACATTGAATTCCATTCATCAAAGCATTAATCGACTGAATACTTTTTCCCCCTGTCCTTCCATCCACCAAAATAAACCCCGATATTTACCCAGAAAAATTATTAATAGTTTTTTGCACTGATTTTCACCTGTTTTTGTGGTAGTAGTAATAAGCACTGATAAATTCCTGGGAAAAATTAAATAAAAACCAAAAATGAAGGGCCTAGGTACAACATACAATAATACAGTCTCTGTCCTGAAGACTTTATAATCCAAATAGACAAGACAGACCGAGGGTAGCGGAAAGGGCTATAACATGTGAGCCAAGTGATGGTGTGCAAATATTGTGTATGCTCAATGATTTTCTTATAGATAGTTAAATAGTGTGATTTAACCTCATGGTATGCTGACACTTTGCTGGTGGACTTTACTTAAATAAAATAAAAATAAAACTGTGTTTTTAAAATAAATGTATAATTAAAAACGCCCATCCGGATTAATATTTACAGATAGTGTCAGAAGAACCAAAACTTTAGCAAGTGTTGACCCAGCCAATATTCCTACGTATTGTATATTTTTGTCCAATATAATGCCTTTAGACAAATACATCACCATACCACTTCAGAGGTGTATGTATCCATTGAAGGGTCATTAAATACTGAAATTTCTCAATGTCATACAATTGCAGAAACAGTTGTGCTAAATGATCCTCTGAGAAAAGGGACAGTGAAATGGCCTGTTCTGTAGATACAAAGTCAATGTGTTGCAATTTGGACTGCAGTGTAAAACACAGGACAGCTGGTTGAAGATGCATAAAGTTATTTCTTGAAAACAAAACAAAACTGTCCAGGCCAGTTTTGAGCTTCTTTACTTACCAATGTTCATTTTTTTGTATGTTTAGTGCATTGGAAGCAGCTGCATCATGTTAATCATTCTCTAGTAATTTCCATTCTTAACTATTGCTGGATCCTTCTGATTTCTGGCCTCTTCCTTCCTCCATCCAAAATGCCACTGCTAACACCCACTTCCTTCCCTGCCTCTCTGACTGTCTCCCCATACTCAGATCTGACTACCCTCTCCTTTTGCATGAAGTTCAAGCTCTTTCACCTGGTTTCAAAGTGTATTCAAAACTGTGCCTCTGCCTTGACCTTGCCATACACCTCCTCTCCTATTTCCTACACCCCACCAGAACTTCTTTCTTGGTCACATCCTATTTTCTGCTTTGGGCCCGATTCATCAAATTATTTAAGCACATGCCAAATTTTAAACATGTAAGTAGTCCCTTCCACATGTTAGCAGCTAAATATGTGCTTTAGTTCCTTGCTGGTTAACTTCTTTCATACCACTCTCCCATATGTTTGGAACAGCCTCTTAAATTAAATTATTAGTTGCATTACCATAGCACCTAGAAGCCTTAGTCATGGACCTGGACCTCATTTTGCTATATGCCATACAGAGAATGGAGAGATTTAGTGCTGCTTTTTCTTAAACAAAACTCCCAATCTCTTCAGTGGGATTGCAGCGCTTTCAACACCTTCCAGGAGATGCTCAGCATTACTGGGCCACAACGTGGGAAATAAAGAGAATTTCTGTAAGTCTGTATGTTTTGGAAGCTGTTTCCTACAAGAATGAAGGATACTTTTGGCTGTGCTTGGATTTCTGTGCATTTGCTTATAAATGAAAACCGGTCTGTGTTATAGAGATAGATTCATAGATACTAAGGTCAGAAGGGTCCATTATGATCATCTAGTCTGACCTCCTGCACAACGCAGGCCACAGAATCTCACCCACCTTCTCCTGTGAAAAACCTCACCTATGTCTGAGCTACTGAAGTCCTCAAATCGTGGTTTAAAGACTTCAAGGAGCAGAGAATCCTCCAGCAAGTGACCCGGACCCCATGCTACAGAGGAAGGCGAAAAACCTCCAGGGCCTCTTCCAATCTGCCCTGGAGGAAAATTCCTTCCCGACCCCAAATATGGCGATCAGCTAAACCCTGAGCATATGGGCAAGATTCACCAGCTAGATACTATGGAAAATTCTTTCCTGGGTAACTCAGATCCCACTCCATCTAGCATCCCATCACAGGCCATTAGGCCTATTTACCATGAATATTTAAAGATCAATTAATTACCAAAATCATGTTATCCCATCATACCATCTCCTCCATAAACTTATCGAGTTTAATCTTAAAGCCAGATAGATCTTTTGCCCCCACTGCTTCCCTTGGAAGGCTATTCCAAAACTTCACTCCTCTGATGGTTAGAAACCTTAGTCTAATTTCAAGTCTAAGATGGAATAGAGTAGCTATGAAGAGTGAAACTTAATGCTACAATAGGCCAGAAAAAGGCTCTGCTCCTGCTCCTTTTGAAGTCAGGGAGAGAAGGCGTACGTCCACCATATTTGCTAAAAATAAGTTACTCCTTTTGTTCTGTGATGGTCAAGCACAGAATTATTTCTGGATCCCACTTTCCCTGATTTTAGCACCTCTAACTGTCACTGGGTAGCACTTAATGCAAACAATCCCATGGGCTTCAGTGGGACAATTCTCACAAGTAAAGGTTGGCCCGTGTACCTTTAATTTCCATCTTGCTTTTTAAAGATGCTTCTTTGTAAAATCTCCTAAGTTTTGAAAACGATTTTTATAAAGTTACATCAGCTCTCCTACTTAATTTCTTATTAAATATAGTTCTCAGTGTGATTCCCCAGCATACATACAACAGGTGCTTTTAGGAAATCTAGTTTGAGTTTTTAGTAAAGCTATGCAAATCTTTTGTAATGAAACACAAAACTTGCCCGGGTTTGGGTTTCGTTACAAACCTGAACCTCATGTTACAAACCTGAACCTCATGTCAAGTTTGCTGAAAGGTTCATCACAGCTCACAAGTCTGTTTGAGCTAGGCTGGGCTGAGTTGCAAGTGAGCCTGCACTGAGTTATTCTTTCAAGTGTAAGCCATGTACAATACAGTGATTGCCCCCAAACCAGATAAAACTTGGTGGTTTGGGCAAAGAGGGTGCAAGCCCTTGTAAAGAGAAACTGGAGGAAAAATCAAACTGTTGGGAACTGATGCAGCCAAGTTTTTCATGAGTCTGCTTTTTAACTTCCACCTTCTGTAGGTAAAAGCTCTGTGTGGTGCTATGCAAGTGGAATCATATAAGGAAGAAAGGTGCTCTCTCAGTGCTGCTGTTATTAGGTACAGTGCTGCTGTTATTTAAGTCTATTCTTGTTTCATATGTCTTAACTCTTCTAATTCCATTAAATCTAGTAGGTTGTCATAGAGGTTATTCAAGGGAGGTAAACTTTTTTTAGCATCATTCCCATATAATTCATAGGAGGGAACAACTTGTACATTGTTTGAGCAGTTGCATTTTACTACTTCTACTTTCTTTCTATGAAAACTCAGTAAGGGGTTTAATTAGAGATAGGCCTAAAGGTAAAAGTTTTTAAAGCACATAAGTACCTTAGTCACCTAAATCCATTTTAAAAAGTGACTTAGATGCTTAGTGAGTCTAAATCTTACGGAAAGTGAATGGGAGTTAAGTACCTAAATCACTTAGGCACTTTACAAAATTTTACTCCAAGTCAAAGTTTGAGGTGTTTGGGTCTATCTGAAGTTTATAAAGTTTAATGTACTGCGATCCTGAGTTTTGGTTCAGGCCAATCATTCGTTTTAATAAACTAACTATTGTGTCTATGCTAGTGGCCGGAGGATTAGAGATTCAGTGCAGTTTCAGATTCTTGTCTCTCTAGTAACTAATGCATTTAGGAAAAAAGGAACTATTTTTCATTTCCTTCTGCAAAGATTATTTAAGAGATGGAGAAAGACAACATCCAAATGCTCGCAAGTCTGTCAGCATTCAGTTTTTGGATGAACACAAATCTACAGTATTGTCTACATATCCAAAATACTGTGCATTTTGGGATTACCCTTTTCAGCTTTAAACAATTTAGATGACAAATTCCATGGTCAAGCTTCATTATGTGTATCTTGAAAAATGGGAAATATGGATTTAGAAATGTAACGAGTCTAGTGGCTTGGGAGCAGACCCAAGGTATAAGGATATGTTAGACACTCTGCCCCAGGTAATATATCTCAGGTACGCCGCAGAGCTGGGTGTATATCTTGGGAAAGAAGAATGGATTAAGGAGGCAGCACAGATTTGAAATCCTTCAGAGTTCTACTCCTGGTTCTGCTGCTGGCCTGTCCCATGGCCATAATCAAGTCATGGAGGCCCAGATCCTCAAAGATATTTAGGTGCCTAGTTCCTATTTGAAGTCAGTGGGGTTTAGGCACCTAAATAGCTTTGAGGATCTGGCCAGAGAGTCCGGTTGTGCTCCAGCTGAACAAACTCAAGAAGAGATTAGGCTGTGTTGGGTTGGAAATGTGGATGCTGAACTCTCCATGGGCGGGCAAATGCCTTACAAGTATTTTTATTCTTGCTCAGATCCTTATAGGCTTGAATGCTATGTAGCTAGGGAACCCTCTTGGGTCTGAAGATTGCTGTGGACAAGAGGGACTGGTAGGATGTTTGTGGCTGGGGTTAGTGAGCAGTCACTGAGACAGGCATGTCACATACCAGAAAATTGTCTACATTCTGTATCAGCAATCTCCATAGTATTGGGCTCCTTCACATATGGTGGTCTGCAACAGTTAAGTAAAACCGACTGTCAGAGGCTCCTATTAGTAATTTGTTTGGAGAGTTACCTGCATTACTTCATAAATGAAAAATATTATCCCTATTCTAGCAGCCACAGATGAGAAAACTGCATAGATGGGGCTGAGTGTAATCCATTCATTGATTTATGGACCCTGAGTCCCCCAAAGAGAGTCACAAATCCACATGATGTCCCCGAGTGCTGGATTTTGCATTTGGATTTCTGTGTTTGCTGAAAGATGGGCAAAATGACATCCAGCCAGACAGCTCCCTGTTGACCGCACATCGAAGGATTTTGTGTGTATGGAATAACTTACACTCAAGAAATGTGTTCTTAGGATGGCTGTTTAAGAGTATAGGATATGAATAAGTAGAGTCGAGGGCTAAAACCTCCCGCTTTTGCTTCCAAACCACTCTGCCTTGAGCGGATTATCCAGTACAGAGGCTAAAGACTCCTCAGGCATATTTTGGTGTATGCTATGATTCTGGAGAACTGTGGTTAGTGCATAGGCTGCTGCTAGCTTCCGGAACACACACATCATTCCATTCTTTGATGATGAGCAGGTATCTCAGATCAGGCTCAGGCTCAACTTACAAAACAGCTTAACAGCATTTTAGCAGACAATTTGCACATAAAACAATAGAGAAAATGAAGTTGTATTGTGTTAACTGAATCTCATTTAGGTTTTTTTTGAGGGGGTGGGGTGTGAAATGATTCAACAGAAAACTTTTTAAATTTCACTTTGAAATAAATGGATATCAAAACTCTTGTTAATGTCAGTGATGGGATTATAATGGGAATGGGGCCTAAACCATAATGGTTCTGCTGGATATGGCTGCAATTAAAATATATATTATTTTCAAATATCAAGCAAATAACTGATCAATTGGATAAATCAGACTAAAAGAGAAGATACATTTAATTTGTTACCGCCCTGTATTGCTGAATCACATTATTCTGCTTTTGCATGCTATGGGGATGAAATCTGTTGCATGCTGATTTTAAAATTATGTGCTACATTTTGGATAATTATTTCTTACTTTATTTTGCATCGCTATCAGTGAAACATTGCTACACAGTTCTCTTTATTGCTTTGAATCAGTACAAGACATATTCTGGATCCAGCCAGCAATTAGTTAAATTCTTTCCTCTTCCCTACCCCCGTTTCCCAATCCTTTGTGAAAAGAAATGAACAATATTATTATGCTATTGTATTCTGATCATCTAGGTAAAATCCACCCATTCTTTGCACAGATTCATTTTGACCATGGCAGACAAGAATATAAATAGGGTTGAGAGCAGATAGGGGTGTCTGGATATTAATGTATGGACAACACCCATTGCTCCGAGCCGCAAACCATAATGTCTCTTTGCAGCTCTGACATCCAAGGAGCTATAAATCAGCATCTTCATGAGCTTTGTGAGAGCCACAATCAGGAGGGGAATAGTTCCCTCTTATGTTTCTCCACAGCAATGGATTTTAGGGTATGTACAGGTTAAGTCAGACTCTGGGCCCATAGTTTACTGTATGAATCATTAACAGTATATGTTCCCATCAGAAACAATGTAGAGACCTTGAAATCTTTAATTTAAATTATTTAACTATATTGACTTGTATATAGGCCATGAGTAAATAAATACCTTATTTACAAGAAAATACATTTACTGAAAAAAGTCTATCTGAAATACAATTTGGTTCATTTAAGACACCTTGAATACATTTAATACTTTCATATGGCCTAAATATTTCCACACTGATTTTTTTCCTTATTTTTAATCTACTTTACAGTGAACATATGACAATGGATCATTGATTTATTGCGAGTGTAGCAATAGGTTTATAACTGCATGAATCATGCAGATTGCTCAATTCACCACATGCCTTAATAAAAGTTTCACTTTAATAAAACAGAGCTAAGGCAAATATGCCCAGAGTCTGGTCTGACATTCCTTATACATTACCCTGCCTCAGGAAATTATTACTATATATTTTACAGCAGCTACAGTAGGTTGGGGATCAGGATTAGAACATAGTAACTACCGTGACATTTAGCAGAACTCCTGTGCATACAATTAACCCTCACAGGGATGGAATGGAGAAAATACATGGTAGGATGCATATTCGGTAAGCTTCCTTCGTTTCAGCTATGTAAATGTGAATGTAGCAAATTTATATTTAAGTGTAATAATTATTTATGATTTAAAAACTCTTTGTAATTATAGTGACTTATAGAGTGTACCTTTCAGCCAGGGATCTCAAAGCATATTACAAAAATTAAATCTCTAAGCATTGCTGAGAGAGGGGCAAATAATATTTTGAGAGATGGCAGATTCACATATCTTCCAGATTCAAGGAGGGGAGGTATGAATTCCCTGATTCAGACTTGCCGTTTCAATTCTGAATTGGATCTAATAGTGGAAGGGCTGATTTTCAGGCTCCCGGATAATGAGACTCCAATCTTATGGGAATAGCAGCTCTCCTAGCATTCTAGTTAGAACTGGTCTCATTAGATTTCAGCCCCAAATGGAGAAACTGTCATGACAAGAGGTTGTGAGATTTCAGCATTCACTTAGCCCTCATTCAGCATTGAATTTGAACCCTGGCTAAACTTAATCTGGCAATTTTCACCTTCAAAAGTCTGTACAAATATGTATTCATCTGCTCTGATCAGCTTTCATCAAGACCTTTTTCCTTCTCCTTCTCTCTCAATTTATCAAAATTGTCGAACTGCTTTATAATAGTGTTCATCATTGGCCCACGTACTGACTTCAATATCATCCTGTACATACACATTACAAAAAATCAGTGCTTGGGATAAATTAAGAGTTACTCACTGTAATAGCTGACACTGTGACACATGAGTCTTTATATAAGATGTAGGGATTGTGCCTATTTTAATTTCTATTTTTTTTCCAAATTTCAGTTAGGGCCATTATTTAACATTTGCATTTCTAAGTCTTTGCACTGAATTGACGTATGCATTGTACAGTCTTTATGAAGTAAATAAAATATGACCACAGCAGTGAAATATAGTTTGCACCCACCCTCATAACTGTTAGACTTTTGCCTATATCTCTAGCCGCACAGTGTACTATACAGGTGAGATATTCAAAGAACACTCAGCATTGCCCTAACTGTTCCCACTGAAGTCACCTGGGGACAATAATATAATGCACTTTCTCCCATCCAGTGTCTGTCTATACCATGTGGCATAGAGGATGGACCACTAGCTGGAGACTTGGGTTATACTCCTCGGCTGCTAGGTGACCTTTGACAAGTCACATCCTTGCTCTGTCCCTCGGTTTCCCATCTATAAAATAGGGATAATGATATCGGCCTCTTTGTAAAGTGCTCCGAGAACTATGGATGTAAAGTACTCTGAGAACCTACGTATGAGCTAGGTGGTGTTATATATTTAGTCTTTAAGCAATTTGGGGATGTGATTGTCTTTTATTATGTGTATGTACAGCTCCTAGCACTGTAAATCCCAATTCTGGTTGGGGTTTTTGTAATAAATAGAATAATAATTCTTTGCTTCAGGTTCAATCTTAGTAATGGCCAAAAGATCAGGGGGATTCCAGCTTATTCCACGCTAATTTGTCTATGTTTAATTCTTAAATATATTTATTTTTTTCTTGGCTTTTGATTGCTTGAGTCCCATGTAATGCTACAATTCTACTTGTCAGCAATGGTCTATTCCTTAACCGTCCTGAAATCTGACTTGTATGTGTAAGTCTAACATGTAAAAATAAATACGTTGGCTAGCAGAGGAACATTTTGCACATTAATTTTATTAAATTAGTTTTCTCTTTTGAAAAATCCTGTGCATTCCATGAAATATATCAACTAGAAAACAGGATAATTGTATATCAAGATATAATTTATGAAAATGAGTGGCATTGTATAATGTAATTCAATTTGGAGAGACCTACATAGAGCTCATATTATTTATTTTTGGTTAGTAGCAGAGATGATCTTTATAAAGCAGAGAGATTCAAGGAGGTCAGCCTAGATGATCACAATTGTTCCCTCTGGCCTTGGTATCAATGAATGAGTCTGCTTAGTTAGTTGCCTAGGTGTATGGATGCATTCTCCAAAGTCCCACCTTATTGGCAAATGCTCTAAGCCAATGATCCTTACATCGTTCTTGGATGTTCTGATGGTACAAAGGTGATAATTCTGAGAGTGATTCTGTGAGAATGTAGAATGCTGTACTCTCTAACACTTTCTAAAATGAGTATGAATTAATTATTGTAGACTCTGTTGGAAAAGCTCTATAGAAATGAATGTAGAACAAAATTCTCTCCACTGGGTTTTTGAACCATTCTTTATAATTTAATAGAATTGTATAAAAGGGTTATTTTCTAACAGAGTTCAGGAACATTCTCTAGAAAAAGTCTCATTCTCTAGAAATTACCCTGGAAAACTTATAACATTAAATAGAGAAAAATATTTAATCCCTATTGAATTCTATATGATTTTTCATCTAAGAATAATAAAAATACAATTTATTCAGCAAAGACCAAATCCTGCTTCTGTTGAAGTCAACAACAAATCTCCCATTGACTTCAGTAGAAGCAGAACTTGGTTGCAAATGAAGAAGAAAATGTACAGAAGATAAAAAGTAGTAACCTAATTCTTATTTAACCAAACTTTGAGAAGTACTGTGTCTACTTTGTTCACACTACACACAGTTTACAGGAATGAGAATCTGACCTGACAGAATAGCTACCTCTCTGGAATGGAACAAAGCAAATATTTTTTTCTATGATCTACCGTTCTTAAGAGGGAATGGACTTTCTTGAAATAAAAGACTTGGCCCTTCAAATAATATCTTTAATCTGAGATTTTAAAGGATTTAAAAAAACATAAATTAAGGATTGCAACACCTGTGAGAGATGGGGAAATTGAGGCACAAATATATTAGGTTGTTTTTTCTGAGGTCTTATAGGAAGTTTGTGACAGAACAGGTCTACTGACTCTCTTAGTCCTGAGTTCCAACCACTGGACTATGCTTCCCTTTCTATAGCATCCTTCCCCATATTGTTACGGACAGGAGAACTGGTTAATCCAAACCTGAGCCAAACTTGTTTCAGGTGCAAAGAAGTTCCATTAATTGTATCCCTTCCTTTCCCCCACCCCCCCATTTATATCTGTCTGCCTCAGGTATTGATGTGCTTCAATTACTTAGGGTCTGAGCTCCTGACAACCACACATCTGTGTGAGGCAGGGAAGCACTGGTATCACCATTTTACAGACCAGGAATTGAGGCACCAGGAGATTAAGCAATTTATCCAAGGTCATGCAGGATGCCTGCGGTAGAGAGGATGTTGAGCTTGGGGCTTCCAAGTAATCAACTAGAACCATAACAACAGGTCCATATTTCCTCTCCTACCTGTCCAGGATTGGAAGTTAAAATACTGAAGCACCACAAGGGAGGATTTTGAGGTATAGACATACCAGATATGTCATAAACCAAGGAATATCAGAAACTTGCAATTGACAGTGTTTTTGCTAAATATCTAACATAATTCTAATTGATGTTGGTTCAGATAGCAATGTTGAACTTCTGCACTTTACGAGGTTCACTTCTCAGCAGTTATATTCAGCCACTGAGGAATGGGCAATTTCTCATTAAACCTTTCATCATGATAATTGTAACTATAGAGAGAGGTGACATGCCATTGTGTTGCCACTTCAGCAACATCACTGTATCAGCCTCTCAGTGCTGCCAGCTCTGCTGCCATTCTCAGAAGTCCTTCTTTTAGGGCACAAAATTCTGAGAATGAAATCATCCAATGCAGTGATGAAACCAACTGGATGATGGTATGCCAGGTGTGCAAAAGAGCAGGCTCTTCTCCAAACGTTGCCTTGTGCTCCATGGCTGCTGCTGTAGGCACTTTTAATTGCTATGAGTTTACACACGTGTGGTAAAGAGACTGGATGGATGCCGCAGCACCACATTATATTGGGTGATGTATAGAAAACATACCTAGAGAGGGAGCTTAGCCTTACAGATAGCAATCTAAGACGTTGTGAAATAAGTGTTCCTTTGTGAACAGAGGCCCTATGCCCAGCATTTGCACCACACGGCTTAATCTGGCCTACAGCCTATATAAAGATACATAGATTATAAAGAAAATACTTATTTCGGAATGTGATGTGAAAACTTGTAAAACATAGCCTTTGTCCACATAACATGTATTCATTCTGGAATGTTAAACAAACACAGTAACATTTCAAATGGTCTCTTTCTCTTCTGGCATTTTGGGGTCCAAATTTAAAACTGATATGTTACGTAGGGCCAATAAAGTAAAGTGGTTAAACAAGGTGAAGTTTTTTTTTTTTTTTTTATAAAGCAGAGTCAGGGGATTTAAGCGTAGCTTTTCTTAGCAGGGGTTATGGATTGAGACAATGTGAGACCCTGATCCTGCAATGAGTTCCATATAATGGGACTCCTTAGTCAGTCTTCATGGAATTCACTGTATCATCAGAGCTGTAAAAAATAGTCATGTTAGACCTTTCCTTTGCTACAAACTGTGATAGGTTTAGACAAAATGTAACTGGCAGAGCTAGCCAGAAAACTGGATTTTCCCAATAATAGTTTTCACAGGAAAAAATGTTTTGAAATTTTCCCATTGGGAAATGCTGGTGTTCCTGAGAGAAATTCCAAAATTTGTGAATATTTTTATCCTAATTTACCACACTTTTTGCTTCCCAAACTTTTCCAGCTTGGGAACATGAACAATAATGAGAGCAAGTGGGCAGATGACAAAACTTGTCCATTTGACAAAAGCCAGAAAATAGAAAGAAAATTAGGAAAAAAAACCCACAATTTATTTTTTTAAGTGAAAATTTCCCCAAATTTTCTTTTAAATTTTTTTTTCATTTAGGAAAATGTCAGAAAATGAGCAATTGTAACAAAAAATTATCAGAAATTTTTCAACCAGCTGTAGTAATCATTTTTTATTGTTTCATCTTTTAAAGGGCTCCTCCTTCCCGACTCTTTGTTCCAAGGAGCTTGGCTTGTTTAGCCTAACCAAAAGCAGGTTGAGGGGAGATATGATTGCTCTCTATAAATATATCAGAGGGATAAATACTGGAGAGGGAGAGGAATTATTTAAGCTCAGTACCAATGTGGACACAAGAACAAATGGATATAAACTGATCATTGGGAAGTTTAGACTTGAAATTAGATGAAGGTTTCTAACCATCAGAGGAGTGAAGTTTTGGAATAGCCTTCCAAGGGAAGCAGTGGGAGCAAAAGACCTATCTGGCTTTAAGATTAAACTTGATAAGTTTATGGAGGAGATGGTATGATGGGATAACATGGTTTTGGTAATTAATTGATCTTTAATATTCATGGTAAATAGGCCTAATGGCCTGTGATGGGATATTAGATGGGGTGGGATCTGAGTTACCCAGGAAAGAATTTTCTGTAGTATCTGGCTGGTGAATCTTGCCCATATGCTCAGGATTTAGCTGATCGCCATATTTGGGGTCGGGAAGGAATTTTCCTCCAGGGCAGATTGGAAGAGGCCCTGGAGGTTTTTCGCCTTCCTCTGTAGCATGGGGTCCGGGTCACTTGCTGGAGGATTCTCTGCTCCTTGAAGTCTTTAAACCACGATTTGAGGACTTCAATAGCTCAGACGTAGGTGAGAGGTTTTTCGCAGGAATGGGCGGGTGAGATTCTGTGGCCTGTGTTGTGCAGGAGGTTGGACTAGATGATCATAATGGTCTCTTCTGACTTCTGACCAGTATCTATGAATTTGCAGCCACTTGCACAACTTTCCAACCTATCCCCCTTCGCCTCCCTTCATCCCCCTTTTTTCTGCATTATATCTACAAGCTACAGTTCCCCCACAATGTCTAATGTTAATCATAAACACTGTGATGTGACTCACATTGGGTTTTTTTCTATTTAATTTTCACTCTTAAATGTAAGGCTTCCCCCCTCCATTTTCCACACTCAAGTCACTTAAACACATGAAATGATACCATATGCTATCTATTATATTATCAGCTGCTATATGTACAGTATTTGATTAAATGTCTGAACCTCAGCAGGACTGGAAATACATTTTATGAAATTTGTTGGAATTCAGGGAGCTTTGGTTTAAACGTTAGCCAACTCAGGGACCTCACTGAGGAGCTGTGTGAGGAAGACAATGTGAAGGGGTCACTCCCAAATGTAGCATTTCTGTTTCTTGCTTTTTGTGTCCCCCTTGCTTCCTGTATACTCCATCTATCTCAGGAAAGTGCAGTGTAAGGCTGGGATATGTCACCAATGAGAAAAAGTTGGCTAGAATCAGTCAAATACCCTCCATGATTACAATATCATATGGTTCTTTTTTATAAGATATTCACTGAGGAACTATGTGCAAAACCCAATAAAAAATCTAGCTTCTGTTGATCCATATAATCTTTGATGTAATTTTAATGCACAGCATAGAACTGGCACCCCAAGGCTGTGAAAATGATGCACTGGTATGTCATGTGGGGAAGGGAGCAGTGAAAGATAGATAGTGCCTGAATTTGGCCAGGATGTCAAGAAAGGGAATGGAAGCTGTTAGGAAACATAGATTGGTAGAGGTGTCGAAGGAATACTGAATGGTCAGGACTCAGGGGAATTTGGAAGAGTCTTATGGACAATATATGAGGTGAAAGGTTGTGTTTGAAAGCATCCCTATCAACCATTTCTAGGTTCTTCCTCTCCTGTTTCAGCCTTTCATTTACTAATAATTTATTACTCTGTTGGTTTCTCTCTCTCCAGTGACTCTTTCCCTAGTAAATGACATTCCAAGACTTAAGTCAGCCAGGTGTCCAGGTGCTTCCCCTCTCCCACCTTTGAACAACATTCACATGAAATCCAGAAAGCAGATAGGATACCTCATCATTTTCCTACAGGCCAGGTTGGTGTTTTCTTTTGCATTCGCTCTTGTGGCACCCATCCATGCTTGGGGAGGTGAACACTGATTGTTTTTACTTACTGCTGGTGCAGCTTTGAAAAGTTGTGACTACGCCGGCTGTTTTTCTGGTGTACAGTTTATTTCCTTTACCCCTGGCTTTTAGCAAACCTTCCATTTTTCTTCTACCACAGCCATCTCCCTGCTGACTCCTCTGGCTATTTGTGGGATCTAATCTCCCTCCCTAATTTCCTTCTCCCACTCCCCACCTGCCCTACTCACAACTTGACAACAGCATTACTTTCCCCTCTCCAGTAGTATTTATGACTTAAGCTCCAATTCTTATTTTCCCACCTGACTTGGCATCTGATTCTGATTCCTTAAATAGGTATGATTATGAAACTTCTTGGACTGGTACTCGGCTGGCACAGGTGTCAAAACATTCTGTTCCTTCACAAGTAACATATCAGTTATTTAGATCTTTCAGAATGGAACAGGAGGCCCAAGCCATCCATATGCTTTTACTTTCTTTGTTTTGGTCTCTGTGTGTGTGTGTGTGTGGCTTTTTAGACTGCGAGGGGGACCGACCCTTTGCAATTTAGGATTGGTGTAAGAATTTCTCAGATGAACATTTACCACTGTTTGTCAGAATCCATCCTTCGGCTACACAGAAACAAGTGGGGCAGCAAAGTGGTTAAAGATGTAGCACAGCAAAAGTGACGGCAAAAAATGCCTTCATAAGTGCATGTTTGTATTTCTCTTTAAAAATAAAAAAGTTTTCAGAATGGAATATGTAGTAAAAAGATAGACTCCTCCTTAGTATTCTGATTATTACTGAATTATTGTAATCCAAAATGGCTGAGGCATTTCAAAAACACAACACTGGAGAATTTACACCAGGGGGCAGAGGGGCAGACAGGATGAACAAATAGGCTTTTCCATCTCAAATGTCTGTTTTAATATTCTTTGGAGTTGGATCAACTGTAAATCATTGCAATTCATGAACTTTGGCTACAGCTGATTGCAGGGCTGTTCTGAGACTCTTCGTTAGTTTGGATAGCCAAACTAGCAGATGCCTTTGGATTGATCATGAACCTTTGACCAATTGTGGAAATACTGGCCTTAAAAGTATTGAGAACATATGATCTGCCATGCTGGATTAGACCAGTGATCCAACTAGTTTGGTATTCTGTTTCCTATACAGGCCAGTGTCAGATGGTTTAGATGAAGGTTCAAGAAACCATGTAATGGACAATTATGGAATAACCTGCTCATAAAGCCAGCTTTGTCCTGATGTCTGTCAGTTAGTGGGAGCTTTGTGCCCTGATGGATGAGGATTTACTTAAATTAAATGTAAGTGTAGGTGTTCTCATTCTTTATATTAATTTATATAACCGTTAGACTTCTACCAAGGTCTTGGTTTCAGTCATATTTCAGGGCAATAAGTCCCACGGGTTATTTATGCACGGTGTTAAATTTTTTAAAAAGTTCATATTTCTAATGTATTCCCTTTATATTTCATGAAAAATTCCTTTGGTCTTGCATTACAAGAGGGTGAGCAGGTGTGTTGGCTTGCCTTTTCTATAACATTTGTTATTTCAGAGGTTCTCAACCTGTAATCAGAGACAGGTGTGATGCTGATAAACTAAGTGCCAGCTCTGGCCAAGGCCGTAGGCATTAGCTAAGAACTGACAGACTCATAGCTGGAAACCAAACCAGCTCATCTGTATGTTAGTTTTGTTCAAAATAGGTATTAGTCTCATAAGAATGTATTTAGTGTTTAGACTCTATGAAATGCTTGTAAGTTGTTGCCTGCATTAATTGCACTTGTATTCCAGGCTATAAGGAAATATGTAAGTTTTGCTTTATAACTTTGAAAAAGTTTGCTCTGAACTTGTGAACCCAGGCATAGGAATCACCCTAGCCCCACCCATCCAGGAGGTCTCTCAAAAATTAAGTGGGCCATTATAAAACATAAGTCTTATTAATTGTCCCATTCACCCATGGTGAAGAACATGCAGAAGGCCTCAGCCCACCAGTCTGAATGCTGGAAGAGGGAAACAAAATAGCTGACATGAAGATTTTTCATCTCTTTGCTGTTTGAACTCTCATGGGGCCAGAGACATTAAATTAAGGCAGAGCTCTCCAGGGATTACTTCTGGGTCCACTCCGAAAAAATACTTTTAATTGCCAGACCACTACAACTCTGTTGCTCTGTGGATTTAGATTGCATTTGTGTGTATATTTGCTTGCTATAACCTGTAAATGACTCTATTTCTTTTTCCTAGTTAATAAAATGTAGATAATTTATTACAGGGTTGGCTATAGGCATTATCTGTGGTGTAATATCTAGGGTATCAATTGATTTGGGGTAAGTGACTGGTCTCTTGGGACTGGAAGCAATGTGAATAGTTAGATTTTTTTGGTGTAAGTCAGTGGTTCTCAACGAGGGGTCCAGGGCCCCCTTAGGGGCTGCAAACAGGTTTCAGGGGGTCCATCAAGCAGGGCCAGCATTACACTCGCTGGGGCCCAGGGCAGAAAGCTGAAGTCCCACTGCACAGGCTCTTCTTATGCCCAGGTCTGCTGTAGGCCCTCTGCTATAGTCTGCTCTAGGAGATGTCTCAGTGTGAGGATTGGACAAGCACAATTCCAATGTCACTAGGTTGTCTCAGTTTCTAATTTTTCCCCAAGTGGGAAGTGGGGCCTTGGCTAGCTCTGCTGTGGTCATTAGGTAGGTTTCACCCACCGACAGGATGTGGCTGGGCAGGAGGGGAGAAACATAAGAATGGCCCTACTGGGTCAGACCAAAGGTCCATATAGCCCAGTATCCTGTCTTCCAACAGTTGACAATGCCAGGTGTCCCAGAGGGAAAGAACAGAACAGGTAATCATCAAGTGACCCATTCCCTGTCGCCCATTCCCAGCTCTTGACAAACAAAGGCTAGGGACACCATCCCTGCCCATCCTGGCTAATAGCCATTGATGGACCTATCCTACATGAAGTTATCTAGTTCTTTTTTGAACCCTGTTATAGTCTTGGCCTTCACAACATCCTCTGGCAAAGAGTTTCAGAGGTTGACTGTGGGTTCTGTGAAGAAATACTTCCTTTTGTTTGTTTTAAACCTGCTGCCTATTAATTTCATTTGGTGACCCCCCTAGTTCTTGTATTATGAGACGGAGTAAAAAATACTTCATTTGTGCACTGTGAAACTCATGCTCCTGAGGAAGAATTCTTCCTGGGACTCCCACTAGGATGATAGAGCTCTTCCTTGCCCTCAAAGTGGGGCTGGGCTTGAAAGACCCAATTGAACTCACTGTGTGCCATAACTACAAGATTTCTTTTCCTTGTGTGAACTGCTGGAAGTGACATAATGAGCTGTTTTCCTCACGGCTGGTGAAGTTAGAAGTAAGGATGATACAGTATGTGATGGGGCAACAGTCAGAGGAGAGAGTCATCTAAATCCTGGCCTGTGCCTTGAGAATTTTTCTCCTTTAGCCAGGGATCCCAACGCTACCACTAGTGTATTCTAGATAAAGAGGTTATGATGGAAGAGGATACATTTCTTCTTAATATGAGTGTTCATGTTTTCCACTGCAGATTCCAAAATGGGTTTAATAAATGATTTATTAAATTTAAATTAGAGATGGACCCCAAACAGTGTTGTATGGAGCCTCCCAATTCTGTGGGTGCACTCCTTCCCCTTCACTACCTTGTTCTCCTTCCTCTGCTGAGGGGGCACAACAACAGCATCCCTAACACTGCACCCCTAATCCCAGCCTGTGGGTAGAGATGGAGAGTAAACCTGTCCCTATTCACCTAGCAGCAACAGCTCCTGGCCCATGAGGGGTAGCCAGTTCCTCACTGTGGGGTGAGTACAGGGTGGGCTTGCTCTCCAGGTAGGCTCACTCTCCAGTCCTGCCCCCGTCCCCAGAGAGTCTCCCCTCCTCACCCAGGCTGTATTAGCGTTATGGGACGTGGGCTGAGGGTGCTGCTACAATGTTTGTTCCCTCCCGGTTACAATGCCCAGAGCAGGGAACCAGGCCCAGCCCCGTGGGCCAGGAGCTGCTGTTGTGCATTTTCGGTGGGTGCAAAAATTCTGATCCAGTTCCAGATTTCAAGTGCTCCAAAGTTTGTGTTGATGGGATCCAGAGTATGGGTTTGGGGCCACCTCTAATTGCAGCTTGCTAAATACCATCTGCTATGCTTGCTTTTCTCTTTAACTGACATAGGAACTAACCATGAAGCTCTGAAATTGCTGCATATGATTCTGCTCCTTCTTATACTCCACCTTTCTTATACATAGACTTCTGTACAGCTTGAGAGAGGCCACCACATAACACAATTCCCAAGAGAGGAATCACACCAGTGCCAAGTTATGAGACACATAAACACACTGTGTGCAAAAAGAAAAGGAGTACTTGTGGCACCTTAGAGACTAACAAATTTATTTGAGCATAAGCTTTCGTGAGCTACAGCTCACTCCATCGGATGCATAGCTCATGAAAGCTTATGTTCAAATAAATTTGTTAGTCTCTAAGGTGCCACAAGTAGAATCATAGAATCATAGAATATCAGGGTTGGAAGGGACCCCAGAAGGTCATCTAGTCCAACCCCCTGCTCAAAGCAGGACCAATTCCCAGTTAAATCATCCCAGCCAGGGCTTTGTCAAGCCTGACCTTAAAAACCTCTAAGGAAGGAGATTCTACCACCTCCCTAGGTAACGCATTCCAGTGTTTCACCACCCTCTTAGTGAAAAAGTTTTTCCTAATATCCAATCTAAACCTCCCCCACTGCAACTTGAAAAGTACTCCTTTTCTTTTTGCGAATACAGACTAACACGGCTGCTACTCTGAACGCTGTATGCAGTCCTTCCTCTGTGCAATGTACATCTTCCCACCAACTGCAAATTTCTTTAAGGACGTGAGTTGGTAGAATATATTCCTCACCTGGCACAACGAGGGGGTGGAAACTTGATTTAGGATTCCTACTACAGGCTAGACAGTAAACCACAAGCTTTTGGCAGAAGTGTACTAAATGGGTGAATTTCCCCTCCCCAGCTCAAATATCAGCACCTTCTGGAGCAGAATATGGTCATCATTCTGCTTACTGTGGTCTCTGGTAGCCTAAGGAATGAAAGGATCCTGGGGTACCTCCAGCTTGGCAACACAATTCCTAGCAGCTGTGTTTTGGGAACACTGTTCACTCTAGGTGGTATCCAGTGAAGAGGGGATCTGCTGGAAAAATTGTGGCACCGGGAGGCACAATTCCTATGGGGATTTTCAGGGAGCAAGATGCAGAGAGGCTCTTGTTAGAACCTTATGCAAGTGGTGCACGTGCTCTTCTCACTGGCCATGCAGAGGCTAATGCAGAAGGACTGGCGTTGCCCTTTGCACTTATGGTGTGCAAGGACCAAAACGATGTCTGACCCATGCAAAAAGTGGGGTGAAGGCTAATTGTATCATTTTCCTCCCTCTCATGCCTTGTGCTCTTGTTCCAATCTCACCCACAGCTGCAATGGGGCTAAAACATTGTTGTTCAGTTTGTTCACCTACTTGTTTAAGCCCCATCTGTATTCCCTTACACTGAGCGGGCTATTTTCGTTTTTCTGAATGCTACCTGTGTGAGGCAGCTGTAAACGTTTGCTGTTAATATTGCTTTAATCAGTTAAAGAAATGAAGTGTGGTAACAATTGGCCGCGGTCCTCTGAAAAGTTATGCTGCTTCCATAGAGCATGTGTCTACTTGTTTACATAGCTTCTTCCAGTTCTCAGTACATCCTCATCCTTATATGGGCATATTGGCTGAGTGAAGTGCTTATAATGGGGATGATTCTTAACAGGTGTTATTCAGTATCCATAATAACAATGGTTTTGAATTTATGTGATCTCTTCCCTCCCCAGCTTCTTGCTGGGAGTTGCTCAAATCCCCCAATCACCTGATCATGGTAGTGGGCAGCTCCCATCCACTGTCATATCAGAGGGGCTTATCTGACCCTTCCTTCTCTCCTCTTTAAATTCTCCAGTGATTTGGGGAAGAAATCTTCCACCCAGTGGAGCCATCATAACAGAACTATTAGCAAAGGTGATGCTAACTTTCTGTTATAAGCCACTTTAAGTATCTGCTCTTCTGACCTGACTATCAGTCAGCCAGGGCAGCATACACTGAACATGTACCCCTGATATTTTCTATACCCTGAATGTCACAACCAATAAATTAAGCTGTCATATAAGGTGAAATCCCAAGAGGCTTAAATAGACCAGCCTTGATTGTTGTGAAACTTGGAAGGTTTCTGGAGCATCCACAGACTATGCCGCTTTGCTGATAGTTAAAATATGGAGAGGGTCTATGCATAAATAGAATAATTAGGAGACTTATCCAATGCCCTTTTAAGGCCTTGGGTAGAATCTCATTAACTTCAACGGATCCAGCTCCTAGGTAAGCTACCTGTCTGAAAAAACATATGTATCCAAAACAAGTCTCATTTGAGAAATGAATCATTCCTCTAACTGAGCTTTTCCATGTAAATGTACAAAATTCAGGCAAGTATTCTATAAAGTCATATTCTCTTTGCCTGTCTGTATAGAGGTCACTAATATCTTGTATCATCTAAGTTCCTCTCTGTCACTTTATTGTGCATCCATAACCATCCTTTTGGAGTGCAATATTGTATAGCCACATTCTTCAGCTCCTAATAGTCTAGGAGGAGTTTGTGCATTTAGGATGACTACATTCTATTAAAATATAAGGTAACATCTCACAAATACCAACATTTCAAATAAGTACAACATGCTTCTTGTTCTGCATTGAACTCAGATAGAATGATATGGTCACTGGATAGGTCTTTGAAAAGTCTACATATATGTTGGGATAATAGGAAGGCAGGAAAAATTGCTTTGGCATTCTCATAGATTTGAGCCATGTCAGGCATGAAATAAAAATTCAAAGTCGGGGGGTAAAGTCTCTAGCTTCCCCTCCTCCGTTCTGACACTTCAGCAACAACTGCACAACTCCATTCCCAGAGAGTAATAAAAGCAGCAAGTTGTTAGCAAATAATAAAGAGACGCTGCTTTCTATAAAAGACTGAATATTAGCTCACAATCTTGAATATCTGTCACCACATCATCTGTCTTGCTTGAGCACCAAGACACAGTTAGTGGGTAATAAATGTCCTCTTACTGAAAGAGAATGAATACCCCGTATACCAAACTGTCATAGAATTTTCTGCTTCATGCAACATTTTATTATGTTAAGTTAGTCTAGATAGTTTTCACCAGAGGTTGTTTATTTAACCTCTGCTTCATGATATATTTGTCAACCTGATTACATATTCCATGAATTCTGCTTCAGCCAGAAAACATGAAAAATGGCATTGATAAATCAAAATTTTATTCCCCCCACCTTTTCTAATAATTAATCTTCATCCTTTCCCCAGGCTTCTCACACCTCTATTAGGTGGCGAAAAAGGATGGCTGCAAATCCATTTCAGGATTTCTTTGAGCCAAGCCAGGACACAACCATTTAAACATTGTTGTCTCCTGGCTAAGCCATACCAAAGTAATTTTCATGGATGTAATTTGTTTGCATGTGTGATGTGAGTTTTTCATTGCCACCCTATCAAATACACGAAGACTAGATCAGTAGTAGCAATACCATACCACGATTACTTCAGCAAAAATATAAATAAATAAAAATATTCAGAGCCCAGCAAGACTTTTGAGAGAAATGCAACAAAAACATGTAGTAGTGGTATATTTCGGGTTCAAAATTAGGTGGAACTCTTCACCCCTAAACACTTCACGAACTTAGCTGAGGTCCTCCCACAAACAGAGAGACTTTTAGACCTGCTTTTTGTTGATCCCAATGCCTGTCCTGGGGTGGGGTGCGGGAATGTGATGGCAGCTCTGAACAACCAGTGACCTTTAGAGAAAAATCAGTTACACGCTGTTTAGACTATCTCTATGCTGCAGTCGGGTGATGGCTGCATGTGTAAATATACCCGAGCTAGCTTTCATCTAGCTTGATCATTGCTAGCTTGAGTAATGATAGTAGTAAAGCTGTGGCAGCACAAGTAGGGGCTGCTTGAGCATGTATCTAGGTTCCTGGGCAGGTGGGGCTAGCCCCCCATGCTGCCACAGTTTCACTGCTATTGTTACTCAGGATAGATCAAAGCTAGACTGGGCATGTCTATGTGTGCTGCAATCACACAGCCTGATTGCAGAACACACATACCTATAGAGATTAGTCTACGGTTGATGTGTTTGTTCCCATGGAAAGTGTATCCACCCAAGGAAACGGCTTGAGACTTTTTTTTTTTTTTTAAACAATGAAAGCTGAAAATGTAAATGAGAATTTCAAGGGCCCCAGATGTAAACTGTGGCCCATGGCACCAAGCTGCATGATCCCAAAAGGTAGTCCTGGAGTAAAACCAGATAAATTGGGGCTTGTCTTCACTGAAGTGTTAGCTTGAGGTATAACTCGAATGTTGCTCCAACCCAACACCTGTGCATACACACAGCTCTCCAGCTCAAGCTTAATACACAGCCTATATGTCCTGTCAGGGTTCATGGGTTACTATTATTTATTATGTGTATTACCACAATGCCTATGAGCCCCAGTCATGGACCAGGACCCCATTGTGTGAGGTGCTGTACAAACACAGAGTAAAAAGACAGCTCCTGCCCCAACGAGCTTACAATCCAAGTATAAGACAAGTGATCTCAGATGGATACAGCCGGCCAGAAGGGATGTACAGGGAAAATGCTGATATAATATGGGTCAGCATGGGGGTAGCTTGTGATCTCTGGACACCAGCAGCTGAACAGTTGTTTTTTTGCAGGCATCACGGCAAAGGAGAGTTTTGAGGGGAGCTTTGCAGTAGGATAATGAACAAGTTGCGGTTGTTTACAGGGAGAGCATCCCAAGCGCATGGGGCAGCCTGGGAGAAGGGACAAAGGTGCTTGTTTGAAAATTTAACAAGTGGACAATGGAGGCTGGCATCATAGGCTGACTGGAGGCGAGGGCTGACAGCTCAGCAATGATTAAGAAATGATAGGTAGGGCGGGAATTGGCCATGAAGGGCCTTGAAAGTGAATGCAAATAGCTTATGTTTGATGTGAGAGAGAAGGGGGAATGCTGCTGATGCTGAAGCTAGTAATGCAGTGTGAATTAGCGCCACAGAGTAGCTACATCCCATCTCTCTGTGCTGCTCAAGTATTATTGTACAGTGTGGCTACACTCACTCAAGCTAGGCTAATTCAAGAGGAGTTAACTCAACTGTAGATTAGTTGAGCAAAATCTGCACTGAAGACGTATCTCAGTAAAATCAGGTCATTCTGATTACTGTCCTACTTTTCCCCTTTGCCACTTCAGCTCTACCATTATTTTAGCAGCCGGTATTAGTAATGCTTTATATAATTGAAAAACTAAAAAGAAAAGGATACCGATGTTCGAGGGAACAAAGCTACTGCAGGGATTTCTAATTAAGGTGCCAAAAACCTTTTGGTGTTCATTCAGGGGAATTTACATTCTAGTTGAATTGAAGGAATACTAGATAAACAAAACTTTCCAGAGGAAAATGATGATCATAGTGCAGAAAATGCAAAGGGTAGACCTGGACACAAATGACATTTTAACATCTGGCCTCCATTCTCTCCTGATTCAAATCCCTCCTCAATGTCCATAGAAGTAATGAATGAATAATTAGCAGATGAAGAGGGGGAAAATATATCTAAGGTGACTCCTTCCTCTGGATCTCCCAGTGCATCTTGTTGTTCTGTGTCTGTCTTCTAAATGGTAGCCTGTGTGGGGCAGTGACTGTCTTGCACAGCATTGATCACAATATCAGCTCTTGACAAATAATAAAAATAGTGTCCACTCAGAGGAACATAACAATCCATTATTCCAGTAATCAAGTCTGCAGATAAAGTTCAATGTTAAGAGAAGTGCTTGCCGTGTCAGAGGTGGATAGACTACTTGGACACATTATAAATAGATAAGCCCCATGCCTAGATTTGAGAAAGTTAAGACATTAGGAAGTACAGGGTCCTAAATCCATTCCAGAATTAGAAGAGAATTGTAGGTTTCATTCAGCACCTAAGCAAATATATACCAGTCCTTCCAGAAATACTGCAGTCTGAAAAGTGACAGCTCCTGGTGTGGAAGCAAGACACAAAAATAGGCAGACAACAGAAAGAACAAACTCTTCTCCAAAGCCCCAATACTTCTATGCCAGTAAAGAGAGTATTATGATGATGGTCAGCTGAAATCCATTGCATATCATTCCAGGATATATAGTAATGCTATGCCTCCTTATATTGCTGTCTGAGCATATGAAAAAAAAACCAAAACTTTAAACTTTTCACTAACCACTAAATGTTTGTACACCTGATAAATAGCAGAGACTCATATGCCAGTAAGATGTCAAAACTACTGCTGTGCATGGTGTGGTACAATCTGAGGTCAGACTGTGTGCTTGGTAAGGTCTGGCTGATACCATGAAATTTGCCAGTGACTGAGGAAATAGAGCCTTGAAAGAGCTGTGCAAACCACGAAGGCAATGCTGACGTATTGTTACGCTGTCAGACAGATGCCTGATTAGCTGTCCAGAGAGTGTCATAATACATGGAAAAGTCCTGGCCTAAATATGTTAAAATGTACATAAGAACTTCTTAGAAATAAGTTTCAGAGTAACAGCCGTGTTAGTCTGTATTCGCAAAAAGAAAAGGAGTACTTGTGGCACCTTAGAGACTAACCAATTTATTAGAGCATAAGCTTTCGTGAGCTACAGCTCACTTCCTCAGATGCATATCGTGGAAACTGCAGCAGGCTTTATATATACACAGAGAATATGAAACAATACCTCCTCCTACCCCACTGTCCTGCTGGTAATAGCTTATCTAAAGTGATCATCAGGTGGGCCATTTCCAGCACAAATCCAGGTTTTCTCACCCTCCACCCCCCCACACAAATTCACTCTTCTGCTGGTGATAGCCCATCCAAAGTGACAACTCTTTACACAATGTGCATGACAATCAAGTTGGGCTATTTCCTGCACAAATCCAGGTTTTCTCACATCCCCCCCACCCCCATACACACACAAACTCACTCTCCTGCTGGTAAAAAAAACCCCAGAGAATATGAAACAATACCACCTGATGATCACTTTAGATAAGCTATTACCAGCAGGACAGTGGGGTAGGAGGAGGTATTGTTTCATATTCTCTGTGTATATATAAAGCCTGCTGCAGTTTCCACGATATGCATCTGAGGAAGTGAGCTGTAGCTCACGAAAGCTTATGCTCTAATAAATTGGTTAGTCTCTAAGGTGCCACAAGTACTCCTTTTCTTTTTTAGAAATAAGTGTTATAGGAAAAGAAGGGTTTTGGTGAAGGCACTAAACAGACTTGGGAAAGCCTGGGTTCAGTTCCTGGCTCTGGCACAGACTTCCTGGGTAACCTCATGCTAGTCACTTAAACGTCCAATGCCTCAGATCCCTATGATAGAAATGCTCCCTTTCTCCAAACCTTTATCTGTCTTGTCTGTTTACATTGCAGGCTTGAAGCAGAGGCCATCTGCTGCCACATGTTTGTATAGTACCTAGTGCAATGGGGCCTCTGTCTGGGGTGGGCATTGTAGGCAATAGTAACAATAATAAACATTTCACTAGACTTACTTTTTATACTTTACTCAGCTTGAACAATGAATACAGTTGCACATTTTGTAATTAGTTTCAGTTTCCTTATACACTAGCAAAACTCTGCAACATTTTAGTTGCAAATCTAGCTGTGGCAATGGGACCACTTATATAAACCTTTCCTTCTTTCTGCACTTTGATCTAACTCTTATCTAGAACTCCTATGGCAAAAGCCTATTGAATTTAATATAAAGTAAGCAATTTCAGTAGAAGTATTAAACCAACCCCCAGAATTCTATTAATTGCTTTAGGATAGAGTAAAATTCTATAGAAATCCAGTAACTGCTAACACGGGAACACGAACTTTCAGTTCTTTCCAACGGGTCTTCAAGTATGTACTGTAAACATTCCCCATTATGACTCTCATAAGCACTTCTCATTCTCTCTCCATTGTTCAAACATTTAACCTTCTCTAACTGGGATAATGTTACCAAATATTGACTTAATGCACTATTAAACAAAGTATCCAAAGCACTTTAAACAAAGAGAGAAAACACAATAACTTATCTCAGTGGCTCTCAACCTTTCCAGACTACTGTACCCCTTCCAGGAGTCTGATTTGTCCTGTGTATCACCAAGTTACACCTCACTTTAAAACTACTTGCTTACAAAATCAGACATAACAATCCAAAAGTGTCATAGAACACTATTACTGAATTGCTGACTTTCTCATTTTTACCATATAATTATAAAAATAAATCAATTGGAATATAAATATTGTACTTACGTTTTCAGTGTATAGAGCAGTATAAACAAGTCATTGTCTGTATGAAATTTTAGTTTGTACTGACTTTGCTAATGCTTTTTATGTAGGCAGTTGTAAAACTAAGCAAATATCTAGATGAGTTGCTGTACCCTCTGGAAGACCTCTGTGTACCCCCAGGGGAATGTGTATCCCTGTTGAGAACAACTGACCTATCTGAATTGAGGATTCAGGTAGATTGTGATTCTCTATGTTAAATGAGATTATTCTGGTCTCCCCACACTTGTATGTCTCTATGATGGTCTGGTTTTCCTGACCACTTTTCTGGTTTTGGTCACAGGACTTGAAGAATAATCAGTTACAGTCAGTCCTCTAATGATTATGAGACATTTGCAAAACTGTCTGTATGGCTGGTTCTGTCTTTTAGTTCTAGTGTAGTGGGGGCCAATTATCTCATTAGTTATAAATTAAACTAACCTGATTAAATTATCTGATTAAAGCCAATGGCAGTTGCATATACATGTGTCCCACAACAGGGGTAAGTGTCCACTAACTCATTTGGCTACTTTCACACAGCATAGACAGTTCCCTGGCCACATTCCTTTTATCAAAGAGAAATTTTTAATGCATCTTTGTCAGCCTATTTGATTTTTTTTTTTTTTTTTTTTTTTTTTTAGGTCTGGCTATCTAGGAAATAATTTACGTTCCCAAGCAGCATTTGAGCACATCTCCAGTTGTTTCAACATCCACTGCAACTGATCGGGGGTTGCACATTAGGGTATATTTTTGGAGTGGTGCTATAAATAAGCAAAGCTAGCTTGTTTCAGAAAATTTTTCAGACTGTACATTCCTCTGAGCCTCCCCATTAGTCTGAGGATAGCATAGCCCAATTCCAATGTGTCAAAAACGTATACTTGTCCATAAATTAAATGTTTTCTTCCCTGTCAAATAGTGGGCCTCCAACTGTGATATTTTCATCTGGACTGTTTCACTTGATCAACGTATTCTTTGGCTGTGTTATGACACTTGAGCTGTAAGTGTGTGATCTCTTAATAGTTGGCTAAGTAGCCAACTGCAACCAAGTACCTTCTTCCTTTATCTCACAGACATCAGTCTCTACTTTCTTAAGGATCTGGGTGGTTATTAATGGTCACTTATGTTGGGTTACTTGACAAAACTCACAACTGGCTATAATCATCTAATAAATGTTTTCCAGTCCCTGGCCGTGAAATAGACACCTTTGCTTCATAACACTTAGTAGTACCCAAATACCCATCTTGAGGTCTCAGAAAAAGATAATTGTGATGCATTTCTGTTGGGGGAAATGATCTAATCTCAAAATAACTTTAAAATTATTTCAGTATTAATCTAGTGTAGCACTAGTAAGGCAATCCGTGTTGATTAGTAATAATAGTCATCATACTTATTATGGTAGTGCCTATAGACCAAATAAGAATAGGGCTCCATTGTGCTAGGCACTGCACAAACAGAGTAGTAGATGACCCAATCCCAAAGAACTGACACTCTAAGTAGACAAGAGAGGCACTGGGTGCGGGGGAAGGGCTATAACACAAAAGCAGAATGAACAATGTGAAGGCAGCAACTATTATGCTATTTCCACAATTATTGTTTTGGTTGGGGCAGGGTTGTTAGGAGGAGATAAAGTAAATGGAAAGAAAGGGGAGGGGACAGGGAAAGAAGAGGGGCAGGTGTGGAGTGAAGCTGAGGTGAAGAGACTGAGGGAGGGGGAGGTTTGGAGCAAGCAGCCAATCAGCAAGGGGCAGAGAAAGTCCACTCAAAAACTGTAGACAGTTCTCCAAATGTCCAGCTCTCCCTGTTCTGCTGCTTCTGGACTCCATTGACATCTCTGGCTGGCTCTTCTCTGCAGTTCTCCCCCAAAGCCACATTGGGTACTTGGGAGGGAGGGAGGGAAAGGAGGCACCACCTGGCTCCCAGTGCCCCTGGATTAGCAAGGTGTGTGCAGGGTTCTCCCCTACTCAGCGCTAGGTCCAGGGGGTGCTGTGTGTGTTGTTTTAATAGATATAAAATCTGACATTGTCTGTTTAAGCCATACACACAATTGTTCCAACACTAGAGGGGACTGTCAGAAGTCAATAAATTGTCTTAAGTGTACAGCATTCTTCCCACAGGCTGCAGTGGTCCCTTAACTCTGTTGTTTTCATTTGGCATGAGGTGATCAAAAATTAATTTTCAGAAGGGTAAGGTAAATTGTATTACTCTTTATGTATATAAAGAAACAATTAGTTTATTTCAAGGCAAAATGTTATTAAATCAGAGTATATTTCCACTCTAGGCTGCTGGAAAGTGCCAGTGTTTATCTTTGCTGAAATGTTATATTGTTGTATTCTGAGACACATGGAACTTTGAACCCACCTTTCCTGTGTCTTGCACCTGGCAGATGATTTGCAATGGTAATTTGCCACCAGGCCAAGATGACTTTTCATTGGAACAAGCTGTACAACTGCTTCAGGCTTACCTAGTGGAAACAGATGGATTTATCATGCATTGGTCATGTAAAGTCAAGGTAAAATTTTAGTGTACATGGTTAGAGTAACCAGAGTCTTCTACCTTTCTTAAGTATGAAGGCTGCCATCTGCTTAGACATTATGGAAATTGGATAGGCCTACTTATTCTTCCTGCATTTTGTTTGTTTTGCTAGCTAGTCCAGCTTTGATACAGATAATCATTTATTCATAGATTAATAGATCTTAAAGCCAGAAGGGACCATTCTGATCATCTAGTCTGACCTTCTGCACAATTGGACTTGGAAGAATGTAACTTTTCAAATATAATTTTGACAGATATCAGTTTAAGTATTTTTTAAATCATCAATTTAAATGTTCACTGTTGTGCAAAATTATGGGTTTTAAGCATTTTCTCATCTTTATATGTTTATATTTTCACAGTTGAAGGAAATTATAGGAGTGTTAGACCATTCTTTTTTAATGACAGTAGATGTTGAGATTCAAACAGTTAAAGTGTTTTAACCATTCAAATACCAATTGTCAACATTCCATGTCAAAACATGCATAATACAGACCATAAAATGTCATCTAGTGTACTCTGCAACAAGCCTATGATTTCTGGCTGAGTTACATCATCTTGTCTTGAAAGACATCCAATCTTCATATTAAAAAACCTCACCACATCCAGAGGTAAGTTGTTCCAATAGTTAATTACCTTCACTGTTAAAAATTGGCACTTTATTTCTAGTTTGAATTTTGTCTAGCTTCATCTTCCACTTATTGGCTTTCATTATTCCTTATTCTGTTGGATTAACAAGACATCTATTATCAGACTATATAGTCGGGACTCCCCCTCAGTCAGGAATCAGTGCATTGGATAATAGGAGACTTTAAAACTCGAAGGTTTTCGATCCCACAGACCAGATTTCGAGGGCATTAAACAAAATAGTACATGATTGGGTCTTCTTTGCTTGCAAAGGGACAGCACCTTGCAGGGTTGAAGTCCATGTGAGTGCCAAGTGCCCAGCATCTTTGAACATCAGGTTCTTGTATATGTGTGAAAGTTTGATATAGGAACCTTACTTTAGGCCCTCACTTTTAAAAAGCTTGACCTGATCCTGCAACTGTATGTGTAACAGGACCCTTGGGCCCATTGACTTCAGTGGACTTTATTCATGTGCGTGTGTCCACCTGCACAGCTCTGATTGCAGTATTGCGGCAATGGGAGGAAGTAGATCTATGGGCATGGAAGAATCTAAGAGACATTCTAATTAAAGTGAAACAGATCACAGTTCCTGTGGAAAAGAAGAAAGCAAAGGCCCAGGAAATTGCCAAGGTGGCCTAATAAGGGACTATTCAAAGAAAGATGGGGTCTCATCCTTTGCCCCCAAAATATATTTTTCTGGAAAAGAGTAGTAGGGAGGGAACCGAATAAGAATATTAAGATTTGGCTAAGCCTTGCTGGGAAAGGGATAAAGAACAGCAAAGAAGCATATTAAGTTAACACTAGCCAAAGGGTTAAATGTAACAGAAATGTTCACCAGGAATATTTCATCAATACTATCAGAGAAAATCAGGAACTGTGAAGAAAGCAAACAAAATAGGGGATGCGATTAATGTCCACTAGAAGATCAAACACTGAAAAATTCATGCCAGCTAAAGAATTAAACACCCACAAAGGTTTGGCTCCAGGGGGATTGGTTTGACCCATTACAGACTGGTTGTGAAATTTAGATCCAGAGTTGGATTTAGATTCCAAGCTGTCCTGAAATGAGGAGTATATAGCCCTACTTCTATTTTTCCTTTTAAATCTGTTTTAACAGGAAAAATAAAGAGAAGCAGCTTGGACAATTAAGACTAATGAAAAGCTTGTTAAAATAGCTACCGATAAAAAGGAAGCAAGGGAATACTTGGGAAATGTTAACGTACACAGAACAGCAAGAAAAGGCAAACATAGGCTGAATATCATGGAAAAATATCCTGGCAGTGAGATATACAGGACTGTAGGGAAGTGGAAGGAGCCCCATTGCTTGTGACATTTAAAACTAGACTGGACAGAGCACTACAAAATGTACTGCAGGGAACAATTTTTTTATTGGCTGGGGCATTGATTGGATGACTCAATAGATCTTTTCCATATCTGATTTCTATTACTCTAGGATTCCCAGCTGTCTTTTGCCTCCAAAACTCATCCAGTCTCTGGTTTCTTTCCTTAATATTGACTAATAGCACTTTACCAGTGCCCGTTCACACTTCACTTAAGTTTTTATTAATATTAAAATAAATAAATTGGCAGCTGATTAAAGCTTTCCATTTAGTGTTCCTTGTAAAAAAGAGAAAGTCAAAATGTCTGAAAGTGCAGCTGAAGCATTACTGAAAGCTCCACCTAGGCAAATGCTACTGAGTTTTAAACCCCCCACCCCCCGTCTGTTAAATAAATTAAACTGTAGTCTCTGGTTGGCTTAGAGGACTTATAATTAGATATGAACTCTCACTTCTAGGTCATCTATTGGTCTGTCTTCATGATCAAAGTTTACTACCATATGGCAGTTGTTTAGCCTATATTCTATGTAAAATGAACTGGTTTCAGTTCTAGTTATATACTTTTTATAATTTGTACTTCTGGAGTGTACTTCATCTCTTGATTAAAGCCTATTTCAAACCTGTCTTATTCAAGCCTGTTTTATTGCCTTCAAGAGAGAAAAATACTCATTTTTAAAAACATATTCTTAAAGTGTGGATGGTTGAACCTCAAAAGGTAGAGCTTGGGGTCTGTGGGGCAACCATCCAAACTATCTGAGCCTCTAGAGTATACAAGTTTTGGATAGCAATCTTGTGAGAACAAGATTTCTAATGAATTTTCCAGCACTTCTGTTTCTGGTCCCAACTGGAAATGCCATGAGAGCATCCGCTGTTGTGGGAACTCAGGTTCCTCAGTTCTCTTCCTGACGAGAACTTGGAAGTGGAAAAACAGGTATCCAAAAATTTCAAAAAAGGTTTTGATTTGCACTTGGCTGTAAGAGCAGGTGAAGATTGGGACTTGGGATGGATTCTTATTTTATTAAATAAAATACCCCTATATTGACACTACAATAAAACATTCTTAAATATGTAGCAGGTGCCTATGTGCACTGTTGGATGACTCCGTTGTGGATGTTGAGCTGTGTTTGCAGCTCTTGCATTCACATTTTAGTGCCTGGCTTTTATAGTGTACCTTTGACTGACATGTTAGCAACCCAAATGCACCCAGAGTACATTAGGATGAATGGGTCCTCTAGTATGCTTCCGAGTCTAACTATCTTCTCTGATAGGTGAATTTCATCTTGGATGAAATATGTCCAAGGGTGGGGATTCCAATCCTTTTTGTTATGATGTGAAAGATTTGCAAGTTCAAAACTCAAGTTTGTAAAAACTAGTATTCTCTTTATAAAATATGCCATGTGTAAATGCAAATACCAAACCCACACAAACTGGAAAAAACAAGCAGAGTTTGCATGTCTGAGGCTTCAAGATTTTCCAATCCATTACAATGGCACTTGTTCTAAATACAATGAGGGGCTGTTAACCCCTCAGTAGAACTTGAAGCTAAGTAAATGTGTAAGTAAACCCACATACATCTGGATTCTGATTAAGACTGATCATAAGGAACAGGAGACATCATGAAAAAGTGGAGTACATTTTGCAGTGGGGAGGAGTTGAGGATGCCTGACCACAGGCTAAAGAGTAGAACACAGTGGAGATTGAACTGGGAGAGCTAGATTAAAGATAAGATATTATGTTTGGATCAAAAGGATATTTGGGTTAGAAAACTGGAGAAGAATCAAGCTGGAGGCAGTTGTCTGGGGAAAGGAGAATATAGTTTGACATACGCTTGTAGGGGAATGGAAAAAATAACGTAATTTATTGTATTTGTTCCTATTTTTTATATTAACCATTCTAAATTTTAAAATTTCATGAGTTATTTGGATACCTTTTTAAAAAATAAACTCACAGTTTGATGTGCCAAATAGTCTTGGACTGAGTTACTAAGAAAACGTCCGTGTTCAATAGTCTTCAAAATATCTCACCACCTATGTATAGTCTATTGATTGGACATTAAACTGTTGCATAACCCTCCAGTTATTTGGGGTAAAAAGGAAAGTTTTCCCATAAGTGCCTATTACAGGGGTTCTTACCCTTTTTTCTAAAGTGGTACTGTCCACTGTTGGAAGCAAGATACTGGCCTGTATGTATTCTTATCAGTGTAAGTAATCCATGCATTGCATGAAATATTTGTCCAAGAAGACACCATGTTCGTTTTATGGCATTTATATTTGGCAGATTTTACCGGTGGAAAATAAGTTTTCAAGTTGCATCTGATTAAATTATCGAAGCAGAAGCGTGTATCCTGTCAGCAGCTTCAGCATAACTTGCTGTTGACTTTAATGGCAGTTCTGAATGTGGACTGAAGATAGCACATGGCCCTCTACAAGGTAGTTTTTACATGGAGGTATCTTACACGACAGCCATGTGCACTGGCAACAGCACCAGGCTAAGTAGAAAAAATAACATTGCTGTTGTAAGAGGTACAGTAATGGGTCTTAGTTCATAGTGCAGTCATCCCACACGGTTATATTTATGTTTTAATTGTAACTTTAGAAATCGTAAGTAGGAAAGAATGTTCCTATTTAAAGACCACAAGCAGGGAACGGTTGATGGAAAGGAAGAGGAGCTGAAGTGACATGATAAACATGGAGTTGACCTTCATGAATTAAAAGATATGTTATGAAGGATAAGCAAGAAAAGAGATGTACAGTTTGCTTCTATAGAAACCAGGCTTTGCATTCATTGGTATGCAGCAAACCTTCTTCCATTTACACCTGTCTTACACCAGTAATGCCTGAACCTGCACTGGCTGTGAGTGAGGTGACTCAAGGCCACGCACAGTGAATAAAAGGACTGAGACCTGTGCTTTAAGGTTAGCAAGATGTGTTTGCTCACTCCATCCATATCATTGTTGTCTGTGAGTAGTAGATTTAGAAAATCCCAAGTGTGAACTTAAACTGCTATATATGGATGAGTGTATTGGATAGTCATATTTCCACATTGGTACACTCCATTTTTATCTATCACTCTGTTACATAGATTTAGAAGTGGAAAAACAAACGTCTGCCATCTGCTCTGTTATTTACGATGATTTCTCTAATTAGGTCCAATTAACTTGCTGTCGATGATTAAATGTAATGGGTAATAATAACTTGGCTTCATCATTACCATCATTATTATTAGCTCATTGATTGCAATAATTTAAAAAATTGCCCATCAGAATAAAATATGTTTAGCACCTGGTTTGTCTTCAGGAACATCTGCTCTAAATGTGTGATATATGTGGAATTTAATGTCTCTTGATCTGAAAAGGAAGCAAATAATCCTTACTTTGGAGTCTGTGCTGGCACGAATTTATCATTGGATATGAAGATCAAATAAAAAATCAATCTAAAATTTGCTGCTAGATTTGCAGAACTGTCAAAAAGGAATGGAGCTGTAGTATATTCACCATCTTGAGGTTTTTTTGTGTAGTGGGTTAAGAGTCCTGTTCAGATTATTTGAATATATGTGCCTGTGTCTTGCAATCAAATGTGCACATAGATGAACTAACACTACATACTTAGAGAAACACAGATCCTAACGATCTCTTACAGATAGATAGTTGCTTGTCCATAGACAGCAGCTTCCCTTCTGAATCCTCTGGCGTGGCTCACTTGTCTTTCCTTGGAGACTTGCATACAAGTCTAATATTGATTGGTTGCACACAGGTCATGCAGGTCCCATCTCACTTCCCTGTACATAGAATGCAGTAAACCCAAGTGTGATATTCATTTCCCTTATGATCTTAAGCATGCAGGTCTAATCCCCATGTCTTTCCCCTGCGGATGGCTGTTAGCACATATTCTGTTATCTGGTTCCTTACTCACATACAAACTAGGTGCCATTTGTCTACACTGAACTGTATTTGTTCTCTACTATATTTGCCATGTGCTGTTAGATCAAGTGTTGTGTTACTTGCAGTCACTGTAATGCAATTCTGGTTTTTCCCACAACCATATGGAAATGCCATGCAATAAATACTGTCTGGAACAGCTCACAACAGACACTGTTAAGACAGCTAATGATTCTTCAAACTTTAAGAATGTCAACTAGCTCCCCTTCCCACACAATCTTTCCTTGAGCATTATGAATAAAAGGAATCTAATTCTGTCCTGATTTACACTCCCCAGAGGAATCAAAGGGTATGTAAATCAGGACAAACTTTGGATATATTATATATTGAAAGGATATAATTGTTTTGAGTGCTTTTAAATTTCCCCTTAGAAATAATCAGGAGCAGGATCTTATTTTCATTAACACCTAAAAACAAAACAACAAATCTCAATTCCTGAAAACTAGAAAATTTGGAGACAGCTAATAAAAAGTCTGGCTGTTATTTACACACTAACCCTCTGCTTCTTTGGCTTGCCAAATTTGAGAAGGATTAATTCTGTTTGAGTATTTCTGTGTCTACAAATGTTTGAACCACACTTTTTAAAAAAAACTCTAGCTCAGTCTTGGAAGAACAAGTAAGGCTTTGGCTGGTCTCACCCCTGTTCTACCATTTCATTGCCCATTTTCTCAGATTTTGACATCTGGAATGTAAATTAGATTTTTTTTTAAATTGCGTTTTATCAAATTTTCATTATTTGGCTATATAATAACATGCAGATTGGTAAAGTAATGCTTATTCTGGGTGATTATTTCACTGGGTAAGTGGCGTAATGTCTTCAGGAAATTTAGCAGTCTAGCCCTTCAAACCCCTCCTTTTTTTCCCCTGTGGTTGTTCCTAAGAAATACTGAACCACTGGAAGCTTCTGCGTGTTATTTCACTGCTTTCTTTAACATGAAATGTAAAATATTTCTCAGCAGACATGCTGATTAGTTTGTCTCTAGATACTGACTTAAAATCCTTACAAGACTATTGTGAGATTAATAGGTGTTATCTTCCACATTTCACAGGTTGGGAAACTGAGGCACGGAAAGTCCATGATTTGCCCAACTCAGGAGTTCCTGACTTCTAATCTTGTGCTAATACTGTCACAAGTTTTACTTTCTATATAATGGACCAGATTCTTAGCTACTGTAAATCAGCCAATGGAGATATGCTACCACAGGGGAGGATCTTGTCCAATAAGTTTAAGAATTCCCTGACGTTTACTTTGCCGTGTCTTCTTTTTGTTAGTAGATGTAGGGTGTTTTAAAAACAGCACAATCCTCATGCAAATCCTGCTGAAAGAAGGAGAGTCACCTCACAGTTACCCACTTACTCCTCCTGCTCCTTGTCGCTGCCTCCTCCAGAAACCCAGAGATCAAATAACCAGATGTAGAAATAAAATGTGGGTCTCTTTTACAGTAGTGCAGAGTAGCAACTACAAGGTCAACAGCCAGTCCTTACTGTCTGCACTCTTTGGGCCTGATTCTCTTCTTACACTGTTGCAAATCAGGTGTAATGCCATTGAAAACATTTGACTTACACCAGTGCATAACAGTAAGTGAGTGCAGAATTCAGCCCTTTCTGAGCTCTTAACCTTTGTCCATCAGCTTTATCAGTCACTCACATCATTTTAAAATTTTCTGTTGGGTTTTTCCTAGAGCTGGTCAAAATGTTTATGTCTCAAGTGTTTTTTGAGCAAAAAATTGGGTTTACACCTGTATAATTTTTTCCATTTTGCATCAAAATTTTGATTTAAAAAAGTGAAAAAGCCATAATATTTTTATTTGGCTATGCTGCTGCAACGTCTCATGGGAGCTGTAATTCTTTTGTCTCATGTCCCCATTTTCCTTTATGGGCTGAGCTCCCCAGCTGGACTACATCTCCCTTGATGCACTGCTTCCCCTTTTCCAACGGGGGGACCCACATACATTATGGGTGTCACATACATTATGGGTGTCAACAGCCATGGTGAGTCATGGAGTCCAACCTGAAAACACAGTCTATATAAGAGAATGGGAGCATGAGGCATCAGAACTACAACTTCCATGAGGCACTGCAGAAGTATTTCTAAATCAAAATATTTTGGTTTTCAGACAATTTCTTAATTTGTCAAATTCTCAAATGTTCTACATTTTTGGCTGAAAAAAAATTAAAATTTTCAGTGGAAATTCTTTTGTTTGTAGGGAAAAAAACAAAACATACACTCTATTTCCCAACCATCACTGATCTTGTCAGAGTAATTCTCCTTTTCTCCAATGAGACTAATCTATTAACATTTCCTCCTAGCAAACCTGGTGAGAAGGATTATCTTGTGAATGACTTGGGACCCAAAGGAGCTGGGTTCTGTTCCCAGTGGTGTGTGATTATGAGCAAGGTTCTTAATCCCTTTGCTTCCATTCCTTGCTCTATAACATGGGTATAATTAAACAGTGGGGTTTTTTGTGAGGCTAATTAAGATTTGTGAAGTGCTTTGAAAGCTGAGGCTGTAAGGTACTAGAGAAGAGTAAAGTATTGTCCAGAAGGAAATATTTCTAGCCTACTGGGCTACAGAGGGAAATATCAATGGCTGTGACCATCAGTGCATTCATAGGTATATTTAGAGCTGGTTTTAATTAAAAACAATTTTTGTTCAGAATTTCTGACCGTCTATCCATGGATAATGAGGCTGCTCACGCTTCAGGGCATATGCCAATTTATGATAAGAGTCAGGAAGGAATCTGGTTTTTGGATCATGTTTGAACCCTTCATGTTTTTATGATGGTTAATAGGAACATTATTGAAATCAGCAAATGAGAACCAATTAGGGCGAAGTTTTGACATTTGCTTTTGTTTAATTGCAGAACAAAAAGGGATTCCCCCAGAAGGGATTACAAAGCAAAAGAGACTCCCTATAGCCTGGCAGTTCGGGCCCTGGCTAGGGATGTAAGAGACCCAGGTTTAAGTGCCTCTTCCAAATCAGGCAGAGCAGCCCCGCTTTTTGGGTCAGAATAGCAGAATTTTCAAATTTTCAAATTTTCGTTGAAGAAGAAACCATTTTTTTTTCCTGGAAAATGTAGACAAGGGATTTTTTTTTTCATTTTCATCAACATTTTCTGTAAGAAAAGACACTTTTCCAGCCAGCACTGGTTGCACGCCCTGCTCTGTCTGATTTGGAGTAGTGGCTTGAACCAGAGTCTGACACCTCCTTGAGCAGAGTCCTAACCGGCAGCTTGTAGATACACCCCTCTTGCTTGTGTACCATTGACAGACCCCGGTCACTGTCGGTTGGGATCGAACCAGGGACACCTCTGGAGCTTAGTGCATGAGCCTCTACCGCATGAGCTAAAAGCCAGCTGGTTGTTAGCTCAGGCTGTAGAGCAGACTCATTTTATCTCTCTCTAAGGGTATGTCTACACTACGAAATTAGGTCGAATTTATAGAAGTCGGTTTTTTTGAAATCGGTTTTATATATTCGAGTGTGTGTGTCCCCACAGAAAATGCTCTAAGTGCATTAAGTGCATTAACTCGGCGGAGCGCTTCCACAGTACCGAGGCAAGCGTCGACTTCCGGAGCGTTGCACTGTAGGTAGCTATCCCACAGTTCCCGCAGTCTCCGCTGCCCATTGGAATTCTGGGTTGATATCCCAATGCCTGATGGGGCTAAAACATTGTCGCGGGTGGTTCTGGGTACATATCGTCAGGACCCCGTTCCCACCCTCCCTCCCCCCGTGAAAGCAAGGGCAGACAATCATTTCGCGCCTTTTTTGTCTGCTGCCAGCCAAAGATGTAAAGGATCGATGGAGTGGGTCAGAACAAAAAATAGACCAGATTTGTTTTGGACTCATTTTCCTCCTCCCCTGTCTAGATCACACTGCAGTCAGTCACAGAGAAGGCGCAGCGAGGTTAATCTAGCCATGTATCAATCAGAGGCCAGGCTAACCTCCTTGTTCCAATAACAACGATAACTTTGGTGCACCATTTCTTATTGGAAACCTCCGTGCAGTCCTGCCTGAAATACTCCTTGATGTACAGGCACACCCTTTGTTGATTTTAGCTCCCTGAAGCCAACCCTGTAAGCCGTGTCATCAGTCGCCCCTCCCTCCGTCAGAGCAACGGCAGACAATCGTTCCGCGCCTTCTTTCTGTGCGGACGCCATACCAAGGCAAGCACGGAGGCCACTGAGCTCATTTTGGCAATTAGGAGCACATCAACCACCACACGCATTATCCAGCAGTATATGCAGCACCAGAACATGGCAACGCGATACCGGGCGAGGAGGCGACATCAGCGCGGTCCCGTGAGTGATCAGGACATGGACACAGATTTCTCTGAAAGCATGGGCCCTGCCAATGCATGCATCATGGTGCTAATGGGGCAGGTTCATGCTGTGGAACGCCGATTCTGGGCTCGGGAAACAAGCACAGACTGGTGGGACCGCATAGTGTTGCAGGTCTGGGACGATTCCCAGTGGCTGCGAAACTTTCGCATGCGTAAGGGCACTTTCATGGAACTTTGTGACTTGCTTTCCCCTGCCCTGAAGCGCATGAATACCAGGATGAGAGCAGCCCTCACAGTTGAGAAGCGAGTGGCGATAGCCCTGTGGAAGCTTGCAACGCCAGACAGCTACCGGTCAGTTGGGAATCAATTTGGAGTGGGCAAATCTACTGTGGGGGCTGCTGTGATGCAAGTAGCTCACGCAATCAAAGATCTGCTGATATCAAGGGTAGTGACCCTGGGAAATGTGCAGGTCATAGTGGATGGCTTTGCTGCAATGGGATTCCCTAACTGTGGTGGGGCTATAGACGGAACCCATATCCTTATCTTGGCACCAGAGCACCAAGCCGGCGAGTACATAAACCGCAAGGGGTACTTTTCGATAGTGCTGCAAGCTCTGGTGGATCACAAGGGACGTTTCACCAACATCAACGTGGGATGGCCGGGAAAGGTGCATGATGCTCGCATCTTCAGGAACTCTGGTCTGTTTCAAAAGCTGCAGGAAGGGACTTTCTTCCCAGACCAGAAAATAACTGTTGGGGATGTTGAAATGCCTATATGTATCCTTGGGGACCCAGCCTACCCCTTAATGCCATGGCTCATGAAGCCGTACACAGGCAGCCTGGACAGTGGTCAGGAGCTGTTCAACTACAGGCTGAGCAAGTGCAGAATGGTGGTAGAATGTGCATTTGGACGTTTAAAGGCGCGCTGGCGCAGTTTACTGACTCGCTTAGACCTCAGCGAAACCAATATTCCCACTGTTATTACTGCTTGCTGTGTGCTCCACAATATCTGTGAGAGTAAGGGGGAGACGTTTATGGCGGGGTGGGAGATTGAGGTAAATCGCCTGGCTGCTGGTTACGCGCAGCCAGACACCAGGGCGGTTAGAAGAGCTCAGGAGGGCGCGGTACGCATCAGAGAAGCTTTGAAAACCAGTTTCATGACTGGCCAGGCTACAGTGTGAAAGTTCTGTTTGTTTCTCCTTGATGAAACTCCCCGCCCCTTGGTTCACTCTACTTCCCTGTAAGCTAACCACCCTCCCCTCCTCCCTTTAATCACCGCTTGCAGAGGCAATAAAGTCATTGCTGCTTCACAGTCATGCATTCGTTATTCATTCATCACACAAATAGGGGGATGACTACCAAGGTATCCCAGGAGGGGTGGTGGAGGAGGGAAGGAAAATGCCACACAGCACTTTAAGCACAGCACTTTAAAAGTTTACAACTTTAAAATTTATTGAATAACAGCCTTCTTTTTTTTGGGCAATCCTCTGTTGTGGAGTTGCTGGTTGGCCGGAGGCCCCCCCACCGCGTTCTTGGGCGTCTGGGTGTGGAGGCTATGGAACTTGGGGAGGAGGGCGGTTGGTTACAGAGGGGCAGCAGTGGCAGTCTGTGCTCCAGCTGCCTTTGCTGCAGCTCAACCATACACTGGAGCATTCTGATTTGGTCCTGCAGCAGCCGCAGCATTGAATCCTGCCTCCTCTCATCACGCTGCCGCCACATTTGAGCTTCAGCCCTGTCTTCAGCCCGCCACTTACTCTCTTCAGCCCTCCACCTCTCCTCCCGGTCATTTTGTGCTTTCCTGCACTCTGACATTATTTGCCTCCACGCATTCGTCTGTGCTCTGTCAGTGTGGGAGGACAGCATTAGCTCGGAGAACATTTCATCTCGAGTGCGTTTTTTTTTCTTTCTAAGCTTCACTAGCCTCTGGGAAGGAGAAGATCCTGTGATCATTGAAACACATCCAGCTGGTGGAGAAAAAAAAAGGGACAGCGGTATTTAAAAAGACACATTTTATAAAACAGTCGCTACACTCTTTCAGGGTAAACCTTGCTGTTAACATTACATACATAGCACATGTGCTTTCGTTACAAGGTCGCATTTTGCCTCCTCCCACCGCGTGACTACCCCCTCAACCCTCCCCCCTCCCCGTGGCTAACAGCGGGGAACATTTCTGTTCAGCCACAGGCAAACAGCACAGCAGGAATGGGCTATACTGAGTGTCCCTGAAGAAAAGCACCCTATTTCAACCAGGTGACCATGAATTATATCTCACTCTCCTGAGGATAACACAGAGAGAGAAAGAACGGATTTTGGTTGAATGCCAGCAAACATACACTGCAATGCTTTGTTCTACAGTGATTCCCGAGTATGTGTTACTGGCCTGGAGTGATAAAAGTGTCCTACCATGAAGGACGAAATAAGGCTGCCCTCCCCAGAAACCTTTTGCAAAGGCTTTAGGACTACATCTAGGAGAACCGCAAATGCCAGGGCAAAGTAATCCTTTCACATGCTTGCTTTTAAACCATGTATAGCATTTTAAAAGGTACACTCACCAGAGGTCCCTTCTCCGCCTGCTGGGTCCAGGAGGCAGCCTTGGGTGGGTTCGGGGGGTACTGGCTCCAGGTCTAGGGTGAGAAACAGTTCCTGGCTGTCGGGAAAACCGGTTTCTCCGCTTGCTTGCTGTGAGCTATCTACAACCTCCTCCTCTTCCTCATCTTCTTCGTCCCCAAAACCTGCTTCCGTATTGCCTCCATCTCCATTGAAGGAGTCAAACAACACGGCTGGGGTAGTGGTGGCTGAACCCCCTAAAATGGCGTGCAGCTCATCATAGAAGCGGCATGTTTGGGGCTCTGACCCAGAGCGGCTGTTCGCCTCTCTGGTTTTCTGGTAGGCTTGCCTCAGCTCCTTCAGTTTCACACGGCACTGCTTCGGGTCCCTGTTATGGCCTCTGTCCTTCATGCCCTGGGAGATTTTCACAAAGGTTTTGGCATTTCGAAAACTGGAACGGAGTTCTGATAGCACGGATTCCTCTTCCCAAACAGCGATCAGATCCCGTACCTCCCGTTCGGTCCATGCTGGAGCTCTTTTGCGATTCTGGGACTCCATCATGGTCACCTCTGCTGATGAGCTCTGCATGGTCACCTGCAGCTTGCCACGCTGGCCAAACAGGAAATGAGATTCAAAAGTTCGCGGTTCTTTTCCTGTCTACCTGGCCAGTGCATCTGAGTTGAGAGTGCTGTCCAGAGCGGTCAGAATGGAGCACTCTGGGATAGCTCCCGGAGGCCAATACCATCGAATTGTGTCCACAGTACCCCAAATTCGAGCTGGGAACGTCGATTTAAGCGCTAATCCACTTGTCAGGGGTGGAGTAAGGAAATCGATTTTAAGAGCCCTTTAAGTCGAAATAAAGGGCTTCACTGTGTGGACGGGTGCAGGTTTAAATCGATTTAACGCTGCTAAATTCGACCTAAAGTCCTAGTGTAGACCAGGGCTAAGTGGCCTCGGTGCCACTAGCTGGGACACAACACCACAGGCAGAAGGTGTGTGGGTTACACTTGCACCTGAGAAAACTTCAACAAAATTGCTGTCAACACTGGTACATTTAGATGGAAAAGGGTTTTGTTCGTTTTTTCCCAACCAGGTCTAGGTTGGCATATTGCGGTCCCATTGGCCACAATGTCAAGCCAGTTAAGGAAAGCCCAGTGGCTCATTAGGTTCCCTCACCATTATGCTCAAGCACTGCAACTGGCATACCTGGAAATTGGACCTGACAGTCCAAGGGCCCAAGTGTCTCACTCATATAAAACCCTAGTCCTTCTAACAGTGAAAGGTAAGTCTTTCCATGGACTTCAATAAGAGTTAGATCAACATTTAAATCAGGCATTACACCAGTTTGAAAGGTGAATCAGGCCCAGCAAGTCTGTTCTAAAGAAAGAATGTTACGGAATTTCCAGAGAAGCATATTTTGGTTGCCAAAGAAGGAAGATTATCTTTATATTATTGTGAAATGCCTCCAGTATGACCTATTCAGTTTTCAGTCTTTCAGTTCAACCCCTATGTATTTTTTGTATCTGTTCACTGCAAGCTTTGTTAAAAATCCACAGCTGTTTACTGTGTTGATTTTTTTCAGTACATTTTCCACATAATCCTCTGATTTTTTCCCTCTGATTAGCAGTGTTGAGGGACTATTACAGTAAGCACAAACTCCCTAGACTGGTTACTCACTCCCAGAACAATACATTTATATTTGTCATCATGGAACTGTGTTTATCTAATGGCCTCTTACCTAAATAATTCACAGACTTCTGAATATGGCTGATTTTTTTTCTCCTCATTGTGTTTTCTGCCTCTGTTTCCAATATGTTCTGAAAACTAAGGCCTCAATTTGGTTAGTGCTCTGTATGAAGAACTCCCATTAATTCATTGGAGATCTGTTCCTGGAGCACTTACAGGATCAGATCTTCCAAAGAAATCGGAGGCAAAATTCAGATCTGGGGTCAGATCATCAGCTGGTGTCAATTAACATGGTTCCGTTGACTTCAGTGGAGCTAAGAATGTGGACCACAATATGTTATGTGGCATAAGATACGTTCCCTTAGATTTGACCATTTACTGCCTCATCTAAAGCTTGTTAAAACCAATGGAAGTCTGTTGTGAGATACACCATCTTAGACTCCCTTGGTCAGTTAGCTATGGGCCACATTCAGGTTGTGAGGTATAAGGGTGTGTGTGAGGGTGTGAGTTAAACATTGAAAGTGAAAGTGAGTCTAATTGTGGAAGTCCAAGGAACTCTAGAGGGTGTCTGAGTTTTATTATTTGTACTATAATAGTTAATAGAGGCCACACTCCTGAATAGGCCCAATGTGCTCTGTGCAAACACATAGCTCGATATGGTCCCTGGTCCAAAAAGCTTACAGCCTATACTGAGATAAAACTCAGAAGCAGGGAAGCGGGAAGGGTGCCTGAGGGTTGTGGAAGTAAGAACATTTGCTCACGTATGTTTGTTCTTGCTCTGCTTGATGGTTCCAGGTCAACTTATATTTGAAAAATAAATGAAATGAGATAGGTTGGTGTAATGTATGGGAAGGTACTAGTAATACCAGCTTACACTCCACTTAGATTCAGTTAACATTGGGACCTTCATTTTAAATAACCTCATTCTAATAATATATCATAGCTATACTGTGAATGGAAGACCTAAAACAGACCCCTGAGCTTCTCTACTTGTAGACCCTTTGCAGCCTACACCCCTTTTTCATATTCATAAGCCAATTTTTTGTACAGTATCCTATTTTGCCTTCTGTTTCATTCATTTTGCTGTGAACGTTAACTACGTTTCCCTTTTCCTACCATGCTTGTGATACCTTCAAGGATCTCCAACATATCAGGTCTATCGTTTATTTAATATAGGACTTTATAGTTAAACATAACCTGTCTGATTTCATGCTGCTGACACTTAACCAAACTGCTTTCCCAGGTGTTCTTCCCACCACATACTTTAAAGTTTCCAAGGCATTCCCTACAACAGATGTTAAACTCACTGGTCTCTAGTTTCTTGGCCTTTAATCTCTTGACCCTTTTTAAGATAATGGAGTTGTATTTGCCACTTTCTAATCATCAGGCATCTCCCCCTCCTTTCTAAGAATGTCATGTTAGTGTCATGACATTTATTAAAGCTCATGAAAACATTTTTAATAAATTCTGGTTTTAACTATATACTATCTGGCTTCCCTTTGTTTCTGGAAAATTGATCCATAGCTTAGTCAGAGCTTCACCCCATCTTCTTCCTCTAAGACAAAGGAAAAATGACTGTTTAACAGCTCTTATTCCCTGGTGCTCCAAATAAAAGCTCCATTTACACACTGGAAAAATGTTGCTGGGGAAAAAAAAGGCAGTTCCCATAGACTTTGCTATTCTCTGTGGGATCTAAGCATTCCCAGCATTGCCATAGAACTAGGAAGACAGACCAAAAAACCATGAGTCTGATATAAAAATTATGAGCTAACCATAACTGGTAAGGACAGGGGTTCAGAGATGCTAGAACAATGACAATTGTGTTCTCCTTTCTCCTTGATCTCCTTAGTGAGAGAACCAGGGGCTACCCATGGACCTGATTCAGCAAAACACTTAAGCATTAAGCCTGTGTTCAACTGTAAGCATCTGAGCCCTGGTCTACACTAGGAGTTGAGGTCAAATTTAGCAGCGTTAAATTGATTTAACCCTGCTGTCGTCCACACGATGAAGCCCTTTTTTTCGACTTAAAGGGCTCTTAAAATGGATTTCCTTACTCCACCCCCGACAAGGGGATTAGCGCTGAAATTGGCCTTGCTGGGTCAAATTTGCGGTACTGTGGACGCAATTAGATGGTATTGGGCTCCGGGAGCTATCCCAGAGTGCTCCATTGTGACCGCTCTGGACAGCACTCACAACTCAGATGCACTGGCCAGGTAGACAGAAAACGGCCCACGAACTTTTGAATTTCAATTTCCTGTTTGGCCAGCGTGGCAAGCTGCAGGTGAGTACAGAGCTCATCAGCAGAGGTGACCATGATGGAGTCCCAGAATCGCAAAAGAGCTCCATCATGGACTGAACGGGAGGTACGGGATCTGATCACTGTGTGGGGAGAGGAATCCGTGCTATCAGAACTAGCAGTTTTCCAGTTTTTGAAATGCCAAAACATTTGTCAAAATCTCCCAGGGCATGAAGGACAGAGGCCATAACAGGGACTCAAAGCAGTGCCACGTGAAACTTAAGGAGCTGAGGCAAGCCTACCAGAAAGGCAAACGGCTGCTCTGGATCAGAGCCCAAAACATGCCGCTTCTATGATGAGCTGCACGCCATTTTAGGGTGTTCAGCTACCACTACCCCAGCCGTGTTGTTTGACTCCTTCAGTGGAGATGGAGGCAATACGGAAGTAGGTTTTGGGGATGAGGAAGATGATGATGATGAGGTTGTAGATAGCTCACAGCAAGCAAGCAGAAAAAACGGTTTTCCTGACAGCCAGGAACTGTTTCTCACCCTGGACGTGGAGCCAGTACCCCCAGAACCCACCCAAGGCTGCCTCCCTCACCCGCCAGGCGGAGAAGGGACCTCTGGTGAGTGTACCTTTTAAAATAGTATACATGGTTTAAAAGCAAGCATGTTTAATGATTAATTTGCCCTGGCATTCACGGCTCTCTTGGATGTACTCCCAAAGCCTTTGCAAAAGGTTTCTGGGGAGGGCAGCCTTATTCCGTCCGCCATGGTAGGACACTTTACCACTCCAGGCCAGTAGCACGTACTCAGGAATCATTGTAGAACAAAGCATTGCAGTGTATGTTTGCTGGCGTTCAAACAACATCCGTTCTTTCTCTCTCTGTGTTATCCTCAGGAGAGTGATATCATTCATGGTCACCTGGTTGAAATAGGGTGCTTTTCTTAAGGAGTCATTCAGAGGTGCCCGTTCCTGCTGGGTTGTTTGCCTGTGGCTGAACAGAAATGTTCCCTGCTGTTAGCCACAGGGAAGGGTGAGGGGCTAGCCATGCGGTGTGGGGATGCAAAATGCGACCTTGGAACGAAAGCACATGTGCTATGTATGTAATGTTAACAGCAAGGTTTACCATGAAAAGTGTACCCACTGTTCTATAAAATGTGTCTTTTTAAATACCACTGTCCCTTTTTTTCCCTCCACCAGCTGCATATATTTCAAAGATCACAGGATCTTCTCCTTCCCAGAGGCTAGTGAAGATTAGAAGGCAAAAAAACCGCATTCGTGATGAAATGTTCTCTGAGCTCATGCTGTCCTCCTACACTGACAGAGAATAGATGAATGCGTGGAGGCAGACAATGTCAGAGTGCAGGAAAGCACAAAATGACTGGGAGGAGAGGTGGCGGGCTGAAGAGAGTAAGTGGCTGGCTGAAAAGAGGGCTGAAGCTGAAAGGTGGCGGCAGCATGATGAGAGGAGGCAGGATTCAATGCTGAGGCTGCTGGAGGATCAAACTAATATGCTCCAGCATATGGTTGAGCTGCAGGAAAGGCAGCAGGAGCACAGACTGCCGCTACAGCCCCTGTGTAACCAACCGCCCTCCTCCCCAAGTTCCATAGCCTCCTCACCCAGATGCCCAAGAACGTGGTGGGGGGGCCTTTGGCTACCCAGCCACTCCACCCCAGAGGATTGCCCAAGCAACAGAAGGCTGGCATTCAATAAGTTTTAAAGTTTTAAACTTTTAAAGTGCTGTGTGGCCTTGTCCTTCCCTCCTTCACCACCCCTCCTGGTGCTTCTCTCCTCCACCACCCCTCCCGGGCTACCTTGGCAGTTATCCCCCTATTTGTGTGATGAATTAATAAAGAATGCATGAACGTGAAGCAACAATGACTTTATTGCTTCTGCAAGCAGTGATCGAAGGGAGGAGGGGAGGGTGGTTAGCTTACGGGGAAGTAGAGTGAACCAAGGGGCGGGGGGTTTCATCAAGGAGAAACAAACAGAACGTTCACACTGTAGCCTGGCCAGTCATGAAACTGGTTTTCAAAGCTTCTCTGATGCACACCATGGCCTCCTGTGCTCTTCTAATTGCCCTGGTATCTGGCTGTGCGTAACCAGCGGCCAGGTGATTTGCCTCAACCTCCCACCCCACCATAAGCATCTCCCCCTACTCTCACAGATATTGTGGAGCACACAGCAAGCAGTAATAACAGTGGGAATATTGGTTTCGCTGAGGTCTAAGCGAGTCAGTAAACTGCGCCAGCGTGCTTTTAAAAGGCCAAATGCACATTCTCCCACCATTCTGCACTTGCTCAGCCTGTAGTTGAACAGCTCCTTACTACTGTCCAGGGTGCCTGAGTATGGCTTCATGAGCCATGGCATTAAGGGGTAGGCTGGGTCCCCAAGGATAATTATAGGCATTTCAACACCTCCAATGGTTATTTTCTGGTCTGGGAATAATGTCCCTTCCTGCAGCTTTTGAAACAGACCAGAGTTCCTGAAGATGTGAGCATCATGTACCTTTCCCAGCCATCCCACGTTGATGTTGGTGAAACGTCCCTTGTGATCCACCAGTGCTTGAAGCACTATTGAAAAGTACCCCTTGCGGTTTATGTACTCGCCAGCTTGGTGCTCCGGTGCCAAGATAAGGATATGGCTTCCATCTATGGCCCCACCACAGTTAGGGAATCCCATTGCAGCAAAATCATCCACTATGACCTGCATATTTCCCAGGGTCACTACCCTTGATATCAGCAGATCTTTGATTGCGTTGGCTACCTGCATCACAGCAGCCCCCACAGTAGATTTTCCCACTCCAAATTGATTCCCGACTGACCGGTAGCTGTCTGGCATTGCCAGCTTCCACAGAGCTATTGCCACTCGCTTCTCAACTGTGAGGGCTGCTCTCATCTTGGCATTCTTGCGCTTCAGGGCAGGGGAAAGCAAGTCACAAAGTTCCATGAAAGTGCCCTTATGCATGCGAAAGTTTCACAGCCACTGGGAATCATCCCAGACCTGCAACACTATGCGGTCCTACCAGTCTGTGCTTGTTTCCCAGGCCCAGAATCGGCATTCCACAGCATGAACCTGCCCCATTAGCACCATGATGCCCACATTGCCAGGGCCCATGCTCTGAGAGAAGTCTGTGTCCATGTCCTCATCACTCTCGTCACCGCGCTGATGTCGTCTACTCGCCCAGTTTTGCTTTGCCAGGTTCTGGTGCTGAATATACTGCTGGATAATGTGCGTGGTGTTTAATGTGCTCCTAATTGCCAAAGTGATCTGAGCAGGCTCCATGCTTGCCATGGTATGGTGTCTGCACCCAAAAAAGGCACAGAATGATTGCTCTGACATTGCTCTGAAGGAGGGAGGGGCGAATGATGACATGGCTTACAGGGTTGGCTTACAGGGAATTAAAATCAACAAAGGGGGTGGCTTTACATTAAGGAGAAACAAAAACAACTGTCACACAGAATGGCCCCCTCAAGGATGGAACTCAAAACCCTGGGTTTAGCAGGCCAGTGCTCAACCCACTGAGCTATCCCTCCCCCCAGTATTTCAGGCAGGACTGAATCTCCATTAAAGTTTTCAAGGTGCCCCTGACAGACCTCACCAAAACTATTGTCAGCCATTGATTTCACGGAGGGAGGAGCAAATGAATACAAAACAAATCTGGTCTATTTCTTGTTTTGATCCACTCCATCTATCCTTTACATCTTTGGCTGGCAGCAGATGATGCAGTAGGACTGCTAGCCATCCTCATCTCCTGCCGGCTCACCATAAGATGGTACAATAGGACTGCCTGCAGGACTAAAGAGAATGACCTGGTCGAGTCACTCCTAATTTATTAGTCCCTGCACCCATGTCTGCCCAGGTGCTCCTGACCGACCTTCCCGAGGTGGCCAGGAGCTCCTCAGACATGATGACAATGGTTTTCAGGCCTATTGTACTGTCTGCTGCCACAAGGCAATGGGTTGCTGCTGTTGTGTAGCAATGCAGTACCACATCTGCCAGCACCCAGGAGACATATGGTGACAGTGAGCTGCGCAGGCTCCATGCTTGCCATGGCATGGCATCTGCACAGGTAACTCAGGAAAAAAGGCATGAAACGATTGTCTGCCGTTGCCTTCACGGAGGGAGGGCCTGACGACATGTACCCAGAACCACCCACAACAATGTTTTTTGCCCCATCAGGCACTGGGATCTCAACCCAGAACTCCAATGGGCGGCGGAGACTGCGGGAACTGTGGGATAGCTACCCACAGTGCAACACTCCAGAAGTCGATGCTAGCCTCGGTACTGTGGAAGCACTCCGCCGAGTTAATACACTTAATGCACTTAGAGCATTTTTGTGTGGGGACACACACAATCGACTATATAAAAACGATTTCTAAAAAAACAACTTCTATAAATTCGACCCAATTTTGGAGTGTAGTCATACCCTGAGTAGTCTTACAGGCTTAAGTGCCTTGCTCAGTTGAGGTCCATGTTCTTAGGGTAATTGAAAGCACAGTGGTTGGTATACATCCTAGTGACAGAGGATGTGGAAAAAGCTAATGTACTCAATGCTTTTTTTGCCTCTGTTTTCACTAACAAGGTCAGCTCCCAGACTGCTGCGCTGGGCATCACAAAATGGGGAAGAGATGGCCAGCCCTCTGTGGAGATAGAGGCGGTTAGGGACTATTTAGAAAAGCTGGACGTGCACAAGTCCATGGGGCCGGACGAGTTGCATCCGAGAGTGCTGAAGGAATTGGCGGCTGTGATTGCAGAGCCATTGGCCATTATCTTTGAAAACTCGTGGCGAACCGGGGAAGTCCCGGATGACTGGAAAAAGGCTAATGTAGTGCCAATCTTTAAAAAAGGGAAGAAGGAGGATCCTGGGAACTACAGGCCAGTCAGCCTCACCTCAGTCCCTGGAAAAATCATGGAGCAGGTCCTCAAAGAATCAATCCTGAAGCACTTACATGAGAGGAAAGTGATCAGGAACAGCCAGCACGGATTCACCAAGGGAAGGTCATGCCTGACTAATCTAATCGCCTTTTATGATGAGATTACTGGTTCTGTGGATGAAGGGAAAGCAGTGGATGTATTGTTTCTTGACTTTAGCAAAGCTTTTGACACGGTCTCCCACAGTATTCTTGTCAGCAAGTTAAGGAAGTATGGGCTGGATGAATGCACTATAAGGTGGGTAGAAAGCTGGCTAGATTGTCGGGCTCAACGGGTAGTGATCAATGGCTCCGTGTCTAGTTGGCAGCCGGTATCAAGTGGAGTACCCCAAGGGTCGGTCCTGGGGCCGGTTTTGTTCAATATCTTCATAAATGATCTGGAGGATGGTGTGGATTGCACTCTCAGCAAATTTGCGGATGATACTAAACTGGGAGGAGTGGTAGATACGCTGGAGGGGAGGGATAGGATACAGAAGGACCTAGACAAATTGGAGGATTGGGCCAAAAGAAATCTGATGAGATTCAATAAGGATAAGTGCAGGGTCCTGCACTTAGGATGGAAGAATCCAATGCACCGCTACAGACTAAGGACCGAATGGCTAGGTAGCAGTTCTGCGGAAAAGGACCTAGGGATGACAGTGGACGAGAAGCTGGATATGAGTCAGCAGTGTGCCCTTGTTGCCAAGAAGGCCAATGGCATTTTGGGATGTATAAGTAGGGGCATAGCGAGCAGATCGAGGGACGTGATCGTTCCCCTCTATTCGACATTGGTGAGGCCTCATCTGGAGTACTGTGTCCAGTTTTGGGCCCCACACTACAAGAAGGATGTGGATAAATTGGAGAGAGTCCAGCGAAGGGCAACAAAAATGATTAGGGGTCTAGAACACATGACTTATGAGGAGAGGCTGAGGGAGCTGGGATTGTTTAGCCTGCAGAAGAGAAGAATGAGGGGGGATTTGATAGCTGCTTTCAATTACCTGAAAGGGGGTTCCAAAGAGGATGGCTCTAGACTGTTCTCAATGGTAGCAGATGACAGAACGAGGAGTAATGGTCTCAAGTTGCAGTGGGGGAGGTTTAGATTGGATATTAGGAAAAACTTTTTCACTAGGAGGGTGGTGAAACACTGGAATGCGTTACCTAGGGAGGTGGTAGAATCTCCTTCCTTAGAGGTTTTTATGGTCAGGCTTGACGAAGCCCTGGCTGGGATGATTTAACTGGGAATTGGTCCTGCTTTGAGCAGGGGGTTGGACTAGATGACCTTCAGGGGTCCCTTCCAACCCTGATATTCTATGATTCTATGATTCTATGATTTTTGGCTTCTCACCATCTCTCTAGCTCCTTTGAGCCTCTAATTCATTGTAAAGAGTATCCTCTAGAGCTGTTTGGAAAACGTTTCTTCCCACCCACCCCAGAGAATATTTTGTTAAAACCAAAAATTATATTTGTTTAATTTTTAACAGAATTTTGACTTTTCATCAAAATAATTTTTTTTTGTTAGCAGCCAAAATTTCAACTGAAACCTGGGAATTTTCAAGGAATGTGGACACTTTCTATGAACATTTGTTTCATCAAAACCCCCATTTTCCTTGAAAAGTAGGTCCTATTGACTACAACTGGATGTGTAGATGCTCAGCACCTCTGAACGCAAGCTCTAAGTGTGCCAGTTCAAAAGATATCTTTTCTATGACATATATCAGCAGCATGATACCTACAGCTATCTGGGACCAAGACATGTTCTGGAGAATATGGAAAGGAGTTAAACTTAGACCCAAATTTTGCCCTGACTTTCATTCCATGTCACCCCCATTGACTGCAGTGGTGGGTTCACAGGGTCTAAGCTGGGATAGGTTTGGGGTTTTTTTTTTACTGATGCTAAAGTTCTATGATTTTAGAATCAGTTGGGGGAAAGGAAAGAGTTAGGCAACACTTGCAAGCCACTTATACATGTTGTCTGTCATGGGCTCCCGGGTAAGTATGTTCTTCCTCGGGAAATGTGCACGGTGCTAACCGTTGTCCTCCACCACTTCCGCTGCAACTCTGCTCTCCTGCTCTCATGAATCCACTTTGCAGGTCCTCTCGTTGTTCTCTGTAAATATCTATTCTCATGGTATCTGTCATCAGCCACCATTTCCGCTGCAACTCTGCTCTCCTGCAGACACCATACCACGGCAAGTATGGAGCCCACTCAGATTACTGCTGCAGTTATGAGCAATGTAAACACCTCGTGCATTATCCTGCACTATGTGCAGAACCAGAATCTGCAAAAGCAGGCAAGGAGGCGACGGCAGCGTGGTGATGAGAGTGATGAGGAAATGGACACAGACTTCTCTCAAAGTATGGGCCCTGACAATTTGGCCATCCTGGTGGTAATGGGGCAGGCTCATGCAGTGGAACGCTGATTCTGGGCCCGGAAAACAAGCACAGACTGGTGGGACCGCATAGTGTTGCAGGTCTGGGATGATTCCCAGTGGCTGCGAAACTTTCGCATGCGTAAGGGCACTTTCATGGAACTTTGTGACTTGCTTTCCCCTGCCCTGAGGCACAAGAATACCAAGATGAGAGCAGCCCTCACAGTTGAGAAGCAAGTGGCAATAGCCCTGTGGAAGCTTGCAACGCCAGACAGCTACCGGTCAGTCGGGAATCAATTTGGAGTGGGAAAATCTACTGTGGGGGCTGCTGTGATGCAGGTAGCCAACGCAATCAAAGATCTGCTGCCATCAAGGGTAGTGACCCTGGGAAATGTGCAGGTCATAGTGGATGGCTTTGCTGCAATGGGATTCCCTAACTGTGGTGGGGCCATATCCCTATCTTGGGACTGGACCACCTTGGCAGTCAGTATCGCAAGGGGTACTTTTCAATAGTGCTTCAAGCACTGGTGGATCACAAGGGACGTTTCACCAACATCAGCGTGGGATAGCTGGGAAAGGTACATGACGCTCGCATCTTCAGGAACTCTGGTCTGTTTGAACAGCTACAGGAAAGGACTTACTTCCAGACCAGAAAATAACTGTTGGGGATGTTGAAATGCCTATATGTATCCTTGGGGACCCAGCCTACCCCTTAATGCTCATGAAGCCGTACACAGGCAGCCTGGACAGTGGTCAGGAGCTGTTCAACTACAGGTTGAGCAAGTGCAGAATGGTGGTAGAATGTGCATTTGGACGTTTAAAGGCGCGCTGGCGCAGTTTACTGACTCGCTTAGACCTCAGCAAAACCAATATTCCCATTGTTATCGCCGCTTGCTGCGGGCTCCACAATATCTGTGAGAGTAAGGGGGAGACATTTATGGTGGGTTGGGAGGTTGAGGCAAATCGCCTGGCCTCTGATTACACACAGCCAGACACCAGGGCGATTAGAAGAGCACAGCAGGATGCGCTGTGCATCAGAGAAGCTTTGAAAACCAGTTTCATGACTGGCCAGGCTAGGGTGTGACAGTTCTGTTTTTTTTTACCTTGATGAAAACCCGCCCCCTTGGTTCCCTGTAAGCCAACCACCTTCCCCCCTTTGATCACTGCTTGCAGAGGCAATAAAGTCATTGTTTCAAAATCATGCATTCTTTATTAATTCATCACACAAATAGGGGAAAAACTGCCAAGGTAGCCTGGGAGGGGTGGTGAAGGAGGGAAGCACCAGGTGGGATGGTGGATGAGGAGAAGAGGAAAGGACAAGGCCACACTGCACTTCAAAACTTATTGAATGCCAGCATCTGTTCCTTGGGCAGCCCCCAACCCGCGTCCTTGGGCGTCTGGGTGAGGAGGCTATGGAACTTCAGCAGGAACGGCCACCTCTGAATGTCCCCTTAATAATGTCCCTGGAGGATTCCTCTCCATCTCCAGACATGTTAACAGACTTTTCCAGTAGCTGTACTGGCCGTGAATGCATCCCAAGTCTTCAGGGCAAATTAATCATTAAACATGCTTGCTTTTAAAACATGTATTATATTTACAAAAGTACACTCACCAGAGGTGCCTTCTCTGGCTTCATGGTCTGAGAGCCCGCATTGGGAGGGTATTGGCTCCAGGGTGATAAACAGCTCCTGGCTGTCGGGGAGAACGGTTTTTCCGCTTGTCTGTTGTGTGCTCTCCTCCTCCTCCTCATCTTCCTTGTCCCCAAAATCCTCATCCCTGTTGCATGAGACTCCACCATTGCAGGTGTCCATGGACAGGGGTGGGGTAGTGGTAGGGGCACCCCCTAAAATTGCATGTAGCCTTCATAGAAGCAGAACATCTGGGGCTCTGACCTGGAGTGGCCATTTGCCTCTTTGGTTTTTTGGTAGGGTTGCCTGAGCTCCTTAATTTTCATGCGGCACTGCTGCGGGTCCCTGTTATAGCCTCTATCCATCATGTCCTCGGAGATTTTTTCAAATATATTGGCATTTCGTCTTTTGGAACGGAGTTCTGATAGCACAGATTCATCTCCCCATACAGCGATCAGATCCAGTACCTCCCGTTTGGTCCATGCTGGAGCTCTTTTGCGATTCTGGGATTGCATAGTCACCTGTGCTGATGAGTTCTGCATGATCACCTCTGCTGATGAGCTCGCCACACTGACCAAACAGGAAATGAAATTCAAAAGTTCCTGGTGCTTTTCCTGGCTAGTGCATCTGAATTGAAAGTGCTGTCCAGAGCAGTCACAATGGAGCGCTCTGGGATAGCTCCCGGAGGCCAATACCATTTAATTGAGTCCACACTACCCCAAATTCTACCCAGTGATGTCGATTTCAGCGCTAATCCCCTCGTTGGGGAGGAGTACAGAAATCGATTTTAAGAGCCCTTTTTAAGTCGACAAAAATGGCTGCGTCATGTGGATGGGTGCAGGGTTAAATTGATCTAACACTGCTAAATTTGACCTAAACTCGTAGTGTAGACCAGGGCTTAGAAACAAATACTGTTTTAAGAGTTTGAAGGGTTTGGTCAGTTTGGAACCCACAAAAAATCAAAGGTTCTAGATTGAGAATAGATCTTGAAAGTCTTGTTTTAAGTCCTGTTTCACAAAAGCAAAATGAGTAGTCTTTTGATAGGCCTAGTAACAGAGAAGTAACTATTTTCAAACAAGAATAGTTGTTTTCACTGTGCAGACATCTAATAAGAAATGTGAAAGTGGGGGAGAGAATCAAACTGAGTGCCTAAGATACACTATGTTTAGACTACCTGTTGGATTTGTGTTATGAAGTAAAACCCTTAGATACCATGGGGATGAATTTGATCTATATGGCTAGACAGACAAATAGTGTCACAGTTGTACATGGATTTTATAACAGGTAGATTATGCCCAGCAAAATTTCAAAGAAAGCTTCATGGCCTGAAGCATTTACAGTCCAGAGGTGTGAATGGGTACTGCATCATGTGACTGTTTTCTGGAGCAGGTGTATTTTTAGAAGTCTTTTGAAAAAGAGAAACTGAAAAGGGGAAAATTTAGTATATATTGCCCACAGTGTTGCTCTGAGATTATCATGTAGAGTGAAAAGGAATTGGGAAGTCAGGAATGGGAACTGAACTGAAGGAATAAAATTTGCATGGAACAGGGAAGAGGAGAAAGGAAACAAGGGGAGAAATATAAGCAAAAGTTAAGTACTGAAAGGAAGGGGACTGTACTCAAATGAAGGTTGGAGACTAATGCAAAAGTTAAAGAATTGTAGGAGGGAAACATGAGCAGAATGGTGGGAATGGTTGATGGTGTAAGGATTATTCATGTGATTTCCATAAAAAACAAATTTAATCATACCTATCTAATCTGGTTTAGTCTAACCTAACATATTAAATGTAATGTAATCTATCATATCTACTCTTTGCTAGCTAATCAAATATTTTTTCAAATCTTTCTAATCTGTTCTCATCCATCATTTTTTGTATCTCTGCTCAAAGATGGAAAAGTGAGGTTATTTTACATACAAACAATACCTGTGAGTTCTGACTTTGGTGGTTTATAGTATTTTCATAACTTTTACATTTTTCATTATGGCTACTCCAGGATGTTTTCTAAAAGTTGGCATGAGGAATCAATAGTCCCCCTGATAATTTCTAACGTGATCCCCATATACCACACCTGTCTTATTTCAAGCACTCACAGAATTCTTTGGTTGTTCAGTATGTTGTCTAAGTCAGGGGTTCTCAACTTTTTTCTTTCTGAGGCCCCTCCAAAATGCTATAAAAACTCGATGGCCCACCTGTGTCAGAATAACTGTTTTTCTGCATATAAAAGCCAGGGTCAGCATTAGGGGGTAGCAAGCGGGACAATTTCCCAGGGCCCCATGCCACAGGGGCCCCTGAAAAACTACATTGCTCCAGCTTCAGCTTCAGCCCCAGGTGGCGGGGCTCAGGGCCCTGGGCTTCAGCCCCATGCAGTGGGGCTTTGGCTTTCTGTCCCGGCCTGTCATAAATATAAAGGGAAGGGTAAACCCCTTTGAAATCCCTCCTGGCCAGGGGAAAGCTCCTCTCACCTGTAAAGGGTTAAGAAGCTAAAGGTAACCTCGCTGGCACCTGACCAAAATGACCAATGAGGAGACAAGATATTTCAAAAGCTGGGAGGAGGGAGAGAAACAAAGGGTCTGTGTCTGTCTGTAGTCCTCTTGGCCGGGGACAGAACAGGAATGGAGTCTTAGAACTTTTAGTAAGTAATCTAGCTAGGTATGTGTTAGATTATGATTTCTTTAAATGGCTGAGAAAAGAATTGTGCTGAATAGAATAACTATTTCTGTCTGTGTATCTTTTTTGTAACTTAAGGTTTTGCCTAGAGGAGTTCTCTATGTTTTTGAATCTAATTACCCTGTAAGATATCTACCATCCTGATTTTACAGGGGGGATTTCTTTATTTCTATTTACTTCTATTTTTTATTAAAAGTCTTCTTGTAAAAACTGAATGCTTTTTCATTGTTCTCAGATCCAAGGGTTTGGGTCTGTGGTCACCTATGCAAATTGGTGAGGCTTTTTACCAAACCTTGTCCAGGAAGTGGGGTGCAAGGTTTTGGGAAGTATTTTGGGGGGAAGGACGCGTCCAAACAGCTCTTCCCCAGTAACCAGTATTAGTTTGGTGGTGGTAGCGGCCAGTCCAAGGATAACGGGTGTAATATTTTGTACCTTGGGGAAGTTTTGACCTAAGCTGGTAAAGATAAGCTTAGGAGGTTTTTCATGCAGGTCCCCACATCTGTACCCTAGAGTTCAGAGTGGGGGAGGAACCTTGACACGGCCATAGCGAGTGTAACACTGGCCCTGTTTGGTGGACCCCCCTGAAACTTGCTTGCAGCCCCGGACCACTGGTTGAGAACCACTGGTCTAAGTAAACCACTCCATACTATTTCCATGAAGACAAACCCCTTTCCCTTTAGCTTTTGTAACTGGTATCTGGGTAACAATTGTACTGGGCTTTTCACAGGCATGCTTTAATTTTTATTTTTTTTTTTAAATTATATAGTCAAATTTTCTAAAGTACTTAGGAGCCTAAGTCTCATTGAAACTCAGTAGGGTCAGGCTCTTCATTGTTTAAGTCACTTTTGAAAATAGGATGTAGGTTTCTAAATCACTTAGGCTCTTTTGAAAATATTACCCCTAGTCTAGTATATGTAGAGTCCAAGAACTCCAGAGCAACAAGCATCCTCTCTCCCCACCCCTGTTCCCCCTTTTTACCCTGAATTTGAACCCAAAATAGTCCTTGCTGTATTAGCCAAAAACACTAATATACCTTTCTGCTCATAAAACATTCATTCTTAGTGCTGTTTCCTGTCACCCTTCTCCTGCCTTGATTTCCCTGTTCTGTAAACAGATTTAAAGTCTCAGTGATTCAAATAGAACTCACTTCTCTGTCAGCACATATGCTTCTCATTCAACAATCTTATTATGCATTCAGGTTTTTCTTTTACTGCCACTACCTTGCTGGCATTGTAAAAAAGAACACCAGAATAACCCTTTAACAGGCCTTGAACCATTGTCATTACACGTTCCAGACTGCAACCCAGTGTGCAACCGGCACTTACCACAAATAGGAAATGAGAAATTTTGAGGTATAATGAACACTATTCAATTTTTACAGGGGCTTAACACAAAGTTATTTAGTTCAGGTGTTTCAGTAATGGTGATATACTTGAGAAATTCAATGGTCAATGCCCTCAAGCTTTTTTCAGTGTGTGAGTATATTTAGTTCTCATAAAATTGAGGGACCAATAGTACTGGAAGTTATATTTTAAGCCTATACTACCTAGCTGGTCAGATAGGGCCCAGAATATATATACCTGATTCCACAGCCACAATCACATTACTAGTTGGGAATTCTATGCCATTTGAGGATAGGGGAAGGGTAGCTGGGATAGGGCTGTGTATGGTAGAATCAGCCATAGAAAAACTCCCACTGACTTCATCATTGACATGATTGCTCAGTGACTGCAAATCATGCTCAAAGTCAACAATATGAGATCAGGATGAGACGGCCAAGCTTACTTTTAATTGTTACCTGAGTGTATTTGGGAATTCATGTGTTCAGAAGTAACAGATACTTAAGCCCAACTTTCAGGAGCTAATGAATGAATTTCATGTGTCACAGTAGCTTCCCGGTTTACTCAGACTTTCATTTCCATTTCCATATTGATGTAGTAAAGATACAACAGACTATACTATTGCAATGACAGGTTTCAGAGTAACAGCCATGTTAGTTTGTATTCGCAAAAAGAAAAGGAGTACTTGTGGCACCTTAGAGACTAACCAATTTATTTGAGCATAAGCTTTCGTGAGCTCAAATAAATTGGTTAGTCTCTAAGGTGCCACAAGTACTCCTTTTCTTTTTACTATTGCAATGGGATTCACTCATCATTGGGGCATCTCCTTGTGGCCGAGGAGCAGGTCCTCAAGGAATCAATTCTGAAGCACTTAGAGGAGAGGAAAGTGATCAGGAACAGTCAGCATAGATTCACCAAGGGCAAGTCATACCGGACTAATCTAATTGCCTTCTATGATGAGATAACTGTCGCTGTGGATGAGGGGAAAGCAGTGAACATGTTATTCCTTGACTTTAGCAAAGCTTTTGATACGGTTTCCCATAGTATTCTTGCCAGCAAGTTAAAGAAGTATGGGCTGGATGAATGGAATATAAGGTGGATAGAAAGCTGGCTAGATCGTCTGGCTCAACAGGTAGTGATCAATGGCTCCATGTCTAGTTGGCAGCCAGTATCAAGTGGAGTGCCCCAAGGGTCGGTCCTGGTGCCAGTTTTGTTCAATATCTTCATTAATGATCTGGATCTGGAGGATGGCGTGGACTGCACCATCAGGAAGTTTGCAGATGACGCTAAACTGGGAGGAGTGGTAGATATGCTGGAGTGTAGGGATATGATACAGAGGTACCTAGACAAATTAGAGGACTGGGCCAAAAGAAATCTGATGAAGTTCAACAAGGAAAAGTGCAGAGTCCTGCACTTAGGATGGAAGAATCCCATGCACTGCTACAGACTAGGGACCGAATGGCAAGGCAGCAGTTCTGCAGAAAAGGACCTAGGGGTTACAGTGGACAAGAAGCTGGATATGAGTCAACACTGTGCCCTTGTTGCCAAGAAGGCTAACAGCATTTTGGGCTGTATAAGTAGAGGCATTGCCAGCAGATCAAGGGATCGTTCCCCTCTATTCGACATTGGTGAGGTCTCATCTGGAGTACTGTGTCCAATTTTGGGCCCCACACTACAAGAAGGATGTGGAAAAATTGGAAGGTGTCCAGCGGAGGGCAACAAAAATGATTAGGGGACTGGAAGACATGAGTTATGAGGAGAGACTGAGGGAACTGGGATTGTTTAGTCTGCAGAAGAGAAGAACGAGGTGGGGGGTTTGCTAGCTGCTTTCAACTACCTGAAAGGGGGTTCCAAAGACTGTTCTCAGTGGTAGCTGATGACAGGACAAGGAGTAATGGTCTCAAGTTGCAGTGGGGGAGGTTTAGGTTGGATATTCGGAAAAACTTTTTCACTAGGAGGGTGGTGAAGCACTGAAATGCGTTACCTAGGGAGGTGGTGGAATCTCCTTCCTTTGAGGTTTTTAAGATCAGGCTTGACAAAGCCCTGGCTGGGATGATTTAGTTGGGGATTGGTCCTGCTTCGAGCAGGGGGTTGGACTAGATGACCTTCTGGGGTCCCTTCCAACCCTGATATTCTGTGATTGGCTCCTTTCAGGTCAGTCGCCCCCCTTCTGAAAGTTGCTCACATGTCTCTCCTCACTCTTCAGGACTAGCAGTACTCCTTCTTCATGACTCAGCCTTCTGGACAGACTGCTGTATAGTCCTCCCCTTGTGGGGCATCAAAGTCCCACTGGGTCAGTTGTCCAGACCGTCTTCCAGTCCTAGGCCAGGTCCTGTGCCACTTTCCCAGAAGCTAGTGGGGGGGCCCAGGCCCACCCACTACTTCAGGTTCCAGCCAAGGGACCCTATGTCCAGCAACTATGGTCTGCTTGCTTCCCAGATCCTGCTGCTATTTCCCTGGGCCCCTTCTTATTCCCTTCTCTCTCTTCTGGGTCCCTCCTCTGGGTTTTGCAGCCCAAATTTCCTCCTCCTAGGGAGTGACTGCAGACTACTTCTTCTATAGCCCCTTTTTGTTCCCAACTTCATCCCTTTATACAGGCCCAACCTGCTTCTTCCCACCTGAACTTCATCTTCCATTAAGCTTTATAGATCCCCGGCTCCCTGCCAGATGCATATGAGGTTCATTGACCTACCTTAACCTGCTTAGCCTTGTGTGGGGTGGATACCTCATCACAACTGTAAAACATATAAAAATACTTGTCAGTCTAATTTCTACTGGAAGGAGAATGTCCCTTGCCCCCAAAGAGATTAGGGTCAGTCTCTTAATATATGTTTGTACAGCACCTTACACAATGGGGCTCCAGTTTCAGTAGAAGCATCAGGAACAAGGATAATAATCATAATAGGAATCATGATATAAAGAATACTAACATCAAGCAAAGGGAGGCTGGTTTCTTGAGATTTCCAATTTAGTTTTGTGGATCCCAAGGAGCATTCCAATTCTGATGTGCTTCTTCAACCCCTTTGATATACTCCTATCACTATGAATTTGAGCCAGTTCCTGGCTTCAGTGGGGCTACTCACATGAGTAAAGCCACTCCTGTGCATATGTGTTTGTAGGATTAGGTTTTTTAGTCTTAAAATTTCTATACAAATATTAAATATATAAATGCCAAATCATTTTGCACCTGTAGCTTATGTGACCTTCAACCATTTCCAAGTTCTCCTTGGTGAGAGTGATAGAGTAGGCATGAGACAATGTGTCTTAGCAAGTGTGATCTATGCTTTGGTGTTACTTAATGCACTGCTGGACAGTGCTCAGACACTCTAGACATGAGGCTCTAAAAGAACATATACAGAACAGAATAAAATAGACTCTCAGCTCTTAATGATGCATTGTTTAGGGATTTTCTTATACAACTGTAAAGAACTGCATTAGTGAAAAGAGTTGTTTCTCCCTTTCTCTTTCTTTGAAAACCAACAAGGTCTCCGGTTTATATTTAACTGCAGTTTTTTGCATATAACTCTATATTCAGTTCTTTTCAGAGTCAACTTTGACATATTTACAGAATGCAGTAGGATTGCAAGCACTGGACACAAATACTATGGAGATGAATGCCATAGAAATGCCTATAAATAAAAAAAGCAAATAATTACACATCTATGAATACATGTAATGTTCTAGTGTGATTTTTTTTGCCTCTTAGTTAATAATGATGATGATGATGCCAAGAAAAATGTATGGTTTTTTTTAATATAACAGAGGATACTTAACCAATTACAGCATCTCATAATAGATGTGGGGCCTGTAATTTCTGGAAATATTTATTATTATTTAATGTCAACAAAATATCTTTAAATAAGAAAGCATATTTTTTTGGCCTGAGAAGGCAGATTTGTTTTAAGATCATCTTAATGCACACATTGTGAAGAGGAGAAAAAGCGATAGCACCATTGGACTTCTTATTTCCAACATCTGGTTGTGGCCCACTGGGGGAAACGTAAGTAACAGCTTACCACATGGATTACAAATGTGCTGAATTGCAAGAATAAATATTAAATGAAAATATCCATAGCACCTGCAGCTTGTCCTGGAGAATTCCCAGTGAGTGTTGTGGGTGGGTTTTCAAGAAACCCCTAGTGAGATGCAAACTGCAACTGCAGCTGCTTGTAGTAGCAGCTTATATAGTGTTACTGAAGAGTTTGCAGATTCTATTCCATTCAGTGAATCAACAGTGATCAGTGTTGCCAACACATTTAAAAAAGGGGAGGAGAGTTATTGCAGGGGAAGAGTTGTTGTTATTGTTGTTGTTCTTTTATTATTACAATTTTTCCTTTGGGTTTTAGATTACCAGGAAAAAATTAAATGGTGAATGTCAAGTGATTTGTTTTTAAGTAAGTGAAATGCATGATGGAATATAAAGCCAGTTTGATGTATTTGGGCTAGAAGCAATGTTTACTCTATCAAAAGATCAGAGTAAACAGTAGAAGACCAGCAACTGTATAAGTTTTGCTGACTTCATTCATATTCTGTATATACAGAACACTATACACACATGTGACAGTTGGCTTTATTTCAAGTGGTGTGTTAAAAAGGATTGAATTTAGGATTAAAATCTCTCCCCTCTATTTTTTTTTTTGTTTTAAAGAGACCATGCTAACTCAGCAGATATACCAGCGGTGGCCAAACTTACTGACCCTTCAAGCCGCATATGACAATCTTTAGAAATTCAAGAGCTGAGGCTTGCCTGCCAGAGCTTGGGGATTCAGCCCCAGCGGAGGTGCCTGCTGGAGCTCCGGGGTTCAGTCCTGCTGGGAGGTGGGGCTTGGGACTTCTGCCCAGCAGGAGGCACCTGTTGGGGCTTGGGGATTCAGCTGTGCTGAGGTGCCTGCCTTAGCTCAGGGCTTCAGCCCCGCTCCTGCTGAAGCCCCGAGCACGAGCAGGCATGCTCCTTGGGGCATCACAACATGGGGAGTAGATGGCCAGCCCTATGTGGAGAAAGAGGTGGTTAGGGACTATTTAGAAAAGCTGGACGTGCACAAGTCCATGGGGCCGGACGAGTTGCATCCGAGAGTGCTAAAGGAATTGGCGGCTGTGATTGCAGAGCCATTGGCCATTATCTTTGAAAACTCGTGGCGAACGGGGGAAGTCCCAGATGATTGGAAAAAGGCTAATGTAGTGCCAATCTTTAAAAAAGGGAAGAAGGAGGATCCTGGGAACTACAGGCCAGTCAGCCTCACCTCAGTCCCCGGAAAAATCATGGAGCAGGTCCTCAAAGAATCAATCCTGAAGCACTTACATGAGAGGAAAGTGATCAGGAACAGTCAGCATGGATTCACCAAGGGAAGAATCATGCCTGACTAATCTTATCGCCTTTTATGATGAGATTACTGGTTCTGTGGATGAAGGGAAAGCAGTGGATGTATTGTTTCTTGACTTTAGCAAAGCTTTTGACACGGTCTCTCATAGTATTCTTGTCAGCAAGTTAAAGAAGTATAGGCTGGATGAATGCACTATAAGGTGGGTAGAAAGTTGGCTAGATTGTCGGGCTCAACGGTTAGTGATCAATGGCTCCATGTCTAGTTGGCAGCCGGTATCAAGTGGAGTGCCCCAGGGGTTGGTCTTGGGGCCGGTTTTGTTCAATATCTTTATAAATGATCTGGAGGATGGTGTGGATTGCACTCTCAGCAAATTTGCGGATGATACTAAACTAGGACGAGTGGTAGATACGCTGGAGGGCAGGGATAGGATACAGAGGGACCTAGACAAATTGGAGGATTGGGCCAAAAGAAATCTGATGAGGTTCAATAAGGATAAGTGCAGGGTCCTGTACTTAGGACGGAAGAACCCAATGCACAGCTACAGACTAGGGACCAAATGGCTAGGCAGCAGTTCTGCGGAAAAGGACCTAGGGGGGACAGTGGACGAGAAGCTGGATATGAGTCAGCAGTGTGCCCTTGTTGCCAAGAAGGCCAATGGCATTTTGGGATGTATAAGTAGGGGCATAGCGAGCAGATCGAGGGACGTGATCGTTCCCCTCTATTCGACATTGGTGAGGCCTCATCTGGAGTACTGTGTCCAGTTTTGGGCCCCACACTACAAGAAGGATGTGGATAAATTGGAGAGAGTCCAGCAAAGGGCAACAAAAATGATTAGGGGTCTGGAACACATGACTTATGAGGAGAGGCTGAGGGAACTGGGATTGTTTAGCCTGCAGAAGAGAAGAATGAGGGGGGATTTGATAGCTGCTTTCAACTACCTGAGAGGTGGTTCCAGAGAGGATGCTTCTAGACTATTCTCAGTGGTAGAAGAGGACAGGACAAGGAGTAATGGTCTCAAGTTACAGTGGGGGAGGTTTAGGTTGGATATTAGGAAAATCTTTTTCACTAAGAGGGTGGTGAAACACTGGAATGCGTTATCTAGGGAGGTGGTAGAATCTCCTTCCTTAGAAGTTTTTAAGGTCAGGCTTGACAAAGCCCTGGCTGGGATGATTTAATTGGGGTTGGTCCTGCTTTGAGCAGGGGGTTGGGCTAGATGACCTCCTGAGGTCCCTTCCAACCCTGATATTCTATGATTCTATGATTCTATGAAAATGGGGAGTTAAATTAAAAAGCATTAAAACTGCTCATTTTGCTTCTATGCAGTGTTGTAGCTGTGTTGGTCCCAGGATATTAGAGAGACAAGGTGGGTGAGGTAATAAAATATCTTTTATTGGACCAACTTCTCCCCAACAGAGATATTTTAATAAAAGATATTACCTCACCCGTTTTGCTTCTAACATGCAAGTAGAAGGAACAGAACAGATGCTCCAAAACCCTGCTATCTAGTCACTCTGAAGAATGCTCACACATTCAGATGCAGTGATGGGATTGGGAAATCAAAGACAGATCAATGTTGCCAGCACTAAAAGGGAAATATTACTGTTTTTCCTTTGAGTTTTCTAATGTTAAGATAATAGAAAGTATGACTGTCAAGTGGTGTTTAATCTATATCTATATATCTGCAGTAAAATAATATGAATATTTTTAGCCATGAGAGGCTGCCAACATATTCTATTCTGGAATTTCGGAATTTGTGTGGGATCTTACTTGGGGGCAGGGGGAGGAGGACAGCCTCACACACATCTCTATGTCTAGCTGTTATAGTTCCCAGGGAGTACCCAAGTGGCACAATGTTGAGAAAAGAGTCAGCCAGGACATATCTATCACCCAGAGGCACATTGCTAAATTACTAATCCCATGCATAGGTACTTTAAATATTGTTCTCCCTCTGCAGGTGATTCTTTTCCCCTTATTTCTAGAATGCCATCAGTGCACATGGTGCTTTGCAAATGTACCAAAGGAAGGCCCTGCACTGAATTCCTTATGTGTAATTCTGGATTCTGCAGCCAGGGAATTTATACCCTTCTCAATTACAGTCTAGCACCGACAGCTAGGATACAGATAATTACAGTTTGAGAGTGGAGACACCATATTCTGGGCTCCAGGCAATCTGGGCTCAGTCCTGCCTGGGAGACACAGAGTGTAAAGGTAGGTTTGTGCCATCTTTGTTCATCCTGAATACTGGGGCAAAAATCTTAATCTGGAAGGTGATTGAACCTGGAGGCAAATATAGTGCCCATCTTTAAAAAAAAGGAAGAAGGAGAACCCGGAGAACTACAGACTGGTCAGCCTCACCTCCGTCCCTGGAAAAGTCATGGAGCAGGTCCTCAAGGAAACCATTTTGAAGCACTTGGAGGAGAGGAAGATGATCAGGAGCATTCAACATTTATTCACAAAGGGCAAGTCATCCCTGACCACCCTGATTGCCTTTTATGATGAGATAACTTGCTCTGTGGATATGGGGAAAGCAGTGGACATGATATGTCTTGACTTTAGCAAAGCTTTTGATATGGTGTCCCTCAGTATTCTTGCCGTTAAGTTAAAAAAGTGTGGATTGGTTGAATGGACTATAAGGTGGATAGAAAGCTGGCTAGAGTGTCGGGCTTAATGGGTAGTGATCAACCGCTCAATGTCTAGTTGACAGATGGTATCAAGTGGAGTGCCCCAGGGGTTGGTCCTGGGGCTGGTTTTGTTCAACATCTTTATTAATGATCCAGATGATGGGATGAATTGCACCCTCAGCAAGTTCACAGATGACACTAAGCTGTGGGGAGAGGTACACATGCTGGAGGGTAGGGATAGGGTCCAGAGTGACCTAGACAAATTGGAGGATTGGGCCAAAATAAATCTGATGAGGTTCAACAAGGACAAGTGCAGAGTCCTGCAGTTAGGATGGAAGAATCCCATGCTCCGCTATAGGCTGGGGACTGACTGGCTAAGCAGCAGTTCTGCAGAAAAGGACTTGGGGATTACAGTGGACGAGAAGCTGGATATGAGTCAGCAGTGTGCCCTTGTTGCCGAGAAGGGTAATGGCATATCGACCTGCGTTAGTAGGAGCATTGCCAGCAGATTGAGGGAAGTGATTATTCTCCTTTATTCGGCACTGGTGAGGCCACACCTGGAGTATTGCGTCAAGTTTTGGTCCCCCCACTACAGAAAGGATGTGGACAAATTGGAGAGAGTCCAGTGGAGGGCAACAAAAATGTTCAGGGGGCTGGGGCACATGACTTATGAGGAGAGCCTGAGGGAACAGGGCTTGTTTAGTCTGCAGAAGAGAAGAGTGAGGGGGGATTTGATAGCAGCCTTCAACTACCTGAAGGGGGTAACAAAGAGGATGGAGCTCAGCTGTTCTCAGTCGTGGCAGATGACAGAACAAGGAGAAATGGTCTTAAGTCTCAGTGGGGGAGGTCTAGGTTGGATATTAGGAAAAACTATTTCACTAGGAGGGTGGTGAAGCAATGGAATGGGTTACCTAGGGAGGTGGTGGAATCTCCATCCTTAGAGGTTTTTAAGGCCCAGCTTGACAAAGCCCTGCCCTGGGATGATTTAGTTGGTGTTGGTCCTGCTCGGAGCAGGGGATTGGACTAGATGACCTCCTGAGGTCTCTTCCAACCCTGATATTCTATGAGTCCATGATTCTTCTATGAGTCTGTGTTGCCATACTAGTCAAAGAGGAGGGAGAGAGAAAGGGGAGCTCCCCTCTGCTTCTAGTAGAGGAGGAGAAGCTGTGGTCGCTCCTGCTGCCCCCTTACTTTTGCTCATGCTTCCACTCTGGTTTTCATAGTCCCCCACAGACCAACCAGCAGCCTAGGTTAAGCAAGAGTAGAGAGTGGTTTGGCCATACCTCCTCTCTCCCCCAACACTATCCTTCCCTACCCTGGGCATGGCCTCATCACACCTCTCCTCTGGGAACTGCAAGGGGGTGGCATAGGTCATCGTGCCAGCCTTATGCTCTCAGAGAATGTCCTTTACACCAGGAGTCCTTGATGGGGAGAACTAGCTGGTTTCCAGTTCTTTTACAAGTCAGCATTTCCATTGGTTCAGTTTATAACCCAACCATCCAAACTCACCTTAGCCTGAAACTTGGTATATGATGTCTAAAGGGGCCAGGACACAGTCCAGAACTGGGGACATTTTTTGCAAGATCAGTATTGGAAAGGTTCCCAAAATAAGGGCCAAATTCTGCCTGGTCCTTACATACAGGTGCACAGTATAAGAGTGAGAGCAAGTGGCCTATATATGGGCCAGACAGAATTGCAGCCATTGGCTTGGCAGAGCACAGGTGTTGTTCCATCCCTGCTCTCCTGGGGACAAATGATGCCTCAGCAGAGAAGATACAAGTAGGAGGTGGTGCCATGGCTCTGAGCCCCTGTGTACTGGCTTGCAGAGTGGGACCAATGTGCAGGGCAGAGAGGATTTCAGGGGTTGGGGGACAAATTCCATTGCATATCTGAAAGCTTTGGGAGGCATTTGCAGTGCTCCCTTTGGAGAAGCACACTTCTGTACCATCCCCAATATAGGTTTCTAGAGACAAGGCACAATCGAGCTGTAAGTGTGGGATTGGAAGCTGGAGTAGGCTTCTCAGAAATGGTGTCAGAGTGTCAATACACTTGTACATTCAATGCTTCATACATCATTTGTGTAACACTTGGGAGGAGAAACTACTTCCTGGCATGTCAAAACAAAGTACAGCATTCATGGCTGGATGGGAAAATCAAAAGAGGCAAAAGTACCTAATGTGCCCGCAACTGAACATTCCCTTGTCCAGAGGCACCTGGAGTTTGTCAAAGCAAACTCCAATAAAGTGAAAAAATCTTGTCCCTTTAGAACATGTCCTGTCCCTGGGAGGTTTGTGTTCTTCACCTGAATCTGGTTGCATACATTTCAAGGAAATAACCATACTGTCTTTTTGCAACTGAATAAAGTAGCTGTTAGAAATGGGCTAAGTCTAACAGTACTTATGCCATCACAGCTCCTACAAGAGTTAATGTCGCAGGACTTACAAGATCTGGTCCAACTTTTCACTGCAGGATAAAGGGGTCTGATTTTACACATTCTTGCACCTAATATAGAAATGTACAACTGTGCAAAATGCGTATAAAATGCTTCCATGGTGTGCGTGAAGAATTCAGATTTGTGAGCATTTTACACCCATTCTGCATTCGCTTTGCATGGCTGTAATTGACTACACAAGGACACAGCGTCCAATGTAGTCTCAGCATTTCTTAGCTTACAGAGATCTCTGTGTGTCTATAGGATATCTTCCAAAGGGAGCTTTGGAACCTGCTCTCTTTGCTTCATTTCAAACTAGACTTTAAATAGCACTTTGATACCCTCAACCTTCCCACAGTGGCAGAGGGATCAACTAGATACCAAGTAGCATTTTCCAACTCTGATTAAATTGCATTAATTTTCATTGTCATGAATCCCCATGAACAAGCCATAGGTTCTTGCCCTAACGGGAACAGTATGGAAAAGGAAGTTCCATTATTGAAAAGTTGGAAAAAACTCTGACATAAGAATATTTTACACACTAAGGGCCAAATTTTCAAGGAAGACCAAACTCAGCCTCTAATTTTGTGTTTAAAGCTGAATGATGATGTAAAATTAAAGGCCATTTTTAAAATTTGGCTCAGATATTGAATAGGGCCCATATGACATCATATTTATCTCAGAGATTACACAGTTTGATATCTGAGTTTGCTAAAAATATTGTGTGTGTGTGTGCGCGTGTGTGTACGCAAAGAGGCACATATGCAGGGCTGGACCTAGACCAAATGGTACCCCAGGCAAGGAGCATCTTTGGCGACTCCCTCCCTTTGTTAAACTTTTGAATACCATATTTTTTATTGCATGTGTAGCACATTTCATGACTTCGATGCACGATTTGCATGCATGATTTATCCCTGTCATATAAAATGATACATTTGCATGCTAGGGGCTGTAAATCTGTGTTTATTCATGCCATATATAAGCAAATAAAAATTGTTTCCTATAAGCCTATAAAAACTTTTTAATTTTAAGAATAACTGAAATGTACTAACTTCAAGAAATTGAACTGTGCACCCACATTTCGTGAACCACTATTAAATAGTGTTATAACTGGCGACAGCCTTAGGATGTTAACCCTGGTCCTTTGGAACTAAAGGTCACTTTTCTCACCTTTGCCCTCATGAACTGAAGCACAGCATCAGAGAGATACAAAGACTGGCCAATGGCATTTTCAAATGATAAAATAGCAAGTGATGTCAGTCTCTTGTCAGCCATTGTCGATAGAAGATATGTTTTAATGAACCTGAGCTTTGAAAAGCTGCACTCACCAGTCGTGATTGTGAGCAGCAACGTGAGCAGAATCCTCAAAGCTATCCACACATTAGGAAAAGTATCCTTCAACTCTGCATCATGAATGAATTGGAAAACTTGGAATGGAGAGTGCTTCCTGTGTTGCAAAATATGATGGATGTTGTCCAATTTGACATAGATCTTTATCATTGATGTCCAAACAGTCCCCATGTGTCAGCATCCAGTGAAGGTCTGTACAATTGTTCAAGAGTGTTTTCCCATCCACTGGCAGCTTACTAAGGTCATACAAAATCCCCAAGATATTTCTGTGGTGCTTCATTATCCAAACCTTTCTTCGATAGTCACTTGAGCAGTGTCAACGAGTGAGCAAAAAACCCCTCCCTCTTGAATTTTTCTTCCGAGTTTCCTATTACTTCATCTCTGCCCTTGTAACCAAACTGTCTCTTCTGATGAATATAAGTTTCCTTGAAGACAGGCTCAACTCCTAAGTTTTCCACCATTTCTTTGGCAGCAGTGATGGCATCTTCAAATGTGTTGTCTCTGTAGGCCACAATGAAATCAAAGTAGCTTCTCATCAAAGTAGTAGCAGTTGCGATGTCCATCGACTGAGTTTGTAATGCCTTGCTTACAATGTTTACTTGGAAAAGGATATTGTGCCAAACCACAACTGAGACCAGAAATTTGAAGTCAGTGATCCAGTTTCCCAGGCTTTGTGCCTTGCGTCAGATTCCAGCCTTGGCTTCACTCAACTGTGCCAGTTCCATCAGGGCATTGTAAACCTCAGTCATTTGGTACCTCGCTTGGCCTTATGCAATCAATGCTTTCCCAGCATGTGTCACTTAGCGACTTCATGCAGTACTCCAAAGAGAGATACTGAATCTAAAGAAGATGACACTGCATCTGACACAACCAGGTTGAGGGAATGGCAGACACAAGGCATGAAGAAAGCTCTTTGAGTCAGTGCAAGAATCCTTGCCTGGACGCCACTGTTTCTTCCCTTCATATTCACGCCGTTGTCATATCCTTGGTCATGGTAGTCCTGAAATTTTACTTTTTTCTCATTCAAAACATTCAGAAGCACTTCTGTTAGGCCTTTTCCAGTAGAGTTGTCCACAGACCAGAAACAGATAAAGTGTTCTTTTACATGGATACAGCCATCCTCCTCATCAATAAACCTTACTGTAAATGACCTCTTTTCACTGTGACTAATGTCAGGAGTGAAGTTCATTATAAGTACGGCATAGTACTTTGCTTTGCCAAGCCACATCAATACGTTCTCAAACACCCTCCTTGCCATAAGGTTAGTCAATTTGTTTTGAATTGTTTTGCTGCAATAATGGTCCATAGCTTCTTTATGAACTACTTGACATAGGTGCTTATGCATGACACCGTCGTATTTCTCAAGGAGCTCTACCAAACCAAGGAAATTACTATTATGTTCAGTGAACAACTTATCTGATGAGCCCCAGAAAAACTAAATTTTTCTTTGCAAGGAAGAGTGTAATTGAGATCAGACACTAGAGCATATTCCTCCAAAGCTGAATTTCTACATTAATAATGTGCAGGTTTTCTACACCTATGCATTTATTCATAGAATCATAGAATATCAGGGTTGGAAGGGACCCCAGAAGGTCATCTAGTCCAACCCCCTGCTCAAAGCAGGACCAATTCCCAGTTAAATCATCCCAGCCAGGGCTTTGTCAAGCCTGACCTTAAAAACCTCTAAGGAAGGAGATTCTACCACCTCCCTAGGTAACGCATTCCAGTGTTTCACCACCCTCTTAGTGAAAAAGTTTTTCCTAATATCCAATCTAAACCTCCCCCACTGCAACTTGAGACCATTACTCCTCGTTCTGTCATCTGCTACCATTGAGAACAGTCTAGAGCCATCCTCTTTGGAACCCCCTTTCAGGTAGTTGAAAGCAGCTATCAAATCCCCCCTCATTCTTCTCTTCTGCAGGCTAAACAATCCCAGCTCCCTCAGCCTCTCCTCATAACTCATGTGTTCCAGTCCCCTAATTATTTTTGTTGCCCTTCGCTGGACTCTCTCCAATTTATCCACATCCTTCTTGAAGTGTGGGGCCCAAAACTGGACACAGTACTCCAGATAAGGCCTCACCAATGTCGAATAGAGGGGAACGATCACGTCCCTCGATCTGCTCGCTATGCCCCTACTTATACATCCCAAAATGCCATTGGCCTTCTTGGCAACAATGGCACACTGCTGACTCATATCCAGCTTCTCGTCCACTGTCACCCCTAGGTCCTTTTCCGCAGAACTGCTGCCTAGCCATTCGGTCCCTAGTCTGTAGCTGTGCATTGGGTTCTTCCGTCCTAAGTGCAGGACCCTGCACTTATCCTTATTGAACCTCATCAGATTTCTTTTGGCCCAATCCTCCAATTTGTCTAGGTCCTTCTGTATCCTATCCCTCCCCTCCAGCGTATCTACCGCTCCTTCCAGTTTAGTATCATCCGCAAATTTGCTGAGAGTGCAATCCACACCATCCTCCAGATCATTTATGAAGATATTGAACAAAACTGGCCCCAGGACCGACCCTTGGGGCACTCCACTTGATACCGGCTGCCAACTAGACATGGAGCCATTGATCACTACCCGTTGAGCCCGACAATCTAACCAGCTTTCTACCCACCTTGTAGTGCATTCATCCAGCCCATACTTCCTTAACTTGCTGACAAGAATACTGTGGGAGACCGTGTCAAAAGCTTTGCTAAAGTCAAGAAACAATACATCCACTGCTTTCCCTTCATCCACAGAACCAGTAATCTCATCATAAAAGGCGATTAGATTAGTCAGGCATGACCTTCCCTTGGTGAATCCATGCTGGCTGTTCCTGATCACTTTCCTCTCATGCAAGTGCTTCAGGATTGATTCTTTGAGAACCTGCTCCATGATTTTTCCAGGGACTGAAGTGAGGCTGACTGGCCTGTAGTTCCCAGGATCCTCCTTCTTCCCTTTTTTAAAGATTGGCACTACATTAGCCTTTTTCCAGTCATCCGGGACTTCCCCGGTTCGCCACGAGTTTTCAAAGATAATGGCCAATGGCTCTACAATCACAGCCGCCAATTCCTTCAGCACTCTCGGATGCAACTCGTCCGGCCCCATGGACTTGTGCACGTCCAGCTTTTCTAAATAGTCCCTAACCACCTCTATCTCCACAGAGGGCTGGCCATCTCTTCCCCATTTTGTGATGCCCAGCGCAGCAGTCTGGGAGCTGACCTTGTTAGTGAAAACAGAGGCAAAAAAAGCATTGAGTACATTAGCTTTTTCCACATCCTCTGTCACTAGGTTGCCTCCCTCATTCAGTAAGGGGCCCACACATTCCTTGGCTTTCTTCTTGTTGCCAACATAGCTGAAGAAACCCTTCTTGTTACTCTTGACATCTCTGGCTAGCTGCAGCTCCAGGTGCGATTTGGCCCTCCTGATAACATTCCTACATGCCCGAGCAATATTTTTATACTCTTCCCTGGTCATATGTCCAACCTTCCACTTCTTGTAAGCTTCTTTTTTATGTTTAAGATCCGCTAGGATTTCACCATTAAGCCAAGCTGGTCGCCTGCCATATTTACTATTCTTTCGATTCAGCTTAAGCCTGGACTCAACCTCCATCCATTTGGAGTAGGCCATAAAATGGCCAGTGAGTTTTCAGATTGTTTCAAAGCATCGGCTAAATTATGCCAGTAATTGTATCTGGAGAGCACAAGCAATGATTTGGTATTTTGTCAAATATTTTGCAACAATACCAGAACACTTAATCAGTTGATTTTGAGTAAACTAGCCAACACTGGTTCAGTTTCTCACCATTCTCGAGCACTCTTTTACAGTGCGACTTTAAATTCCATGAAATTCTACAAAGGTCCAGAACATTCTAGGAGGTTAGTGAAAAATTAATCCACATACAGAATACCTGAAACATTTTACTTCAGACATGCTATTTTCCCTTTTGTTGCGAACAACAAAAAGAGCACCTCAAGCCCAGCACCCCACAAGCCCAGCACCCCAGGCAGTCATCTGCGTCGCCTGTCCCTCAATCCGGGTCTGAATAAAATAATCAGAAAATTGGCAATTCCTTTTTTGGATTAACTTTTTTTTCCCCTTTATCCTGAGGTCTAACAGAAGTGTGTAGGTGAGATGCATGGTGCGGGATTTAAGCATGTTATAAGGCTCACATGTGTAAATTTAATCAAGAGGAATTGGAATAACCTGTCTTCCGATTTAGTGAAATAAAAAAATTCAAATTAATTATTATACCCTGCTCCCTCCTTATAACACAGTCCTTAAAACCTGTTTGAGTGCTGTACAGAGGTGTTTCTTTTACAAGGGTGATTATAGACACACCTGTTAGGACTGATATAATTAAAGCTGCGTCAACATTTCCATTGATTTGGTTTATGACCCAGCTGTAAAAACGTACTTTAGCCTTAGACATGGCAAATGATGTCTAAACTCAAGAGCACAAAAAAAGCAACTTCAGCTCCATTTTGTAAGTTACTAGAGGGCAAAAGAAAATTAGATAATTAGAAATAAAGAGTTTTCAGGAGCTTGCTTTACATGCCTATAATGGAAGGAATATTTCTTTCCACAATGAAATTGTACAAGTTATTTAAGGCCATTAAGTGGTTTAGTGCCCTTAGGTGCTGAAATAATCTGACTGATTTTTTTTAAGTGGAAAAATGGCTACTGTGCTTTTTTGTTTACAACTTTTATTAAGAATTTCACCAGCATTTTTAGCAGTGAGATGAGAAGAGTTTAATTTACTGCAGAGATTTGGGGGGCACAAACACCCTCCCTTTCCTTTTGGCCAGATGAAAGGGATGGTCCAAGACATATGGGAGGGGTGTCATGCATATTTTTTCTATTATAATACAGGATCACAATGTGGAAGAGATTAAGACTTGCTGATCTAGTGTATATTAAATGATGGTACAGGGCTCCCGTGAATCCAGTCTGGAGAAATTCTACTGAAAGATGTGACTCAAGTGAAACAAACATTTTGTAGGTGACTGACCTGAAGTGAATAATTGGTCTCCACACCTTTCCCTGAGCCCCATGGGCTGAAACCACTAAACACAACTACATGTTTGGGTAATGCTCCAGCAAAGGGAAGAAGGGGACTTAAGGAGACCTGGATGTAAAGTTAGGAGTGTACTCTTAGCAGCAGTAAGAGAGGCACTTGTGTGATCGCCTCAGATGTGGGCCAAAACCTCTTTCACAATGGAGGGGGATGCAAATGTTTATAGACTGGGAGAAGTTTTAGCCTGAGAATGAGGAAAAGGTGGCATATGACAACAAAAGACTATACTTTTTCAAAGAATTGGAAGGAGAGTAAGTTCAATATAAGTCATCTAAGAAAAGGCTGTTGTGTAGCTTGGATGTGTCCTTTAGAAAGAGGCAGATGATACATGTATAACTATTGATGCTGAACTTTAGATCATTCATGGCACCTGACTTGGGGAGTGCAACGTTAATTCCATTATGGTGTACTGTATATTTAAACAGGGTTGGCAACCTTCGGCACGTGGCCCATCAGGATAATCCGCCGGCGGGCCGCAAGACATTTTGCTGATGTTGACTGTTCGCAGGCATGTGTACATGTGTGAAAGAGAGAGAACCGATCAGTATTCTGAGTGCTCACACCTACATCTATAGCTGGGAGAATACTGAAGAAAATATTGCAACCTCATCAAAAAACTCACACAGATACAGACAGACATCATCTTCCTTTCCAAGTGCAAACAGATGGACATCATACCAAATTGATGGAAGGTAAAAAATCCATTGCAATTGACATACTACACTGACTATCGTGAGAGACTGTGCCACACACTCTCAAAGAAACTGAGGAACCACCTGATCAGCATCCTGTACAGCAGACAGGAGGAGATCAAGAATGAGCTCTCAAAACTAGAGACTTTCATACAAAACCAACCTTCCGCACAAACTTCCACGTGGCTGGATTTTACAAAAACTAGACAAGCCATTTACAATGCACACTTCACTTCTCTACAGAGGAAAAAGGACAGTAAACTATCTTAACTCCTACATGCCACAGGGGGCTACAACAGTGGTACGCTTAACTCACCCAACAATATTGTTAATCTATCCAACCACACACTTAGCCCGGTGGAAGAATCTGTCCTATCTCGGGGACTCTCTTTCTTCCCCACCACCCCCACAAACATGATGCAGTTCTGCGGTGATCTGGAAGCCTACTTTCGTTGTCTTCAACTCAAGGAATATTTTCAACACACCACTGAACAGAGCACTGGCCCACAGGAACCCTCCTACCAACACCACAAGAAGAAAAATTCTGCGTGGACTCCTCCTGATGGTCAAAATGACAGACTGGACTTCTACACAGAGTGCTTCTGCAGATGTGCACAGGCTGAAATTGTGAACCAACAGCATCACTTTCCCCATAACCTCAGCTGTACAGAATGCAACCCCATCCACAGCCTTAGAAATAACACTGACATTATAATCAAAGGGGCTGACAAAGGAGGTGCTGTAGACATACTGAACAGGTCGGATTATGAACAGGAGGCTGCCAGGCAACTCTCCAACACCACATTCTACAGACCACTATCCTCTGATCCCACAGAGAAGTCCCAAAAGAAACTACACCATCTGCTCAAGAAACTCCCTGCTATAGCATGGGAACAAATCTACACGGACACACCCCTAGAGCCCCGACCAGGGGTATTCCATCTGCTACCCAAGATCCATAAACCTGGAAACCCTGGACGCCCCATCATCTCAGGCATCGTCATTCTTACAGCAGGATTATCTGGCTATTTGGACTCTCTCCTCACACCCTACGCTACCAGCATTCCTAGCTATCTTTGAGACACCACCAACTTCCTGAGGAAACTACAATGCATTGGTGATCTTCCTGAAAACACCATCCTGGCCACCATGGATGTAGAGGCTCTTTACACCAATATTCCACACGAGGATGGAGTACAAGCTGTCAGGAACAGTATCCCCAATAATGTCATGGCACACCTGGTGGCTGAGCTTTGTGATTTTGTCCTCACTCACAACCATTTCAGATTTGGGTACAACTTATACCTTCAACTCAGTGGCACTGCTATGGGTACCCGCATGGCCCCACAGTATGTCAACATTTTTATGGCTGACTTAGAACAACGCTTCCTCAGCTCTCGTTCCCTAGCGCCCCTCCTCTACTTGCACTACATTGATGACATCTTCATCATATGGAACCATGGAAGGAGGCCCTTGAAGAATTCCACCTGGATTTCAACAATTTCCACCCCACCATCAACCTCAGCCTGGACCGGTCCACACAAGAGATCCACTTCCTGGACACTACAGTGCAAATAAGTGATGGTCACATAAACACCACCCTATACTAGAAACCTACTGACCGCTATACTTACCTACATGACTCCAGCTTCCATCCAGGACACATCACACGATCCATTGTCTACAGCCAAGCCCGAAGATACAACCGAATTTGCTCCAATCCCTCAGACAGACAAATACCTACAAGATCTTTATCAAGCATTCTTAAAACTACAATACCTACCTGGGGAAGTGAGGAAACAGATGGATAGAGTGAGATAGGTACCCAGAAGTCACCTACTACAGGACAGGCCCAACAAAGAAAATAACAGAACACCCCTGGCATCACATACAGCCACCAGCTATAACCTCTCCAGCACATCATCAACGATCTACAACCTATCCTGGAAAATGATCCCTCACTTTCACAGACCTTGGGAGGCAGGCCAGTCCCCGCTTACAGACAGCCCTCCAACCTGAAGCAAATACTCACCAGCAACTACACACCACACCACAGAAACACTAACCCAGGAACCAATCTCTGTAACAAACCTCGTTGCCTACTCTGTCCCCATATCTACTCTAGCGACACCATCAGAGGACCCAACCACAACAGCCACACCATCAGGGACTCATTCACCGGCACATCTACTAATGTGATATGTGCCATCGTGTGCCAGCAATGCCCCCCTGCCATGTACATTGGCCAAACCAGACAGTCTCTAGTCTCTACGTAAAAGAATAAATGGACACAAATAGGACATCAGGTATGGTAACATACAAAAGCCAGTAGGAGAACACTTCAATCTTCCTGGATAGTCTATAACAGATTTAAAAGTAGCAATACTTGAACAAAAAAACTTCAGAAACAGTCTTCAAAGAGAAACTGCAGAACTAAAATTCATTTGCAAATTTAACACTATCAATTTGGGCTTGAATAGGGACTGGGAGTAGCTGGCTCATTACAAAAGCAGTTTTGCCTCTCCTGGAATTGACACCTCCTCATCAATTATTGGGTGTGTACTACATCCACCCTGATCGAATTGGCCCTGTCAGCACTGGTTCTCCACTTGTGAGGTAACTCCCTTCTCTTCATGTGTCAGTATAATAATGCCTGCATCTGTAATCTTCACTCCATGCATCTGAAGAAGCGGGTTTTTTACCCACGAAAGCTTATACCCAAATACATCTGTTAGTCTTTAAGGTGCCACCAGACTGGTTGTTTTTGTGGATACAGACTAACATGGCTACCCCCTGATACTTGACTGCACAAAAGTGTTCGTGAATACTTGTTTTTATTTATTTTATCTTTGTAAGCTAGTCTCATGATGTTTGGGACATGACTCATGATCTTCAAGTGCTTGGGATTGCCAACGCTATATATTTTTTTCACATGAATGTTTGCAGCAAGAGCAACTCTTATGACTACTCATGCAAATTTGTGTTTGTTTGAAGGTTTGTGCTGGAATGGTTCCAGTGGCCATCTGGAATTCTTTTTGATTTCCCTCCTTGTGTCTATAAAATTTGTTGTCCTTTCTGAGAGCCGAAATAATGACATGGATCATAGTCACACCATGCTAGTAATGGACAGCAAATAATTAAAGATGTAGTTGAGATGAACAGTCCATAGACTGAAAGATGTTGACATAAAAAGTTTGTCAAACCCTTTGAATAGTGAGCACATTTGTAATAAAACAAAGCCTGTTTTTGAGTAACTCCCAAATAGACAAAAACACTGTGTATAGAATAACTGTTTTTAATGAATAGTACACCCAGTTCTATTTACAAACCCTGAACAGGTGAACACAATAGAATAAGAAGAGAAGTGTGGTATTTCTGTACTTCTAACGTGTATTTTCTGTTCAGAGTATAGTTTTATGGGCTATTGAAGATCCTACTTCTGGCATCCTTACTCATGTCAGAGAGCATTACTGATGGGAGTAGCAATGAAACTACGTGTCTGAGTAAGTTTTCACTAACACGAGTAAACAGAATGGGGTATGAGTTGTCACAAAGCACTAACGGGGAAAAAAGTATAATTAGCTACGTGCTGCTGAGTGTTTGAAAGGTACAAAATATGTTCCTGCTCTAGGCTTCCTTTAAAGCTCAAGGAGGCCTGTCTCAGCTTCTAGTTTGCTCTGTTTTTCAAGAGAATTTACTGGACCTTGACTGCCAGAATCTTGGTCTCTGGTGATCCTCTTCTTGAAGTTCTGGTTTCCAGTAGTATATCCTTTTTATGGAGTTTGGCTTGTGAATGATTCTGACCTTGAAGAAAGTGGGGAGTGGGAGATTAGTGATTTAGCATAAGCCTTTGGCTGCGACTTCTGGGTTGTAATCACCTTATTTATGATTCCTTTTATGCACACCAATAAATCTAAACAGAACAAATAAACATCAGTGCATAGTGCAGAATTCTTCATTTTATCTGGAGTGTTTGTTTTTCAGGATTTTTAGCAGTAGTTGTGATTTTTGTATGTGTGTTTGGTTTTTGCTAGTATTATTCCCAAGGTACATCAAATATAATTTGACATCTGGAATTTCTGGACAAATTGTGAAGAAAACTAAGTGGCCTAAAGATGAACCAAATAATCTTCATATACTTAAAATGAGTGAATACACATTTATTAGGTCAGCTTCATAGACATGCTATACTTGATTTAGCATTTAAACTGTCCCTGCTAAAATGTATATGGCAACATTATAGGTTTTATTCTGTTCCTACCAAAATCAATATGAATTTTATCTTTGGCATCAGCAGCAGAAGTAGTGGATCCAGTATACATTCTGTCTAAAAAAGGGCCTTTTTTTGTATGTTCCACTGTAGTATGGTATGAGGCAGTCTACAGAGAATAAATAAGACACATTTGAATTATGGGGCTATAATTCCATATATGGTTTCTGGTTAAATTTATAAACCACAAGACTGAAGCGCCAGATGGTTTGTGTATCATAATGAGCAGAATCCCATCATGGATTTAAAACCCAATCATTCAAAACCCACTTGTTTATTTATTATTATTATTATTATAGTTGCTACATTAATGAGTGGGTCTATATAGGGCCAGACTGTGATACTCTAACTCTCAATGAATAGTATCTTACTTCACAAGTAGTCCCATTCAAGTCTTACCAAGGCCAATTACTTGTGGGGTAAATTGCTATTAAACCATAATAATGCATCACAATTTACCCATAGTGTTTGATGCACCATTGGTTGTATTAAGAAAGCAGAGTCTATGGAAATACAGCTGATATCAAGAGAAGATTGCTCGTTATGATGTGCAGAAGTAAGGACATTGGTGTTTTTAATCAAAATTTCTTATGAACCATTTCTCTATTTGGCTTTGGGTGATTTCATACCTTGGACATTTTTGTTTTACTGTGAAATTTTGTGGTGGTGCATATTTTGCATATCAAACCAGGCAGGAGTACAAAAAGACATATTTGAAGTTTTTCTTTCTACAAAGAGAAAGTAAGAGGGACCATGTGAGAAACATAGAGCTTGATTCTTGCACTGGTATAAATCAGGAGTGATTCCATTGAAGCCTCATTGGTGTAGATGAAATCACAAACAGGCTTTTTTAAATTTACATCCAAGCTTATGCTACCCACGGATTCCTCTATGCCAAAGGAATCCTCGGGTAGCTGGTTAAGATGACTTTGTGGCTGCTTGCACTGGCAAAGTGGTAAAAAGAAGCCACAGTGGGAGCTAGGATCTGGCCTGACAATTCTTAAGGAACAGCCAAATACTACTCTGAGTCAAAGATGGGAGGGAAATGAGTTTCATATTCACAGACCAGAGGAATATGGAATGTATACTCTCCACATTTCCTGTGATCAGCTGTAATTCCCAAACTGAATACTCCTTTTTTTGCCCTTTAAATAGTTCTTGTCCTGCTTCTAGGACTATAGTACAAAGGCAATCACACACACATATATAGCATGCCATCCTATAATTACTCAAAGCTACATATGGAGCATCTTGGCTGACACAGTGGGGATTAAACTGAAGACCTCCAGAACTGAGAACTTGAGCTAGTACAGCTTGAGCTAAAACTCTATGGCTGGGCATGAAACTGACTGGGAACCTCTGCAGATCAGACACAGAGGAGGCCGTGTAATGCACACACACCAGTGGGTTACGTGTACAGTAAAGGACTCCCCCACTTCATATAAAATGATTCCCCTGGAATGTACAGCTACAGTTATGAAAAATGCATGAAGAGGACCAGATCCTGGCAACACTTCAGCACATGCTTAAATTTAGGCACCTGAGTAGTCCCACTGAGGTCAATGGAGCTTTACAAAGTCCACAGGACAACTCAGGTGCTTAAGTATCTGCAGGATCATGGTCAAAATTACTTATTTGGAAACCTGAAAAGGTTTAGAATTCAGTTAAAATGAGTATCACTAATCTGGCTGTTAATCAGGACTATCCAGGTTTACAGAGACCATCATTCCCCATCCCCACACGGCCTCCACCCCCTACCATCTGTGCATCAGTCCTTCCTTCCCGCCCTCCCCCTGCTGGTGGTGGTTTCTTGTGGCAATGCCCATTACCCCTGATCGGTGTGTCTGACTGATGGCAAGCCCACTTCTTTGGATTGTGTGTTTTTGTCCTTATTTACACCCTCTCAGTCCCAGGAAAACCATTCAAAATTATTTATCCTGGGGCTCTTGAGCATGTAGTTTAAGCACATGCATTCAGGGAACCTGAAGAAATATTATGTGGTTACAGTCCGATGTTAAATCCAACAAACACAGCTCAGTACTAAAAAACAAACAAACAAAACCCAATGCTTTGACATTTCTACTGATGTCCAGATTGGGGGCGGGGGGAACGTGCTCAACTTTAAATATGCCAAACATTTAGCAGGCAGTAGGAACTCTGTGAGTGGTATAGTTGTATCATTTTTAATTTTACAACACCTAATTCATACCACTTTAAATCTCACATGCTGCCCAATGGAAAAAAAATAGTCAGACATTTAATACATTTTCAGACCATTCCATTACCTTCCCCCCCCCACACACACACCAAACCTTGTCCATGATAAAAGGATTTACATGAGAACACAATGCAGGAATCATCTAACAAAGGATCTTTCTGCACTGAGATGTCAACCATGCTAAGATCTTGTTCGAAAGCCATTTTAAACTGGCTTTAAATATCAGTGTGGACAAAGCCTTGCCACATACACTTTATTGGATTGTCCCTGCATTATAGTCTCAGCACCTGAAGGCTTTTTAAACAGTTCGTTTAACGTGGCAGTTGTGCAAATAATGGATTTTTCGAGCCGCTGATAATTTAAAAAAATCATTTTAGGTTGGACAACACATTTGGTTTCAGCAAAATCTAAATATTTTGTCTCAGTGTTGACCATTTAAAATGTTTTTGTTTGTTTTGTTTACACTATCACAGAGCTCTCCAAATCCCCTTTAAACACGGTGAGGCTCTGTCTACGTTAGCAAGGGAAAACATGTAAACAGCTTATTAGTATGAACTATGTTTAAACGTGATTCTTAAGGAAGATGCTAACGTGGTTCCAGAGCAATGGTTAATGGTTAATGAGGGTAGGTGACAGTGCAATGCCCCCAGGTGAAAAAAAGAAAAGGTGTTTGAGGGGGAAGTACACCAATAATTTATTTACTTCCGTTCAAGCCCGGGAGTTGCTAATTTGAGAACCTTGTTATAGAAGACTTTGGCCTTGCTACCTGTAATTGTTCCCAACAGAAAAAGGGATCATCAGGGAGCTGATTATTGCTTCCTGATTTTCTTCCCCATTCCTGGCTCCTGTGCAGGTTAGAGCAGCCTACAGGATGCTGTAATATGTCACAGATGACAGCAGTCTCTAAGAGACCATCTGCCAGTAAAGCATAGCAGGCACACACTGTGATCCAGCCATTCCTCCTTCCTGCCCTTTCTTACCTTAACATCTGTACTTGGCAATTTGGGGAGGGTGGCATAGAACTAGCTATGGTATCTCTGTGCCCAGTCGGGACTCCTCCCTAGTGGGGGTAACTCCAGCAGAAGACTTTAGGGATGGAGTAGGCCAGAGAATCTGTAGGAATTTCACTGCTATGCAAAGCTAATGTAAACTGTTTGAATGCTGTGCTTGGCATTCTAGAGGATGTAATGGCTAAGGGATCAATCTTAGTGTTCCTAGTGAGGAAAAAAAATGAGGCCTTTTTGGTGTAAAGGAACCAAACAAAAACACCTGCATAAAAACTACACACACACACAAACACACTACCATGTACTCAGTGTCTCATCACTGTCTGTAGGCTGCACTGAGGAAAGCTTTCCAAACACTGTACTTGCTGTGGAATGTAGTCATTCTTCATTATATTCTTCAGGGCATAAGTATTTCTAAACCCAAAGTGTTTCACAGCATATTTTAAATAACCAGTCATCATACAAAATGTTCTCAGTGTCTCCAGTGTTTCTGCATGAGCGCTACTTCTTATACAAGAAAAAAGATACACAACAATAATAAAGATAACCATTTCAACCCCAAAGGCTACCTCAACACAACCTTCAATACACTCTAATATTTTATTCTAGTGGATTTATAGAGATGTATAAATTGGCTAGGAATAGAAAATTCAGACTTTGAAAAAGCCTTTGCCCAGGATTATCCTCAGAGCTCCAAAATTGGCAAGGAGAGCATGTTGGGTACCAATCTAAGGTGCCCTGAATGGGAGAAAAGTATATGAGACAATAACATGGATTTCCAGCACTGAAATTAAAAGCAGAAAACAGCATCTGCTTCCTATTTTCTATTGTTTTATAGTGACTGCAAGTGTGCTAGGCACTTCATAGAAGACACATGGAAAACAAATTCCTGCCTGAAGACTTAACAGTAAAATGATGGGCATGATAGATCGAGTGAGCATCATACATAACATGCACCAAGAATAGTGTGCTAGATGCTTCAGAGACAAATAAAAGATGCCTTTGAGGAGCTTATTGTTTAAGGTAGAGAACAACAATGGTTTGGTTTGTGGAAGGGAGGGTAAGAACATAGGATTGCTTTCTTTGACTGTGCACCTCTGGACTGAGAATTTAAAGCAGTAAAGATAGAAATAAGTATTCTTATAGCCCAGTCGTACTGAAGGGGAAATAGAACAATGCTGTTTCTAGCAGGATTTAGAATCAGTAGAACAGATTTTGCTTTTAATGACATCAGTATAACAGAAATCAGAATTTGGCCCAGTGGACCCAAACCTGGAGCTGTTTCTCAGACCTTAGCCAAAATTCTCACTGAGAAGTGGAAGTTTGGGCTCGGAATGGAAAACAGAAGTATGCCCAGTCATAGACTAGAGCAAACAGGATGGTGCAAAGATGAGATTTGTAGAATTCCAAATCATGCAAAACTTCCTTGTTTTTCAGTATCAGAGGGGTAGCTGTGTTAGTGAAAATTACAGATACAGGCATAAATATATATTGGCACTTGAAGAGATGGGAGTTACCTTACAAGTGGAAAACCAATGTTAAAGGCCAATTCAGTCAGGGTGGATGTGGTCCGTTCCCAATAATTGAGGAGGAGGTGTCAATACCAAGAGAGGGAAAATTACTTTTGTAGTGAGCCAGCCACTCCCAGTCCCTATTCAAGCCCAAATTGATGGTGTTAAATTTTCAAATGGATTGTAGCTCTGCAGTTTCTATTTGAAGTCTGTTTTTGAAGTTTTTTGTTGAAGGATGGCTACTTTTAAATCTGGTATTGAATGTCTAGGGAGATTGAAGGGTTTCAGAGTAACAGCCGTGTTAGTCTGTATCCACAAAAAGAAAAGGAGGACTTGTGGCACCTTAGAGACTAACAAATTTATTTGAGCATAAGCTTTTGTGAGCTACAGCTCGCTTTAAGTGAGCTGTAGCTCACGTAAGCTTATGCTCGAATAAATTTGTTAGTCTCTAAGGTGCCACAAGTCCTCCTTTTCTTTTTAGGGAGATTGAAATGTTCTCCTACTGGCTTTTGTATGTTACCATTCCTGATGTCTGATTTGTGTCCATTTATTCTTTTACATAGAGACTGTCCTGTTTGGCCAATGTACATGGCAGTGGGGCATTGCTGGCACATGATGGCATATATCACATTAGTAGGTGTGCAGGTAAATGAGCCCCTGATGGTGTGGCTGGTGTGGTTGGATCCTATGATGGTGTCACATTGGTTCTCCATTTTTAAGGTAATTCCCTTCTCTTCATGTGCCAATATATATTTATGCCTGTATCTGTAGTTTTCACTCCATGCATCTGAAGAAGTTAGGTTTTTGCCCATGAAAGCTTATGCCCAAATGAATCTGTTAGTCTTTAAAGTGCCACCGGACTCCTAATTGATTTTGCTTGTTTTTGTGTTTCGTTACAAACTCAGACCAAGTTGAGCAAAAGATTCACTGAAACTCTTGGACTTTCTGAGGGAAATATGGGTCCAGTTCTGAGTAAACCCTGGCTGATTTATGCTTTTAATTTTCACATGGTTTTGATATGAAACCAGATACAACTTGGCAGTTTTGACTGTGGTTCACTGAGATTTTGAGGATTTTTTTAGACCTAAAACTCAAAGCAAAACTCACAGTCTGCAAACCCACCCAGATACAAATAAAAGAAAACAGCCCCTCCATACAACGAAACCATGGAGTTTTGCGTAGTTCTGAAGTACTGAGGGAATAATTCAATGGTACTGGCATCAGACACCATGGTGATGGACAACCTGATGAAAACCTAGAAGGATAGACAGAAGATTCAGGATTGCTGGGACAACACACATGAAAGAGTGACCTGTAAGGAGAGAGGAGACCAAACCTGAAGCAAAATGAGTGAATTTGCTGCATATAGTATGGTTACGATAACAAAGTGAGTTTGGAAAACCAGGCTGGCAATTTTGATGGTGGAAGCCAATGAAGATAATGGAGAAGGAGGGTGATGTGGCCCTGACTCTAGGAGCAAGAGAATAGCTTGGCTACTGTATTCTCACAGACATGAAGATTAGTGAGTGGATAGTCTAGAAGATCACAAAAGAAGGAACTGAAATGGTTAGAGAATAAGTCATTAATAGGGATTTCAGCTGAGACAAGGCCCAGGTAGGGATAAAGTCTAGTAAAGATCCAGAGATGGTGACAGACACACTGACCAATGAAAGGAATATATTTTTCAAGCATGACTCCAAAGGTCTTAGCCTTTCACAAAGCTGGTTCACTGTTCTACTTCAAATCCAGAGAATTTACAGCATAAGGATATAGAGTTTCCACATCCATGGAAATGTTGGGTCTAATTTCCCTTTAAAATCAATGGGAAGCTTTCTACTGATTTCAACGAGCTTTGGATCAGATCTTTTGTCCTCTTTCCTGTAATTGTCCAAAGGGTGCCATTGTATTGTCCCTTATGGAGATGTTTTTGGTGATCTATCTATCTACTATGATTTGGACTAAGACTACTAACTAAGTTCACACAGACCTCTGAGCAGCCTTTAGTGCTCCAATGTTGTGCTTGCAACTCCTCAATATTAAAAAGGCTAGAAAGATAAATGCTGTACAAGTGAAACTGGACAGACAGTGCTTAAAGTAAAACAAAGCAATATTAGCATATACGCTTGTCCTATTCCTCGAGGACATTTTGCTGGCCTCATGTGTCACTGAAACCTTCTAGGTCAGAAGTCACAGTTTTGACAATAGAATTTTCCATGTGTGGTAAACAATACATGATTAAGGAGATATGTTCAAGATCTGTCAGCATGCTAAAAATAGTTGTACATTGGTGTGAAAAGGGACATTTCACAAAGCATGAATATCGCATATTTTGTTACCTGTTAATAGTCAGTAAAATCTCATGAGAAATAGTTGTATATTTTGGGGTTCATTGATGTGTATTGTCTGTATGTAAAATGTTTAAAATATTTTGCCTGGGCACAGCTCTTGTCATTTTAGGCTCTCAGACCACATTATATACATAACTAAGCCTCACAACTCCTGTGATGTAGGGATAACTACATTTACTGGTTATACTGAGGCTCAGAAAGCTTAAGGCCCAGATTTTTAGAGGTATTTAGGTGTAGCTGCACTCAGTATTGCAATGCTAACTGATTTAGGAGCCTAAATATTATCAGATGGGATTTAGGCACTTAAGTCTAAATTCTATCAACTGTCAATAGGGTTTTGGGTCCTAAGTGCCTAAATCCCTTTTGCAAAAGATATATAGGCTCCTAAATCAGGAGTTGCAACGTTGAGTGCCTCATTGACTAAATACCTTTAAAACTCTGGGCCTAAATTACTTGTCCAAGGTGGCCCTATGAGCCAGTGACAGAGGAAAGAATAAACCACAGGAGTACTTAATCATAGCCCCAGGTTGTAACCACTAGACATTATTGCCTTTGAAATGAAGTTCAAGAGGAAGAGCTTTCTCTGCAAGAGAAAGTTCAACCCAGCCCTTCACGGTCAGTGACAAGTAGCAGTAGCTGCTTCTACACTATGAAAAGCCAGAGTATCACCCTCCCCTTTCCCCCTTACTCATGTTAGTAAGAAGTTACTCACATGACTAATCCCATTGATGTTAATGAGACTACTCATCTGAGTAACTGCTCACCAATGTGGCCTTAGTTATTTAAAAACCCCAGGACATTTGTATAGATGAGACTTATGGGGATGAAAGGGGAGAAACAAATTCCTCCTTATCTTCATTCTCATGCTCCCCATTCCTTCTCTTCCTTCACCTCTCTCCAGCCCTACCCCATCCTGACTGGCCAGGAGAGGTGGGCCATCATGGAGAGTGCACATTCCATATACAACTTTAAGAGGTGTAACAGTGATCATGCTCCCCTTGAGTGCTAGGGAATTCTGGGAGGAATGATGCCTTAAGGAGTTCCAACTGCAACACCCCACTGTGGGCCTGTGCCTACGAAATAGGCATGAGCCATCTGGGTGTACAGGAAGGGTGCAAACACCTAAACACATGGGTATAAGCAAAGTGCAGTGCAAATCAGACATTAAAAAAGTCAAATAAAAACATTTAAAACCTGCCTCCCAAATCTTTCCAGATGTTAAAATGAGTAAGCATTTTGTATTAGTATTTGGCTTGGTGCTTGGATTAATTTTCATCTTTTCTCCCTTGGCCCCCTTGCCCAGGGTTCAGAGGTGGTCTCCAATGTGTTAATTTTAGCTTTTCTTTATAATGTGAACACACGCACTAAGGCATTCTCATTATAAAGTGAGTAAGATAAATGTGGCCCTGCTCAATTAAATCTGGAAGTTTTTATGTCTTAACAAAAAAAAGATGTTGTTCCATTTCATGTTGGCATCAATGGCAGCACTTGTGTGTAATATAATTAGCATTGGTAGCTGAAGTTCCCCACAGGGGGCTGATTCAAGACAGATGATGATAGAAATGGCACTAGACACCAAAACATAAAAAGTGGAATGTGGCTTTTGGTGCAAGGAATCTCATTTAGTAAGAGAATGTCCTCACTGCGGAGTTAATCCAGGCTCTTCCTTGGGTGTCGCCTCCGAACCTGGCTGCCCCACACACCCACAAACCTCTGACCCACGTTTGGTGGTGCTTTCACGTCAAACTAGCTACCCTATTTGGGGCTATAGGCTAAGGCCTGAGTGCTACTTTTACTCAGGGTAATAACCCACCCACTTTGCAGTGACTACACAGGTTAAAACGCTTGAGTTTTCATTGTCCTCCAGTGCCCTCCCGCAGCTCCCCTGAGTGCTCAGAAAGACAGACAAGTTCTCCCACAATTCACCGGGAAAGTCTCATAGAGCAGCTCATCTGGCTACAGTGCTAAGAACCATGGAATGTGCCCCCTGAAATCCTACCAATGTGCAGGAGTGAGTGTGGTACCACTGTGGCCCCATTGGCTTGAGTGTGGCTTTGCAGTGTGACCGCTTACACCCAAGATAGGTTACCCTGCATGCTCATTCCTGCGTGCGAATTGCCCGAGTTAACCCTACAATGAAGACATACTGTGAGGCAGAAAGTTCATTTCACAATAAATGGTCTCAGAGTTAAGTCTAATCTTTGGTCCCAACCCAGCAAAACACTAAATCCAGACTTAAGTTTCAGCACATGAGTAGCTCTAATGAAGTCACATTCTTTGGTGCTTTGCTAGACAAGGGGTCTTCATTAATAATCTGGAAATGGGATTAAACAACACTTTTTTAAAAAGCACAGATGATACTAAAAGTTGACCTGTGGTCATTCTACACATGAGTAATCCAATCAAGTTCAATGGTAACCTATTTGAGGAGTATCTCAGATACCAGTGAAGTCACAGATATAATGCAAAGGAGCACAGAGATTAGAAGTGTGATCAGAAAAACAAATAAGGCTCAACTTGGAAAAAATGAGATGAATAAACTCTGCTGGATTTAGTACCTGTGGATTTCATGAACGAGTCACAGTCAAATTCAAACATGATAACATTTTGTAGTGTAGACAGGGACTTGAATGTTCAGGCTCTGTAGAAACCAAACTTCCTGGAGATGTCCTTTCCCCACCTCTCTAACACAGGGCAGTCCTTAGACTCCCTCTAGGCTTATCAGACTGACTTAGTCTTAACTTTAAATTCTGCCCATGGTCTGTATGTATCCTTTCTACAATATACTGCATACGGCAACCAATCTCCAAAATATGATTGGAAGACGCATATGGCAACAATTTTTGTGTTCATAAAGACTTTGCAAAACATCTTGTAATTAACATGGTAACTTCTGTGTGCATATGTCTGGGAAAATTCCAATCATCTCCCATAAGAATGACTGGCCATGGTACTTTTGCAAGATATTAGTTAATGTTTTTTAAGTGCTTTGAATAATGTAACACATTTTAACACTATAAGTGCTATGTAATACTATTAATATAAAAATAAATATTATCCGCATAAGCTAAATCTGCATTTTGATTCATAGACCCAGTTAAGGCCAGAAGGGGACATTAGGATGATCTAGTCTGACCTTCTGCCTAACATGGGCCATAGAATTACACCCAGGGATCCTGCTTCAAGTCCCTAACTTCTGATTGACTAAAGCCTATCTTTTGTCATGACAATAAGAAGAAAAAGAAAAAGAAACTGATGATAGTCCATTTAACTAATGGATAGTTAGCTGATGCATTCTAATAATAGTTCTTTGCTCTTTCATTCACTAATACCAAAGCATTTCACTAACATCAAATAACTAAGATTTCACATGTTTGTGAGATACTATTATCCCCATTTTACAGGTGGGTAAAATGAAGCACAGAGCAGTTAAGTGACTTACTCAGGGCCAAATGCAAGTAACTGGCAAAGAAAGGGATGGACCCAACAGTCCTGAATCTGAGTGTTGTGCTCTAACTACTAAAATAACCATAATGAATAATAAATAATAACTTGCCTTTACATAACACTTTTCAGCTATAGATCTCAAAGTGTTTTACACAGGAGGAAAATATCATCCTCATTTAACAGAGAAACTGAGGCACGGGTAAGTGATGCGACTTGCCCAAGGCCATCGAACAGATATCTTTCTTAATTTCAGTATTGAAAGTACTGAAGCAGACGGTAAAGAAAAAGCTTCGACAATTGAACTAAACTGTAAAAGGTGTGACGATAGATCTTGCTATATTTAATGTTCTGCTGGAAACCATGTGCTGTCTAATGAAAGGTTTTCTGTTAGAATGGGCTTTTTTTCCCATTCTGAAGGGACACATTTCTGGCAATAGAGGAAAAGCTGGGAACGTATATTTCCTTGAGGTTCTAAGTTATTGAATAAGGATTATGATATAACTTCCACCTGAGCAATTCTCATCACTGTAGCAACTATACTCAACCTCCTGCAAGCCACACAGGAGGGTTGGACTGGACTCTCCCCATGCTCAGAGTGGGTAAGTTGGCAAGAGAGTGGTATTGTTAGCCAAGTTTGTCTCCTCACTGGCTCAACCACTGAAATAAAATGTGCCAAGTATTATTGCCTCTGGTGGCACTGCTCTAAGGTTCTTTGTCAAGCTATTGACTATGATGTAGTGTCTCCAACTTTTGGATCAGGCCTGAGTAACACAAATTATTAATTGCCAATTTTGTTACAGTGATTAATGTTCATTAAGGAAAAGTGTTTTTCATATGAATTTGGCCAGACTGCTACGGAGATCTTGATTTGCTGCACAGAAACATGGAAAAGCTTGGTTAGCTTGGGAATCTGTAAGTCAGCCTAGTCCATGCCAGTGCTTGTGACAGCAATATCTACCTTTCAGCAAGCACCGTCAGAAACTTTGTTGATAGACATCCCAGATTTAAATCTCTAATACTAATGGCCATACCTACATTGTTGGGTCACTTATTCCACATTACAGATCTTCTTATTGAAAACTTTTCTTTTATTCAATCACAGTAAATTCTCCTTTATGTCTTTATTGGGTAGCATGGAGAGATTTCTACCTAGAACTTTATGATCACTACTGAAAGTGGGGAATCGTTTTGCCCTTGAAATAGATCATTAATACGGTGCTTACGAAGCAAGTGTGATTTTTCACTCAGCAGCTTTAGCAGAGGAACTGTTTTGGAGTAGCTTGATGTAGCATCATGGATCAGCAATTGTACAATTTATAGTATAGTGCTGACTTAGGGAGACAATTTATAATGCCTAGAAATGGCTCAAGTTAGACGGCTGAGTAAAGCAATCAAGAAGGTGCAGTTGGGTGCACAAATAGTCACTAGCATAAAACAACTGATTTCATTATGCTGGTGTTCCTAACCCCTTTTTTGTTTGCTTTCCCTGGATGTTCCAACAAATGAGTTTACCAGTAGGAGTGTGAATAGTAACAAAGAATTTGAAACAAATATTAGAGAATATTTCTTAAACAAATGAGTTGCCCTCATCCAGTCAGAGAACAGAAACAATACCATGTGACCTATATGTGCAATCAGAGCTAGCCAATCAGATTTCAAACACCCCCAAAATGTGTACTCTTTAGATTCATGTTTTAGGCTATTTAAGTGGCTGAAAACTTATTCTTTACAAAAAGTATCACTGGCAAAATGTCCCAAAGAGAGATATTAGTCTGCATGAGGCCAAATCCTCATAAATTAAGCTCAAGTGTGCTGTCTAGAAATATGACTTACAATATAGGCAAGGATCTTCTATGGAAATGTCTTAGATGCACATTTTGGCTGCAAATTGGCCTTTATGATAGGTGAAACACTTTGCTACCAGAACAGTTAGTCACCATTTTGCTAATTAAAAGCTTGCCCCAAAGACCACACCTACTGCCAGTTTAGTTTCACTGTCACTCCTTCAGACATGTTTTTCCTATGCTCCTTTGTTATTTTAGTGATGGTGGCATAGTAAATTATAGTCCCAGTTGGATCTGAACTGATCCTAGTACTAGTCCCCACAGGATTGCTAATGATTACACAGCTGCCCACTAGGCACTCTATAATGTAGGCTCATGGGTCTTCCTCCGACCAAAGTTGCAATTAAGTTTATTTTCATTCAAAACAAAATATATTGGGATTATTGTCAGAGCAGCCCCAGAGGACTACATAGGGGGGGTCTAATAAGCATTGGTAGGAATATTAGAAACCCTAAGGTTATTAGTACTGCTAGGGCAGCAGGCTTTGTGGCGAGCAGAGGTGTAATTTGCTGCCACCACACACTGGAGCAAAGCAATCAAGTAAGGGGGTCAGGGGACTTTAATATAACACCAGTCAGGTGCAAACGCTACATCTATAGTACCAGATTCTCAGCTGATGTAAATCAACGTAGTGCCATTGACTTTAATGCTGATTTAAATCGGCTGAGAATTTGGCCTGTGTTCTTAATGGAATATGGCCTAGGATCTGGAAAAACACAGCAGTAAAACTAGATTTTTATTTTTGCTTTGTGGGAAAGCTGGCATATGACATGTTTAGCCTAGCCGTAGATCAGGAATCAACCCTACTTAGCAGTTTGAAGCGCAAGAATGTAGTTTAACGTTTTTGGAAAACAGCCAGCTCAAAATGACTGTGAAAAAGCAGATATGATCCCACCAATAAACTTTAGCAGACACAGAGAAAGCATTAGTAAAGTGCAACAAGTACAGATATGGATTTGTAACTGAATATTAACCAATCTCCATGTACTGTAGACGATTTTGCCTGAAATTGAGGTTTGCAGTCAATACATTTCTGTAAAACAGCAGTTCCCCCTTCATACGATGCTTTATTAAAAAGGTTATATTGGGTTGTGCTCAAGTATGTGACATGAGAGCTAAATGCTTCTGTGGGTTAATGCCAAGATACTACAGGGTGGAGAATGAGGGAGATGCTTAGACAAAGAGTATGCAAGCATGACTCACATATGGATATATTGGGTTAAAATCCTGTATTGGTTGCAAATAGCAATGGGCCCAAAATTCTTATGTGGAATGAAATCCAAATTTGAACATTCTCAAAGTTCAGGGAAATTTTTTGTCCAGGGTTTTGGTTCTGGCCCATACATGGTCACCAATGAATGTGTCTTTGGTGGCATCATTTTAAGCCCACCCGAGTGGACATTTTCTCTCTGCCACTACTGCTCCCTATTCCCCCACAAAGCCCTTACATCAAACAGTTTTCTATGATTGCCCTTACTGCCCTTCAGAAACTATATTATCCCGGGTGCATAGAACCTCAATACCTACCTCCCAGAGCAGAAGCTCAGGAGTTATAGATTTTGGGGTGAGTGAACTGGGGAGGGGGAATAAATTAATCATTTCAACATATTTGTGTTGATGCATGGCACAAGCCACAGTTGGATCTGATTCCCAATTTCCCTGAAGTCCAAAGCTGTTCAGAGCCTGTTTTTTGATGTGGGTCTGGCTCTATTTTTGCATGAGAAGAATTTATGGTCTATATTCATAGTAGAGCATTATTAGTTGGGAACTTTTTCTATATTTATTTATTTAAATTGTAATTTTCAAAACAAATAAATCAGGATTACAGGATTAGTAAATCATTAGTAATCTTCTTTAGAACATGACATATCTCTTGATCCTGGCAATGGAATTTGATCATGTACCATTTTTTATCACTAAAATTTTAAAGATTGAAAACTTACCTTCATTTTTTGTTCAAGAGAAACACAACACTGGATCAGCGGGGGCCTTGCATGATTGAGATCGGTGATCATTTCTTTGCACCATTCCAAGCTGCTGACATTGGTGCCTCACTTTCACAAGCAGCAACAGGATTTTTTACTAGAAAAAAATGTTTAATTAGAATGGGATAACCTTACAGTCTGCCCTGAGTGAGAGTCAGCACAGAGCTGCACTATCCCATTAGCAGACTAAAGACTGAAATGTGACATAAACTGTCAGAATTCCCTTAATCCCCCTTACTCCCGGTCCAGAATAATTTACTTCACCCTTTTTGGGAATCAGCTTATTGCCATTTATGAGCCTAGCCAATTACTCTGGTCTGCAAGTAGGGGTGGGTGTAGCTAGGGCTCCTTCTGCTCCCTGCCCATTTGCTCACGGTAGGTTGAATCAGGCAAATAACTCCTGCTCTTTTCCCCCATAGCTGGAGTCACAATCTGAGTGGGGCTAAGTAGGGCAGTAAAGTGTGTATGTGGTGGTGGTATGTGTGGGCAGATTTTATGCTGCATTACTCTTGTACATGGCTGAGTAAGGACGATACAAAACTGTTCCACTGTGAGTTTCTATCATTGCCACAAAGGATTTCTGCTTTTCTAGAAGCAGGTTTATAATTTAAAAATAAAATTCTAGTTGTTGTTATTTATTATTCGCCTTACCACAATGCCTAGGAGCCCTCTAGTCATGGGCCAAGACTTGTCTGTGCTAGATGCTGTACAAACACAGAACAAAAGGATGGCTCCTGCCCCAGACAGCTTGCAATCAAAGTAATGTGCAAGATAAAAGACAACAGCTGGAGACAGGCAGCAGAGTACAAGGAAACAGTGAGCAGTTACCTATTGTTTGAGAGCAGTAGCAGATAGAATAAAAGCTGGCAGACCTCTAACCCTTAGTTCCTATTTAGGCAGCCTGTCAGACTGCACAGGGGCTAATTTCTTGTCTGAATTTAAGTAAGTAAATGTACTGCTAGAGAGCCATTGAAATTGCTCTGTTTCTGGATCAGTAAAAATGTTAGGCCATGCAGAGGACCATGAGCCAAAAGGCTGTCTATTGGCTTCTTGAATGGAAATATATACTGGTGGTTACAGGGCTTTTTACTCCAGGATACCAAACAAGGGTGTACATAGTATAGCTTTCCAGTTCTAATGCTTGCACACAGATTAAATTATAAATTAAAAACAATAGGTGGCCAGCTCACCCAAGTATAGCTGTCCCACGGCTTCAGTGCAAGTGAGAGGCTTTAGTATGGGAGACATGTCAGGATTCCACTCCACTCTGCACTGATTAGGCCTCAGCTGGAGCATTGTGTCCAGTGCTGGGCGCCACATTTCAGGAAAGATGTGGACAAATTGGAGAAAGTCCAGAGAAGAGCAACAAAAATGATTAAAGGTCTAGAAAACATGACCTATGAGGAAAAATTGAAAAAACTGGGTTTGTTTAGTCTGGAGAAGAGAAGACTGAGAGGGGACACAATAACAGTTTTCAAGTACCTAAAAGGATGTTACAAGGAAGAGGGTGAAAAATTGTTCTTGTTACTCTCTGAGGATAGAACAAGAAGCAATAGGCTTAAATTGCAGCAAAGGAGGTTTAGGTTGGATATTAGGAAAAAATTCCTAACTGTCAGGGTAGTTAAGCACTGGAACAAATTGCCTAGGGAGGTTGTGGAATCTCTGTCATTGGAGGCTTTTAATAACAAGTTAGACAAAAACCTGTCAGGGATGGTCCAGTTATTTCTTAGTCCTGTCTTGAGTGCAGGGGACTGGACTAGATGACCTATTGAGGTTGCTTCCAGTCCTACACTTCTATGACTTCTCAAGGCCTGATTCTTAGCTGGTGTGAATTGGCCTCGTTGCAGACTTCAACGGAGTTTTGTTCATTTACACTAGCAGAGAATTTGGCCACAGTCTCCAGGATTGGGTGGAGATTGGATAGCTACATAGAAAGCTCTTGCTAGTGGCTGCCAAAGCTACTTGCAGGTACAAGAGAGGTTAGAGTATGTGAGATGAATAGGAAGTGCAAATTAAATGGAAGAGTAAAACTTCACTCAGCCAGTTTGCTCTCTGGAAAGTTCAGATCCCACTTTCCATATGCCCTGGGTCAAGATCACATGGGCAAAGGAGGATCAGTACTTGGATTTTAGGGAAGTTCATAGCAAAAGCAAAACATAAATACAATTCCGGTATTATTCTTGCTAACCCTGGAACAAAGCTGGCACAGTTAGTCACTGGCCTTTCAACTTTTAGTCAGGACAATAGCAAACTGGAGGCCAGTTGGCTATTTGCTTTGCCATAGTCAACAAGTTTCTTGACATGCAAACTCCTCCCATCTCATTTGTTGACTGGATCAGTGAAATATTTATGAACAGCTTTTGAATTTTAACCCAGTAAGAGATAAATAGGGGACAATTTCCCTTTGCTCTTTCACTTCTGAATGGCCAACGACCAGCTTTCTGTCAGTTTGATATTCATAGTGGAAGAGGAAACAAATGTCACATAGGTAAAACCTTTTCCATTTCTATTACCTACTCCAGAAATAAACTATTTCGTAACCAAACACATCAAGTGAGGGACAAATCCCACACAGTTGTCCAAGGGCCTTTCACCTTTCAATGGCCAGATACCAGCTGGCTACTAATTGCGCTAGGAAACAAATGTCTCACCGACAAGACTCCATTCCATTTTTAGTCTAACCAAAAAAATAAGCTAAACACGCCTTTCCTATAGTACTCATTGTATCCAAAAAGGTATAGACTTGACACAGGTGGCTGCTGAACTTTCAACTTTGAATGGCTAATTACCAACCAGCTACCACTGGACTTTGCACACTTCCATAATCCAAAAATCCTCTCTGCAAAACTTTCTTCTCTCTAGGGCTTGCTTCCAAAATGAACTACTATTAAAACAGAACAAACAGAGAAAATCCTAGATTTAGGCTAGAATATGCAAAATATTGCAGCCTACATGTGTGTGACAGGAAGTAAGCAAGCATAACCATTTGCAGTTAGGTGTCCAGAGGTCTAGATTCCATGCTTCTGCTTCTGCTGAGTGTAAAATCATTTCTGAATTACACAAATAAGGAGTGAGGGAGAATGAGAGTGACTATGATCTTTGTCCAGCATTGGTGTTTTTCAAAGGATAGTTGTATGGACATCTGCCATGCTCATGAATCTACAGCAAATCAGACAAATGAAAACATCAGCTTGTTATATAATCTATACACTATATGTGTATTTTTCTGTTTGTGTGTGTACAGTATATCCAGCTATGTTGTCCATATTATATAATACGTGCATGAGTAAGCATGTATATCCGTGCAGGTAAGCAGGGAGAGAGAGATGTTATATGTACGTAAGCAGGAAGATGTACTCATATAAGTCATACTCATATGTGTGAAAAATATGTAGCCAATTTTCTCATTTGAAATATGGAGCTGAGTTTTTGTTAGATTTGCCCAGGTAACAAGGAAGACATTCCCACAACTTCCTTTTGAAAAGTAAAAATGTATGATTCTGATTGATTCACTTTTCACTCATATTTGTGCCAGTCAGAGATGGCTGTGTCCAAGCAATTCAGTGCCTTTTCTATTCTGCCCACTATTCATAGGATGCCCTACCTTCCATGAGACCACTACCCCTAAGATTTGCCTCTTTCTTGGCATCCACAATAAGTGGCACAGTCATTATTAATATTAATTATTATTGTTCCAACAAACAAATTCATGAACTGAACCAAGATCCTTCCCTGTTCCCACTGGGACCATAGTAGGTTCCATTACCCAAGACATTGCTTCTCTTCTCACCCCCTCTAATCCCACATAGATCTTTTTTTCCATTAATTCCACCCTTCCTCCCTCTAGAGAACACTTCAGCTCCACAAGAAACTGATTCCCTTCTATCCTCCTCTCTCCACAAAACACAGACTTTTTCCACCCTCTGTTCCCCATACACTCTATTGTATCTGCAGAGCTCTGGAGACATGTCCAAGAATATAAGAATGGCCATACTGGGTCAGACCAATGGTCCTTCTAGTCCAGTATCCTTGCTTTTGGAGGTGGTCAGGGTGGCACTATGCCCCATATTCTCCATAGTAATAATGATGTATTTTGTGCAAGATAAGGCATGTGAGATATCATTGAAAAAGTTATGATTTATTGAATATGATTATCTTACTTGTATGCATGTATCATTTTTGTATCTGAAGTTAGGTATGTTGTCTGTGTATCTATTACAAATGTGTCTACACCTGGAAAATGCCCACTAGGCAAAAGACTATCAGTCTAGATGTCTGGCTGGGAAGTGCCATTAGGGAGAACAATAAGTCTTAGAAGAAGCTAATCTCCCACCACGAAACCTTCCTGAAAATGCTGCAAACAGCCTCCAACTCATGGCTGCTGTGACCCTACAGGGACATGTGACCAAGTCACCTTGGACTGGACTCCGTCTTGGAATACCAGTGTTTTTCCAATGACCAGGCATGGGAACCAAGCTTGGAGACAAGGTTCGTTCCCGCTGTATGCAAAAGCTGTTTAAGGCAGGAGAGTAATATCATCATGGTTCCCCGCCCAAAGGAGACTCTTAAAAACACCTGAGGAACACGGACTGAACTGAGGGAGAAGTGTTGGACCCAGGCTATAGGGATTTCTATCCTGTGAAGGGAATACCTGGGTTTTTTAAGCTGCAAGTAAGTGAAGCTTGCTCCTTTAGAGCCTAGAGCCGTCTTAAATAAACTTTTAGGGTGGGAATTTGCTACTAATATCTAATCTCTTTAGTATATTAAGCTTAGGTTGCATGTTTTGTTTGTTAGGTAATCTGCTTTGATCTGTTTGCAGTGCCTTTAATCATTTAAAATCCATCTTTGTAGTTAATAAACTTGTTTCTGTTTTGTCCAAAACCAGTGTGTGAAAATCATAACTTATGGCAGAAAGCTGTTGCATATCCTTCTCCACATTAAGGGAGGGAGCACATTTCATAAGCTTACACTGTACAAATCTCTGTGCAGTGCAAAACGCTATAATTTTGGGTTTATACTCGGAGGTGGGTGCCGTAGCTGAGCTTTCCCATGCAGAGCTGATCTCAGCATCTGTATGTAGCTGCAGCTGGGTGTGTCCCTACCTTTATGTGTGCTGGAGGGGGCTTGAGGGGCTGTCACAGCAGTACAGTGTAAAGGAACCCCAGGCTGGTGGGTCAGGCAGGTTCAGTGGTACCCCAGTTCCAGGTGGCATCCTGGGAGAAACCCATCACAGCCAGTGCCAGATGTTTCAAAGGGAATGAATAGAACAGGAAAATTTCAAGTCCCGGCTTCTGGCAGTTAGAGGGTTGGGGCACCCAGAGCATGAGGTTGCATCCCAGACCATCTTGGCTAATAGCCATTAACGGATCTATCCTACATTAACTTATCTAATTATTTTTTTTAACCCAGGTATACTTTTGGCTTTCCCAACATCTCATCGCAATGAGTTCCACAGGTTGACTGTGCATTGCGTGAAGAAGTGCTTCCTTATGTTTGTTTTAAACCTGTTGCCTATTAATTTCATCTGGTGACCCCTGGTTCCTGTGTTATGTGAAGGGGTGAATAACACTTCCTTATTCACTTTCTCCATACCATTCATGATTTTATAGAGCTCTAACATATCCTTTTAGGACTTTCAGGGCCTGACCCAGAGCCCATTAATGTCACTGGAAGTGTTTTCACTGACTTCAGTGGGCTTTGGGCCAAGCCTTTATAAAACACACATCTACCCAACAGATATTTATTAACATAATTGGTCATACCTATATACTGTGTATGTGGAAAGAACGGGTTAAAAACTTAAGAATTACCCACCTACCCTCTCTAAAAGTATCTAAAGACACATCTCTGCACCAAGCACACATTGATTCAAATTTGACAGTTCTAGGGGAAATCAGTTCTGAGTTCTGAAAACCAAAAAGGATTAGGAAAATGTCCAAGAAATGAGAATCCCTACAATTTGGGACAATAATATCACTCAAATTCCCTGTCCAAATGGCTTCCAACCTTCTAGAGGGAACAAAATCTATTCTGGCATAAGATCACTGCTGGTCAGTGAAGTTTCAGGTGGTGGATTTGGAGGGAGGTGGGCAGTTGAGGCATCTAATACTGGGGGCACAGACACTTTGACAGCCGTGTTACTAGTGCTGGGAGCAAGGGTCAGTAGTAACCCAGGGCCAGAGACTCTGAGTGAAGATGGCCTAGGATTTGTATCTTTGTCATCTGTTCTACTGTGTCTTTCCCACACTAGCCCCACTGCCTGATGAACAGGCCTTCTCTATCTGCCTCCCAGATGGGATGACACAGTGGGCCTGGGAAAGATCTGGAGCAACATATTTTTGGGTGGGGTTGGAGAGAGGGCCTTCCACACTTTTCTAGTGACGAATGACACAAACCACAAAGCTTGGATCCAGATCTAGATCCAAATTTCCAAAAGTCAGGGCTGATCAGATCCAGGGTTTTGGTTCAGGGCCAGCAGTAGCTGTCACATGAGGAAAGGATATTTCCCTTAATGTGTAGCTTTGCATCATTAATTCATTCTTCTTCATCATTTTATTGATTTACTTTCTCAGACAAATCAGGCAGTATGATATTTGCAGAATGCCATGAAGACCAAGATTTTTAAAAGCAGCAGAGTCCAGACTGATTTTCAAAAATACCAAGCACCGAGGAGAAGTCAATGCTCAGATCATATCTTTAGGTGCATATAGACCTAGAGGAATTTCTTTAAACACCCACTTTAAACACCCAGTCTTGGCTGAAATATCTTGTGGTTTTGCTTATTTGGTATGATCAACTGCTATTTTTTCCCATTGGTTGCCTATGTTTAAAAACTCACCCTTGCCATTTTTTTCTCCTACTCTCCAAAAGGCCTCCTGGATTGCTGTCTAATTTCTGTATCTGTAAGGGTTAAACACAGAATTACACACTTACAGATGCAAGCACACATCGTTTTGGCTAGAGAAATGTGCATGTTTGTGTTTTTAGTAAGGAAGACACCTGCTCCTAATGATACAGGATCATGCTGGATAGTGTTAAGGCAGACACTGGTATTTCTCTAATTGAATAATCTGTGTATTTTGTCTAGATGCCAGGAGATTACTTTTGTTCTGTGATTATCTTGAAGTTTAGATGACACATTTTGCAAAAACCATACATTTCAAAGTCAATTTCCTGTTTGGGCCAAATTATTTTATTCTAAGTTCAGAGGGACAGGAAAATGGATATTGGAAAAAAATAAATGTTAAATAGGAGACAACTGTTCTCTGGGATTACCCACTTTCTAGGTGGGGTGCAGTTTGGTAGGTAGGCATATTCTGCAGTTGGGCACTAGTGCATGGAATGACAAACACATATAGCAGTTAATATCAAACTTGTATTAATGGTTTCATTACCTGAAATAAATTTGTAATGTAAATCATTCAGAGGTGCTCTAAGGCATGTCTATTCTTAGAAGAAAATTCACAACTAGAAAGTACGTCACCCTTGCAATCAGCACCCCCTTTAGCTTATAATATAGAACACATGGCGGTTGAAGAGGTTACAGTGTTACAGAAATGTCATTACAGAATTTCTCTGTGTTAACATGTATCATCTGTCACATAATTGTTTGCTTTACAACCCATACCTATAATGGGCTAAGTGGGGACTATTTATATCAGTTAACAATGAGTGCCTTTAATTAGTATTTCATGCAACTGGAACATGTTAAAGATTCTGACACAAATCTGGCTTGGGTTGCTAAATTCCATATGAATTTCATTATGAAATTGCTAAGACATTACAGTTGCACAGGTACCAAGGTTTATAAGTGCACTTTATCTTTTACAAAACTTGTGTAAGGCAGATGTTAACAAAAAACAAAAACACCCCTCCCCCAACTTCAGAACAACAGTTTGATGTCTGACATGGCTGAATAAGAGTTTAAGACAGCAGAGATGAAAACCTTCTACAACTTGAAATTTTTTCATTTCTGCGCTGAAATTGCAAATTTACAGTGATCACCAATGTACAATATAATATGGACAAAATTAGAGCAATATAGAATCATACTGTCCATAAAAATGATAGAGAAAAGTTATAAAATATGGCTTAACCAAGAAGAACATTTGCCCATTTTAATGAGTTGGTGCTAATATGTAGAGAGGTAGGATGGTCTTGTGAAGACACTGGCCCAGGATCCAGGCTATCTGGGTTCAACTCTGCCACAGACTTCCTGTGTGAACTTGAATGAGAATGAGATCCTCAACCCTGCTGCATCCCCTTTACACTGGGTAAAAGGGAACAATAGGCAATTTCAAATGGCTTGAATAGAAGTTGTACATTTCAGGCAGTGATTATAAAACCTAAAGAACAGAGAAATATCCATAGCCCTAAAATGGGGCTAATAAGCAGTCATCAAATATTTCTGGCACCATCAAATACTGTTGAACTTCCAGGAAAGGCTTGATCCTGGTGATAACTCATCTGGCTTCCATAAAAAAGGCCTGGTCCAGGGGAAGTGCAGTATGTCTGCTTTTGTGACCTATTGAAAGCTGATTGGGTGTGAGTGAAAACATGCTTGCCTTCTGTCCTGTAACTCTAAGGGAACTTCTGCTGGCAAAGTCATCCATCGTACCACTGGTGTTTTTGCAGAACTCCCAGATGAGCTCAGCAAGGGGCTATATGTACCACACAAGTGCCACACAAAGGAAAGTATGGGGGTCTGATTCATCACTGTGTTATGCCAGTTTCACACCTTTCTGACTATATTGAGCTCTGTAGAATAACATTGTCATAAATCTGGAGTAACACTGGGGAATCAGGCTCATGGTATGTAGCATTGATAGGCATCACCTAAGTAGCTTCTTTTTTCATTTGTCCCTTGTGTATAGTAAGGTGACCAACTTAAATATATGCCAATAAATCATAGAATATCAGGGTTGGAAGGGACCTCAGGAGGTCATCTAGTCCAACCCCCTGCTCAAAGCAGGACCAATCCCCAATTTTTGCCCCAGATCCCTAAATGGCCCCCTCAAGGATTGAACTCACAACCCTGGGTTTAGCAGGCCAACGCTCAAACCACTGAGCTATCCCTCCCCCAATCCTTTAAACCATCACACACTGTCCACCACATATTTATTTTTATATATGTGTCTATATTCATATGCCCCTCACACATTCCCTTCTACATACCCCCAAAAGTCACTAGAAATATCATGTGCACAGTACTTTGTAAATCGAAGACGCTTAAATAGTCGAAAACTATAGTAACTAAAACTAATATATGGGGTTGGATGACTAAGTCTAACTTTGTGAATTCAATAATAATTACAGCTGCATGAGCTGACTGGCTTATTAGGAACTCTAGAAAAGCTGACCACATCATCAAAGAATATCTCTCAGATGACATAGTACATCTGAGAGACCTACAGCTCTCTACGTGAGGCACCATAGGTTCAGTTAAAGCCAGGGGCTGGTTTCTGGGGAGATGAGAGGAGGAAGGGGATGCAGATTTGCATCTGAGATCAAGAGGTAAAAGGGATGTTTTCCCTTATGAGGAGAATCTAAGGCCTCCAGAACAAAGAAGGGGAAATTACAAAAAATATATTGGATTTGGGAGGGATTTGGATAACTGAGGTATGTCAGAGCCAGGTTATAGCTACTTATTAAGGAAGAAAGGTTCAGAAAAGCAGTACTTAACACTCTCTCCAGCTCTGCTAAACTATTTATGAAGAGGTATAATTAGAAATCCAAATTTAAAAAATAGTAAACTAAAAATTTACTTTAAAAAGCGGGCTGACATCCAACTATTTTTTACTGGGTAGAACTGGAATGTTAATGCAGAACATGCACAAAGCTGTTGTAAAATAAAATCATGAAGAAAAAAGCCCACACCTCTTAATGCAGATATTCAAACAAAATAAATGATAATCATATTAACCACCAATTGGGAGCCAGAACAGGCCATTGGGATTTGGGACCTGGGAACCCAGTATGTGTAATATGATATATTATTACTCACAGAGCTAGGTTTTGGCATTTCTCTGCAGAAGGGGGAAAAATCCATTTCTTTGCACAGGGAATGAAACTGTTTTGTCAGTTAATAATGACCTGAATAATACCTGTCTAATTAGATCATTCTTAAAGTGTGCAAGATTTAGATTACATGGGGTGCCTATAACCACATGCAAAAGGTTACGGGTTGTGAATAACCTGGATAGCTTGTTGCCTGATCTGGCTTATCCATTTCAATTAAAAAAAATTAAAAATTATTATTATGTAAATCAGTGGCCTGATTTTTGCTCCAAGTGGAGACACTGGGAGAATGGATGTCAGGCAGAATGTAATTATCTGAGCCAGAATTTGCCCCGCCCTTTTGAGTGAACACTTCTATACTTTCTGAATTCACCAGGGGATCTTTATTTACCTTTATTTGTTTTTAAATTATAATAATTATATATATAGGGTCTTAATGGTAGAACAAGATGGGTAGGCCAAGCAATGGGGGAGGGAATTGGTGTGATTCAATTGATGTGATGTGATGTGATTCACTGATATGATTTCAAACTTGAATACATAAATGTAGGCATCTAAATCCATATTTTAGCAACAATGGCCTGATTGTAGCTTGAATGGCCTCCGTCTCAGAAGGGGAACCAATATTCTAGGGGACAGGCTGGCTAGAGTAGTCAGGAGGGCATTAAATTAACAACAAAAGGGGAGGGTAAAAAGGAGTGTCAGGGACTGGGACAAAGGCAGTTGTGTCTAGTGGTTGGAGCTGGAGTCAGCACCCAGGAATCTGAGCTAAGGGTCAGAGTTGAAGTTAAGAATCGAAACTGCAGATCATAGCCAGGTTAGTTGGAGTGAGGCAATGCAGGACAAGGCTAGGGCCAGGGCAGGAACAGGGCAAGGGCAAGAATAGGAACAAGCAGGTACAAGAGCTATCGCAGCCAATGCCCTGATGCTGGTGGTCTTAAGAGTAGATCTGCTGATCCCTTCAATCAGGCAGTTGGGCCAGTCAGGGGCCCAGCTGGGCTTGTCAGACTGATATGCTAGCAGGTGAGCAGCCTAGCTGAGGGCTTTTACTCCTGACAAAGCAGAACTAAATCATGATGTTGAGAACAAAACTAATCAAGACTCCAGAAGAGAAGGAATTATTTAATTGCCTATACACAATGCTAGACACCTGTAATTGTCCATGGGTGAAACGCTCCATGAAGACAACAGGAATTCTTACTGTGTAGTAATAGCAGGGTTGGACCAGGGTTTAGAAGGATGAGATTATTAATGTTCACATATAATAATACACTATCACAACAATTAGCTTCTGCATATGTTTGAAATAAGTGATATTAGTGTAAGCCCTGTGCTGTTTTAAAAGATGTTAGTCTAGTTCACAAGTGGATTAACTATAATTCCAAAAGCTGTTTTAGCCTAAACAGGAAACCAAAATATTGTAAAAATGACATACAAATCATGGTTTTCACTACTTTGCTTAATAAGTAAAACACTAAACTGAGGTTACAAAACCACCCACAACTGGCATTGCACTTCACCCTTGTCAGCAACCTCAGCAGAGAAGCCAAGAATGGGTATGGAGACTGCACCATTATTTCATCCCTAGGAGAGATTTCTCTAAACTAGTGGTGAAGTCCTTCTACTGGAATGGTAAGGCAAATGTTGCACTGTTAACCCTCCAGCACCTGTTCCCCAGATAAAGCCGAGAACTTCAGATCTGCCAATCCACCATCTTTCATGTGACTGAAAACAATTAATTGAAAATACGTTATTTTTTAAATTTTGATAATTGTCCTTTTAAAAAAATACTTTACATTAACTACAGAAAAAATGAGAAATTTCTTGAGTAACACGGTATTTGTAAAGGCTTTATTCCTAATAGAACTGCTTGGAAAGAAGGCCGAGGGTAAAATTTTTGAAGCATCTAGTTGTTGTTGTTATTATTTAGTATTTTATTTATATTACTTTACTGCCTAGGAACCCTAGTCATGGACCAGAACCCCATTGCACTAGGCACTGTATCTAAGCCCTGGTCAACACTACAAACTTATGTTGGTATAACTACATCTGTCAGGGGTGTGGAAAATCCAGACAGCCCTACATTCCTGAGAGATGAGTTGTACCGACTGAACTTCCTGTGTATATGGCGCTATGTTGATGGGAGGGCTTCTCCCATTGACCTAGCTACTGCCTCTTGGGGATGTGGAGTACCTATGCTGTGTTGCTACAGCACTGTAAGTGTAGACAATCCCTAAGTGACTTGGGAACCTAAATCCCATTTTCATGAGACTTAAGCATGAAGGAGCCTAAGGGCATGTCTATATTACAAAATTAAGTGGACCTAACTTATGTCAGCATACACCCTCCACAGTAATTGCATTCCTTGTGCGTGTCTACACTTTGCTCCTTGTGTCGGTGGTGTGTGTCCTCACCTGAAGAGCTTGTATCGATTGTACTGTCAGTGGGATGGCTTCTGAAAGCCAGTAACAGTCAATGTAAGCAACACTGTGTCTGCACTCATGTTGCGTTGACTTAACTACATTAACAATGACTCTATGCCTCTCGTGGAAGTGAAGTTACTGAGTGAGCATAGCGGGACATTACATTAGCAGGAGTGAAATTTTAGTGTAGATGCTTTCATAATTAGGTCAATGTCAGCTGCTGTGTGTCGACCTAACTATGTAGTGTAGACCTGGCCTAAATCTCATTGAAAGTCAATAAGATTTAGGCTCCTACGGCCCAGATCTTCAAAGGTACTTAGAAATTTGTGATAGGTAGTGCCCATCATAGGGGTCACACTCAGATAGTTTCAGATCCCTTACTCTCTTTCAAAGGTCTATCTAGGTCTTTGCAGGTGGCGGAAGCTTGTCAGCTGTCTCCCTCTCAGCTGCTCTGTAACAAGAGTCAGCTCCTTCTGAGGCATGACAGCTTTCCTCCTGGTTGCCACTGCTTCCTGTGACCAGCTCTCCTTTTTAAGCTTGCTTCCTCCAGCTGGATCAGTCTCTGCAGGTGTGTCTATTTGGTAGGAATTGAGCCCAGAGGAGCTCATTAGCCTTCTTCTGACGGGGTTGGGGAATGTCCCATCACAGAGCCAACTCCCAGTGAGTTAGGCACCCAAACACCTTTGGCCTAAATGCCACTTTTGAAAATGGAATGTAGGCTCCTAAATCACTTGGGTGCTTTTGAAAGCTTTACCCAGATCTACAGATGTAGGTGAGTCATACACTTTTTGTCATTCATAAGCATTTGGATGACTACTGATATTCTTGGGGAAAAAATCACTACACCTGAAAGTTGTAGCCGTAGTTTGTCTGAGGTTCTTTGAAGCTTGTATTTAGTGTAAATATGTGCACAAGTATGTTTTACATGCACAGAAAAAACACCAGCACCATTCCTCATGTTCCTCAGCATAGCAGTTCCCAGAGGAGCTTGGGACTCGGATGAGGTACAGATTACTGGGGAACAGCCTAGGCAAGACTGAGAAGAGTTAGTATGCTGAAAGAAATGACTGAAGAGTTGAAGACTATTGAGGCCAGGAATCTACCCATAAAGTCAAACAGCAAAACTTGTATTGACTTCAGTAGGGCTAGGATTTTACCCTACATTGATACCCCTGATTGAGAGAATGCAGCCACTGTTAACTTCAGATATTTTTGATCCCCATGTCATGGTTATGCAGCTGTAGGGTTTGCTGAAGAATCCCCACTTTTTCCACATGTTTGTGACCCATAAGTCAAGCTTTTGTTTTTTAAGCAAATTACATTTCCAGCTCTCAAGGCTGTGAAGATATCTTTGGAAAAAGTGAACTGATGCAATTCTTGTTTCCTGAGTGTGTAGGCAATCTGAAATAATCACTGAACTTCCTCATTCATCTTAATCACGTCTTTCTTCTGAAACTTGACGATGACCATTTAAACATCAATGTTCTTAGCTATTGCAATGCTGATCATTTTAGCAGAAACATCTAGTTAATGTACGTACCCCACAATCCCAGACTGCCTCCCCAAAAGCCTCAGCTGTCCCATTCCCAGCATCCCAAACCTGTGGCTCCAACTTCTCTTATGCAGTTGTGCTTTCTGATTTCAAAAAAAATTGTGGCATATCCAAAACTGAAAATGTGGGGGCAGCATTATTATTAATGTTGTATTATTAATTTGGTATGTTGTTTGTTAAAAATCTCAATCTTTCAATTTAAATCATTCTGCCACAGAATTTCTAGTCTGCTGTTCCACAGTGTTTCAGAATCGAGGGACCTGGCTTCACAATTTAAGACCACCTTGCCACAGAGTACACAGGTTCTTGGGCATATATTAGGTCCTGGGCAGCTTATAGAGGCTGTGATAGCAGTTGTGGCTGGTCTAGAGTTTTTCCATCTGTGTCTAGCAAGAAGAGTGCAACTTTTCCTATCACATGTGGTCCATGCTACACTTAGCCATACATTTGTTTCCCAAAGGTTAGATTGCTATAATGTGCTCTGTGTGAAGCTACATCTTGAGACCATTTGGAAACTGAAGCTAGTGTAACATTCAGCCATCTGTTTATCAAGTAGAGCATCACGCAGAGAGCACATAAAACCAGTGTTCCAAAATCTGCAATGGCTGCCAATAATATTTCTGGGTTGAGTTCAAGGTGTTGGTTTTAACGTGTGAAGACCAAAGCGGTTTGGGATCTGGTTGCCTGAGAGACTGGACATGCAATAGTGCTCCATTAATTAATGGAGGAGTCTGAGCTGGTAGCCCCTGGGTTTAATAGGGTGTGGGCTGCTGGCAGGACCTGCTCCATGAAGGTCCCTCTGCGGTGTGTGTGCAGTGAAAACATTATCTATCATGAACTCTGCATGGGGAAGTGTTCAGGAGTGGTAAGCTGAAGTCTGGATCTGAAGCTTAGCATGAGCTGGTTGGAACTGTTTACGAAGACCCTCTTCCTGTGCTCACTTTGAGACCTATTTGTGCTTGTCTTGTTTTCCCCTTATCCTAATTAAAGTTATTGAGTTTACTGAAGGGCTTTACTGGGGACATTTTGGGTATCCTAAAACATAACAACTAGACCTGGGCAGAAAAAGATAAATCTGTTTCACAAGGGTTTTGATATTTTGAAATTTGGTTTCATTCTGATTAAGAACAAAACCCCCAAATTTTGAAATTCTCAGAAAATCAAACGGAGTCCCAGCTCCAGGGAAGTCTACCTGGTGAGCTGCCTCAGAGCTGTGGACCCTGGAAGTCCTTTGGGTCCTTGAGGCAGTCCACATGGCTGGGTGCTCTGCAGCTGTGAACCCTGGAAACCCAGGCTTCACAACAAGCTACCAGGTGGGCAGCCAAAGAGGTGAGGTGGCAGGAAACCAGGCAGGCTTTCGATGGATGCCTGCCTGATGGGTAGGGACCCATCAGCACTGGGGAGAAATTGGATCATCCCCACAAAACTCCATTAATTGAATTGGCAATTTTTTCTGATCAGCTCTTATAATAACCTTGCCTTCAGAACTCCCTCTTTCTTGGGTGACCAGAAACTGGATTTGTTAACTTTCTGGGCAAATTAAAAAACCCACAAAGCAAAAACAAGAGGGGGAGGAGAGGATTTAAAGGATGGAACTGAAGGAGGAGACTTGGTGAACAGGAAATGGGAATCAAGTGAAAATCCATTTAGTCTAGCAATACAGGAACCCCTCCTTTCTACTTCTCGTCATTAATAACCTCTCCTCCCCCTTACTCCTCTTGTTTTTGCTTTGTTGGATTTTTTAACTGTCTAAGCATTTTGATGGCTCTCATTATGCTAATATCTGAGCATCTCACAATCATTAATGCATTTTTATCCTTAAAACACCCTGTGAAGTTTCATTCCATGTTCTTTATGAAAATATGCTTATGATATGAATATGACATAACTGAGAAGTACGTTATGCAAGATGTGTCTTGTAAGGTATCACTGGAAAGGTTATAATTTACTGAATCTGATTATCCAATTTGTATGACTGTATCATTTCTGTATCTGAAGTTAGGAATATTGACTATGTATCTGTATTCCAACTATGCTACTTTGGGTGACGCTGACTGCTAACACTTCAGGTACAACAATGGAAAAGCCAGACAGGGTGGATGGCCCATTAGCGAGGACAATGGACTGTGAAAAAGCTTGGCCTTCCTGCAGACACTCCATACTGCCATCGACTCATGGACACGGGGTTTATCTCCCAAAAAGGGGTGTGCTGGGGGAGTCCCCTCGCACAGTGCTGGGGGAATCCCCTTGCACAGAGCTGACTTCAGTCTGTGTCTGCAGCGGGGTGTGGCCCTACCTGTGTGTGTGCTGCAAAAGGCAGGAGAGCTTAATTCAGCAAAGCAGGGAGACGGAGTCCAGACTGATTGAGCAGGAGAGGCTCAGTTAAACCCCAGCACATCAGGTGGCATCCCAGAAGCGGGGTCTAACCCATCACACACCCCTCATTTTACAGATGGGGAACTACTGAGTCATCAAGTAGATTAAGTGACTTGCCCAAGTTTACACAGGGAGTGTGTGGCTGAGCCAGGAACTGAAGCCAGGTCCCATAATTCCCAGCCCAGTGTCTTATTTACTATACCATCCTTCCTACACAATGTAGACCAGGGGTGGCCAACCCGTGACTCCGGAGCCACAGGCGGCTCTTCAGAAGTTAACATGTGGCTCCTTGTATAGGCACTGACTCCGGGGCTGGAGTTACAGACACCAACTTTCCAATGTGCTGGGAGGTGCTCACTGCTCAACTCCTGGTTCTGCCACAGGCCCTGTCCCCACTCCACCCCTTCCTGCCCCGTGCCCTCACTCCTCCCCCTCCACCCAGAGCCTCCTGCATGCCACAAAACAGCTGATCGGGAGGTGCGGGAACGGAAGGGGAGGTGCTGATTGGCAGGGCTGCCGGTGGGCGGGAGGTGCTGGGAGGGGGGAGAGCTGATGCGGGGCTGCTGACGTATTACTGTGGCTCTTTGGCAATATACATTGGTAAATTCTGGCTCCTTCTCTGGCTCAGGTTGGCCACCCTGATGTAGACTATATAAAAATAAGAAGTATATTTGCCTTTTTAATACATTATATAACAATTCTGTAGCCTAATTGAATATGGCTGCTTTAAGAGAACCAGAAATCTGGATCTCGGCCCCGTTTCTGAAAGTGTGTATTCAGATTGTTCAACAGCCAATTACATTTGAGGTGTGTGTGTGAGAGAGAGAGAGAGACCTCTGTGTTGGAAGAGTGAGCATGTATCCGTTATCTTCTACACATGGGAAATTAGGGGTACAAAGCAATAGCAAGCAATGGTTGCAGTATTTGCCTGCCAGGCATACTTGTTGAATGCTTCTCTCCGCAGGACTGAATTAGAGTTGCTCACATCTGATTGTTTCTGTCCAGTGGTGGCCACCCTATAGAGAAAATGTAATCCCAGCTAGTAGCGCCAGCGAACAGCATCTTCTTTAGCTCAAGCAGGAGAAGGCTGCGGGTTTTGGAACAGAAGCTGCTAGTTCTATACTCCACGGCTAGAGATGTGCAGTTCAAGGCCTAGATTTAACAAGGTGGGGGGAATGTGTGTAACTTCACTGTGAGAGCGGTGCCTCTGAGGCCCTAAATAACTACCATAGTGTCTGTGTATGTTAATGTAGGTTATTAAAGTTGGTGCCCACCTAATAGAAGTGTCAGATAAGTTCATGCAAACAAAAGCTCTCTGTTCTGGGAGCTTTCAAGCTTCCTTGACTCTGATTGTGAGGAATCTGATTCTGATTCAGTATGCCTCCATGGGATCTAGTTATTGTGAGTGCTAACTTGAGATATCAGAGGACTCTACTGAGTGTAATCAGGGACTACCTCTAGAAATCTTGCAGAGTGGGCTCTCTTTTTCTTACTGACATGGTCACTCACCTAAGGTTGGCTGAAAAGAGAGTCATACATTTTGTAACTTGTTTTGAGACTTACCTCTTCATAGGCTGTATTCTGCCTTTTTAAAATTACAAGGTGAATGGCTGTAAGCTTTATAACTCAATCTCACCAACTTTTAAGAGGATTGTCAAAGAACTTGCCATAAGGACACTTAATTCCCTGCAATTCTACTAAGCAGATTGTCTTCACGTTAGGGTATAAAAATATTTATAATAAAAATTCTAGGCACAAAGCATTTGACTAGATGGATCTTCCAAAGCCAAATTGCTGCAGGGTGGTCTGTTACGCTGAAAGATATTGAGACTGTTCTATTTTGCTTACGGTAGCTATATGGATCCATTCCCTTTCTATCACCAGCTTTCTTTCTGATGCCATACCCTGGGCCTGTCTCTGATCTCACTCACACCCATTTTATGCTATTATAGCTCTATTGAATTTAATGGATTAACATCCATGTATGTGAGATGAGAATGAGGATCAGAATTATTGTCTCTTTCAGCTGCTAGCCTTCAGGACAAAACATGTATTTCACATATCTTTTCCAACAAATACTGTAAACATACTTGTAATATACATTAAATATACATGTAATTCACCACATATTCATGTCCAAGTCCTGTGGTGATTGGCAACTGGTGATGGGAGCAGGACAGTGATGTCTGGAAGCTTCTAATCATGGACCAGCACATAGGCAGCAGCTATCAGATGGTCATTTTGCATTTGGACAAAGACAGGAGTGCAACTTGGCAGCTGCAACCGTGACTAAGCAGCCTTTCTTAGGATCCACTATGCTCACCCCACATGGTGAGAGGGCTAGAAAAGGTGCCCTAAACAGAGTCTGTCTTGCCTCCCCTGGACCGGATAACTGCAGATGTTAGGATATGCTTCTATGGACACAATGTTCTGAAGATTCAGAGCAGTCTGCACTGTGGGGACAGGAGGACGGTGAAGAAATTTGGCAGCATGTGACCTCCAGAAGAAGAAAGGGGACCGTCCATGTACCAGCAACGCAGATACAGGTAAGTAACCGTTTTCATGTTCTCTCCACAGGTACTAATGCGGAGAGTAGACTAGATGATATATCTGAGGGAAGGGAACAGAAGGAGACTCCGCAGATTGGAAGGACGGTCCTAGGGTTGGGGGTTCCACGACCACCATTCCCAAGAGAAGGAGGTGCGTGGTAGTGGTCAGGGACTCTCTCCTCAGGTGGACTGAGTCATCTATCTGCCGCCCCGACCGGGAAAACCGAGAAGTCTGCTGCTTGCCAGGAGCTAGGATCCACGATGTGATGGAGAGACTGCCGAGACTCATCAAGCCCTCGGATTGCTACCCCTTCCTGCTTCTCCACATGGGCACCAATGATACTGCCAAGAATGACCTGGAGCGGATCACGGCAGACTACGTGGCTCTGGGAAGAAGGATAAAGGAGTTTGAGGTACAAGTGGTCTTCTCGTCCATTCTCCCCGTGGAAGGAAAAGGCCTGGGTAGAGACTGTCGAATCGTGGAAGTCAATGAATGGCTAAGCAGGTGGCATCGGAGAGAAGGCTTTGGATTCTTTGACCATGGGATGGTGTTCCAAGAAGGAGGAGTGCTAGGCAGAGACGGGCTCCACCTAACGAAGAGAGGGAAGAGCATCTTCACAAGCAGGCTGGCTAACCTAGTGAGGAGGGCTTTAAACTAGGTTCACTGGGGGAAGGAGACCAAGGCCCTGAGGTAAGTGGGGAAGTGGGATACCGGGAGGAAGCACGAGCAGGAGAACGCGAGAGGGAAGGGCTCCTGCCTCATAATGAGAAAGAGGGACAATTGGTGAGTTATCTCAAGTGCCTATACACAAATGCAAGAAGCCTGGGAAACAAGCAGGGAGAACTGGAAGTCCTGGCACAGTCAAAGAATTATGATGTGATTGGAATAACAGAGACTTGGTGGGATAACTCACATGACTGGAGTACTGTCATGGATGGATAGAAACTGTTCAGGAAGGACAGGCAGGGCAGAAAAGGTGGGGGAATTGCATTGTATGTAAGGGAGCAGTATGACTGCTCATAGCTCAAGTATGAAACTTCAGAAAAACCTGAGAGTCTCTGGATTAAGTTTAGAAGTGTGAGCAACAAGGGTGATGTCGTGGTGGGAGTCTGCTATAGACCACCGGACCAGGGGGATGAGGTGGACGAGGCTTTCTTCCAGCAACTCACGGAAGTTACTAGATCGCAAGCCTGGTTCTCATGGGAGACTTCAATCACCTTGATATCTGCTGGGAGAGCAATACAGCGGTGCACAGACAATCCAGGAAGTTTTTGGAAAGTGTAGGGGACAATTTCCTGGTGCAAGTGCTGGAGGAACAGCAGTCCTTGCCTTGCCAGTCCTTGCCTACAGACAGCCCCCCAACCTGAAGCAAATACTCACCAGCAACCACACACCACACAACAGAACCACTAACCCAGGAACCTATCCTTGCAACAAAGCCCGTTGCCAACTGTGCCCACATATCTATTCAGGGGACACCATCATAGGGCCTAATCATATCAGCCACACTATCAGAGGCTCGTTCACCTGCACATCTACCAATGTGATATATGCCATCATGTGCCAGCAATGCCCCTCTGACATATACATTGGTCAAACTGGACAGTCTCTACGTAAAAGAATAAATGGACACAAATCAGATGTCAAGAATTATAACATTCATAAACCAGTCGGAGAACACTTCAATCTCTCTGGTCACTCGATTTCTGATCTCAACGTGACTATTCTTCAACAAAAAAACTTCGAAAACAGACTCCAACGAGAGACTGCTGAGTTGGAATTAATTTGCAAATTGGATACAATTAACTTAGACTTGAATAGAGACTGGGAGTGGTTGAGTCATTATACAAAGTAAAACTATTTCCCCTTGTTTATTCCTCCCCCGTCCCACTGTTCCTCAGTTCTTGTTAACTCCTGGAAATGTGCTGGAAATGGCCCACTTTGATTATCACTTCAAAAGGTTTTCTCTCTCCCCCCACCCCACTCTCCTGCTGGTAAGAGCTCATCTTAAGTGATCACTCTTCTTACAATGTATATGATAAGCACCCATTTTTTCATGGTCTGTGTGTATATAAATCTCCTCACTGTATTTTCCACTTTATGCATCCGATGAAGTGAACTGTAGCTCACGAAATCTTATGCTCAAATAAATTGGTTAGTCTCTAAGGTGCCACAAGTACTCCTTTTCTTTTTGCTGTATTTTAAATAATCCTTATTGAGGTTACAGGGACAAACCATTCCGATGTGTAGAAAGAATAGTAAATATGGCAGGCAACCAGCTTGGCTTAACAGTGAAATCCTTGCTGATCTTAAACACAAAAAAGAAGCTTACAGGAAGTGGAAGATTGGACAAATGACCAGGGAAGAGTATAAAAATATTGCTTGGGCATGCAGGAGTGAAATCAGGAAGGCCAAATCACACCTGGAGTTGCAGCTAGCAAGAGATGTTAAGAGTAACAAGAAGGGTTTCTTCAGGTATGTTAGCAACAAGAAGAAAGTCAAGGAATGTGTAGGCCCCTTACTGAATGAGGGAGGCAACCTAGTGACAGAGGATGTGGAAAAAGCTAATGTACTCAATGATTTTTTTGCCTCTGTCTTCTTGAACAAGGTCAGCTTCCAGACTACTGCACTGGGCAGCACAGCATGGGGAGGAGGTGACCAGCCCTCTGTGGAGAAAGAAGTGGTTCGGGACTATTTAGAAAAGCTGGATGAGCACAAGTCGGCCGGATGTGCTGCATCCAAGAGTGCTAAAGGAGTTGGTGGATGTGATTGCAGAGCCATTGGCCATTATCTTTGAAAACTCATGGCGATCGGCGGAGGTCCCAGATGACTGGAAAAAGGCTAATGTAGTGCCAATCTTTAAAAAAGGGAAGGAGGATCCTGGGAACTACAGGCCAGTCAGCCTTACCTCAGTCCCTGGAAAAAACATGGAGCAGGTCCTCAAGGAATCAATTCTGAAGCACTTAGAGAAGAGGAAAGTGATCAGGAACAGTCAGCATGGATTCACCAAGGGAAAGTCATGCCTGACTAATCTAATTGCCATCTATGACGAGATAACTGGCTCTGTGGATGAGGGGAAAGCAGTGGACGTGTTGTTCCTTGACTTTAGCAAAGCTTTTGACACGGTCTCCCACAGTATTCTTGCCAGCAAGTTAAAGACATATGGGCTGGATGAATGGACTATAAGGTGGATAGAAAGTTGGCTAGATTGTCGGGCTCAACGGGTAGTGATCAATGGCTCCATGTCTAGTTGGCAGCCGGTATCAAGTGGAGTGCCCCAAGGGTCGGTCCTGGGGCCAGTTTTGTTCAATATCTTCATTAATTATCTGGATCTGGAGGGTTGTGTGGACTGCACCCTCAGCAAGTTTGCAGATGACACTAAACTGGGAGGAGTGGTAGATACACTGGAGGGTAGGGATAGGATACAGAGGGACCTAGATAAATTGGAGGATTGGGCCAAAAGAAATCTGATGAGGTTCAACAAGGACAAGTGCAGAGTCCTGCACTTAGGACGGAAGAATCCCATGCACTGCTACAGACTAGGGACCAAATGGCGAGGCAGCAGTTCTGCAGAAAAGGACCTGGGGTTACAGTGGACAAGAAGCTGGATATGAGTCAACACTGTGCCCTTGTTGCCAAGAAGGCTAACAGCATTTTGGGCTGTATAAGTAGGGGCATTGCCAGCAGATCGAGGGACTTGATCATTCCCTCTATTCGACATTGGTGAGGCCTCATCTGGAGTACTGTGTCCAGTTTTGGGCCCCACACAACTTGAAGGATGTGGAAAAATTGGAAGGCGTCCAGCGGAGGGGAACAAAAGTTATTAGGGGACTGGAACACATGACTTATGAGGAGAGGCTGAGGGAACTGGGATTATTTAGTCAGTGGAAGAGAAGAATGGGGGTGGGGCTTTGATAGCTGCTTTCAACTACCTGAGAGGTCGTTCCAGAGAGGATGCTTCTAGACTATTCTCAGTGGTAGAAGAGGATAGGACAAGGAGTAATGGTCTCAAGTTGCAGTGGGGGAGGTTTAGGTTGGATATTAGGAAAAACTTTTTCACTAGGAGGGTGGTGAAGCACTGGAATGTGTTACCTCGGGAGGTGGTAGAATCTCCTTCCTTAGAAGTTTTTAAGGTCAGGCTTGACAAAGCCCTGGCTGGGATGATTTAGTTGGGGATTGGTCCTGCTTTGAGCAGGGGGTTGGACTAGATGACCTCCTGAGGTCCCTTCCAACCCTGATATTCTATGATTCTATGATCCAAAGGGATCAGCTTACTGTGGTTGAAACTAAACAATAAAATTTGAAACATGGAACATTTGAACCCTGATGGACAACCTGAAAAGTAACCAGCCAGAACAAAGAACAGCAATTGTGGTGAGAGAACTCAGGAGACATAACTTCAACAATGCTGCATTGAGACCCAACATGCAGAAAGACTACTCAAGGAACAAGCTGGTGGTTACGCTTTTTTCTAGAAAGGAGCAGGTGATGATGAACGAGGAATCTATGGCATTGGTGACTGTTAACCAACTCTCATAATTAACAGTAAGCATCAAGGAACAACTCATGACCCTCCGCCTTAAATTTGCCAAGAATCAGCATGAAACATTCATCAGTGCATATGCTCCAACTCTTGACAATGATGATGAAACCAAAGAAGGATTTTACATCAACCAAATGTGCAGAACAGGGCGTGATTATCACAAACACTATGTTCCGCCAAAAGAATAACTACAAGACATCATGGGAACACCCATGATCTAAGCATTGGCATCTACTTGACTACATAATTGTCTGTGATCGTAATCATGAAGACATTTACATCATCAAAGTGATGACTGATGCTGACAATTTTTGGATGTGCCATCGCCTTATCTGCTCCATCACTTCCATCAAACTCGCACCAAAATGACAAAAGTGAAAGAAATCAGACAGATGGAAGATCAGTGTTGAGAGTCTTAAGGACCTACTAAACATAACTTTTTCCAGCACTGTCTCACCAAGAAACTGATGAATATCAAAACTAAGATGAAGAGCCCCGAAGATCACTGGAAATCACTCAAATTGGCTGCCCATGCTGGGTGTGAGGGAACTCTGGGCTTCTCAGCCAGGAAGCACTAAGACTGATTTAACAAGAACAATCAGGAAATCCAAGACCTGATCGACCATAAGTGCAAGGCCTTCTGTGCTTGGCAAAATGTCTTCCGTCCCAAACAGAAGCAATACATCCACCATCAACTCAAAGATGAGGTTCAAAGGAAAACCTGTGAAATGAAGAACACTTGAGAAAATGTGTCTTTGAAGATTGTGACATCAAGAATCAAACAAAGCTTCTCATCTACCAGGCTATTGTTATCCCTGCTCTCTTGTACGGTGCCGAAACCTGGGTCACATACAGTAGACACCTCAAGAATCTTGAATAATACCATCAAAGGTGCATCCACAAGATCTTCCTAATCAGGTGGAATGACCAATACATCAACATCAGTGTTCTGTCCCAAGCCAAAACATCCAGCATTGAAGCTATGGTCATCCACCATCAACTCTGTTGGGCTGGTCATGTTATTCAAATGTCAGAAAATTGACTCCAAAGCAGGTCATGTTCTCACAACAGAGTCATGGCCAATGGACAAGAGGTGGGCAAAAAAAAGCACTTAAAAGACACCCTCAAAGCCAACATGAAGAAGTGCAATATTGACATAAACTCATGGGAAACCCAAGCCCTCAACTGACCAAAATGAAAAAGGACCTTGTGGCAAGGATCCCCAGTATTTTGAGGTCCAATGGAGACAACAGGAAACAGAGAAACGGGAAAGGAGGAAAGAACACACTGCAGCCTGACTCAACAATCCAGATATGCCCCTTCCATTGGGAAATGTCTGCCCCAATAGTGACAAGATCTGTGGATTCCAGATTGGTCTCATTAGCCACTGGCAGATCCACTAGTGATAACTGGCTGTCATTTTATGGAAGACAATCATCCATGAATTCCAAGGGATCACCAACAATATACATTAAACATACATGTAATTCACCTGGTATCATATCAAAAAATAACATGGAATGAAAATTAAATATACTGAAAATGTTGTGCCAATATGTGTGGGTGGGTAGATAGATAGATATAACACACAGTGCCTCCATGCACTCATCATAATTTTATCAAGTGCATGTATATTACATCAAAATAGGAATGGGATCATATTACCACATGAAAGATTGCCTCAAGCTCTGGAATGAAGACAGATCAACACCTCATCCCTCAGGCATAATGATATCATAAGAGTAAAGCCCACCTATGCAGGAAACCGAGCTTTCTTGGGATCTCGTCCTGATCTGAGACGATGGAATGAATTCCCACAGAAAATAAGGACCATCACAAACGTCACCACCTTCCTCTCTAAGTGTCAAGCACATTTCCTTAAATTCTCCAATAAACACATAACAGTGTAAAGAATCCCCAGAACCCTAGCAAAATAAAACACTGCATATACAATTCCCGGAGTGAGTGGGTGAGAGAGAGAATGAAAAACACAACAGATGTTAGCCACGTTGCTTAATGCATTGCTGCACTTAGATGCTATGATGTTAAGGGCAATATTAGAATCACATAGAACAAAGTTGAATCCATATTAACCATTATGGTGACAGCCTCCATTGGAGATTGAACCAGGGACCTCCAAAGCTAAAAGCATGAATTCCTACAGCGAGATCATCAGGCTCTCAAACTGGGACTCTCTGGATCAGATGCATGTAATGTGTGGACGTACCCAAATAACACACACTGACCAGCAGGTTACCTACTCCCTCTGCATGGAACTGCTGCAAGCTGTAGCTCTTTCCGTCATGTGACTCTGCTAGCCATGCCATTAGACTTTGTAAGCACTATCATCTGTAGCTGTAATCTTCAAAGTGTCTTGAGCCATAGATTCTTCTACCATGGCACTAATATTCTCTGCCCCCTCAGCCAGCAAAAGTTGCACGTACTATGAACCATAACTGTTTCCCACTTGGGAATCACAAGGTCCAATGCCTGTGCCAAGAGAGCTTGTAAACACCATGACCATATTAATGTATCATGTGGGATTTGTAAGTTCCACCAGCTGTACCAGCAAAGCCTTTATGGATGATGAAAATGAGATATTTAGACCATGAGGAGACTTACAAACTCTGCCAGCTAAACCGGCAAAGACTGTAAGCACAATGGACTATAGCTATATCTCTTATGGGACATTCAAGTGCAATATATTTTACTCATTAATGATCCATAGCTATTTGTCATAGGGAATGCAAGTACATCAGTTGAGCTATCAGAGCTTGATTTTTCTCTTGGACTTACAAGCTCTTTAGATACTCTCCACAGTAGAGCTAACTTCTACAAGGCCATTCCTGTGAGTTAGTGTATTTGTGGAGGTCTTCCCAAGTTCAGCTGCCTATGGACCTTTGTGTCATCGTCCCCTGCACAATCCTCATCACCAGTCACATGCCACAAAAATACAGGAGGATTGGAAGATAGAAGACACACCCTGGCCTTTATAGTGTGTTTCCTCCAGTCCTATTGCCGTGACTACCTCTGTTTTGGTGATGTGATCAGCTCACAGATGCTGCTCTTTGTGCTTTTTCCAGCTTGCACTGTGTTCCCTCTGAGTGAAACTCACCCTGGTGAAGCAGCCCACACAAAGCCCTATATGCTGCTTAGGCCCTGTTTAAGGGTTTGCATTAGCGTGGATTTCACCCTTCCTGCACAGCCCCAGTTAGTTTTGCTGAAGCTGCATTTATTCCCAATGCTATTTCTCCTTCTTTTTCCCTGTTGTACCTCAGGGTATTTATATGGCGCAGGCCGTAGAGTAGTTGACCTTTGTGATGCAGTATGTCTTCAGGCTACCTGGGCCTTTGTATATTCAGAGTGTACGTTATCAGCTTCTAAGGACAGGGACATGCCATTTTTTAATTGCCATGCACACCTTTAATGGGATCTATATATAATCCCACTGCCTCTTGTAGTCCAGTAACTTGTTGCTTCTTTCCTCCCCAACTAACCAACAGACATAAAACCCCAAAGTGTATTAACTTCCCTCCATCATAGACATTTTTGTGTTTCTCTTCCCCTCTCCCTGCTACTTCTATATAGTTTCCTACTGTAAGATTGCTTTATTGTATGCTTACTTATTGTTTTGGCTACATATACCATCGGTGGAGGTTTCTATGAGCTGCAGTGCCATGCACTATTGAAAAAAACCGCCGTAGTGTGGGTAATTGCCGCTGAATCATTCATCTGGATTTCATTAGGCCAAAAGAAACTTCATAGAGAAGTTTCTCTCTTCTTCTCAGAAATAAGCTAGGAGAATCTGCTATTTGAGGTTGTAGAATGTTTACACTCTTTGGAAACATGCTTTTAGTTTATGTGAAGTCAAATTCTAAGATATAGTCCATACATCATGAGACCCTTCTGTCTTTGGTCACTACAAAACTACTGGGTGCTAATAATGAAGCTTTATTCATCTAGTTAAATAAAGCATTTAAAAACATCTGTGCACAATAACAAAGATGAAAGGCATTACAGTCAGGACAAATATTGTGTCAGGTATGCAAGCATATTCACCTCTTGGAGCATAAATATATCTCATCCCCTATTAGCCTTATCAAATACATCTTAGGCACATGCTTCAAGAGAAGACTATACTCCAAAGTGTTCAGACATTAATGAAGTCAGACTAGATGGTCATATTGATCTCTTCTGACCTTAAAATCTTCAAAATCTATGGGTCAAATTCTGATTCCCTTACCACAAGTAGTTTCTTATTCCTTGAGTACTCCAACTGAAGACAGTAGGAATCTTGTGATTAAGAGTATCAGAGCCTGGCCCTAGGAAACTATTTCACTATTTCACTATTTCACTCCAGATAATTAATCTTGGATATTTATATAAATGATCTGAGATGAAATAGTCTAATGTACGGATATAATCTCCGGTAACAACTGCCCAGTAGTCAGCGTGCTCTTATGCTCTTACAAGGTTTGCAGTTTATGAAAAACATTTAAGTGTTTCTGTTACACATTTTGGTTGCTATGTTAACTTGGCTTCCATAACACTGCAACAAACCCAAAACACCTCCTTACATACTTGCTTTATGACATATTATTAGAATGCCAATATAAGAGTTTTATAGTAAATGCAGGATATGGCAGGGGACTAAAATAACACCAAATTCTCTGAACGCTTTAATCTAGCTTGAATAATTTTAAGGTTTTTAGACATTTGTAACTTAACCTGTAGGCATAATCTAGTAGTAACAGCACTTGGGAAAAGAAGTTATGAGCAGTGCACACTGAGATTATATTGGATCAAATAACACAGTGGTTACAAAGGAAACAAAATCTTTTTAAATCCTCAAACATCAGTTTAAACTGTTAACTTTAATTTTGTTTTAAATTCATGTTAAAGTAATTGTAGCAAGCTGGGATTATGTACATTCTCCAGCTCTGTTTTACTGCACTTCTGCCTCTGTAACTATTTCATTTGTTAGTGATTCACATTTTCTTTCTCTAAATGAATGCTTCTGCCTCACATGGTTTACTTAGGTCAAGCAATATCCACCATTACAGGCTTTGTTGCAGAATAATGGACAGTAAAAATAATTTCTGCACCCTATGCCGAAGGATGCAATGCTTACTGTATGTCAGGAGGATCGTTATTTTGTGGGAGAGTCAGCAATAACAGTGGAGCCTTGATATTAGATCAGATGGTTATTGAGAAGTTCATTCATTTTAATATTTTAAATGCCTGCATTTTTTTTAAAAAATCTGTTTTTCTAGCAAGAATGACAAGTGCAAAGATTTTCACAAGTGACTAATGGCTCCTGAGGTTTCCATTTTCAGATGCTCAACTGCAGACATCCTGAAGGGATTTGAGTTTCAGAAAGTGCTGAAAAGCAACCACCTCTGAAAATCCCTAGTCCCTTTTGGACAAGATACCAGTAATGCACAGGGAGCTAGCCTTGTTGGGTGGGTTGAGTGAGGGCCTCAAAACACTCTTTGAGAGAGAGAGAAATTTATTATTTTTGTTTCACAGATAGGTAAACTAAGACCCAGAAAGGTTAAAACAAAAAATGTCACAATGCAGGAGACACTAGGGAATCTGACCTAGGATGAGAACAAAATGAGTGTAGTTCACGTGCCAGAGACAGAAGAAGGGGCTGAAGCAGGAGTAGCAGCTAAGAGGCTGGATAAGTGCAAATATTTATGGTTTTGCTTTTTCAGTTTTATTAGCACTTCTGCAGCAGAATGCCCTTCCTGGTTCATAGGCTCACTTGCCATAGGGTCAGAATCGCAAGCCCTAGACTAAAGTGAGCACCACGAATTAACAAATGAAGACAGGGAAACTTTGATTAGTTTTCTTAGATAAAGAAGAGATGAAGGTGGGGCCACCCTGAGGGATTCCAAGTCCCCAAGGAAATAATGCAAAGTACAAACAGCAAAGACAAATTCTACAACTTGAGACCTGGAAGTCCTGAGTGCTGTGGAAACCTGAATACAATTGTTCTGCTCCTAGTAAGTGTCAAGCACCTCCTGCAGTGTGCTGGGTACACTCAACTCCAGCTAATTTCGCTAGGAGTTAAATGTGCAGAGCACAGCACAGGAGGTGCTCAGTTAAATTCTTATCCTCTGATCACTGATGGGATCAGGATTTGGCTCACTTCCTTTAAACAGAGAAGAATCAATATATGGAATAGATTCTCCAGGAGAGCAAGACAGGAGACTATTAAAAAAAAACACGTTTGAAAAGGAGTTAAGCGAGTATTTGGAGTGTGGTTCTTAACTATTCAGCTGTTCACAGAATCTAAATAATCTTCTTGACTTTTTCCGCTGCCAACATCACCCAGACTGAAGTGTTTTAAATACATGTTGGATAGTTCTGATAACTGGTTTCTAGAGTTACTCTGGAAGGCCAGGTAAAGTTTTTTAACATCATGATAATGTCTCTGCAAAAGATTGAAGATAAAACAGAGTTTCTTGCTTTGTCAAACCTGCAATCTTTACTTGCAGCTGCAGCTGCCTATTCCTGAAAACATCTGGAATGAAGACTGCAGCTGAAACCTTACACAGAATTTATTTTGAAAACTGCATATTAATAACCCGGGAATAAATAATAACACCTGAGTATTTCATGTGACTAGGAAAGTGATCTTAATGACAGTGCATTTCATTCATTTGGGTATTGTGGTGTTTGCAATTGTTTAATTGTATGTATTAACTTTTTTAATTATTATTTTGTATTACTGTAGAGCTTAGATGCCCCAGTTAAAATCAGGGCCCTGTTCTCCTAGGCACTGCTCAAACACATGATAAGAGACAGTCACTGTCTCAAAGAGTTTACAGTCTAGAATAGACAGACAAAGGATGGGAGAGGAAGTGACTTGCTCAAGATCATACAGCGGGTCAGTGGGCAGAGCTGGAAAGGAAACCAGGAGTGAAATCCTGGCCCCATTAGAGTCAATGGGAGTTGTCATTGACATAGGTGCCGACTCTGTGGGTGCTTAGGGCTGGAGTACCCATGAAAAAAAATTAGTGGGTGCTTAGCACCCACCGGCAGCCAGCTCCCTCCCTCCCCTCCAGCACCTCCTGCCCCCTGGTGGCCACACCGATCTACTCCTTCCCCTCCCTCCCAGTGCCTCCCACCCACCACAGATCAGCTGTTCCGTTGCATGCAGGAGGTACTGGGGGGAGAGGGGAAGGAGCAGAGAGGGGGCACACTCAGGGGAGGGGGAAGAACTGGGTGGGAAGAGGCATGGTGGGGGTGGATAGGGGGCAGGAAGAGGCTGGGTGGGAATGGGGGTTTGGGGGAAGAGGTGGGGTGGGGGCAGGCCCTGGGGCAGAGAGGGTGAGGGAAGAGGCGGGGAAGGGGTGCAGGCTTGGGGGAAGGAGGGTGGGGGCAGGGCCTGGGTGGAGCAGGGATGGGAAGAGGCAGGTCAGGAGTGGGGATTTTGGGGAAGGGTTCAGGAAGGGTTGGGGCCTGGGGTGGGAAGCCGCCGCCTGTGGTCATGAACATCAGTGGGACCAGAATTTCACCGCAGGTCTCCTGACTCCCAGTCCAGTGGACCAGGCTGGCTCCCCTGTATAATACAGACCATAGGACTTCCCTGAATTAATTCCTATTTGAACTACAGCATATATTTTAGAAGAACATCCAACCTTGATTTAAAAATTGCCAGTGATTGAGAATCCACTAAACCTTTTGGTAAATTGTTCTAAGAATTAATCATATTCACTTTTACAAATTTACACCTTACTTGCCGTCCAAATTTGTTTAACTTCAACTTCCACCCACTGCATTTTGTTATATCTTTGTCTGCTAGATTGAACATCCCTCTATTATCAATTTTTTGTTCCCCATGTAGGTGCCTATAGATTGTGATCAAGTCACCCCTGAACTTTCTCTTCAATAAACTGAATAGATGGAGTCTTTGAGGCTTCACGATAAGGCACATATAAGGATTGAAGCCTTAAATTCCTCAAGGTTTTCTTGGGGCTTGTCTACGCTTACCATGGATCAACGCTGTGGCAATCGATCCATGGGGGGTCGATTTAGCAGGTCTAGTGAAGACCGGCTAAATTGACTGCTGATCACTCTCCCATCGATTCTGGTACTCCACCGGAATGAGAAGCATAAGGTAAGTAGACAGGAGAGTTTCTCCCGTCGACCCAGCATGGTGTAGGCACTGCAAAAATTTGACCTAAGGTACACTGAATAGCATAGGTAGACTTGAGTAATTTAGGTCGACTTAACCCCCTAGTGTAGACCTGCCCTTAGATTATAAAGTTTAAGCCCAGAAGGGACCACTCTGATTACCTAGCCTGACCTCCTGTATAAAACCTCCCCAAAATAATTCCTAGAGCAGATCTTTTAGGAAAACATACAATCTTGATTTTAAAATGGTCAGTGATGGAAAATTCATCATGACTCTTGGTAAGTTGTTCCAGTGATTAATTACGCTCACTTTTCAAAATATACACCTTACTTCAAGTCTGAATTGTTCCAGCTTCCACTTTGGATCTTATGTATATCTGTTAATATTCATTAACACCATTGGGACTATAATAATAAATACTAAATAATAATAATGTAAATAAGTGCATTGTTCCTCAGTCTGTTCAGCACCTCAAACACTGGAAGAGCCCTTTATCACTTCACTTTTGTTTTAGGGGCTCATAAGCAACATGCTAACCTGTGGTTCCTTAGGGCTTTCCTCTTTTTTCCCCAGTTTACCTGAGAATTCCTGATCTGACAAGAAATATCAAATAGAATTACAAAGAAATGATTGTTAATAATGGAAAAGTCATATCTTGTCACAAACAAAGACATCCTTAGCAGCCAAAGATGTGTAAAAAATATATGCACTGCTTTGATTAAGTCTTAATGATGCTATGAACGCAAGCAAGAGAAACATAGAAACCTAAACTCAAGCCTTGTCAAGTAAAAAGATTTCCAGTATACCTTTGCTTCTAATTTACAGTTGTTGACTACACTGTGACTTGTACAGACACAGCTACATCACAGTGAGTTTGAAGAGGTAACGCACCAGCTGCAGTTCCCAGGGTATTCTGCCTGTGGAGGAGAAAGGCAGGCTGAATGCCTCCAAGGATCCTGTGGGGAGTATACTGAGCAGCAGCTCTACACCTCCATTCAGTGGATGCAGTTCTTCCTCAATCCAGGGGCCGCTAGCTGTTGTAAAAGAGGGAGGAACCATTGCTCTGCTCCCTCATCATCACCTCTGGGTGTTTCACACCACTAACAGCCTAATGATTCCTTTGATACATGTACTTAGGAAGCACAAGCACCAGGATTCTTGCCACCATCCTGGGTATGTATGCAATTGCCTGGGGAATGTTGCTTATGCTCTTCTCTGTTCCCATCCACATTCACACCCAGGAAGAATCTGCCCCTTCAGATATATACTATGGAGAAAATTCACCTGGTAATGCAGTCACTTCATCTGGCACACAGTGGTTATAAAGGAGCTACATAACCCTCTTCATGAATTCTCCTTGGCAGAGATACAGTTCCTCCAGCTCTGCTTCACCTCAGCAGAAGTCCCCAATGCAGGGGGCATTCTGGAATAGGCAGTCTAGAGAAGGGAGAGAGAATAGCTATGATGATACTGTGTCCCAGAGATTCTGCATCCCTGCAATGGCCTACAGAGGCCATTACAATAGGAGCAGAAGTAAGGGTAGCCCTCAGGGTTGAACCAGCTCCCAATCTGCCCAAATCGTTGGGAAGAATAAGATGCCTCCCCCCATTTCTGTGCCAGATGAAGCCTGTGCTGGTGTGACAGTTTAGTGTATATCTGAGTGTATCTGTGTCAAACTATAAACTTAGTTTTGTTTTGTGAGTGCCATTTGGGTTGTGAGACTGTCCTGTGCCTTCTCTGTTGTCTTTTTGCCTTGATCTTGGACTAGAATTCCAAAGGGTGTTGACAGAGGGTGAACAATGTAGTCTGATCGGTGGTAACAACACTTGAAAGATTTTGCCATGGCAATACAATGGGTATGCTAAAGAGGGTGGCCAAGCTACAAGAAACCAGTTTTTCCAGTCTGGTTTTTAGGTGGACAGTAATCAAGCAATGGATCAAGTGACAGAGGTCTAGGTCACCAGAGAAGGCTTTGAGACTGACCAGGTGTGTCGCATAACAGAAGGGCCTGGAAGTTATAAAAGGACAAGGTCTGCTTTGAGTAGCTCTCTCTTGGCGACCTGAACAAGAAGGCAAGGCTGGGCAGCAGGAGGAGAGGAGGGTCTTGGGACCCTGAAAGGACATCCACGGGACTCTTAGGCACTGAATGAAGGGATTTGCATACAGGTTTTGATACTTTCCTGTAGATCTGTATATCTCTTGTGCTTTCTCTATGAGTAAAGTGTGCGTGTTTAGAAATCCCTCTGCAGAGTCTGTGTAACACTTGCTTACTCTGTCATGTGCACCTGGAGAGGGAACCAGTAAACCAGCAGGTCTGGATTCATAGCTTTAGTGGAACTTTGAAAGCATGGAGCAGCTACTGGGGAGACTTGGGAGATGCATAGGCCCGCTTCAGGACCTAGAATCATAGAAGCATAGGACTGGAAGGGGCCTCAGTAGGTCATCTAGTCCAGTCCCCAGCACTCAAGGCAGGACTAAGTAATAACTAGAACTAGGCAATTAGACTGCATGGTTCCTACTGTGAAGAGGGATATCAGACATGGGTTCTTCACCTGGAGTGTGTGCCTAGACTCCCCAAGCCAGAGAGACATTTGATTGTTTTCCCTTTTGAAGAATGAATCCTGCATGTAAACACTGTACTTATACTGATGAGCTTAGGTTTTGTGCTGAATTAATAACAGGGGCAATACTCACCAAAAAGGAAACCTCTTTAAGTGATTCATCTTCAATAAAACTCAAAATGGACTAACAAGTTCACAAGCTATTTGGAAAAATATGATCAACAGTGTAACAAACTGACAATATTCTGTGATGTCCTGAGCAAACCTTACGGATAAAGATAAAAATTTTTCAATTAAGTTAAACCTTATTGAATTTGGATTAATATTTTTGGGGTACATTGTATTACAAATGTAATTGTATATTTAGTGTAGGGATACTGTATCTACCTTCTCTAGTAGGGATGGGGATGGTAATTAACTTCCTCCATTATCAGCCTTTGAAGCTATACCCTGGAGGGGTACACATATACAAGTTCAAACTGGATTCTCCAGCAACCAAGAGACAAAGAAAAGACTTTTGGATAAATATCCTGGTTTTAAACTGGTTTAGGGCCTTCTTCCTGATCCAATAAATGGACAGGACCACTGGTCCACAGAGGGCTCAAATCCTTAGGGTAGGTTTGGAAGGACTGGATCTGACAGAATCCATGTTAGGGTGTACTTTATTAGCATATGTATAGGTTCTTGTGTTGTTTTTAATATGTTTACTCTGTAGTGCTTTTTTATCTTAAGAATAAAGTAGGCTTGGATAGGAAGTGCTGTGGGGTAACCCATAGTTGTTGACAATCATGCTGTATCAGTCTCTGAAGAGAAAGCAAGCAGGTGTCCTCGGGCAACCTGTCTGAGCTGGGAAATACACAGTGAAGGGCACAGGTGACAACTTTCTGATTTCCCCGGGGGTGTTTGAACCCTGCTCTGCCCCAGGCCCCGCCCTCTCCACCCCTTCCCCCAAGGCCCCACCCCGCCTCTTCCTGCCCCTGCCCCGCCTCTTCCTGCCCTCGCTCTGCCCCGCCCTGCTCTGCCCCTTCCCCTGAGCGTGCCCCGCCCTCACTCCAGCTCTTCCTGCTCCCGCTCCTCCTCTCCTGCCCATTGCTGAACAGCTGATCAGCGGCAGGAGAGAAGTGCTGGGGGAGAGGGTAGGAGCTGATTAGTAGGGCCAGCCAGTGGGTGCTCAGCACCCACTATTTTTTTTTTCCATGGATGCTCCAGCCCTGTGGGAACTGTGCAACCTGGGAATACCACAGTCAGAAGGGAGAGAGAGATTCAGGTTTCCACACAGAAAGGCCGTGGCTGGGGAGCTGAAAGCCAAGAGTAAGTGCACTTGCTGGGCCACTAAGGGGAAATAGAGGTACAGTCGTCCTGAACTGTGACAAACAGAAATCACTGAGTCATAACCTCACCTTCAATTAACTATTCATGTAATCAATGGATTTGGGGGTGTCGAGCCAGTTCTTACTCGGCAGGGTTCTGCATGGCAAAAATTACACCTGGCATTACTGATACTAGCTGGCAAGTTTGGGGGCAGCCTCAGCAAAGGCCAAGAGCTGAATGGGCCAAGGAGAAAGCTATCCTTTCCCCCTCCTCCAGGTCAGGCTTGCAGACCACTTGGACAAATAACCCAAGAGCAAAGTGAATAACAAAAGAGGAGTGTTGTGGGCAGGTGATAAGGAAGAGAATAAGAGCAGTCACCTGCTGGTTTCCACACTACTTCATCAGGAAGACATATTAAGTCACCAGCAATTGCCCTCTTGGCAGTGAAAATTAAATAAAAACAAACAATACAACTAATAATAATTAATACCCTACTGGCTAATTTCTGTGTTCCATCTGTTTTCTTTGGACCAGATAAGCCCTCTGTGCATAGAAGGCTCAAAATATGAGGGCATCTGTCTGCAGATCCTTCGCATGTGTAGAGTTCCAGTCCAATCTGAATCAAAAGCGAGCATCTTCATCAAGCCTTTGAGATTCAGGGAAAATTCTTTCTTGAAAGACTCTGTTGGCACACAAGGATGGCTGAATAATGCAAAATAGCATTTGTGAATATATCTTCTAACCAACATGTTTAATGCGCATTGATCGTATTGGAAACCTCCCTCTTATTCATTTTTCCCCCAAGCATTTTGGGGAAGGAAATTTTGTTTGCAAGAAAATTTGTGGAAGGGAAAGTGCTGTGAATCTGCACACAAATATGTTTGCCCAGAAGAGCTTACATGGCCATCCTGAATGTAGGTGGAATTTATCCAGGCAGAGCACAAGACAATTCCATGGGAGCTAGATGAGCAAGAACAACATGAACAGCAAATTATGAATAAATGAATACTCAAAGCAATCATCACTGTAAATAGTTTGCGAGCAACCTATTAGCTGAAATATGTTTGCATAAGCCATTTATCAAATAATTTAGAATAAATATTAATTAGAAAGAGGCTCAAGACAGGAATAACTGAGTGAAATTCTATGGTTTGTGTTATATAGGAGATCAGACACAATGATCTAATGGTCCCCTCTAGTCTTCAAATCTAAAATCTGGGAATCAAATTAGAAAATTATCCTTCTGTAGATAACTTACCAAAGGCTAAAAGGTGAAATAAATTGTTCCCTATGAATAGTTTACCTATTTCTGGTCACAGCTGACTACAATCATTTACAAGAGTATAATGGAAGTGAGAAAGAGCAGATGCTGCAGAATCAGACCATAAGTTAGGAAACTTTTCAGTGGAAAAAAATAGAATATTGAAAGGACTGAGACAAAGATAGAGAGGTGGGATGGAGAAGAGAATCCCATGATACCGTGACCAAGGGAAGTCAGGTTTTATGGTCACGGGAACTCAAGGTGTTTCTTTCTTGGAAAAGCAAATGGAAAACATTTAAAATTAAGCCACAGTTAAAATCATCTGGACCTTGGGTTTCTCATTGGCTGGGAGGATCCAGTTGCAAATGGCCATGTAGTTAGAACTATCCCTCTGCTGCTCCACATGAACATTAAAGAAGATTTTTACATTACTGAAAGATGCTACAGAATCCCAAAGGGGAATACGACCAGTCCAGAAACACTGGCCTGGAGACTCTTGTGGTCTTTGTCTTGATTTCAGAAAAAGAGTTGGAATCTTAAGAGCAGCGATCACCAAAAGGGATATCAATTGTGAAGGTCACAATGCTTTTTATTTCACCCTCACCTCAACCGCAATAGGCCCAATCATACCAGCTGAGCAGAGGGAGTTGAAAAATTTAAGAAGGCCTCATTCAAGAGGGAATAGACCCAGGTGGTCTGGTCACAGCCAGACTGTATGTGCCGTGGTGCACAATGACGCAATGTGTCTATTTTGGGTTGCTTCAGCAGTAACAAAATTGCTAATAATAAATTAAAGTGAAGAAGAAAATAACAAAACCTGAGGTCTTGGATCTTAACCACATAGGTTTATGAGTAGCACAGCTCATCTCAGAACGGAATTGTGTTTCACTATGTATTTTGCTAGTCAGGCCTACCTATATAAGTGAACAGCAGGGAGGGAAGGCAGTCTAAATGCAAACGTTGTGTCCCCCAACTCTTGAACAACTATCTTTGCACTTTCACAATTCCCCAGTGGCTGCTGTTTTGGCCCTATATTGCCCCCTCCTATACTTATTTGGCGCTTTCAGGTCTTAGCCTGCACTGAGTGCTGTATTGAGCTTCATCACCGCAGTGGGAGCTCTGGCAGGCATCGTGGCAATGCCTCATCAATCTCCCAGGCAACCTACACCTGCTAAGTGTGTACATCACAGACCCCTGTCTGGCCAGCTCTCTGGGCAGGGAGAGGAGCATAGCCCCATCTCATCCCTGCTCCTCTTCATTGCACCTATTCTAGGCTAGTCGATGCTGCTAAGCTACACTAGTCAGGAAGAACAACTGTGGCCAGGCATAGCCCATGGGTGTGAAAGAGTAAAGCCCCTTACACACTCACCAATTTGTGCATTCACACAGGAGCTGGCCACAGTCTGCCCTATGGATAGCACAATGGTTTATGAACATAGAAACACTTGTTATATTGCTTGGTTCCCTCTTTCTGTCATCCCTGTGATGAGCTGTCTTTGGTATAAGCAGAAGTATCCCCGTAACGCACGTCCTACAGAAGACACGTAACTTAGCTACCAGTTCTGCCCATAAAGATGCGGCCGCTGTGTTTCCTGAAACACATATCTACTGTACAATGGCCTCAGCCTCTCTGCTGGCCACTTGAACAAATGTGTCTCCCAGAGCTCCCACTTCCTGTCATGTGAATAACTGAGATGGAAAGCTAAAATAACTTTATTTCTAAAAAAGGCATGAATACAGTGCCAACCCACAGGAACTGCTGCCTTAAGTTGCTGGAAAAGGCAGTATTGCTAGAAGTTCTTTCCGGCTGAATGAAATGTATTATTGAATGTTAATCTTCACATATCCCCTGTCAATTAAGTGAATGGGTATTATTCGCCTCATACTGACCTCCTCTGTAAAGAGCTTTGAGTTAGACAACTGAAAAGTGCTAGTTAAGAGCTGGATATTATTATTATTATTATTATTATTATTATTTATTATTTTATTATTATTATTTATTTATTTTATTTGATAGATGGGGAAGCCAATGCAGATGGATTAAGTGACTTGCTCAAGGCCACTGAGAATTTCAGTGGCAGCCCAGGGAATAAAACCCAGGACTCCTGATCCACAGCCTTATGCCACATCTCTTTTAGGCAGGGTAATGAATTTTTTGTCACATATATTCACCATCTCTTTCGTTACCCCTTGTTGATAGCTTACCCAGTTGCATTTTTGCTGCTTCCTGCACAAGGTTCTCTGATTATCCTTTTGACTGAGAACTGAACAGAAATAGCTATACTGGGGTTCTCTTACTTCAGCACCCATTTTATTTTCTAGTAGTCCTATTTTTCCCATCACTCTCTCTCTTTTTCTGAAAGAACTTAGAGGACATGCCTTATTTCCTCTGACTCTCGGAGCTAATATTAACTGGTTTGACTTCCCATCGATCATGTCTACAGCGTGTGATAGATTTACCTAATCTTTTTTATTTTCCTTTTATTTTCTGTTTCCTACATCACTTTTCTTGCGTTTCACCAATCAAGACAAGTCGGGCCAGTGTAAGGGGCCAATGCAAGTACAAAGTGGACTTAGTGTAAATGAAAATTTGGCCCACTGTGTTTTTAAAAACTCCTGTCTTTCCTTTATCTCCTTTCCAGCAAGTACTGTAGCCCATTTTGGAGTGCCTACCATTTTCTTTTTTCTATCATTTGCTTTCTGAAATAATAATGGCCTCGTGTGGCTACACATTTCCATAACCTTTCTTTGTACCCCAGATTTGTGGCCAGTACCCTGCAAATTTCTTCCTAATTTCAGATCTCTGCTTTGATGATTAATATCAAATTAAAGATTATGTCAATCCTTTTTGCTTCCTCTATCTTTTATCAGAATAAATTCTCTTCTGTGAAGGGTAAAATATTATTTTATGGTGTCCCTGAAATCTTTTTCCCTCAATGGCACATTTAGTCTTGATCAATCCCAATAAATTTTAAACCCAAGGTTAATGAAGAAGATTGTATACATTTGTGGGGAGGGATTATTGATTAAAGGACTGAACTAAAGCCCATTGAACTTCAATAGGATCTGGATCCAACCCTAGGAAAGAAAAGTAGCATAATAACTTATTTACCTGACTCTCTTGTTTGATTTTTTAAAAATCTGTAATATCTATGTTCTGACTGTCTAATGTCACTTAGTGTGGCTCACTCACCAGTCTACACAACGAAAAGTTAGCCAAAACATGGTTACATTAAATATATTAGGCACTTTCCTTTTCATTTCAGGAATGAAAAATATTTCTAATATTTCTAATAAACCATAGTGCCTCCAGTCATTACTTAATATTTGGTCTGTAGAAAACCCACCGTCACTATAGAAATCACAAAAACTCATGGTGCATTTTCTCACAAAGTAGCAACAACAGGAGATGGCTTCTGGGATGAGACACTAAAACATGAAATAATAATAATAATGATTAATAAAAGTGAAATATGCAGAAAAACTCACCCAGACAAAAAATAAACCTCAGGAGACAATTATTCATGCTGAAAAATAGATTTTTTTTTAAAAATCCCAGGACAGAATATAGTCACTTTGTGATTTTTAATAGGAAATGTGGACTTTTAAAATAAGAATGGAGCAAATGTTTTAAATGGAGCAGAAATGTGAAATATGAATTATGTGAATGGTAAAATTAATTTATCAAATATTGTCTGGAAATGTATGGAACTAGTAACCCTGTGACCAGCAGGTGGCGAGTTTTCTTCAGTATTGTGGCTGCAAAAATGATTTTATGATCCCATTCTGTACAGTAATGCCTAGCTGTAATACTCTTACAGATTTGTACACAAAACCTATCTACAAATAACTTTGAGGGTCTGACCTTAAAGCACAAATAGTAAGGAATTCTCAGTTAGGGCTGAAACTCTGTCTATACTTAACCTCTCCCTTGGGCATAGATATTATAGCTTATTTGGAATTGAAGAGCACCCGATGGCAGGAGATATTCCCTAATAGATGACTTTTATTTGCAACACTTCAGAATAACAGGGTATAATGGTCTTTCTGACTCACCACTTCCCTTCCTCTTTTTCCTGTGAGTTTCAGCTGATCCCTTGGCTTTATTCCCATGTAGTTTTCAGTGTGAGTGCATTTCTTTTTATAAAATTAAAGCTTAAAAAAATTAAAAATCATAGACATTCCTTTTTTGTCTACTGTGCAGGTATATATTTAGAATCTTCTGAAAACAGGAAAGACATTGTGGATGATTATATGTACAATTAAAATGCATAGGCCTTACCTGCATTCTCCATAAGTCTTTATTTAGGGAAGATTCGAACAATAAAGTATTTGCCCAGTTAGCCATAACTATTTCTTTGAGCCAGTGGAGTGAACTGAATACGTCTGACCAAGAGTTATACATTATATGTATTAATTATAATAAAACTTTGTGCTAATATAAAACCTTTCCTTCAAGGTACAAACAAAGGAACTGAATCTCCACTCACTTATGGGCTATGCAAAAATAGGTGCAGTGAAGTTGTGCGCCACTGGCTAGATACTGCTGCCACTGAGATCAACGGCAAAAACTCACATAGACTACTGGGGGAGCAGGGTCAAACCACAGAGCTGGCGTAGAGTCATGCAGGTGCCGCAACGGTCTGCTTAAATGAGAGAACAGTCCAAAACCAGATCCCTTCTGCTATGGTCATTGTGCTATGGAGGAAAGGGATCATGGCTGAGATCAGAGGGCTGGAGACTTTCATAAAAACTGTCTCCACACTATAGACTTGCCCACTGCTACCACCAGTGGAGCTGACTGCTGGTCAATTGCAGCTCTGTAGATGCAGCTGCTTTATGCGGTGTGGTACGACTCTCTGGCCTGGTGATTAATGACTGACAATTACTTTGTGCCTGGCTGAAAAATATAGTGCCTAGTGTGTGTGCCTTTTCGTCCTGTGGTGGAACACATGTAATGATTTCGCAGCTAACTGTCTAGTGGGCAGCCATTGCAATTAGATGACACAGTGGTAAATAAATGGGTACATCACACTCATCCTCCACTCTCTAGACTGCCTTCCCACTGAATACTGAGTCAAGTTCAATGTCTCAGTCCATATCTTCAAACCACTCAGTGGCCTGGGTCCAGCATATCTAGACAGTCACCTAAAGCTCTGGGATGAGGACTGTGGTCAACAACTCCACTCTTCAGGCACAGTGAAACATTTTACCATAAGGGTAAAGCTCATCTGTGCAGGAGACAGAGCTTTCGCAAGGGTTGCTCTGAGCCTGTGGAATGAACTCCTCCAGGAACTAAGGACCATCGCAAACCCCATCACCTTCTGCTCCAAGTGCAAGGCATGCTTTTTGAAGCTAGCTTCTCTAACATAAACACTGAGCAGTGTATACATTAAAAACAAAAACAAAGCCCTATCAAAACTCTCAGTTCCACAATTCTCCCCTTGGGGAGAGGGTGTGAGAGAGAATGACCTACACATGACAGATGTTAGTCACATCCACTACTGGCAGGCATTCAGATACTACAGTGATGAGGGCAGTGTAAGCACTTGAGTAAATACACTTGGGTCCTGGCTGCACTACTGGTTCTACCATTGCTAACTGCATTGAAGCTACACAGATGGTGAGTTACAGCTTTGACTGTTGCTGGCGTGGACAAGGCTTAATATAAACTCATCCACACACATGTTGTTCCGACCAGACTACCTTGTAGAGGTTTAGCCTTTTCAACTTATCAGCCTTCACAGCACTCTTCTGATATAGGTTGATATACACATTTGTTAAAGACAGGTAAATCATGATACAAACAGGTTGACAGCTAAATCCAACTCCCCGTGAAATCAGTGGGTGAGTTTCCACTGACTCTAATGGGCACTGTATCTATCTAAATCGTAGGTCCAAGGTCACACTGAATCAATGCCATAGTGGGAAAATTAACATCTGCATCCAGATTCCCATTCCTTTTTTTACTCACTAGGTCACGGTTCACAACAGCCAAAAGGTGCCTTTCTTTCCAAAGCATTCCAAAGCCCTCCATTCATTATTACTCAGGATAATGATTGATATTACCAAATATGTATATAGTCTTTTCAATTTCCACTTCACTTTACAAACACAGAAAAAGATACTTTCTCTTCCCTGAAAGAGTAGAGTTAACAGAGGACTTTGTATTCATGTGTGTGTGCACACACCCACACAAAAACACATCCACACAAAATTCTATAACATGTTATAGAATTGTATAACTGCAGCTATTTGTATATCCATATAGGTGTGGTAGGTGTATCTATGCCATAAACTGCTGTGAAATGGTACCTCGTGACCTGTCATGGTTAGAAGAAATGGATGCTTTATACCACTAGAGAGATTCCCAGTTTTCTGTGAAATATGTGGCATTTGCAGAATCCATGACAGTGTGATATGTGAGATCAATGCTTCATTGGCATTCCACTGAGTTGTACAACTCACTCAGGTCTTTGCCCATCCCTAACTCATGCCACTAAAACCTTCATGCTGTACCATGTTACTTGCAACACTGTGTAGTTTCCCTAGCTATGGAAATTACATAGATGTATAAGTAATGTATATGATTCAGTTCAGCCACCTTTGTATTTAGGGAATTCTTTTTTGAAAGCTGGTTTTTGACCTGATAAAATATAATGGTTCCAAAGGAACTACTGAACCATTACAATCCATCATGTAAATGAATACTTAGGGACACCTAAATCCACAGCTCATTTGACTGCCCTACTTACAATATGCACTGGGGGGAGGAAAGGCAGAGGATAGACCCCCACCCCAAACTCTAGGTTCTCAACCTCTGCATAGACCATACACAGAGTAACTTCCTCAATATAATGACTTGATCTATATATTATATATTTATTCCAAGCATCCCAAAGCATCAGTTCACATTGTGGATCAATTACTAATTAATTAGCTTAGAAAAGAAGGCATTTTAGAATGATAAACATTATTTTTATATTACTGGTCCTGAATATGGATTCTGGATTCTCTGTAATCTGATTATATGCATATGTTATTAATTCTTTTCTCTTCACATCCATGGCAGATACCGTACCGCTGAATACAAAACTGTTCTGCAAACCCTGCATTCGCTTCCTTTGGTTGCACCGTTGTAATGTAAAAACAGATAAATGGTTTCCTCTTTCAAATGCAACAAAAAGAAATGACTCCTGGGAGGAGCCTAGGATGCCAAGTTTGAGCCTGGACAGAATTTTTATGACCACTGTAAAAACTCCTGAAAATAGGAAATTATAATGGAACTGCTGACTCTAACTGTAGCAGGGTGAGAGGTATCACTGTAGCATTAACACTGATCTGCAGGGGCTGGATGTTAAAAATGGAATCATTTACACAACGGGCTTCACATCACTGCAAAGGGGGGGAAAGCTTGCATTTAATTAATTGCTTGTAAAGTTTCTGGAGATGCTTGGATGAAAAATTATAAATCTATTGAATGATCTGGATTCGTATTCTTAGTGAGATTAAAACTTTCAGAGGCAGATGGCAGAGATACCTCTCTTTAGGGTGGTGATTAGTATGCAGTGTGGAAGGGTAAAGTGAGGGTCATATCATGCCATATCAGATTTTAAGCAGACTTAAGCTTGACTTTAATAAGGAGTCTACTTATGACCCCCATGGCAACCTAAGCAACAATGTTAGCTCATTAGTCAAAGGACAACAATATTTTTTTAAAAATGGACTAAAAAAAATCTAACAAACAAGTTTCCCAAAGTCTTAGACTTGCTAACAAGAATATGATGCTTCAAAGCTTTGCTGTGGTTTGTAGTGAACCCAAGGGGTGGTTGGTTGCACATTCGAAAATTTCAAAATGTTGACAAAGTTTTGCACCAACAATTAAATTATTTTCTTGATTTCCCCCCAAATTTTGAAACCTTGATGATTTCCCCCCACATTTTTCCAAATGTTTTCTTGAATATTTTTCACCGTCGTTTGACTAAGCATAGCTCCTTGTTGGTTTGTGGTTATTGTCATTTGTAGCAATTAGAATGAGTAGAATAACAATTATGAAATAAAATTAGACTGAGTGTTTGATAGATTTGGGGGTTTAGGATTTACTTTAAAACGAATATTCAGAATTTTGAATGAGTAAACGCCAAAAAAGGGTTCTGGATTCTCTGTAGTTTCAGCCAGATTCTGCTTTCAGTTACACTCGTGTAAATCCGGAGTCACTCCATTTACTGAAATGGAGCGAGTCCGGATTTACAAAGGTGTAAATAAAAGACGAGCCTGCCTTACTCTGTTTCTGGTGGCACATAGCTTGTTGTGAGAATCTGTTCTGAGAGTAAAATGGACCCGATCCTGCAGTCATTGGGAGTTTTGCATGTCTGCGCCGGTGCCAAGAATGAAAGGTATCGTGACAGCCATATCCCAGACCTTCTTTGCTTGTGTAATGACGCCTCTTGCTTTTTCAGCATCGTTTAGTGTTTAGTGTCGATGATCTTTTCCGAGGCAGTCTGGGTCTTCCACCGCTTTCCTGGACAGGATCGTCCCAGGTGCAGCCCGCTTAACTGCGAACGATCGCGGTGTTCCGCGCAACATGAAAAGACGAATTCAAGCCAGCGTGAGCTAATGCCTCGTCTGTTTCTGCTCCTGTTCGGGGCGGGGGCACACTGAATGGTGGGTTTCAACGCTCTAGCGCGCTGGAGCCTCTCCTTTTCTCCCGGTTCCCCTGTATCTTTTCCATGAATGACTCCAGAGCGGATCCCCCGCACCTCTTGCAGTTTGCAGAGAGTTCCAGGGGCAGGGAAATTCGTAAAGCTGCCGAGCGAACCCACTGTACAAGCACAGGTCCTGGCCATCCAACACAGTCTCCTTTCCCCCGCAGGGCTCGGGGCTGCCATGTCCCGCGATCTAACCAGCAGAAGCAGCCTTGAGGAGCAAGGCATCTATTGCTCTTTGCGGGGACAAGACGCTCTCAAGCACTAGCCTGTAAAATAGTCCTTTAAAAGCCTCCCTGCCCATTGGGACCCCTTCAAGGCGCCTGGAGCCGGCGCTAAGAAATGGTCTGGATGTTTCTCCTAAACAAAATCGGTACAATTGTTAAGCGCGGTTTCATCCTGCCGTCCTTTGCCAGGGAAAACTCTCAGAGAAGCCCCTCGTCGTTTTGCCGGCAAATGACTGCAGGATCGGGCCCGAAATCGTCATTTTTCCTCCGGGTGAGTACAGAATACCCCTAGCTAAACGAAGGAAACAGGGAAATGCCTGCACGAGCATAAATAGCACTTAAAAATGTAAAAAAAAATTAAAAAATAAACCTCCCTGCTCTAGTTCCCCCGAATGCATACAGAGGGTCCTTTATCAGACAAAGAATGCTTTTTAATACCTACCTACGCTGGCCAGTTTCAGCCATCTAAGGGGAGCTGATTTGCTTTGAAGTGTATATTCAGTACATTCGTGGGCGGGTGTTGTTGTGTGTGTGAGTAAAACAAACATCGGGATTGTCTCTCTGAGACTTCCACCTGAATCAAAAATCCAGGTGTGATAGAAAGCCAAACCATAGTCTGCTGTGATTTTTTTTAAAAAGATAAAAAAGCCTCAGAAAATTGTTTCGTCGAGCCAGCTTCTGCTCCCAATTACCCAGGAGTGAATCCGAAGCCAAGTCAGGTCAATTATTACTCTGGGTTTACAGGGGTGTAACTGGGAACAGAAATTGGTACTGTATCTTTGGCTTCCCGAGGTCTTTGGGAGTCGGAGTCATGGGCAGGTTCCGCGCCCTGCGCTCCAGCCGGGAGGTACCAGGGATAAAGGAAAATTCAGCTTCTTGAACCGGTCACAATAGCGTCTCATTCCCAACAACGTGGCTAACGTTGGAAGCAGATGCCTTTTCTTCTTACGAGTCTCTTAGTCTCTCGGGTGCCACAAGTCCTCCTTTTCTGTTTGCGGATGCAGACTAACAGGGCTGCTACTCTGAAACCTGTCTTTAAAGTCTAACATTCCTCCTCGACAGCAGATACTCCCGAGGAAAGGAAAGTAGATTCCCTGCGTGTCAGTGTTAATGGTGACTGTGAATCCCCGCACGGGTATTATGTTCCCCGCTGTTGCGAGTTGACATAATGCAAATTAACCAGGGACACCATAAAAGAAATCATCGGAGGGTAAAAGTTTTGGGCCAGCTCCCCCCCTGCAATCCAAACACCAGATATTTAAGACAAATACACTTAACGAGGCAGTTAACCCGAAACTTCAGGTAAAACGCCAGTTGCTTGACAATTCGAAACATATTTATGTTTAACACATGCATAAATATAATACAATACAATCCAGGCATCGTCCACGTCCCACACAGCTCAGTTATCCTAAACGCTTGAATTGTATTCCCACTGCCCACTTTAATTTTAAACTAGATTTGGATAACTAATTACCCATTTCCCTCCTCCTCCCAAAAAAGTGCCCCGTGCTCTAATAAAGGCGATAGCTTGTCTAAGACAAAACTTGACTTTGTTGCTCCGGCGCGGTTCATTGATTTATTTGTTGGGAGGGAGGGAGGTCAGTGAAGCTGGAGGTTAGTTTTATTTCCATCTGAGCAGCTGCAGGTACTATTTGTTTGCTTGTTTATTATTAGCGTTTGATGCTTAAGTGGTTTATTTCTAAATTGAAGGCTTGCTTGATTCTGTTTTAAAAATACATACAAACAACACACATACACACAAAGAAGCGTCCCTCTTATCTGGGAATAGAGAACTCTCTAGTAAGGAGGTGCATTTTGGTGATGTATTTTATTCTGTTGTACCGGGGGTGAGATAAGCATCTTATTTGTTTTACATAACAACACTATCCAACGGTAGTTGTTCCTTATTTAAAAGCACTTTTCCAAATTATTACCCTTCATACATTTTTGTTCCGAGGAATATTAATAAAAATGCTGGCTTTGAGAGAGAGATGGCATGGGATCTTGTCTGTGTCATCATTGCCCCTGAACATTAGAAGTGCCATTCATTTTCCACAGAAGTGGAAGAAAACCTGAAACATATTTGTCCTCTGAGGGCTAGTTGATCACCTTGTGCGCCTCTAAATTGCGCTGTTCTTTGGAGAAAATGGGCACGCAAAGGCGTTCATGATGTTGAATATTCATCCGCGGAATTTTCATTTTCATCACTTATTTTATCGCCCAATAGGATAACCCGGGTTTCTGCTGAGGCTTGCAAAGTAATTGTAACAGTGTGACCGTGACAAGGTAGCCATGCAAATAACACGCTAATCCCTGAGCACAAAACGATGTTCGCCTGACAAATCTGTCTTCGCCCACGTATTATATTACTCTCGTTGTTCTTCGGGATCATATAATATACTCCGGCAATGTTCTCCTTCACAGACCTCAAGAGTGTGAACGGATGGATGAATAGAACAACAAATAAGCAAGGGGGTTATGGCCCCGGGATTAATTATAAAGCCCGTTTAACCTCTTTCTTTCAAGGGCTACTTTGCTTTGCCTAAATTGTCTGACCCCGGATTCAAACGAGAGGGCTAAAACCGCAGGAGAGGGTTAGGGACCTGGCTGTTTTCACACCGTGTGGAAACTCGTTCCAGGGAGTAGCTCTCCAATGGAGGAGAATGGAGCGAGTGGATCGAGGTCAGGCGGGCTGGATCTGTGAATCTAGCCTGGGGAGTGGATCCTGCCAAGGATGCTGGGAAAGGCTGAGCCCGGGTTAAATGGGTCTTATCCGCGAGTGGATTCTTCACCGGTATGTGGTGCGGGAGATGGAGGGTGGATCTTGTGCGGGGTTTGGAGAATGGATCCAGCTGGGGGTATGGACAGGGAATCTGGTCTCCGGGCAGCGTGGATCCACTGCAATCTGCCAGGGAAGTAGATCCCAGTGGGGCCAAATCCTGCCCCAGGGGCAATCTGTGAGTTCTGACCCGGAGAGGACCCTGCCGCTGGGCCGTGAGCGGCTCTACCCCGGGCCCAGGGGAGTGGAGTGAGCGCGGCTTAGGGGCTGCGCGGGGGAGCAGGGGAAGGGGACTGCCAGAACGGGGCAGCTCCGGGCTCCTCGGGGCGGAGGGGACAGCTGACTCCCTGGCTGGGGCGCTGAGGCTGCCAGGCGTGGCTTCGGAGCCCGGCTCGCCCGCGGGTGCCCGCAGGGAGATGCCCTGGGAGCCGTGCGGGCTGGAATCTGGCTGCCCCGTAACAAGCTGGAGAGTTGAAAAGTTGGATCTTCCCAGCGAGACACTTTCCCCCCGTAGTGCGCATGCCCAGCGTCCGGTTGGGGGTTGAAATAAGGAGGAGGCTGGAGGGAAGGGATCACTCCAGTCTGAGCTCGGCTTCTCTAAGGCGCGCTTGCCCTCAGACCCACAGACAGCAGCAGCAGCAGGAGGAGGAGGGAGAGAGACTCTCACCATCTCCATCCGCAGGAGCACCTGGCTCCCTCTGCTCTCTAGGATCTGTCTGTACCCAGCTGGAGGAGCAGTGGGGGCGGGAGGGGGGGCGGGGAAGAGCAGTGCACAGAGAGGCCACGAGAGCCACTAACTTAGCCCAACTTTTTTACCAGCTCCAATTTAGCCCCGGATCTTGTCACTTCTGCCAGCGGTGGAGCACAGATCGGGATTAGGTAAATAAAAAACCAACGACTCCTTTTATTTTTTTCCCAAGTCTCTGTGGTTGGCTACCTCAGTCCAAAGTGTCCCCCCCACCCTGTACCTGGGACAGTGAAGGTGAAGGGACAGATCTGCTGTCGTTAGAAGGACTTTTTTTTTCTTTGGGGGCGCGGGGTGAGGGGAACCGGTCTGAAAGTCTTTAAAGGGTGCTTGGATATTTTGCTGCTATTTAAAAGCATGCCTATCGCATATGGAGCTGCTCCTCCCACAGTGCGGCCAAGCTATGCTTTTAAACGGAGATGAAACTGACCTGCAGTCTGCGAACCCCGGGGTTAGTCTCGAGAGCCAGCACCGTGTAGACTTGAGCGTTTAGATTTGTATCATTGTGTACGCAGTTCCGCGCGTTTTAGTTCCCAGGCACCACTCGCCTCTTTCCGCCAGAGCAGAACTGACAGGAGGCTGATGTGTTACGTCCGTTCGGAGGAAGTTCTGTGCAGAGAGAAGCTCGCTTCTTTCCAGGCCATTCCGCCAAATGTTAGTGCAAAACCGAGGATTATTCATTGTTGTTGTTATTTCTGGCTGTCCGGAGGGAACGCTATAAAACCTGGACCTTTTGTAGATTGCTGTTGAAGTTGGTAAACTCAAGAAATGTGCTTGGAGTTGTTGACCCCCCCAGCAGGTGCACTGTTGGTCCAATTAAAAACGTACCCAGCCCCGTAAAAAACATAAATAGGGACCAGATCAAGATGCTGGGGCAGCTTAATGCGGTCACCTTCCGACAGCAGAGTGACACCGCAGGATACATAGATCTAAAGATCTGTGGTGGCAGGAGATTAGCTGAAAACCTGCGTGGTTTGATTGCCTGAGGCCTAGGGGAGCGAACTCCGCTCTCGGTGGCCTGCGAGAGCTAGAGACATTGGAGAGGTCACTGTCGTTGTCTTCTTGCCAATACTTGGTTTCGGGGAGCTAAGGGAAAAGGGGGTTGCGGAGGGAAGAAAAAATTGCTATTACCGGTTATTTACGGAGCACCGTTTGCTCCATAACGTGGGAGGAAGGCCAGGACTTCCGGACTCTCGTGTGAAGAGGGTACAACCATTATTAAAAAAAAAAAAAAAAAAGTAATCCGATCATAAATGAAACTTTTACGCGCGCAGGTATTTTTCTAATTGCTCAGCTGGTTTGTGTATGAAATGACACCCCTAGGAAGCCCACATGCATGCTTTCGAGCGGAGGGCATTCCCAAAGCACTGCTGGGCTTGGAAGGGGGCAAAAGACGTTAAATTGGCATGTTTAATTCCACTGTAAGAACATCATAATTGCTGTCTCGTGAGGATCCGGACTGAGTGGTTGAAAAGGCTGCACTGAATACTTAAATTGAGCAAGCTGTAGTGAACTGGATTTTTTTTCCCTGAGTCTAACATATGCCTGTATTAATCAGCATTCGCAACGGTGGTCCGTAAAGCGTGTCAGCGCTGATTTCATGATAAAATGTGAATGATGATTTTATAAGGATTTAGCAGAGATATGCTGCCTTAGTCCTTCCAGTCCTCATCAATGTAAGCAATTAACTCCTCCACGCTCGATTAGACCCGAATAAACCTTCCTTAATAGATTCTGCACACTCCATTAATAATCTGAATGAATCGGCGCGGAATTCTCTCGTTGTATTCTCCAGAGCATCACGCTCTCAAATGCAGAGCGAAAGAACAACTTACAGCCCCAATTCCCTTTGCAGCTAGTTTCCTAAACACAGGTAAACGATAATTTCCTCGTTTACGCTGATGCAAATTCTGTCTCCTTGAAGGAAATATTGGCTACTGATAAATCTGATAAAATTCTGCAGACCGTTCCAGTTTAATCGAAGGGATTTGGCTAACAAATTTTAAATAGTTCATTCGAAACAGGGTGGTTTTTTGACAGATGAGCCTCGTGGCAGGAGTTCTAGATATTCCCCCACCCTCTAAGGCCCCAAGAATCTGAAGTTTTATAACCACCAATTTATCATGTTTGTAAAAATAAGCAACATTTCAGGCTAATTTACTTCATCTATTCCCCCATGTGGAACTAATCAGTAAAACTCATTATTTATGAGTCAAGTATTTAATATAACAAATATCCCTCTCAAAAGACACATCAGAAATAGATAATTCAAAGTGAAAAGTAGAAAGACTGACTAACCACAAGATTACCGTGAGATTAATTTAATTTCGATTCATGAGAGGCTACCAATAACAAGTTTTTCCCCAATTTTTTCTTATTTATAAATAGAGATGAATATTTAGATTGAATTTATCTGGAATGTAAAGATTCCTATGATTGTAAAACAATGGCAATTAGACAATAGCATGACCAAATCTCCAAAATAGGACAAAGGGTAAGAAAGCTGGGGACAGATGTTGTCTTTCAAGTTTATGATCTTATTTTGCAGGGTAAATTTATCTTGGCAAGAGTGGGTTTTGTTTCAGTCCTGTGTCAGTACACAAGTGGCTTGCTCTCAATTACTCAGCAAGCAAATCTTGTGTTTAAAAACTGTACAGTTTTATTGCGATGGGGGTGGGGGCGATTCAAGCAAATAACTCACAGGCTCCTTTAAAAAAAGAGATAACGATCTGTTTACATGAAGCAGAATTAAAGGTAGAGGTGACACCGAAATCAAAGAAACATTGATCTCTCTGTGGGGAAGGGAAAGAGTAGAAAAGTACTGCGGAGAGAAATACACATTCCCTTTGATGTCCCTAAGAGAGACTTCTCTACGAAAATAAGCTGCTCTTTATCTATATTTTTGACTACCCCAGCTGTACCGAGCAAAAGTGTAGCTTTCATTTCTGGAAGGATGCCAACAAACTTGTATCAACCTGAACGCTCCGCCCTCTGAGCCCCTTCCTTTTAAAAAAAGGGATAATACTGCTTCTAGCAAACAACATAATTAGGACAATGGGTGCTATTATGAATCATTTTTGCTCTTCCTTTTGCTTGAAAGAATCGTTGCCCATGTATTCGTCTGGAAAACGGAAACCGATTTTCTGTAAAAATGGGACGTCCCTGTAAAACAGGATTTTACCTAAATCTGTCCGGGGGGGGTGTTGTGTTTTATATTTCGGGTTTGTTTGTTTTTTAAATACAACGTATGATATGAAAAGAGGGGAGGGGCCCAGAATTCTGGGCTCGAAATCCGTTGAGGTTTGCTGTCGCTTGACACGTTTCAGAGATCAGAATGAGCCAGTGTAATGTTTTAGAATTGTAACCGATGTGGCAGCCAGATAGTTCGGGCATCTAGGCGGAGTGGGCAGCTCTGTGTTTAGTTTAGTTTGTTCCTGAAATAAGGGATCAAGACACTTGTGTCGCAAAAAGAAGACACCTGGCACTATATTAAAACTAAGCAATGTTTGTTTCTCCGGCCGAAGAACAAATCTCAAACGCAGGTTGGACCACTGGCCCTTGAACAGTTATGGGACTGGGGAAGTAATGTGTATGGTTTTTTAATCAGCCGCTATACAAAATGTATCCAATGAGCAAAAGGCAAATCTTGGAAAAAATGCCCCACGCTTTTATTCTGGGTCATTGCGATGGAATTCCTATCGGATTTGGGTCTCCTTTCCTGCGGCTGATTTATGTAAAGCGGCATGAAAGGTGGCCTTGGGGTAGAGGATGGGGCTATTCTGAGGAAAAAAAAATCCCCCTCTCATAATCTCCCGCCTTAGCCCTCCACCCCCAATATAGCTTTTGCAACTGCGAGTTTCCTTTTAATCGCATCCATATATAAATCTTTTGTTTGTCTGGGATCTAGAACTCTTCCGCCATCAGGTTTCCTTTGCGCCTGGGTCTAGAGAGAGAGCTAGCAATCTGGTGCGCGTTTGTAAACTCTTCTCCAAACGGGGCCTTAATATGTCAGGAAGTCCCTTCTTCTTGATCAGAAATCCATAATCGTTCTGCCATGGGTCGGGGGGAGAATCGCTTTTGATAAATGCTTAGAGGAACTAGCAGTTTGGCATTAGAAATACGGTCGCACATTACTATCTGTCCCCAGGGCCCCAAAATAGCAGTACCAGAAGACACTCTCTGGGCAATCACTGGTTGCTGGGGAAATAAACGTGGAGAACCAAATCATAGAAGAGCGAGCACCCCCCTCCCCCCAAAAACCAAATGTGTCATTTAAGAGGGGCGAGCTTTCAAATATCTGCCGCTGTTCCCCCTAGAGAGCTGCACCCCTTGCCAAACGGTTGGCTGGAGAGGTGCGCGCGTTAATTACTGTGATTGAGGGAAGGGTCAGATAGTCCCAGTTACCTACGTTTTTCTCTCCGTCAATATCTCCTTTGCCTTCCGAGGTGCCGTGCAGCGGTCTGGCTGGGACTGCATGAGGGACCCTGATTTGAAAATACTCCGGTCCCATCCCAAGTTCCCCTTGACTTCAAAGGGGGTTTTTTTTTAAATCAGACTTTAGCAGAGGAGTGGGCTTTGCTTGTACTACCTCGGGCGAGTCTGAGTCTCCCCCCGGCCTCAGTGCAAACCCGCAAACGGGAGGGTGCGGGAGCCCGCAGAGTGGCAGCGATTGAGCCGATCGGCCTGTGGGTTCAGCGCGGAGATCTGACTGAAAATCGCGGGCGTGCCAGGGGGCAGCGCAGTTCTATCTGGGCAACTCTTGCTGTGTGAAGATCCCCCGGCTTGACTGCTCTGGGGAGAGGTAGCACCCTGCAAAGTGGCTGTGGAAAGGCTCTTGCTAGCTCCGAATTTTCAAATGGGGTTTTATTAAGACATTGTTTAGCCTGATTAGAGAAGGTCTCGGCCAAGCTCGTCCCCTTCCAAAGGAAACAAGAAAGAAAAATCAGACTTGCCACCGGGACGCAGGGCTTTAATATTTACTATTATCAGCCTTAAAGGGAGGAGGGGACGACTAGCTTCCAATAAACATCCTCCCCCCACCCCTCCAGCCATAGGTGCTGGCCCTAGGGGTTTGAAGTGGTTTCCATCACTTATAGGGTTTACAGTTTGGTTTAATGGCTCTCAGCACCCCCACTATACAAATAGTTCCAGCACCTCTGGCCCCGGCTTTGCCCTTGTTCCCATGCAGAAGCCAGGAGGAGGCAGCTGAGTGGATGTGGCTGGACTGGGAAGGGGCTAAGGGGGAGCGCTGTGGGACGCCGCTATCCAGACGCAGGGGCTGGAAGCTGGCGAGAGTAAAACCCTCGCGCTCTACTTTCCAAAGCAAATTGGAGGTCAAAGTTTGGTGGGCTCGGCGGGGAGCCCTGTCACTCCTCTGGGCGGCAGAGGGCGAGCCCTTGCTTCGTACGGGCAGGATACGGCGGCGATGCGCTTGAGTTTTAACTCTTTACCGTGCGAGTTGCCAGGAAAAACGGTGTCCCCTGGGGCTCACGAGGGGATCTGCCATTGACTCCAGCGGGAGCTGCAGGGGAGAAATCTGGGTGGCTTGGGGGTGAAGCCTGGGGGTGTGCAGCCGAGTAGCCTGAAGTTACACACAGCCTACCTGGAGGGTCCTCCCCAGCGAGCGGTGCGCAAAGCGGAGGAGGCCGCGCTGCAGCGAGCCAGGGCTACCGAGGGATGGTTTGTGTTAGGAGCAGGCTTGGCGGCGGGGAGTGGGCAGATGAAAGGGCTCCTAACGACCTGCAGATCTGTGCAGCCAGCCTGAGGCTTGCACGGCTGCCGTGGGAAGGGGCCGAGGCGCACCGCGCCAGAGCCACTACAAGCAATGGGCACCTTTCCACTGACCTGCCCTGGGCTCTGGGATGCGCCCAGCAGCCCGGGGCTCCGCAGCCGGCCCTAGGCAAAGGAGAGCAGCAGGCGGCGTGGCGGACCTGTCTCTGTGGTCTCCCTGTTACAGGTCTTTGTCTCTCTTTCTCCTCCAGACACTCGCCTTCCCTGCTCCCAGATCCTCCTCCCCGGTGGACACCATGGGAAGTAAGACTCTGCCGGCCCCCGTGCCCATTCACCCCTCCCTGCAGCTCACTAACTACTCCTTCCTCCAAGCGTTCAACGGGCTGCCCGCGGTGCCCTCGGACCACCTGCCCAACCTGTACGGCTTCAGCGCCCTGCACGCCGTTCACCTGCACCAGTGGACATTGGGTTACCCAGCCATGCATTTGCCTCGCTCTTCCTTCTCCAAGGTGCCCGGGGTGTCCAGCTTGGTGGACGCCAGGTTCCAGCTGCCTGCCTTCCCTTTGTTCCCACACGTCATCCAGCCCAAGCAAGAAGCCACCAGCCTGCCCCTCAAAGCCAAACCCCGGTTTGATTTTGCCAACCTCGCTGTGGCCGCCACCCAAGAGGATCACTCTAAACTGGGCCAGGCGGACAGCCAGAGCTCGCCTCCGGGGCTCGGCTCCTTGCTGGAGGTAACTAAGCTCTCCCCAGAGAAGAAACCCACCCGGGGAAGGTTACCTTCCAAAACCAAGAAGGAATTCGTCTGCAAATTCTGTGGCAGACACTTCACCAAGTCCTATAACCTTTTGATTCACGAAAGAACCCACACCGATGAAAGGCCCTACACGTGTGACATTTGCCACAAAGCGTTCCGAAGGCAAGATCACCTGCGGGATCACAGGTAACTCCAGCATTTTAATGGGGGGGGGGGGTTATAAGCACAGGCTTTGCTTGGCTCTGTCCCTCTCCTGTACCACAAATAGAAAGGTGAGCTAGTCCATTTCCCCCTGTAAGTGCAGGATTGTCACATTAGGCTTCTTGCTGCTTTGTACCATTTAGTAATGCCCCAAGTGATTGAGGCATCTTGATCTGGCAGGTGAATCCCTTATAGAAGTTTACTTGACTTCCTGTACACCACTGAGGACCATACCCTCATCTGTCCGCTTTCCCTGCAGGCAATTTGGGATGGCCCTTTCTTTTTATTTTTGAAAGTAATTTTAATCAGAAATACAGAGTGGCCATTAGAGCCAGGTATTTACAGTAAAAGAATGGTTCCCATAACACTGTGTGCTTCCTGCATGAATGTGATCCCCCGTCCCCCATTCTGGCTTCTGGGCATCTCATATTTGGGCCTCAGCAGTAGTTTGGAAAGTAGGCCACAAACAAGGGGTGGTTTTTGAGAGGTCACCTGATTGAATTGTCACTATTTGTAAATCTATATTCTCTCTCCCCAGGTATATTCATTCTAAAGAAAAGCCTTTTAAGTGCCAAGAATGTGGGAAAGGCTTTTGCCAGTCCAGAACTCTAGCTGTCCACAAGACACTGCATACGCAAGTAAAGGAGCTTAAACCTTCCAAACTTAAATGCTGAACTCTCCAGCACCCATGAACTAACTTCCCCTCCAGACTTTATACCAAATTCAGAACAGACACAGACAAAAAAAAAAAACAAAAACAAAAACAAAAAAAGAACAAAAAAAAAACAAAACCAAACCAAAAAATGAAAAACAAAAAAACCCCAGGATGGGAGCACTGAACTTTCTTTTTAATTAAAAATAAAAGGTTCCCAAATCCTGGTTTAAAATATTGTTTTGCCTTTGAAACACATATTAATAATATGGAGAGTGCAAGAGAACTGGCTGTCTTGTGTGGCTTTGATAAACTTTATGCCAAAAGGTGGTGCTCACGTATTGGACAGGAATCTTCTTCTTCTTTTTTTAAAGCAAAAACGTAGCTTCCAAAGGTATTACTTTTTACATTTTTTTATTTTATACTTTTTTTGACTGTATAAAGCTTCTTACTTAAACACTTCAGGAAACAAAAAATTCCAGAAGACAATTAAGAACTGAAACTTTGGCTTCTCATTACAGCACCATTGAGACCAGGAGAACAACTTGCGGACTTGTTTGTTTGTTTCTGTTGTTGTTTTCTTTTAAAAAAAAAAATGTTCCAAAGTGACCTAAATCTCAAGTGATGAAGTCTGCCATGCACTAAAAGCCTCATATAGAGCTTAGAGCTGCAGTATCAACACTCCGTGGAGATCTTGTTTTTGTTTTGTGGTCTAGTGCCTTGGAGGTGGTTTGTAATTTGTGGACTTATTTAAAAACACCCAAAGGAAAGAATAATGGCAATAAATCAAACTGATGCTATGCACAACATGGTTTTAGTGGTACTTTAAAGTCTGTGTGTGTCCCGATGAGAGAGTGGGCAGGATAAATCTCAATCAGAGAATTTTAAAGGCTAGCTTTCTGAACAGTGTATTAAAAAAGTTAAAACTAAGAGACATTCCAATATGTTTTGTTTATTAAAAAGGTTGTATGGCTATTTGGCACTTTATGCTGATAATTGGTAATTGACATTTATCACTGGATTGTGTTTTTTAAGTATTAAAATAAATTGTTATTTTACAGGCAAGCCTGACTGGATGTACTATTCACATATGTTCTGAATGGTCTTTAACTATTTGCTTTCAGGTCTATCCTCAATCGAACTCCCTCCCCCAATTGTCAGAACTTTCCTTTTCAGGTGGTGTAATATTTTTAATTCTTTTTCACAAATGTTGTCCTGGGGGAGTGGCGAACGTTAAAAGTATACTTTTTTTTTTTTTTTGATATGGGTTAGTCACTGTTTTTACCTACAACGGAAAAGTCAATAGACCTGAGGGAGGGAGGGAGTCAAATCACTGTGCTCCTAGTGTGAAAAATTCACCTTGGTAACTAAATCTTGGGTATTAGCAGATAAGATTAGATGTCAAAAGTGTTAAAAAACAAATCAAATGAATAATGGGTAAACTGTTACCATTCACACAGCCTGAGGCCATGGGGGAAACACTCCTTTACACTCTCTCTCCCCTTTCATTGTCAATAGTGTATATTTATCAATTGCATCTTGGCCCAGTCTAGTGTTGATGGGCGGCCTTTGATTACAGGCAGCTGTCTTAGATCAGAGATGTTTATTCCACTGCAAAACCACTTTGGATTGAGACATGGAGAGGGAGTTTTGAGCGTGGGTTCCATCTGAGCTTTTAAAACATGTATTGCTTCTTTTGTAATTTCATAGAAAGAACAGCTTCTTCCCTGATTATCCACAAGTCACCTCTGAAATTGAAAAGCTGAAATCAAACAATTCTTTTCCTTATTACAGATCAAAATAGTAACTTTTATTTTGGGGTTTTATTATTTTCAAAACTTATAAGGCTTAAACCTATAAAGCACTGAAATCAAAACAAAAAAAATTATTTCCCTTCTTTTCCATTTTCCCTCTTCATTTTACAAAGATACTATTTATATGGGCAAAGAATCTTATGAATGATAAAAGAACACTATTGCCTTGCTTTTTATTTGGGAACAATACGGATTTTCCCTCATTTGTTTATATAGATACGACTACATGACTAATTCAATACATATGATCAATTCCAGTGTCCCTGTTATGAAAACCTTTGCAGAGTTTAGTTTAGTCAGATAATGATTGCTGACTAAATATAGCAATAAATACAGTGGAAATTGACACATTTCCAGTGGGCCAATATAAATTAAGTTGTGCAGAAGTGTCTTTAGTAAAGATATGTAGTTGTATTGGAAAAATCAACAATTGTATTAAGCGACAAACAATACAAAGTATTTTGTTTTCAATTTTAGAGTCTCTAAAAGAGAATAAACTTATCTGTTTTGTATGGGAAATAGATATGTTGAGAGGAAAATCATGATGCATTAGAGGGTGAATTAAAAACAGTATCACTGGGTATTTAGTACCTTGTTTCCTTAGTAGGCAGATGTACCAAAGTAGCTTTATAAACTCTTTATTATTTATATAATAGCCTCATGGCACCCAAAAGAAGTGACCTTCCTTGCCTCGAACAGCTTACAATCTACCTACATAAAACAGACTAGGAGACAGGTGAAGAGACTTTCCTGTGGCCAGTGGGAGAGCTGGGATTAGGACTCAGATCACCTGGTTCTCAGACCAGTGCCCTACCCAAAGAGTTTGCTTTCTGCCCTGTACTGACAACACCCTAGGGTTCTATGGTCTCAGTCAGGTGCTTGCTTTGGAAAATGAGCCAGGTCTTCCCTCACCAGCTACTAGGAACTGAAATGACATCTCGCAGCCACAGGAGGGGATGACGGTGCTGCTGTTACTGAAGCATTACCCTACCTCCTCCCCCTGCCCCCCCGGGGGGAGCATTACTTCTGAGCACGGCCTTTGTTAAGATGGTACCAAAAGCTTCAGACAGACCTGATATTTGAATCCCTGCTCGAACTTCTGCTTGACCATTTGTTCGGTGGTGTTCTCCCGACCTTCACCCCTGTTTTTAAGGAAAGTTTGGCAAATATCATGGGGGATGCAGAAAGAAAGGGATCAGCAGACATCTCTCTTTCTGTGCTAGCCACTTGTAATTCATTACAGGGAACAAATGAGCAGGAATGTTCCCTGGAATTTATTTGTGGGGGGTGAGGTGAACGACTCTCATGGAGCCAGTCATCTTTTATCTAAGTAATAAATAAAAGGGAGTTTTCTGATTCACTTCCAAGGGGGCGATTACTCAGATGAATCGTTCCCACGCTGGCTGCACCATGTTCTTATCCTCTCTGATTAGGACCCCGAATTCTGTAGGGGGGAAAAAACAATGAGAGGTAGGAAATCTGAGCTATTGTTTATTAAGCATTTCATTGTGGGATAGTATAGGTGGGGAATGAAGAAGCTGCTCCTTTTGTACTTATATTGGGCATGGGAAGCATTTCATTTATAAGGCAGCAGCTTGGTGTTTTGACCACAAACACATACTGCTGTCAAGAATTTCCCTGTGCAACTTCATGTGCAACTTCATTTAATTGGGGATTGGTCCTGCTTTGAGCAGGGGGTTGGACTAGATGACCTCCTGAGGTCCCTTCCAACCCTGATATTCTATGATTCTATGTGGGAAACGCTCCCTCCCCCCCCAAATTGATATAATCAGAATTGCTGATTTATTGAGAATTTATACAGGGTAAATATTTTCTATAACAGAAGTCTGGATTAGTCAAAACATCTTCTCCTGGTTTCATTCCTCACTGGGCCAGCATGCCATGCAAAATCACATTCTGTCAGTTTCCTCTATCAGTTTAAATCCAGGTTTATGTTCTGCACTGTAAATGCAGCAGTTTCATTCATGTATATGATAGCAAAGAAGAGATGCAATTGTTACATTTAGCAGACAAATAATAGGAACCCCCAAAAGAAGTGAGGGGAACTAGATTGGAGATGGGCATTTTAGCATCAGTCATATGATTTAAATGTGTTTTTTGTTTAAATGCTCTTCACAGTTGATATTTACCATATAACTAATTCAGGCTTCTTAGAATCAAATCTCCATATACAGCATTTTCACAGGTTTCAATTTTCACCATAAAAATATCCTTCAGTGGGAATTTTGCCTGCCTAAGTACTACAGCTTCTGGCTGTAGTTGCCTCTTTTATACAAGATTTACGAAGAAAATGACATTTTCCCATTTCCAGTTTGACTAAAATGTAAAGATGTCTTGTCACATTTTTTTCACATTCCATTAAAATTTTTCCTGCTCATAAAATGTAGTTACACTATATTAAAGGACTGATTCTGCAGAGTTCACTAAGGCCAGATTCCCACCGGTGAGGCCTGCAGGATCAACTTTGAAGAGTGAAAGCCTCACTGAAATTATATATAGGGGCAGCAAATACTTTGCTAGATCAATGTTGCATTGGCCTTCACAGAAGGTACCAGAGTTCACTCTTTCTAAAATTCTGCTTGATTTGCATATTAATTCCAGCTTCCTCTGGGAGTGACCATGCTGAAGAGTCCATGCTACTTTGTAACAGCGCTGCTTCTTGAAGCTGTATGGTTTTCACTTAACAGGGTGCAGTGAGCCAGAAATGCCTAAGTTCTAATCGCTGCTCTGCATGACCTCAAACAAATCACTTAACCTATCTGCCTCAGTTTCTTCATCTGTAAAATGGAAATAATGATACTTACCTACCTCACAGACATATTTTGAGGCCTGATTTGGAAAATGTTGTGTGTTATTGCTGGGCACAGTGGGTTCAATTCAGTTGCACTGAAGTGAAAGGAGTTGCTTCAGATTGAGATTCAGACTCAGACTCGTGCAGCTGAGAGCAGCATCTGGTCCAGTAGATGTAATGGAGTCTGGAAAGTTAGATTCATATGTATTTTTTTCCAGCTTTGGGAGGTTTGTTGAGAGATGGAGTTCTATTGAAACTAATGCCCAGCATGCATTTCTTTCATACATTCCTATACTGTGACTAAACAGAATAAACATGGGCTAAATTCATCCTGGGTAGAACTCTATTGAAGTCTGTAGTCTTTTTAGGAGTTTGGAACTGAAATTAATTGGGTTATACCAGGGATGAATTTGTCCACATGTCTGTTTACTGCATGTGCCCTGTCTGCTTGGATTGCTAGGTTTTTGTTTTGTTTTGTTTTTAAGTGGCTTTCTCTGCTTTTTTTTAGTTGAATTTTTTTTGAGGATGGTGGTGGGGAACTAAAACATTCCCTTCTGTATTTCATTTATACAACATCTATTATATTTGAGGCACCTCACATAACGTAGACAAGACACCAGGAACATTTTCAAAAGCACCAAAATGACTTAGGCTCTTAAATCCTATTAAATGTCAAAAGGATTTAGGGAAAATTTTACTGACTGTTCCTGTTTGAAAGAGCTTACAGGCTAAGCTTAGTCAGAACACCAGAAATAATCATTGCAGGCAAAGGGAGGGTAAGGAAAGGGAGAAGAAGAATAATGATTAAGATAATGGCATTGCTGATTATTTATTTATTCATATATAAAAGACAAAAGGGACCACTATAATCTGCTCTTGATTTCCTGTCTAACACAAACCAGAGAATTTCATGCAGTAACTCATGTAGGGGAGGGAATTAAATTTCCCTACCAGGTAAATGAACACAACAGAGCCCTGTAACTTGTGGCTGAACTATAGCAAGTGTTTAAAAATATATCTAATCTTGATTTAAAAGTTCTAAGTGACAATGCATTTACTATTTCTCTTCGTAAACTTTCAGTCACACCACCAATCCAAAATAGCCTTTGTCACTAAACAGACACATCAATTTCAGTTTCCATCGATGATGCAAACTCCCATTAATTTATTTTTAAAGATAAGTTCAAATTTAACAGTCACATTCTTAATACAACTTTGAACGAGATTAACAGCAAAAATGAAACCAAATGCATTGCATTGACCCATACAGCCCAACAGTTGCTAACTGACTTTTTAAATATGAGGTCGTATCTCTCAACTGTCTTTCATGAGGACAAATGCCACACCCCTCATTTTGGATTCCCATTTGCCTCCCCTGCTTGAGTTCTTGTGGGACCACATCTCACTTTAATTTGTCAATGTTTTTGACACCTGTTATGCTGATTCATGAAAACTGAGTTTATAAACTATGAGCCTGTTCTTCATCTCCTTTACACCAATTGAACTCAGTTGACTGAAGTGGAGCTACTTTTGGTTTACACAAGTGTTAGTGAGAGGAAAATTGGGCCCAGTGTTATTTATGTGAGAGCAACGTACACTATATTGTTAAAAACTTCTTGTGTTGTTATAGTTGTGTTCTTTATTTTCATATCTCAGTTCCTGCCCCTGAACTCCTTCTCCCATCTGTGCTGCCACCTGTATGTCATGCTACTCTCTGACAGTGAGCGTGATGAAGCATCAACTTCTCAGCCTAGATCTTCTGTGGAGCTATGCTGATTTCCACCGACTGAGGATCTGGCCCCTCATCGTTTCACTCCCCTTTTCAATCCTTCCTATTTTCCTACGCCAATTCCAACTCCCCTCTCTTCTTACCTATTCATGCTTACATCTGTCACTTCTGTCCTTTGGCAAACCTGTCCTTTCTGCTCCCCACCTACCGCTAGAGCCCTGGTCTGTGCTTTGGCCGTCTGATGCTTAGCACAGCTTCCACTTTTGTAGGCCTCCCTGCTTGTTATCTGGTTCCACTTCAGTTTACCTAGAGAAAGCTGCAATAGCAAGGACATTTGTCACTTCACAGACCATGTCAGACCCTTCCTCCAAGCCTCCCCTTGGCTTCCTCTTGCCATCTACATTAAGTTAAAACTTTTTGTCCTCAATTGCCAAGCTCTAAACAAACCTGCTTGTGCCCTATTCTACCTACTTGTTCTCTTGCTCCCTGCACTTCCTCCAAACCTCTCTTCCTTCATAGCCTTAACCCTCTCATATCTTGGTACTTTGTCCCATGATGTCCTTTATGCTTGGATGGAGAACTGGTCCAATTACTGGCTGTGAGTGATTTATTTATCAATTTAGCATTTTTTTCTCCATTCACAAATTGTCTAAGCAGACCACGGTTTTATTCTATAATTAGGAGGTGAACAAATTTCAGACTATAGGTTGTTCATAATGCTTTGTAGGGAGTATTTATTTATTCATTCAGGAGTCTGGATTCAGTAGGGGTGGAATTTAGCCCTGTCCAGAAAACCAGCACAAGGCCTGTGCGCTGAGTAAGTCTCAGTTAAGCCTTCTGGATAAGGGAGAGTAAAACTCCCCTCCCCATACACAAGTGTTCAGGATAGGTCTAGACAGTGTAACCTATTGGTGAGTATGCTGTATTATGACCGCCACCCCCATCCCATGGGCCTTCACAGATGTTTTGAGTTGTTCCAGCCCCCAGCTTAAAAATAGCCTTAGCAGCTCATACTTTTAGCTCAGGAGGTCCCTGGTTCGATCCCCTGTCTGCCAGCTAAGAGGGCAGATAGTCATAAGATCTTGGCTCCATGTAGTGGAGGGAGCACAGGGTCTGTGTACTAGATGCTGTGCTCAGAGAGCAAGTGCGTGGGAATGAGGGGGAACATGTGGAGCCATGGAGTGAGTTGGACACATGCATGAAGAAGTGGGTATATGCTGCACATCATAAAAGGTTCAAGTGGCATGTAGGCCCTTGTGATGGCTTTCTGCATACAGGTGAATTTTACCCTGTCTGAGCTGGGACTGGATGCCTAAATCGCACGGTATTGTTTCTGCTTCCTGATTGTATGACCTTATCTTTATAAACTACTTCCTTTTGCACCCAGTATGAATTTTGCACCCTGACAAAACACATTTTGTTTTATGATTAAACCAATCTTGGTTATGGGCTCCAGAGTAGCTTTCCGCAACTATTCACACACACACACACACACCACACACACACACCACACACACACAGACACACACAACTTGGCTCACGTGAATGATCATGAAAAGCAAATGACAAAGTGGGCTCGTATGTGGCTGACTTGAAGTATGATTCAGAATTTACAGATCTACACCAATCTTTACCCCTGCTTGCTTTGGCACTGTTCCTTACTTCTCAAGTGTTCATTGGGCGCTGCCTTTTAGATTTCTCCTTAAACCACACTCCTGATTTCTCCTTAAACCACTTCCCCTCATGACCATTCCACGCGTTTGCCACTGCTTTTCAACTTGCACCGCCCAGCAAGTGTACTGCTGGATGTCTACTGTCCGACCAATTACTGACTGCTGGGCCTATGCCAAATGCAGATTGTAAGCAACTGGGGGCAAGCACTCTCATTTACAGCACTGAGCACATTGTTGGCTGGGCTCACTAACTATTAAATAATAATTAAGAAGCTGCACATTTGATGATCCACAAAGCAGAGTGACTCAGCCAACCTTATACCGTTGATTATTTCATTAGCACAGGCACGTGTCCAGGCCACGAGATGGTTTTCCCTTCTGCATTAGTATGGCGACTACTTGGATCTGGTTTAGGAAACCGTTAGTGTTTCTCCAGCAGTTGGGAAATGTTTACGTCCAGCTGTTTATTTCCCTCAGTGGATTAATAATGCTATTTTGAAGGGCTGCAAAGAGGAAAAATCAGATTTTCAAGACGAGGGGGGAAGAGGTTCAGCAATGCAGCAAAGGCCGTAGGATATTCATTTACAAAACTGGGAAGCAGGCATTTAAAATGAACTGCTGGGAATTTCCTCAAGTTTTAAACTTTCAATGCCTACTTAAACATAATCAAAAACAATTACTCCAGTGTGTTTTATAATTGGAGAAAGGCAACAAGCAAGCAGATGGAGTCTTTAATATTTCTGATCATAAGAACTATGAGCTTTTCCACTGGACCACTATCAGCCTGTTTGAAAAAGTTACAGAACTGACACAACTTTCATGGAAATCAGTAATGGCTTTTGTAAATGGTGGTGTTGAATCCAATTCCTGTTACAGCTAAAAATGCCTTGCTATGCTGCTGGGATACACTGGGAGGTTTTTCCTGTGCTGGAGATCCTGCCAGAAGAGGAGGAACCTGGTTAAAATAGGTTGAGAGGAAAGCTCTCATTTATATTATGTTGCATCATCAAAATGTGACTCAGCATAGGGAAGAGAATGGTGAATGAGAAAACAAGTGTGTATGAAAGGGGTTCCCATCCACAAGCAAGCCCCCAGCCAGCCTCATAAAGGTGCTGTGTTTACGTACAGCCAGTGGGGCTACTTAGGAGCATATCCAGGCCCTATTTCTACCACAGTGGAGAAGCTGTATGATGAAAGAACTAAATGGGGACATGTAGAGTCTGGGGCCTAGATTCTTAAAGGTATTTAGGCTACTGACTTCCTTTGAGGATCTGGGCCTGGCTAATTATAGATTTAACAGTCTTGACATCCAAAGTTGGGCCCCATAATCCTTATTTAGGTGCCAAAATATAAGTGCTCTGATTTTCAAAGACACTGAACACCCAAAAGTCCCACTGAAGTCCCTGAGAGCTGCCTGTACCAAGAACCTTTAAAAAACAGGCCACATTGATTTTGGTGCTGAATTTCCGGCACTCAGGATTGATGATTGATTTTAAGGGGCTGCCCAGCCTATAAATCAGTGTTGAATTTGGTCCTGTGTGTACAGATCTCCAGATGGAGAGGAAAGTGACCCATAGGTGGATTGAACGGCTCTGATCTGCCTCAGGTCAAACATCTGTAAGGAACATGTGTTCAGTTTCCTAACAACTTCATAGAGTCAGTGGACGGCACATTTAGTGCAATGTTATATCTGCTACTGAAGTTACTGAATGCAAATACCAGCAGCCTCTGGGAACTTTTAGTTAATACGAAAATAATCTAAAGCAAATTCACTGAGTTAATGCAGCCAGGATAAAAGCAAAGAGAAAGAGTAATGGATGCAATCAAGCAGGCACAGAAACGAAACTCCTCTAGGGTTTTCTTTTTAGGTTCTCCAACTTCCATTATTTTAATGTGTAAATTAGGTCAAATGCAGAGTCTGGTTAAAAAGAAATGAATGACATGGTTTTCACTGAATATTTTTGCAAAAGGGTGTTTTCTGCTCTGCTATTATTTGTGGAGGGAATACTATTCGCCACCAGCACATATTCAGGTAACTGCCAATTTATTCATGAAAATGTTTTGAATGTTAAAAGATCATGGATTTTAGTCCAAATGCTGATTTTTTTCTGCATATCCACACTGGAAATACATTGCTTACTACTTACAATTTATTATTTTCTATTTAAAAGATTTCATTTATCCAAGCTCTAGTTCATGAAAGCACTTAAGCAAGTGTTTAAACCCCATAGTCTTAAAATTAAGTACATGCTTAAATGCTGTCCTAAATAGGGATGCTTTCCTGAATCAGGGCCCAAATCATGGAGCAGAAACAAGCCCTTCTGACTCAGGGGCCCAATTACCCATCACAGATAATAAACTGTTTGAAAACAACTCATATGCTGCAATTTATTTGCATGAACTATTGGCTGAATGACCTAGGCACAGATCAATATGGGTGGTGCTTGATTTGCAAGGAGGTGACTTCCCTTTGGGATTTGCCATGATCACTGGTTGAATGTTTGTTAATAACAAATGCTTTATATAAATCAGGAGCAACACATGAACAAAAAAGGGCTAAATGTATGAGAACCTATTTGCTGTTAAGGATTCACCATCTAAAATTAGCAGCTATAATGTTTTGGACCATTATGTAAAATACTGCGGTATGTTTTCTACACCATAAGTGTAAGAAGGACTTTTAAAATCCGCTCAAACTGAATTTTTAAACTGGCTCAATGTAACATGGATTTAAAAAAAAGTTTTAGTTTTCTTCTAAAATCTGGTTACCTACCCTTTGTCCCTTCCAGAGGTTGATAATCATTCTGCTCCAGATCCTCAAAGATATTTTGGCCCCTAACTTGCAATGAAATCAATGGAGCTTAAATATCTTTGAGGATCTAGGCCTACATCCTTACATTATCTTCTTGAACTTTATGGGAGCACAATGCAGGATGACCGTGCGCTTTGCCTGCAGAACAGAGCTCTGCAATGTCAGAAGGGAATGCTCAAATGCCTTTTAGATGCAAGTAAAAAGAAAAATCCGAACAATCTGAATTTGGACATGGAGAAATGTTACACATGGATCCAAGAAATTACTGTGTTATCTTAGTTCTGTCTAAACAAAGTGTTGCTTTGGGCTTCGATTCAGCAAAGCAGTTAAGCATATGCATAACTTTGAGCTCATGAGGAGACTCTTTGAGCGAAGTGAAAGTTTCACATGTTGAAAGTTACACATGTGCTAAGTACCCTGCTGGATCAGGGTCTTTGTTTTCTAAAAGGTGGGGTTTTTTTTTCATATGTGAGTCATGTTGCTCTCTGGATGTCATGATTGACCAAGAATCACAACTTTCTCAGGGACAGCCTTATGATTTGAAGGATCCTGAGAAAGAATGGTCCCTCAAACTGCTAGAGGAATTGGAGGGGAGGAAAATCAAGCTGGGAATTGTCTCCTCCTCCTCCTGTCCTGCTGATCGGATGGGGTGAGAAATTGGATGAATTGCCTCTTACTATAATGTGGGGGTAGAGGAGTGGCTGAAGGAGAAATTGCAGAAGAGAAAATCTTTCAAAATGAGAACCCTAAGATCGTTGCTTGAACTGTGGGCTTGCCCAGATCCCATATATGAAAATCCGAGTCACCTTGCAGTATTTCAGATAGTCACCCTTTCATGTATTTGTTTTTTCTGTATACTTTTTCATGGGAAAAATTAGTATGACTACAGTTCAGCTGTCACATATCTGCCTGATTGAAGGACTGATACATGTACACCGTATACTGACCCATTAATGATCATTGCAATCAGTGAAAGCTGGGGATCTAGTATGAATGAGGGCACATAAATCTAGACCTTTGACTACTCAGATTTGGCCTAAAACTGGTGTTTCTACATCTCAGATATAACAAGCCTTGCAGAATCTGGCCTTTTGTCATTAAATCTTACTCAGATATGCCAATATGGGACCAGAGTTTAGCAAATAATTATAACATATAGATAAAACTTTTTCAAATTGTATTACAAAATAAGTGACAATATTTATTTGAAAGTATTAAATATTTTACATTGTATGGATTGTTTAAACTCCATATATTGTTTGTGAAGAGTTCTTGAATATCCAATATTTTATTTTCAAGCTGTATCAGCTGCTATTGTCCACATGGGGTGTATGGTGCTATTTCTGATTCCTGAGTGGGTGAGTGAATAAGCACTTTCAACATGAATATTTTTTCTGTGGAAATTTGAACTCTGTGATCCATGAACACTCGTACATGTGACTTTGGCATTTGGGTTCTGTGAATATTTACTATAGTAAAACTGGTGGAAAAATAGCTCTAACACATGAATAAAAAAAATTCAAACAGATATTTTCAGATCTTTTTAGTGTGTATTTTCCTAGCTCAAACAGACAATGGATGCTCTGGTGGGATACATACTAGGTATTTCTACAGAAATAAATATATATAAATAGAACATTCTATTTCTCTCATACATGCTGTGTGTGTGGCTGGCCACTCATTCTCTGCTTCTACTCCAATCTGGCCACATACAAGCTGGATGTGACTGTAGCTCATACCTTACCCATGTTCTTGTGAAACTGGGGACTCAAATGCCATTGTGTCTTATGGGCAGAGGAAAATGCACTATTAGGTGATTAGTTCTACCTAAGATCAGACAGACTTAGTGGAGCTTAGATCAGTACACTCAGAGACTGACTAGCCTACCAAACGCATATAATTGCTTGGTGGCTCTATAAGGTCATTTCACGGCAGAAAATCAGGAGACAAGCAGCTCACCCCAGATGTAGAGCAGTCAGTATTTTACAAGGGTCAAACAAATACGCATGGGAATACTGCCCAAATAGCAAAAGTCATTGTCATGTCTGAGGTTTTCAATTCAATTCTGAAAGTTACAGATTTTGGGTTTGGGTCAAAGGCATCCTCTAATAATCCAATGAATAATTTATAAATAAGAAACACCATGACTTAGTACAGGATGTAACTGTCAATAGCAGCTTTTACACATTTAATTTATTATTTTTTTTTATTTTTAACTGTTTTCTGTGTTTTCTAGTCACAGTGCATGTGTAACCTACAGGTCAGTGCCTTAGTGTTACATGTTCTGCTTCTTGGGGTCGCTCTCATTCAAACACCTGCCTCAGTGTTGCTTTTCTTCTATCTACTCTGAGGTAGATGAGTCTGTATTGTAGGGGTGTCATAAATATAAAGGGAAGGGTAAACCCCTTTGAAATCCCTCCTGGCCAGAGGAAAATCCTCTCACCTGTAAAGGGTTAAGAAGCTAAAGGTAACCTTGCTGGCACCTGACCAAAATGACCAATGAGGAGACAAGATACTTTCAAAAGCTGGGAGGAGGGAGAGAAACAAAGGGTCTGTGTGTCTGTTGGTACGCTGCTTTTGCCGGGGATAGAACAGGAATGGAGTCTTAGAACTTTTAGTAAGTAATCTAGCTAGGTATGCGTTAGATTATGATTTCTTTAAATGGCTGAGAAAAGAATTGTGCTGAATAGAATGACTATTTCTGTCTGTGTGTCTTTTTTGTAACTTAAGGTTTTGCCTAGAGGGATTCTCTATGTTTTGAATCTAATTACCCTGTAAGGTACCTACCATCCTGATTTTACAGGGGTGATTCCTTTACTCCTATTTACTTCTATTTCTATTAAAAGTCTTCTTGTAAGAAAACTGAATGCTTTTTCATTGTTCTCAGATCCAAGGGTTTGGGTCTGTGGTCACCTATGCAAATTGGTGAGGATTTTTACCAAACCTTTCCCAGGAATTGGGGTGCAAGGGTTGGGAGGATTTTGGGGGGAAAGACGTGTCCAAACTACATTTCCCAGTAAACCCAGTTAGAGTTTGGTGGTGGCAGTGGTTATTCCAAGGACAAAGGATAAAATTAATTTGTACCTTGGGGAAGTTTTAACCTAAGCTGGTAAAAGTAAGCTTAGGAGGTTTTCATGCAGGTCCCCACATCTGTACCCTAGAGTTCAGAGTGGGGGAGGAACCTTGACAAGGGGCATGGACTCTTTGCCTTTCCCAGAATGCTTTGCTACTTTGCTAATAAAAAGGGAATATGCTGGTCATCCTCCCCCTATACTTCACACGGGTTAGTCTTTCTTCATCGCTACTGCAGAGCTAGGCTGTTCTGCACCATGCCCTGAATCTACCCATCTTCTAAGAGGAGTACCTTTTTCAGGGCCTGCTTCTTGGTGTCTCCAGTCTTCTAGCACAGAGGAAATGGTCCTCTGAGTCACCTTTCTCCCAGAATTCGAATCTTGGGGTCTTAACAAACAAAGAAGATGGAAATGAATCTAGCTTGTTTTCAAGCACCGATGTGTTCTTCCACAACACTTTCCTTATTGCACAGTGACAGCTTACCCTATACCAATCAAAAACCCAATAGATCCCCCATAAGCTGTATCCTTGCAGACCTGCCCCACTCCTTGGAAGTTGTAAGTGGCTGTGAAGGTAGCTGATTTCCCCCTGCACATACACAACTTTTTTTTTTTCCCTACAGAGAAAGAAGGTAATTCTTAAATGAAGATCCATTCACATGCAGATCACTAGGGCATGATTGGGCTCAGGTTTAATAACACCTGATTAATCAATTTGTTGAACTCATGGACTGCCTACTTTCTCTCTCCCATGGGGTAAACATGAATGTCACCTCCTGATAGAGATCATTATTTGCCACTAGACATAAATCATCAGCTTCTGAAACTGGCAAAATTCCTATACCATGTGCAGGCTGATAACCGGATTAATAGGGGTCAAAGCAACTTGACAATTCCTGTTGTTATCGAGGTAAGAAGTGAATGTAGATCCTCAGCCCATTCAGCTCTCTGCCTCTCTTCTGATACTGTTAATAAAGATATTGCCATGGGATGTTGTGAAGGCCAAAAGTATAACTGGGTTAAAAAAATAATTAGATAAGTTCATGGAGGATAGGTCCATAAATGGTTATTAGCCAAGATCATCAGGGATGCAGCCTCATGTTCTGGTGTCCCTAAACCTCCAATTGCGAAGCTGAGTCTGGACAACGGGATAGATCACTTGAAACTGCCCTGTTCTGTTCATTTCCTCTGCAGCATTTGACACTGTTGGAAGACAGTTAGATGGAAGACAGTTGGAAGATAGTTAGATGGGCCATTGCTCTGACCCAATATGGTCAGTCTTAGAACTCTTGCTACTTGCTGTAATAGTGAGACTATTATTCGATCACAGTGATTCTGTGTATTCTGAGAAGAGAAGGGAAATGAGATACAGACACCCAGAGAATTTGTAGCTTGTGTTTAAGGATAATTGAGAACCACAAGCACATTTCCCTCCCTCATAACTGCCTCCTCTGGGATTTCTTCTGCCTTCCTCTGAAGCATCTAGTGCTGGCCACTGCTGAAACAGGAATACAGGACAAATGGATCACTGTCTGATCTGGTATGTAAACTCCTATGTTTCAGGGAATATGCCTGAAAACTACATAAAATAAAATGGACTGTTTATAAAAAATAATTAAGAAAAGACAACTTGCGCCAAAAATAATATATAAAAAACCATAAGGCAACATTTTTACTTCTAAAGTAAATAAAACAAAATAAGGTCTAATCCAGTAAACACTTCCTGCTAAGTGTGATAATTACTATCCCAAATAGTCACATTGCCTGTTATTAATTGGAAAGAGGTGTTTATCCCAGAAGCCATTGGACCTACTTATGGTATTAGGCACTATGCTCAAGAAGTGTTTGCAGGATTGGATCCGTATTTTGCTGTATAGCATGTAAAAGAAAGTTATTGACTTCACTGGGAACAGGATTGGGCACTTACAATTCATCTGTCAGTAACAATCGAAAATATTTTCTTGACTTTAAAGATACTTCTATTTAAAATATTGTTAGCTGTAATAGTAATCCTCAACTTCAAATTTAATCGTCAATTTAAAAAACCCAAACTAATTGGAAAGAACTGTTTACCACAGCCCAGAATTCCCAGAAGGGGAATCAATTTATATGAACATGCTAAAACTGACTGATTTCTGAAATGTTACAGAAAGCTGAGAAAAGAACCATCAGAGATCTTTACCTTATGTTCACTGTTTCAAAAGATCAATGGCAGGACGAGGGCTGAGGCCAGTTATCACATATGTTTTAGACATGAATATTAAGGTCATTTTAAAATCAGTTGCCAAAGCCTCAGTGACTGCCAGCAAAATGTAGAATAATGTTCCATGGCCCTCATTATATGCTTAATATGAATATGCTTCCCTTTCCATATAAATCATCATGAATGGAGCAACCAACAGTGTGTAGGAAAGTCACTAAATATAAATGTAGACAACAGGCTGAGTGCTCTAAAGAAACCATCCCATGCAGTTGATTTAGCTCCTAAAGTTGATTATAAAATAAAGACTATTTTGCTTTTTACAATTATATATAATTAATGGTAAATTATGTCCAAAAATTGAATAGCTATATTTATGTAATAGGATCATTTTAGTCAACACCTTTTGAAGATAGTAGGAGACTATGCAGACTAGAAAAATCTAAATTTGCTATAAAACGTACATTTTGTCTATAGAACATAGGTAGTCATTTTAAGAGAAAATTGCTTAACTTGGGGAAATATTCTTCGGTTCTGACTCAAACAAAACTCCAATTGAAGTCAAAGAGTGAAATCCTGACCCTGTTAAAAGGCAATGACAAAACTCTCATTGATATCAGTTGGGCCAGGTCTTTATCTGAAGTTAGTTACATCAATGGACATTTTGCTTGAGTAAAGACTACAGGGTTTTGCTTCTTATTACCTAATAGTCAGAGATGGTGGCTGGCCTGGGCACAGGTGTGCAAGGGATGGGTGAGGACAGTGCAAAAAAGCTGCCTTCTCTTGTGGTACCTGTGTGGCAGCTGGACAAAGTGCAATTCCTTAATTCACTCAACTTCCATGGACAGACGGGTCCATAGCCCTCCCCGCCCTCCACCCACCAATGAGTAGACCTGGTTGGATTGATAGTGGGGACTGTGCCATGCTTCCTCGAGGAGTGTAGTAGCAGGCATGCTCCTTCCGAGCATGTGGTTGCTGCAGGAGGATGTGTGTCACCTTAAAGCACAATGCCTGCCAGTGTTCACCCGCACGGCCGTGCAACTCTGAGCCATCCCTTACTCAGGGTTGTGCCTAGGAGGCCTTAACTATTTTGCATCAAGCCAAAAATGCAAGCTGGAAGCAAATCCTTCAAGCAGCATATATAGTAACTTAGAAATACAGGAACAGAAAGGAAGCATTGACAGTCAGTAAAAGAAAAAGCAATTTCCAGTCCAACAGTGCAAAGAGTTTCAAAGCTTTGGAACATGTATATGTGAGATTAGCTAGCGATGTCCCAAAATAGGTATTTTATGTATAATGTTGCCCAGTAACATCACTATAAATGAAGCTGAAGCTCTCTCACCATTCAAATGTTAATTTTTGAGAAGAGTTAATTTCCTTCACTGAGGAAGTGAGGCAGAGAAGGTAGAAGAAGGGAGGGGGAAAAGGAGCACAGAGAAAACAAGGAGGGTGCCATAGCAAGGGAGATGGTGTTTGTGTTTAAGACTAGAATTTGTGGCTGTGCCAAATTAGAATTTTATTTAGGGATTTGAGAACAGAAAGGTGCTTCACGACTGTCTGCAGAGCATGGGCACAGAGAGACTTAATACAATTCACTGTAACAAGGCCAGGGTGTCAAAACTGGAAAGGAAATAAAAGTTCATTGGCCATTGGCACAATTAGTTGACAAAGGCTCACTGAAAGGACTATGAACCTTAGTGATCCCTTCAGGGAACCTGACCGAACCAAAAGATTTATAGCAAAACCCACAACCAGGCAAAGGATTTCAGCTGGTTTCCAGCCCCCACGTCATGCAAAACTCAAGTGTTTGGGCTCAATTTTGTTTCAAGTTTTGGGGTTTCTTGAATCCTGAAAATCAGTGAAACTCCTGTATCAACGGAGAGCACAAAGTCCAGCTGCACAGCTGTTGTACAAGAGGACAAATGCACTTCTGACATATTCCCACTGAAGTCAGGAGACTTATGGCAGTGATGAATTTGGATAAGGAGGTTTAGATATTTTGAGCTTGCTGATTAGACCACTGAGGCCAGGTCTACAGGAGAAACCTTGGCTGGTATACTAATGTTGGAAAGGAAGGCAATTTTTTACATTTCTATACCAGCAAAATTCCTTTGTAGATGCAGTTATATCGAGGGGAAAAATTGCCAGTCTAGCTTATTTCTTTTGTGGAACCAGTATAAGCACTTTTTTTGCCAGTATGAGCTGTATCTGTACTAGGAGGGTTTGCTGCTATAGCTATACCGGTATAGTTACACTGGCAAACCTTTTCTAATGCAGACCTGGCCTAAGCCATCCCATATACAGACTGCATGCGTTGAAGTATAGTCTTATTGCACAGGCCACGAAGATGCACATATGTACTAATAGAAGATACACAGCTAAATAAACAGTCTAGGGTTCCTTCACAATGTAAGAAAACATGATGACATTTATATTAAAGTGAGGTTTTTTCTCTGTTTTCCCTTGGAGTACACAAAGTTTAACACAATTACATAAAAACCTAAGTATTTTCAACATTGCTAAACTTGTCATGAAAGTGACTGCTCAGTCTTTGATGCTTTCAACAATAATTCATACAACTAAAGAGTTGAGCTGGATATCTGTTTACTCTTAGGGGTTCTGGAGATTTAAAACAGTATGACTCTGTCCCTTGTCCCCGATTACTAATTCAATGTAAATGTCTTTATAAAAGAAAAATCAAAGAAATGAAAATAAGTGGCATGACATACTAGGCCCCATTCTGTAACATCGCCGCTCATGCTGGAATTGGAATCTCCAGTTTCATTTGTTCTGATGTACTGTATAAATATTTAAACAATGCATGCTGCAATTTTATCCAGGCTTCAGTGAATTACAGAGCATAGTGGCTTAGTGGGAGGTTTAATATTGATATTAATTAGAGTTAGAAGCCCTGATTCAGGAAAGCATTGAAAGTTGTGTATAAGTCCATCCCTGTTCAGAAAACCATATAGGTGTGTGCTCAACTTTAAGCATTCCCCCCCACCCTCTGCCCGTCTTGTCTATTGAGCCAGTAAGCTCTTCGGGGCAGGAACCATCTATTCTTCTATTTGTGTATGGTGCCTAGTGCCATGAGGTCCCATTCTTAGTTGTTCCTTTGGAACTACCGTAATAAACATGCTTCATAGTAATAATAATTTGCCTAAATTCTATTGACTTGCCATGGAAGTCAGTAAGACTTAGACCTGTGCTTTGCTGAATAAGGATGAAATTAAGTCCATGGATGATAGGCCTTTTACACACTTAGCGTATACCTACACCTGAAGTGAATGGTGTGATTCCCAGGTCCAGTAGACATCTGCTAGCATGCTAAAAATACTAAAAAACAGCAGTGTAGCCATGGAAGTACAGGCATTGGTGAGTGGTGGCATGAGCTAGCTGCCCCAAATATGTAGCATGGGATCCAGGTGGGTTTTTACTTGGGGTGGCTAGACCATGCCACCGCTTACCACTAGCATACTACCATGGTTATTTTAGTAGCTCTCGATGAGAGCTAGCATGAGTATGTCTACTTGAGCTGGGAATCACACTCCTTGCTCCAAGTGTAGTCATAGCCTTTCATTAGACATGAAGCTCTGCGGAATCAGGGCATTTTCAGGTTAGGATGGTTGGGACATTTTCAACAAGATTAGCTATAGATAAGACTGATTTCATTCTGAATTGCTGAATTACACTGAAGCAAGTAAAGGTGCTTAATAGTTTGTGATAAAATGTGTATGAATGTTCTGAAGTGAAATATTCATTTTTGGACCGGTGACAGGTTTGAGGTACACTGTCTCATGATCCACCCGGACTAGAAAGCAGATCTTTATAAGATTAGAAAGCCATGACACCTGAACCCATCACACTAATAATGATATAAGACCTTGACCTCAGCACCTGAAGACTATGGGATGTTAATATTTCAGCTATTATCCTGGCTGACACACTGGGGATGAAACTATGGCCCTCCAGAGCAACAGGCATGAGCTAAAATGGCAAGGTTTTCTGTCCAGAGCTATAATATCAGAGTTGCTCTGGACTGGCACAGAGTGGAATCTGTAGCACACACTCAGCAGTGGGTTGCATAAAATCATGACATTATTATGTACGTAAGAGCTATATTTAGGTAATTTGTAGATGTTTCTAAAATGTTCCGTTTTTAATTTTTCTTCCACAGAAGTCTCTTCAGTTGGACTAATAGAATGTAAGGTCCATGGCTTTACAGGTGTAGGCATTTGAAGAATAGCAACAATAATATTTTTTGAAACATTAACCTTTCTAAACATTTGCCTGTTCCTACATGGCAAATACAGTCATGTTGCGGGTCTTATCAGCATGTGTTTGGACTGACCTGCATAAATCACAGACTCATGCCAATAAAATTGGTAACATACACACACCAACATCTAGTCTCTTTGTGAAAATGATAAATTGTGGCCTGAAATCCATCAAGCACTCCTAGGATAATTTTCTTAATTTGTCTTATTAGAACAGAGCTGAAAGGGATTGTTTGGATGTCATTATATAGAGCTGGGAGAATAATGGATATCTGGTTTATTGGCAATTTGAAAAAGTCCCAAAAATTTGTTTCTGGTCAAATAAAAAGTTTTGTTTTCGACAGAATTGAAATGTTCCATTTCAATTTTGATCATTTTAACATTTTTTTTGTATTTTTAAAATAAAATTAAAGGAGATTTTGAAACAAAAATTAATTTCAAACCAAAAATATCAAAATGTTTGATCCACATGAGGTATTTAGTTACATAACTGTTCTGCCTTCGTTTTCTGTGAACTTCACCTTTAACCCACTAAGGCATTCTGCTGTTTACAGAGATGGACTTCCATTTTATTTGTGGTTTCATGCAGACTTATGAAGAAGGCACACAGTGTACTCATAGAATCATAGAATATCAGGGTTGGAAGGGACCTCAGGAGGTCATCTAGTCCAACCCCCTGCTCAAAGCAGGACCAATCCCCAATTAAATCATCCCAGCCAGGGCTTTGTCAAGCCTGACCTTAAAAACTTCTGAGGAAGGAGATTCTACCACCTCCCTAGGTAACGCATTCCAGTGTTTCACCACCCTCCTAGTGAAAAAGTTTTTCCTAATATCCAACTTAAACCTCCCCCACTGCAACTTGAGACCATTACTCCTTGTTCTGTCCTCTTCTACCACTGAGAATAGTCTAGAACCATCCTCTCTGGAACCACCTCTCAGGTAGTTGAAAGCAGCTATCAAATCCCCCCTCATTCTTCTCTTCTGCGGACTAAACAATCCCAGTTCCCTCAGCATCTCCTCATAAGTCATGTGTTCCAGACCCCTAATCATTTTTGTTGCCCTTCGCTGGACTCTCTCCAATTTATCCACATCCTTCTTGTAGTGTGGGGCCCAAAACTGGACACAGTACTCCAGATGAGGCCTCACCAATGTCGAATAGAGGGGGACGATCACGTCCCTCGATTTCTGCTTGCTATGCCCCTAATTATACATCCCAAAATGCCATTGGCCTTCTTGGCAACAAGGGCACACTGCTGACTCATATCCAGCTTCTCGTCCACTGTCACCCCTAGGTCCTTTTCCGGAGAACTGCTGCCTAGCCATTCGGTCCCTAGTCTGTAGCTGTGCATTGGGTTCTTCCGTCCTAAGTGCAGGACCCTGCACTTATCCTTATTGAACCTCATCAGATTTCTTTTGGCCCAATCCTCCAATTTGTCTAGATCCCTCTGTATCCTATCCCTGCCCTCCAGCATATCTACCACTCCTCCCAGTTTAGTATCATCCGCAAATTTGTTGAGAGTTCAATCCACACCATCCTCCAGATCATTTATGAAGATATTGAACAAAACCGGCCCCAGGACCGACCCCTGGGGCACTCTACTTGACACTGGCTGCCAACTAGACATGGAACCATTGATCACTACCCGTTGAGCCCGACAATCTAGCCAACTTTCTACCCACCTTATAGTGCATTCATCCAGCCCATACTTCTTTAACTTGCTGACAAGAATACTGTGGGAGACCGGGTCAAAAGCTTTGCTAAAGTCAAGAAACAATACATCCACTGCTTTCCCTTCATCCACAGAACCAGTAATCTCATCATAGAAGGCGATTAGATTAGTCAGGCATGACCTTCCCTTGGTGAATCCATGCTGACTGTTCCTGATCACTTTCCTCTCATGTAAGTGCTTCAGGATTGATTCTTTGAGGACCTGCTCCATGATTTTTCCGGTAACTGAGGTGAGGCTGACTGGCCTGTAGTTCCCAGGATCCTCCTTCTTCCCTTTTTTAAAGATTGGCACTACATTAGCCTTTTTCCAGTCATCTGGGACTTCCCCTGTTCGTCATGAGTTTTCAAAGATAATGGCCAATGGCTCTGCAATCACAGCCGCCAATTCCTTTAGCACTCTCGGATGCAACTCGTCCGGCCCCATGGACTTGTGCACGTCCAGCTTTTCTAAATAGTCCCTAACTACCTCTTTCTACACAGAGGGCTGGCCATCTACTCCCCATGTTGTGATGCCCAGCGCAGCAGTCTGGGAGCTGTCATTGTTAGTGAACAGCTCCCAGACTGCTGCGCTGGGCATCACAAGACTCTTAAAGTCTTTGCTTCTGTACTTACTTGTTTTATGATTCTTTGTAATATTTTTCTATTCACAAGAATCCTGATGGTGTGGCAGAAAAAAACAACAAAGACCTCAAAGAAACTGAACAGATCTCTTTATTTTCAAGAAACACAAAGATAGAATGGCCACCTATGGCAAATTTCCAGTTTAGTGTAAAAGAGGAATAATTTGAAATATCTGTACAAATGCAAAACAGCTCCATAGTTAAATTTGCCCTTCACCGTAGTTTATAAATCTGTTAGTAGCCTATAGTTTAAAAATCTGCCCTGGGATTTTTCTGGTTGAAAGGCCCCATATAAATACAAGATCATTATCATGATACTATGACTATACTGTGTACAATGTGTTTGATGATTTTTTTTTACATGAAAATCATTAGTATGATGGATCAGAATGTGTTATTAAACAGAAAATTTGTTAACATTTTAAACAAGTTATGAGGTGGCACACTTAATAGAAATCAAAAATGCAGTTTTGAGATGAAAAAAGTGACCTAGCCTGAAAAAGCAGCTGCCTAGTAGTAAAACATCTGCATGCTCATTCCTTTCCTGCCTCCCTCTAAGTCAATTACTTTTTGTTTTTGTACAACATCCAAGGAGGATCCCAAGATTAGTCTTGAGAGTATAACACAAAGGAGTAAAATTAATGCTATTTTTCTATCTGATGAGCACATTTTTAACCACTGGGATAAATTAGTTTTGTGTCACTTTCAAATCTCAAACAGTTTGTCAAGAGAATAAAATATCCATTAAAAAGATATTTTCAATGCTTATCAGAGGTGTCTCTGTGCCAAATACACAATATTCTGTGAAGTACAGCAATGTGCTGGTACTCCTTTGATCTTTTCAGTATTCTCCATCTTGGTTAGCAGCCAAGGAACATTTCATTGTCTCTGTACAGCTTACTAAGAACAGGGGGAAAATGAATGGGACTGAAATTTTGAGACTTATTCACATCTCACTTATACTGTTTCTGATGTCTTCAGTGAAGCTACTCTTCGTTCACATTGGTGTAAGCGACATCAAAATCAGGCTCTTTGTCTGCAATTTTGACACAGATTAAATTAAGTGTGCTGTGCTTAGAAAATAAAAGTGTCAGGGAAGATTTATTATTGTAATTGTTCACATGAAGTTGAGCTTTCTGAATGAAGCACGTCACAATTTAGTGTAGATATTTGCATGGCCAACATGGTATCCGAGCACTCACCCCATCTTTCATGTGTTTGGCCGCACAACAGCCATGTGAGGTAGGAAGTACAGTTAGCTAGCTTTTCACAGATGGAGAACTATGGCACAGAGAGACTATCATTCCCCCAAGGTCACACAGGAAGTCTGTAGCAGAACAGGGACTCACTCTCAGATAAAATGGCCAGATGTCCCGATTTTATTTGGGGCTTTGTCTTATATAGGCACCTGTCACCCCTCACCCCATCCCGATTTTTCACACTTGCTATCTGATCACCCTATATAGGCTAGTGCCCGAATGACTGGCCCAACCTTCCTCTTTCAGAAAGCACTCCGGTTCTTGCTTGCGTTTTTGGAAGTAGGATTTTACTGTGGATATGCAAATGAATTCAGAGTTAAATCATCCATTATTTGTATTACAGTAGCAAGTACAGGGCCCCACTGAGATTAGGCCCCATTGTGCTAGGCCTTGAATGGAAACAAAGTCAGAGCCAGTCCCTGCCCTGAAGAGCTTGTAATTTAAATAGGCCAGACATGGGACGGGAGAGGAAACAGAGGCATAGAGAGGTGAAATGCATAAAACAAATGAATAAAAAAACCCTCTATTTTGCTAAAAGTCAATTAATTTGAATAGAATCTTTACCTCTGGTACCAACAACTTCTGAGATTAGTCTAGCCGGCGTGTGTTACTCTTCAGCATGGACTATGAAACTAGATTAGATTGGTCAATTTCACTTTTATTCCACTTTTTTGAATCACTTTCTCTTCCTGGTCCTCATGCTTACATGATGCCTTTAGGGCAGCTCTACGGTCCCTTATCTGGAGTGTGAGCCAAGATGTCATTTTTAATTAAGCTCTAATGTTTTTACATGCTTATTTGTACAGTGCCTGGTACAATGAGGCCCTAATTCCTATTTGGGGCCCTTAAGTGCTATCAGAAAAGAAATAATGATGCCCCCAATACTGTGAGTGCCTTGTACATGGATCTAGACTGTTCTTAGTGTAGCAGATGACAGAACGAGGAGTAATGGTCTCAAGTTGCAGTGGGGGAGGTTTAGGTTGGATATTAGGAAAAACTTTTTCACTAGGAGGGTGGTGAAGCACTGGAATGCGTTACCTAGGGAGGTGGTGGAATCTCCTTCCTTTGAAGTTTTTAAGATCAGGCTTGACAAAGCCCTGGCTGGGATGATTTAGTTGGGATTGGTCCTGCTTTGAGCAGGGGGTTGGACTAGATGACCTCCTGAGGTCCCTTCCAACCCTGATATTCTATGATTCTATCATACGTGGAATCCCCAATGGCCTGAATTTTCATGTCCGCAAAGGTAGCATAAAGCGACCTCAACTTGGTAGTAAATTACACCCATATTAAAGCCCTTTTACACTGTTAGAACGATATAAAGGGCCCTTAATGTAAATTGGACCCTCAAAAAAGGGCCTTCAAAATTACTTTAAATTGCTGCAGTAGATCAGTGTTAAGTAATGCCAATCCTGTGAACTGATTCTGGGAAAGTGCTTCATACCTGGAACTCCTTTTCACATTGATTACAGTTCCAGTGTGGTGCATACTAGAAACTCTCCCATTAACTGGTTGTATTTCAAAGCATATGTGTGTGTACATGTGTCTTGGGACTGAATTGGAGCTGGTAGCAAAGAATTCTCCCTCAACTCGCCCCTATTTTTGTTTGTAAAGCGTCTTTGTATAGCCGTCCCTCGCAGTAATAGAGGTTACATCTGGTTATACTAAGGTGACAGATCTACAGCTGCAGGTATCACTGACAACCGAGCAGTCAGCTCTGTAAGTTATCCACTGCAGATGGCGAATGGGAATGATCAGTTGCCTGCTTCTGGTAATCTGTATTTTTTTCCCCTCCAGGACTAGTTCCAAACTCCCATAGACTGTTTTGAATTTCTCTCATGATGCCAGTTTCATCTCCGTGCATGATCAATAAATTACAAATACCTTTTAATACATGTATCACAATATCTGACCAGGAAAAATATTTATGGTGCAACATAAAATGGTGCAACATTGCATACTATAGCAACATAAGAAAATGGTTCCAGTCCTGCAGAAAATGGGCCTGTTTCTCCAGTGCCTTGCACCTTGTGTAGTTGACTGTGAAATTACAAAACAAGTGTACGTTCCATCACTGGTGTGGTGCCTGATTCTTATCTACACTAAGGCTCTTTTCAGAGTTTTATCACTGGTGTTTAGCATTATACTCTGTGGGCATAAAGAACATATGCATCAAATTATTTTTGTTTAGGTCTAGTCACACAGTGTCTTGGTGCATGGCCCAGGTAAACAGGGGTGCTTGGGGAAGAAGTGAACTCATTTTGCCTAATTTTGAATCCACTAAACTATGGTCAGATAAAACATAAGTGTTTCTGTGCTGGTTTCTGACTAGAGGAGACTGTGGCAAAAGGAGTAGAGTAGAGAATTCCAGTGACGAATAGGAAAGGGAGATAGTGGAGCAGAATGAAAAATAAATATAGAACAACTGTCATTCCCTGTATATTTATAGGGAAATAGGGAACCTCCCAAAAGCTAAGGCTAGCTCACACATAGAGTTTTTACTGAGTTCTTACCCAATGGGAGTTTTGAAATGTAATAAAAGTTTTGTCTGAAAAGGACTGGGTAAAAAATATGTAAGGACCTGGAACTGACCCAGGGAGAATTGATTCTCCCATATGCTCTTTCCAATGGCTGGTCTAAGAAAAATGCAGTGGAATGAATTCTCTTTGAAACACCGTGCTCAGTGTTCATAGAGGTTTGTTCCTTTGCCTCGGAATTTCTGAAATGAAACCTATTTTAAAGAGGGACGAAAGAGATTTTGCAGCTTTCCTGCATGAGCGTCAATTGCATTGTCAACATGCTACAGATGCATACCACATGTAGTAACATGATTTAGTACTCAGCAATAAGTTTTATTATTATACGATAGCAAGATGAATAAGGTGGGTATCACAAAGGCAGATGAAATAAACTCAAATGAGATGAGTGTAGTGATGAATGCAGTATGACGGTGGTGCAGATGCATCCAAAAAACCTCTATGTTGCGTGCAGCAGAAATAGGGAAATGTATACTAGACTCTGCCCTTTGTGTGTGAGGCTCTGGCTCTGGCCAGGGATTCCTGACATACATTTCTGCCATATATGTTCAATATTTAGCCCCATACATATTACCATATCCACTTAAGCATTTTTGCATCTTTCAGGAGTCTACTTTCTGCTTGTCAGTCTAGCAGGGCTTCCTAATTACTTTAGTGGGCTTAACCCATTGTTGGGTTTTTAATTCTCACAAGAACAAATGTGCACTTTTAGTTTGAATAGCTTTTCTTTCAGATTCAGGAGACTGTGAAAGAAAGAAAAAACAAATGTAAATTCTCAGCAAGAGAGCACAGTAGGCCAAATTCTGCCCTCCAAAGAATACTCAGCTTCCATTGCCCCTAACGGGAATTCCACCTGGGTAACTGCACTAGGTGAGAATTTCATCCAGTGTGTATGTGATTCCCTCTATAAGCAGCCATTTTGAATTGAAACTGCTGTCCAGAATGAAGACTTTGATAAATCAGCTGCTTTTTCTGAAGTGCTGACCATGGGAACTCTGCTCAGCGTACCAGTGGCCACACGGACAATGGATACTGACTCCTGTCAGGTGACAAGGCTATCAACCATTGGTAACTCTGGCTCATGTCAGGTGACTGAGGTCAGGAAATAAAGTTCTGTCTTTTACCAATACTCTTTTGTGTCAAACTTTTCTTACACTCAAGATCACTGAAAAATCAGGCCACATATTTAGGTGTCCAACTATGAATTTATTTGCATAACTTAGAGCCCCCAACTTTTAAAGCATGAAAAGTATGTATGCCTAACATAAACAATGTCAGATTTCTGGATTGGACTAAATGAGTAAAGTGTTTCTTTAAGCGAAAAAGCAAAACCTTCATTAGGTCTTGCATTAGCCAGTGTTCTTATGTTTTATATTTAATCTTGTGTATTAACATATAACAACCATACCAGATGGAAGAAAATATCACTTCTGAGGTCATGGAGGGGGTATGTAAAACTCTGCCAAATTAGAAGGAGAAATCCACAGGGGCACAAGAGCTCATTAATATATGCCCTAATCCCCTTGTGGATGATTGTGGTTTGGACCTGTAGAAACAGAAATGAAAAAAGGCTTCCCTAAGCTGACAAACTTTAGTGCTGAATAGCCAATATCCACAGTGTTCCTCGGGCTTACAGGGAATGAAACGCCCTTGAATTGATATGTATGTATGTCCTACTGAACAGCTGCCTGCAAGAGACGCCTATCCTAAATTAACACATCTCAGATTATGATGTGAACGTCAATAGAAAACACATACCTAGCCAAAAGCCAATTTAGTTTGGAAAATATAACCCTTTATATACATCACATTTAAAACCTGTTTTTGTTCAGGAATGAGTGAGGGGAGGCAGGAAAACCATAGACCATTTTATTTTGCCTCAGGGATAGAGTTGTGAGAAAACAGAGTTTATGCCATGCTTTGGCTAATCTACCCAAATATAGCATCTGTCACTCCTTTATATGATGTTTAGTATTATGACAGGGATATTTTACTGGTTTTCTGCTGTAATAACAATACCAGCATGTTCTACAACATGCTGTAACTTTTGGTTACCATTTCTCTGTGTGGTGTCAGAGTAGCAGCCGTGTGAGTCTGTCTCCGCAAAAAGAACAGGAGGGCGTGCGGCACCTTAGCGACGAACCCATTTATCGGAGCGTGAGCTTTCGTGAGCGACAGCCCGCTTCATGGGATGCATCCTGTATATTCATTTTAAAAGTAGAATCAGATGATTCTTCATTTCAGTTATTTAGAAAATATTAGTGAATGAGACTTGATGCCTTCTACCATCCTTCCTACCATGGGTTTGTTTTCCTTTGGCTGTTTATTCACAAAGAATAGCTTCAGAGGTTTGCAAGATGCATTGCTGGAGACACACATTGCATTAATGGCAAAAAGCAAATTTTTACCATCATCAGCTGGCTGGGAGATGGGCTCTGGGCGCTTCTTTACTGTGATCCATGTATTGATCACCTCTAGGTTAGACTAATGCAACTCCCTTTTACATGTGTTATGACCATCACCCCAAAGCTACACACAAGCAGCAGCATGATACAACATGATACACAGGCAGGCCTGAGCATGTACTTTATGAATTCCACTAGCAGGCTGTCCCTTTTCAAAGAGAGAAGTCTCTAGCCTTCATGTACAAGGCCTGCAGTGGGCTATCTCAAAGGCCCCCATCCCTCCAACCCCCCAAGACAAATTACGTTCCGCAAAGATGCTACAGAATAACTGGCCCAGGCTGTCAGGTGCAGAGATGATTCTTAGCAATGAGACACCCTGCTCTGGAATGCCTTTCCACAGTAGATCAGAACAAGCTCAAGGCCATAACCTGAAGAAATTCTGGTCTTGCTTCCCTCAGTTCCCTTTATAGCTATTCTATCTGAAAATATGATCTTCCCGTCAGTCTTACTGGGACAGTTTGGACAACTGGACAGTTGATTGTTTTATGACACTGGACCAACAGAAGCACTAAGTGAGGCAATTCTTTCGCCCTGAGACCTGAAACATTTCAGAAATGTTTCCTAAACATTAACAGGAACCAGAAGGTATTTTGATAGACATATAAATTTCACTCATTTATAAGAAATACGAAACTTATTGGTTTATTACGCCAACAGGAATTACAGATTGTATTATAAAAATCAAAGGCCAAAATAGTTCAGATAACTTGAGCTATAATTAAGACTTCCATGTATTTTATAAGATTCTAGAGAGAGAAATATTGTAAAACCTATAGACCTTGTTCATTAAAATGCTGCTTATGTAATCAACTCACATTTTTCAGTGTTTTTATGGGCATACTGGAGTATCTACATTCAATACATATTGGAAAATTTCAGTTTTATATGTATAGCATTTAGGACTGTGGATCCACAAAAGTAAATCAGATACGGTTACTTGAAAGTAGGTCTGTTTTTACACCTATTTATTTATGTATTTCACAGTAGCATCCAAAATGTATGTACAGGTTTAACCTTGTTCATGTGAACAGTCCATTGAAATCAGTGAAGCTCCTCACAGGTTTAAAGTGAAGCATGTGAGAAAGTGTTTGCAGGACTGATACTCTAGTTTGTACAGAACTTTGGGATCCTCTAGACTGAAGGGTCTATATAAACAATTAATTATTACTACTACTGCTCCTGCAGGGATTAGTTTGTGAGGAAAGAGTAGCTACAAAGGAAAAGATTGGTCAAATGACACTAATGTCCTAAACTTGCAAGGTTCTCAATGCTTACTAACAGAACCGTGCACCTTTGAGGAGCCCCGGAGAACATACCGGCGTTACATACAGGCACAGAGGTCTGCCTGAATGGAGAACCTTGAAGAATCATTGGCTAATGCGGTACTGCCCCACTTGTGATGTTTAGTTTATATATTGCACTGTGCAAAATTTCGCTCTTGACATTTTCTCTAGTAAGTCTACTTTAGTGATAAAAACCTTCACTTGAATGATGCAAAAAGCAGATTCATCAACTACCACATACCTCGCTGCAACAGGGGATGCTTTATTTATCCACTGAGATTCAAAAGGGGACATTTAGATGCTGCCATTGCAGCAGAAACTGCTGCAGATACTACTTTCCAGTAGGCCCAGTATGTTACCAGATAGCCATGGACTGGAAGCATTATAACCTACAAATGGAAAATTGAAATATATTGAAATCATACCAGGGAGTCAGAGGAACATGTCTCCTGGAATGGCTTCTGTGTTGGCAGAAATGACTGGGCAATGATCCCAGCAGCATATTAATCTCTAGTCATTAAACTAGTACAGGAAGGTCATTTAGTTCCTAGGAAGATAAAACAGCTTTAATAAACTAAAGTTTGGTGGTCATGAATGGATTATATTCTTCCCAGCTTTGTTCAGCGCTGTCTACCCAGGCCTAGTGAAAATAAACATTAAGGGTGAAATTCATTCCTGTGCACAAGGTCTGTGCACTATTTAGATCCCACTAAGACCTGAGGGGGAAAACAGTGGGGCCTGGGTCTTGTGCAGCCTTTCTGCACAGTGGTGAATTTCACTCTACAGGGATGTCTACACTGCAGTAAAACTCTGGTGGCTGGCCTGTGTCAGCTGTCTTGGGCTTGTGGGCCTTGGGCTGTGGGGCTATGGAATTGCATTGTAGACATTTAGGCGTGGGCTGGAGCCAGGGCTCTGGGACCTTCCCTTCTCGTGGGGTCCCATACCCCAGGCTCCAGCCTGAGCCTGAATGTCTATACTGCAATTTCATAGCCCCGCAGCCCAAGACCCTTGAGACTGAGTTAGCCGACACAGGCCAGCTGTGGGTGTTTTATTGCATTGTGGGCATATCCTAAGTGCTCTAACGTGGTATCAACCATCATGTTGTGTTTGTGGAACTGAAGAGCTGCCTAGCCCCACTTCAGTGGAGCATTATGCCTCCTGCAATTCCCCAGCATGCAGGGGGAGTGACCTGCTGCTAACCCCTCTGTGATGTGGCAGGAGATGGGTTGTTGGCCTTGCCTCCTCCCTGACTCATTTGGAGCAACTTGTGGGGTGGGAATGTTTGCACAGAATGGCCCCTGCACTCAGGAGCACTGTCCGTGATTATGGATGGTCCTGCATATGAAGCACAAGGTGAGGAAGGTGCCTCATGCCCTTCCCCATTGCACACTTATGCAGGGGTTGGCCACAGTCTGGCTCTACATTTAGAAGAGTCTTCATTGTGACTAGGCCTAGGTGCCGATAACATAACTAGGCCAAAACTCCAGCTCAGGTGGGACCAAACCTCTCCTTGAGGGGCTAGCAATGCATAACCCTAAATAATACCTTATACTGCAAACAACATACACGGCATCTTAGCCAATTTCAAAACATTTTTTATCATTTATTTATTAAGTCATGCATTTCACCTGTGAGGTGGATAAACACTATTGTCTTAGTGTTACTGATGAGGAAACTGAAGCAGAGCGCTAAAACATTAGATCCTCAAGGGGGCTTTTAGGTGCCTTGCCACCTACCAGGGTTCTCAGGTGCATTGGGAGACTTAGGCACTTAAAAATGGGATTCACTGATGCTAACACGCTGAGTGGGAGCCACCTAAGCTAGCCAGTGTCATGGACAAAGGAGTTCCTAAAGGAGTGGAAAGAGATTCTGGCAGTGTAAGCAGTGGACTGGGAGTCAGGAGATATGGAATCTGTTTTTAACTTGCTAGTCTTTCTTGGGTGAGCCATTTAATGTCTCAGGGTCCCTCTTTCCAATGTATGAGATGGCAAGAGTGACAGTAATTTATTTCACAGAGGTGTTGTAAGCATTTTGAGTCCTGGATGGTACTGCAGATATGCAAAGTGTTGTTATCGTATCTTCCATTTTCTTCTTCACTGATTTTATAGTCAAAAACCCTCTGTCAATGGAAACCGTTCATGGGCAAATCTTCTAGAATGCCAGGACTCATTGTAATCACTCATGGTTTCTCAGCTTTCGTCTCCAAGGACACGTGATGTGAACCTGGACATATTTCTGTCTTTCTTCCATGCCTGACCACCTGCTGTTGAGTCTGCCCCGGCTATTTTCTCCTGCTCCCTGCCAAAAAGTGCCCTCCATTGGTCCTTACCTTATCCTTCTTTCAGCATTCTCTCTCCTCCTCCTGCAGTTTGTTTTTCATTTCCTTTTTCCCTTTCCTCTTTGCAAATCTCCTCAGTCCTCCCTATATACTCCTTCCTATTTCCTGGTCTCCTCATTCCTCTCCTTTATCCAGTCCCACCAGAGCCTGGACATGAGCTCAGGGCTGGGAGCTGCTGCAGCTCACATGTCTCAGCTGTGCCTGTGAGCAGACATGATGTCCATTACCATACAGTTCAGCTAAAAGGCACTGAGGCATCCAGGGAGCAAAGGAAGCAGAAGAGAGGCAGCCACTGGATGTGCTGCTTTGTGAAGCACATGCCATGTTGCAATGGGAATAGGCAGCATAGACGGGGAACCCCTGGGTAACCAAATATCCCAGATTTAAATGCTCCTGGGGAAAACTCTCACTTTCAGTAAAATTGGCTGGGACTGGCTCCTAAGTCTAACATCTCCTGTAATCTAGAACTTTGCCGTCCTTAAAGTGAGGGATGCTTGTCTCTCCCACCAATGTCTCCTCCTGTGATTCACACTCACTTCAGAGCCAGATGAAAGGGTTTCCAAGAGTTTGTTTTAATTTGCCCCGTATTATGGGAGCCATCAGACAGAAAGTCAAGACAGGAAGCTGATGTCCTTTTCAAAAGATGGAAGAAAAGTAATGGGGGAAAGAGGAGGGAAGCCAAAGGTAATTCTGAAATAAATCCTTAACTTCTAAACTGCAGAGCCAGGGTCTTAGGTATTGTTAATGAACCATTAGCCCTGCCCTAATCACAACATCTCTTTCTTTTGTTCTCACACCCTACTGCTTTCTCGCAGCTTGGACTTTCAGAAGTGACAGCACCCCTCATGAGCAAAATCGGTTGAAAAAAAGCAGCATGGCTCATGCTGGTTATAATGGACACATCTGTGCTTGCAGTGTTTGTCCATCATACCCAGTGTTTGCTTTAAGCAGCATGGTGGAGAGTATGTAACAGCGTGTGTGTGTGTGTGTGTGTGTGTGTGTGTGTGGGAGCAGGGGTAAAGAGGCAGTGAGAACGCAGAGACTACTTAAAAAACCACTAAGTCATTTTGTTTCTCAGTACTGAATTTATTGCAATACACTTTGTAGTCAGATGAATGGACTATATATATATATATATATATATATACATATATATATATATATATATATATATATATAGTCCATTCATCTGATATATATATAATTAAAGAAATTTTACTCCTGATTGTTTTTACTACAACATAAATCTGCTGACTGTTTGCTGAGAATTTTGGACAGCAAGAACACAGGCAACCCTCGGTGTGACTTGATCTTCTATTGAAATCTGTACAACTTGCCATCAGTGCCCACCATTTAGCTACAGAACAAGACTGAAATTCCCACTAGTTTCATGATCTTGTTTTTGTTTGTGCCAATTCCTCCCTACCAGCTTTCCCCCTTCAAAGGATCAGTAACTTCCAGTAAACGTTTGGAACCTGTTTGAAATAACAATGTCCATTCTTCCCGAGAACATTTCTAGAGATGGTAGGCCTGATTCAGCTCTCACTTGGGGCAGATATACACTGCAATAAAAACCCATGGCAGGGTGGCAGCTGGCCCAGGGCAGCTGACTCGGGTTTGTAGGGCTCAGTCAGTTGGGTTAAAAATGCCAGGGCAAACGTTCAGGCTTGGGCTGGAGGCTGGGATCTGAAACCTCACAAGGAGGTGGGTCTCACAGCCCAGGCTTCTGATGCCTACACAGCTATTTTTAGCCCCACAGCCCTGAAAGCTTGAGTCAATTGATCTACGCTCTGAGACTCAGTGCTGCAGGTTTTGTAGATGTGCCCTCTGGCTCTGACCCTGCGGTCTACATGGGTGAGTTCTTGGGACTCCACCAGCAGGAATATCTGAGCAGGACTGGAGCCTTACACAAGTGTAACTCCATTAACTCCTGACACACTGCTGTAACTCAGGGCTTACAAGACAGAGTTTTGTCAACAAAAGTTATGCTGACATACAGCCATTGCTTTAATTAAACCGCTGTTGCATGTCCACACTATGCTCCTTGTGTTGGCAGAGCGCATCCACACTAGCAGCTCTTGCATTGACACAGAGAGCAGTGCAGTGTGGGTAGCTATCCCACTGTACAACTGGCTGCACGGTGCTTTGGGAAGGGTTTGCAATGTGTCATGGGGCAGATACAGCATCACATGATGCAGGTTTCTCAATCCCCTCATTCCATGGACATCCTAAAGGATTGCCAGCCGCTTTTCAACTGAAGTGTGTGTGTGTTTGTGTGTGTGTGTGGAGAGAGACTGTGTGACAGGGAGTGTATGTGTGTTTGTGGGAAAGACAGCGACAGAGTGTGTGTTGGGGGAATGTGTATGTGAGAGAGACAGAGTGTGTGTTGGGGGAGAGTGAGTGTGTTGGCATGCCGTCTCTTTAAGTTCAGACAGCAGCGGGAAGCAACCAGTCCTGAGACAGGTAGTGGAGGACACCCTCCCTCACAGCATCAGCCTCTGCCTCCCGCCCTGGATCTGCACGGCACAGCAGTCCCCCCGCCGCCCCGTCCACCCACCGCAGCAGCAGCCTGTCTGACACTGTGTTCCTAGTGTAGGAGAGAGCAGGATTCCACATTAATGATGTGCTCTTTGCCGCCACAGTGGAGCAGCACGCTCAGACCTTTTCAGAGCTTTGAAAGCGGAGTGGGGCAGCCAAGCTCAAAACGGTGGGATACTGGGGGAAGGCCAGTTATGGCGACATATTGGCAGCGTCTACACTGACACTTCGTCGATTTAACTTTGCCACAAAAAGCTTTATGCCCTTCGCCAAGATGGGTTTCTTTTGGCGGCAAAGCAGGAGACTTTTGCCGACCAAAGTAGCATTGTAAAGCGTACACCTCTACGGCCTTGTTGGCAAAAGCTGCCTTTTGCTGACAAAACCGTGAAGTATAGACAAGGCCTTACACTGCTGTAATATCTGACCTAATTCGTTCCCTGCCATTGCAGGGGCCCAGGCATTGGTGGCACGTTGCTCTCGCCTGTTGTCTGGCCTGTGATATACAGGAGGTCAGGCTAGATGATCTAATGGTCCTTTCTTGGCTTAGGGCTTGTCTTCATGTACAGCGCTTCAGTGGTGAATCTGTGCCACAGTAGCGCTTTAGTGAAGACGTTCCTATGGGAGAGATATGTAGTTAATCCACATTGTAGTTGTCGTGTAGGGGTAGGTGTAGTTAAGCTCTCACATCAATATAATGCTGTCTACATGGGGGATTAGGTCAGTATAACCAGGGGTGTGGATTTTTCACACCCCTGAGTGACGTAGTTATACCCATATAGGTCTGTAGTGTAGCACTGACCTTAGGTGCTATGAAACTAAGGGCTTGTCTACATGAACGTTTAATTTGTGCCAAAAATGGGGTGTGAATCTACCCCACGCTAGCTTGCCATGGGCTACCTGTCCCTGTGGAGCTTGCTGATGTGCATCAGTATTTCATTAGTGTGCTTTGATCTAGTCCTCTTTGAAACAGGACTAATTAAAGTGCATTAACAAAGTGCCAATGTGCATCAGCAGAGACCATGAGGACAGTTAGTCTGTGGCAAGCTAATGTGGGGTAGATTCACCACCCCAGCTTGCTGTGAACTAATTGTTCATGTAGACAAGCCCTCAGAGCATTGGCGCCGGATGGAGCACCCATGGAAAAAAAACAGGGGGTGCTCAGCACCCACTGGGATGACCAGCTGTTGGCAGCTGTTGGTAGCTATGTTGGCGGGAGAAGCTTTCTGGCCAACATAGCACTGTCTACACCGGCACTCAGGTCGGTGTAACTTACATTCGTCAGGGCTGTGCATTATTCACATCCCCAAGTGACATAAATTATTCTGAAGCACGTCATAGCGTAGACAAGCTCTCAGTCAATCTACACTGCTTCAATGGTTTCTTACGTCACTGTATTCCTGCACATTTTTCTGATTCCCCCCCAAAATGTTCACTTTACCAATATGAATGAATAGTGTGGTGTTATTAACTCTGTGAATATCAAATGAATTTTTCTCTTTGACAAATATCCTCGAGTTGACATATAAAATGTCGACTAACTAAAACTGCAAACACAAATATTGCTTCTTATGTATTTACTTTCATTCATTGAACAAAACAGGATAAATGGGGAGTGACGTTAAAACAAGAATGTTAAAGTTTTTGTAATTTACTGCTCATAAACTGTGATGGTCGCTAGAGGAGCAATGACAACTCTAGTTAAAGTTGCATAACTGTTTCCATTCCAACTCTCTGCTTTCAATTGCCCATAATTGTCTCAAATTTTCACCATTCATTCTAAAAGTTCACACATTCATTTTCTGCCTGAAGGTGAGTTTTGTGGGAAAGTTTATGCAAGTATGATCCAGCCATTCGTGAGACTGGGCAGCTTCAAATCAAATTTTTAAAAAAGAGTACATTTTTACCATTATAAAAAAATACTTGTATCTTTCTTTGAACAGCTCTCTCCCCAGAACAACTGGAGTGGAAGGAGGAAGGGTCAGATTCTTTGCTGGGATAAATGGGTGAAATTCCATTGGAGTTGTGCCCATTTACACCTGGCCTATAATTTGGCCTGGAAATAGCCTTCATTGAGAATTCAAGACCTGGTGAAAATTGGCTTTGCTCTGACCAAGTTATGAGACTTTGGAAATAGAACAGGAGTACTTGTGGCACCATAGACTAACAAATTTATTAGAGCATAAACTTTCGTGGGCTACAGCCCACTATATTGGGTGCACAGAATGGAACATATAGTAAGAAGATATATATATATATATATATATATATATATATATACAGAGAAGGTGGAAGTTGTCATACAAACTGTAAGAGGCTAATTAATTAAGATGAGCTATTATCAGCAGGAGAAAAAAACTTTTGTAGTGATAATCAAGATGGCCCATTTAGACAGTTGATGAGAAGGTGTGAGGATACTTAACTTAGGGAAATAGATTCAATATGTGTAATGACCCAGCCACACCCAGTCTCTATTCAAACCCAAGTTAATGGTATCTAGTTTGCATATTAATTCAAGCTCAGCAGTTTCTCCTTGGAGTCTGTTTTTGAAGCTTTTCTGTTGCAAAATTGCCACCCTTAAGTCTTTTACTGAGCCGCCAGAGAAGTTGAAGTGTTCTCCTACCGGTTTTTGAATGTTAAGATTCCTGATGTCAGATTTGTGTCCATTTATTCTTTTGCATAGAGACTGTCCAGTGCTGTTCTTCCTATGCAGTAGATTTTACATGCATAAATATGAGATAGATGGCACATACATTCCCACCTAGTTCATAGATCACAAAGCTAATGAAATCTATGCTGAGGCAATGGGTGACTTTGCTGTATAGTGAAAAGTGTAGTGCAAATATGCAAAAGCCAAGCCAAGGGCTATGCCCCCCCCCCCCTGACCTCAGAAGGTGCAAAAGGGTTAGATAGGATTGCTGTGCATTCTGGGTAAAATTAAACCTCGAGAGTCAGCACCCATGCACCACCTGAGTCCCATTTAAATCCTAGAGTGAGGGTTTATGTGCTCCATAAAGCTTGTGCTGGCTCTATGTTCAGGGCAGACTTTTACCCTAAAACTTGTTTTAAAGAAATGTTTTTAGTTTTTATGTAATAGATGTAAACTGTGACAACTGTTGTTTGGTACATAGCCTAATACACAAGCAGCCTGTGATTTGAGATGTACCTGGAATTCCTAACATTCCCCAGGACAGGCTGGCACTCCTTTGAGCTAGGCTATAACGTATTTTATTTTTTTTTGTTAATATTCCAAACACAAAGTGCCTATTTCTGCTGTGTTCGGCACCCATGCCTTTATTGATGTCTGGGTTGCATTTGGCTGACCATGTAGTTGTGTGTACCTTGCAAATATGTAGAACAAATCCCCTTTTGAGCATAAAGCTCATGGTTTGAGCCTGCCCCCAGATATGCTCTCAGATTTCCTCACATCACCAGTAAAATCTCTTACTGCACAGTGAAAGGACAGTGGTGCCTCTTAATGTAGACAAAAAGAAAAGGAGTACTTGTGGCACCTTAGAGACTAACCAATTTATTTGAGCATATGCAAATTGGTTAGTCTCTAAGGTGCCACAAGTACTCCTTTTCTTTTTGCGAATACAGACTAACACAGCTGTTACTCTGAAACCTGTCATTAATGTAGACAGCAGACTTTACACCTCACTTGTCAGAAAAAGAGTAGCACAACGGGAAGGACAGGAGGAAATTAGTTTAATAGTTTATGGATGAAGAGATGCCTCAAAGGAACCTGCTTATGCTATTAACCCTGATCCAACTGCCATCAAAGTCAGTAAGAGTGTTTTTGTTGGCAGTCAAATAAAACTCCATGCCCCTGATGTCCAAATGCAAATTCTGAAGCCCCACTATCTTGCACTGAAAACAAAAATAATAGTGGGCTAGATTAGATCTTGAGGCACAGCCCTTAGCAGGGACGGTGCATGAATGGTACCTTCCCAGGAGTAGCTCCAGGTGGTGCTGAACACCCCTCTGAGGTACAATTTCTTCCTTGCTTCGTACTTCCTCTGGTGGAGTAATAACTTGCTGCTGGTGAAAGCTGAAGTGCACTGGCAGTAATGTGTGTGGAAACCGGCGCAGGCCCACATGGCACAGTGCTGTTCTGTGCTATTCCTGGCTGATGCTATCACTTTAAAATACGCCCACAGCTATAAAAGTGAAATCACCACACCTCAATTTACATTGCCTGCCCTATTTTTTTTTTCCAAGTCCCCTATATGTACTTTTTGTCCTAAGTTCATTCCCTCATTTAGCACTGGACCAGGGAAGGACTATATATTTTGTCCAGTGACTTGGGAGTAATTCTTTTTAGATGGTGTAGCTCCTCCCATTTATACCAATTAGGGATCTGGTCCTTAAGTGGATTTTGTGTGGTGGGTGACTATGTTTAGAACAAGCTCACAAAATCATAGAGCTTAAGACCAGAAGGGATCACAAGATCATCTAGTCTGACTTCCTGTACAGCACAGGCCACCGACATCAGCCAGCACCTCCACACTCAACCCAACAACCACATTTAAATCAATGTATTACCACCCGCAAGAGACTAAACTATTACGTGCCACAGCAGAGAATAGGAGGGACTGAGATGCACCAGTGCCCATTGCCCCTGCAGTGGCAGGGAAATAAGTCAGTGAGATATACCCAGATACTCCTGGCAAGTGACCCGCACCAACAAGCTGCAGAAGATGAAAAAATTCCCTCCCTACTCCACATATGGTGATCAGTTAGACCCTGAGCATGTGAGCAAGAACCAGCCAACCAAGCACCTGAGAAAAAAAATACTCAGGGCCTGGGCCCACCCTGTCCAGTGCTGTCCATCTTCAGCCATGGCCCTCTCTGATGCTTCAACCACGGGAGATCATCCCACTTCCTGAATACATTGGTGGGGGATAAAATGCATTGTCTAGCTCTTTTACACATACATTAGTGTAAACATGCAGCATTAGAAAACCCTTGATTGATAAGCATAAATAAAAAAATAAAGGTGTACTTGGCAGGGTCTTAAAAGAAACCATTTCAGGGCCCCGAAACCATTGCCCACAATACCTGATACAAGATCACCCAACAACAAGCAAGACATTAGAAATATAAAGGGCTCTTGAGCGCTAAATTTTCACAGCAGATCAGCACAAAGTTATTTAGCACAGATGTTTCTGTAATTGTGATACACTGGGAAAAAAGTCTCTGTTCAAACTTTAGTGGCTCCCAGACTCACACTTCCACCTGTGTGTTGTGGTGGTCTAGTCTTAACACACTGGGTTGTAATGTGAACCATGTGCTAACATGTGTCTGGCTCAAAAAGTTGTTAAGGCTTTCCCGCCGCCGCCCCCATGCTCTCCACACATCTTTAAGTGGGTTCCTTTGTTTCTACTTTTATGTTTAAAAGATTTATCAAATGGGAAGCATAAAGGCACTAAGGAGCTCATGGGATTGCTTATGTGGGAGCGAGCCAGTGCAGATCCACCTAGTGTAGTAGTGCTCCGAAGTTGCTACCCTGTGATGTACGTGCAGTGGCCTGTGTGAAATGAGTGTGTGTGGGGGGGTCCCAGTTACAGCGGGGTGAATTATTTGTAGAGCACAAGTTGTTTAATGCAGCTAGTCTCTTTTGGTGTTAGCAAGTTATCTGTGAACAGACTTTGTGTTTTACAGACGTGTTCATTATTGAACAAGCGGTTTATACACATATATTTCAGCCTGTGGATTGTCTCATGATCTATTTATTACAGCTATTATTCTGATTATGGGCTCTTTTGTATTGTGCTTTGTGATATGGCCACCTAAGCCATATCACACTGTGTCTAAATGGATGGTGATGATGATGATTTATTTGTAGTATCATAGCACCTGGGAGCCCTAGTTCAGGAGCAGGATCCTGTTGTGCGAGGGGCCATACACTCACAGAACAAAAAGTCAGTCCCAGGATGACTCCCAAACCCATAATGAGCCTTCAAAAAGGCAGAGTGAACATTTCCATCACAAATGTTTTTGAAAATACATATTTGCATGATTCCTCATCCCACTGTTTTTCTGTGAAAAGTTTTGATTAAAGAAAAAAGCCTGTAGAAATATTAGTGGAAAACAAATACAAAGGGACATGAAACAAAATATTCAAATATCCTTTCCCCCCTCATTTTCACACTCCCAGTTAAAGTACAAATATTTTAAAATTATACCTATTTTATGTATTATATGTTCCCTTATTACTGTAAAATCTGAGCTCCTCAAAGTCTTTAATACTCAAAACTAGACTTGGTCAGAAATTTTCTAATGCAATATTTTTCTATTAGAAAATACTGATATCGTAAGCTAAATGTTTTGTGGGAATGTCTTTTGGGGGAAAATGGGGAAATAAAAAGCAGTTTGAGATGATGAAAATGTTCCATTTTACTATTTCCCGAAAGGATCATTTTGATTTTTTGTTTTGCATCTACTTATTTTTAGAGAATTGAAATGTAAAAAAAATTCAAAATTTGAACAAAACATAGTGATTTTATCAAACTAAAACATTTAGATCAATCCAAAACGTGTGTGTGTGTTTCTCCTCCCCCCCCCCCCCCGCAAAGGATTGTGCTTCACAGTAATTTAAAATGTTTTGGTTTTATTCCATTTTAGAATGAAAACATTTTTAGAACTTGCAGGAACAGTAAACCAAGTTCCCATTCCACTCAACTCACAAACACTGTGCCTTCCCCTTTCACAGGTGCTGAACTGAGACACAGAGACTTTGGCCTTGTCTACACACACAAGTTGTGCCACTTTAGCTATACGGGTATAGAGGTAACCCTGCTTAGTGTGGACACCATGGGTGGCGCATAATGGAGGCTGGAAGAGGCTAACCCTCTCCAAACGTCACGCCGCAGGGGGCGGGGAAGTAGCAGATTACTGCATGGGGCCTGGCCAATTTGGGGCCTCTGGAAAAATCTCCCCCTGCCATGGCCCCAGGCTGGAGGAACTCTCGCTCCCCACCGGGGCCGTGGCGGGAGCACAGAGCTTTTCCAGTCTTGGGACCGCAGTGGGGGGAGGGGACACAGAAAGGAGCAAGTGGGGGCAAGGCCTCAGGGGAAAGAGGAGGAGTGGGGGTGGAATGGGGCGGGACTATGGGCGTGGCCACAGGTGGAAGGGGAGGGGCCTTGGCCAGAAGAGGCGGGGCAGTGGGCTAGCTTCCACAAGGGGAAGCTTCACCCACCACCCATGGTGGACTCAGTTATACCTGTCTAAAAATGCTTACACCGGTATTGCATATTCCTATATGGAACGGGTGGGTAATCTTACTGGCAGAAATGCACTCATACTGGTATGCCCACACTAGGGGTTGAAATGATATAACTATATCCATGAAAATAGTTGTACCAGCACAATAACTCTGTGTAGACCAGCACTAAGTGACTTGCCCAAAGGAAGCCTGCGGTAGAGCTAAGACTTGAACCTAGGTATCTACAGAGCAAGGTGAACTCCATAACCAGTGAACCATCATCTCTCCTTAATTAACATTTGTATTAACCTAACATGCACGCACATATAAAAATAATATACTTTCAAATCCTTATAAACCATGATGCCTTTCTACACATATAGCCCTCAGTCTCCTACAACAGCCCTCCAAAATGGCTGCTGTGTGTCAGCATTTCTGGTTCTTTCCCTGACCTGGGGTTAGATGCCATTCAGACAGTTTAAAACACGCATTGTTCACACGTACACACAACTGAGAGATTATCATGAAAAACTGAACCTTGCAAGGGTTATACAAGCAAGCCATCAGCCCACATGGAGTCATTAAAAGGATTTGTAGAAAAGTTATGATTACAATTAAAAGAAAAAGATTGCGTCACAAATATTTTGAGAACAGAACAAAGGACCAAAGCCACTGAATACACTACAGTATTTGCAAAAAAATGGTTTGACCAGCTCTTATTGGTAAGCCTACTAGATGACAGAATGCACATGCAGACTGGAATACTATTGTGCCACACAGAACTGACCCCTGCTCCAGGTCAGGATTGAAGCATATTGGCATGGGAGAAGGGGGAAGCTTCTATTGTGGTGTGAATGCTGCACATGTGCTTTATAATAATAATTATAATTAATTAATAAATAAATAATATTCTGTATTGTGGTAGAACCTGGGAGCCTTAAGTCCTGGACCAAGGCCTCATTGTGCTAGGCACTGTACAAATACAGAAAAAAGATGGTCCCTGCCCCAGAAAGTTTAGGATTACAACTGGTTGAAAATAGGAACATTTGGGGGGAAATATTTGCAAAAAAGTAATTTTTTGTTAAAATTTCACAGTTTGGAATATTTGGACTAGCTCTCTCGCTGGTCAAAAAGCAGAATTAGCATTTTGTGAAAACTTCTGCCAAAAATAAATCCCAATATTTGAAATGTCCACAAAGAAGGCATTAAAATATTTAAATTCAGAAGATAAATTGCAAAGAAATTCATTTTTTAAATTAAAATTTTCAGTTTTAACAAAAAATTATCAAAAAATTGAAATTCAGAATGTTTCTATTGAGGACTTCACTCGCCAGGATTATCAATGCAGCACCTTTCACAAGAACTAAAAACACCCCTAAAGCAATAATAGTAAATTATTAAATAATCAATATTCAATTAAAATAATATATGAATATTAAAAAAGTGTAAACAATACTGGCATTAAATTTAGGTGTTATGACTCTAAATACGTTTTCCTTTTCTCCTTATCAGTGCAGTCATTAGCTGATGTTTAAGGGGATGTTATTCTTGCACTTAGCTGGACTATTGTTATCTCCCAATGTATGTATGTATTAAAATGAGTATTGTTTGATACTGGGGGGCTAGATCTTGACCCCTTTAAATCTGCTTTGCATTGCTCTGGTAATGCAAAACAGACTTCATGCTGGCCTATGTAGTGAGGGGATTCCTCCACTGGCATAGATTCAGTGTAGCCAGCCATCTTTCACAATCCCAGGCCCTTCACCTCCTTGCAGCTGTTCGGGGACCTGGCGGAAGGGTATGGGGCACGATCCTCGTGCTACTGCTGAAACAGATTCACAGTTGCAGCTGGGTAAAACTCAGAGGAGCCCCAACTCTGCTCTTATTTAAGCTAGTGACCAAACTGACCCCCAGCCAGCTCCAAGATAGGGTGATTGTAAAGGTGGTCTGTAATCACTTTTGCCTCTCTTGCCCCACCACGAGCACTGTTCTGCAATACCCATAGGCTCAGCCTGAGGGCTCATTGCTATATATTCTCTTAGAATTGAAAAGGAGACCAATGTTTAAGCAAAGTCTGTAATAATGACATTTGCAAGTTCTTTTAACTTGTGTTTTTTTCTATGTAAAGTATGTCCTCTACCCCAAGATTCATAAAAGGTCGCAACATAATAAATCAGTACTTAAACATCTAAGGCATAATCATTAATTATAACTTAATGTCACACAGACAAAAATATATAAATCAGCAATCAATTCTACTTGACTTTTTAACAAGCATTACATCCATTTAAAAGGCTAAACAAACTCTTTTTTGTCAGAAATATTATTCTTACAAGAAGCAACAGGCCTATTGTGGCACTTCAGTGCTGAGCTCAGAATCCACGTGTTTGGTCTTTGAAGCATAGATTGGCCTGCGTGTCTTGGAAAGGACCTTGGGGATCTTGCGTAAACAATTCTGGAGATAATGCTTTGCTGTAATGATGTTTGTATTTTCTTTGTGAAACTGCAGTGGAAACCTGGCAACTCATGGAAAACATTTGTGGTTCCAATGAATTCACCTATAACTGTGAGGGATAAGACTATGCAGAACTGAACTGATACAATCTTTCAGTTTAATTCGCAGCTGGGGGATTAAAATAAAACATGAGAGGCCAGCACAGTGGAGCAGCAAGAGCGCTGGAAGCTGTTTGCTAAATTGTAGGTCTAAGAAGGATCTCAAAGAGTTGAACTTCCGGGTCACTGAAAGTGAGCTTTGCTACTCTGGTTGTGGTAGGGAGGTGGCTCTCCCAGGGCTTCTGGGAAATTGGTAATAGCTGCTTGATGCACAATCACTAACAACCTGGGAAGGAGAAGATCCATGGAATAAAATCAGAATCTGTGTCTGGAGAGGCCTTTTATATCCACTTACTCCTAGTTGGCACAAGAACCAGCTACTAGAGTTGGGCAAAACTCTAGATTAATGATTTGTGAGTTTTTGCCAATTGCATAGTGATATTTTGTGAAAATAGAAGCATTTTACACCTGCAGTCTACTCCTTTCCCCTCAGCTCACACAGAGAAATTAGCCTAGAGCCCTGCTCCCTGCAAGAAAGTTAAGCACCGATACTCAGACCTCATGGTTCAGGAGCCAAATTAGCAATCTCCATTATCCAAAAGAGCCACAGTAGTGTGAAGTCATTGTTTGATTTACTATTATTATTATTTTATCAACTACAGTTGGTTAATAACATAGTAAAAGCATCCTGTTTGGTTAATAACTTAGACTGGTTAATAATTAAATCACAGTGTTTTAATATCATGTGCTTCAAAGAGGCACAGAAGACACATTAAAGAGTCTCTTGTGGCTCGTGAGCCTCAGTCTGAGTATCACTGCACTATATATCCTGTACTTTAGGAGGCCTGGAATGTGCAGGGGCAACTATGCTTGCTAGGTGTGCTTTGGGTAAATGTATGCAAACAGAGTATTGGAAAACAGAGTTGCTGTGCAGATAGGTTAGATCATTGCAAGGATGAGCAAGGCAACCAAACGTTTCCTGCAAGTGATGTCCCTGCAGAGATCTCCTTGTTTAGCATCAGCAGATGTACACAGAGGGCAAGCATCACATCACTTTCTCCATTCTTATATGTCAATGTGCCAGAGTTCTGAGTATTAACACTCCTGCGAGTACAGCTCTGAGTGTCTTCTGAGTGAAGACTGACAGTTATGCGGGAGTGTGCATGTGTGCTGGTTTAATGGGACAGATGTCTGTTATGGAATCACATCAAGAACAACAAAATCCACTTTAACTTGTGACCCTATGCAAGTTTTGAACCCAGATCTTCAGAAAGAAAAGGCTGTTTTCTGAACCCTCTAGCTCAGTGTTTCTTAACCTTTTTGATACCAGGGATAGGCTTGCTGCCTTCTTAAACTGTAGTAGAGAGATCTCAGAGGCTGGTACTGGTCCATGGACTGGTTGTTGGGGAACACTGCTCTCTATCCCTTTGACTCTTGCTTCATATTGTCTTTTCCCTCTGCCTTCCTATTGAACGTGGACTGTATAACCTGTAGTCTCCAATCCTTGTAAAGTACCAGTCACCTAGGCCTGACCTGCAGCAGCCCTTCCTGCTGCCGACCTAAAGTAAAATATATTGCTCTATTTTATCAGATTACAATGAAACAATTCAAGAAATTTCTCCAGTACTATCTATAATGTGATCAAACAACACTTAAGATACCTTCACATTGAACAAAGATATATTGGATACTTCTGACCTGTAAAGTCTACTGGGAGTGTAGTTATTTGACAAGAAATAAATAAAAGATATTTAAGCTTGAAGTCTGTTAGAGACAATACTTAACAAGTGGGCCTTAAAAAAATGCTTGGAAAATTCCATGTTATACTGTAGGTCTTTGTAGCATCTTTTGATTTAGAGTTCAGCCCTGCTAAAGTCATTTATTTGAGAGGTGATTTTTGTGAACAGTCAGTAACAAGAAATAAAGAAGGTTAAATAATAGCCACTATAGTACATTTTTGTACCTATTGTAAATTTGCACTGCTATTCACTGGTAAGAAAAGGAATCTTCATTTTACTTGAGTTATGGCGTACTTTAAACAAAATATAAAAATAATTCGCAGCATTCTTGGGTGTTCTAAAGACAACCTTATACCCTAAATTTCTCAGTGATGTATAGATTGAAACAAAAACTTGATTTCTTAAATCTATCTAAGGAACTTTTATGTCCCCCATTAGCAGAGGACCTGAGCACCTCAAGGTCTTTAATGTTTTTATCCTCATGACACCCCTGGGATGCAGGGTAGTGCTCTTATCCCCATTTTACAGATGGGGAACTGAAACACAGAGAGATTAAATGACTTGTCCATGGTCAGAAAGAAGTCTGAGGAAGAGATGGGAATTGACTCCTCATCTCTGGCAAGCATCCTAACCACTGGACCAGCCTTCTTCTCTTGAAGATCTTTTAGGTTATTGGCCATACTCTGCTTCACATACACCAGTGTAAAGCCAGAGTAGTTCTGTTGCAGTTAGTGGCAGAACTCTCATAAAACATCTTGAAAATATCTTACCAGTTAGTTGTATGAACGCAATGCATAAAAGGGAACATCTGAATGACCTCATCCTTTCTTACTGATTTTTTTATGTGCTTTGTCTAATAAGTTACTATGTGCTCAGAAACATTAATATATAGTTTTGAGAACGATGACACAAACATAATAAATGAAAAACATGAAAGCTAAAACAGAGATTACAGGCTTGCCTCTGTACCCATCAAAGTCAATGGGAGTTTTGCACATACAGAGTGAACTCCTGGCCTCACTGAAAGCAGTGGGAATTTTGCCATTGACTTCAATGAAGCCAGGGTTTCACCCATAGACTTTCTACATTTGATTGTCTCATTTTCCACTAGTGTACATTGCTTACTTTTATTTGATGGTAGAAAGTATATTCCAAGCCTAAATGGAAATCACAGTGAAGCAGTTTTAATGTACTACTCTTCATATGCATAGCTTAGTTTTTTACATTTATTTTTAGTTAAGTTCTTTCCTCCTTTTTTTCCCTCCATAGTGGCTTTGGCTAATTTGCAGGGTTTTATAAATGTACCTTCAGGATAATATTTAGAAACACCCTTCATTTTATAATTAAAGTTTTACTTACTCCTTCTCCACACACATGTTGGCCTCTGAGCAAAACATAAACTCTCAAGTGGTATTTATTTAATTGCAATTTTCTGTCGAGTTATTTAAGAGGGGTTATTAGGTTAAAGCTATTTTAACCTATCTGACTGAATAGAATATGCTTGGTAGTGATTCACATCAATGCTATGTTGCCCATAATATAGCAGCCCTTATGATTTAATATTTCATGGATTTTTTGTGTGGGGAAGAAGTAGATGTATGCATGAAAAACACCCAATGTCATTAATAATATTTTACCAGGAGAAAAGTTAGCCTTCTTGGGTAAATTTGCTAAATTAAACACGGATAATATGGCTTTCATGTTATATAGGCTTTGCTCCTTTTTCTCAACCCTCTGACATTTTGTGATATGGCATGGGGCTGTACAAACTTTAAAGGCGAGGTTAGGATTCACTCTACATGCTCACCCAGGGGAGGAGCAGGTGGAAGGCATTGCCTTTACTCTCCTGCCTGGGCGACTCCAGTATGTGTGAGAAGGGAGCATTCTCTGCAGGGTTGTGAATGTGCACCTTACGTAGGTGAGCATGCAGTGGATGGGAATGTTCAGAGTGTTGGCTTCATCCCTCCCACAGGGCCAGCCAACACAGATGAGCCAGCACATGGGAGATATAAGAATAACACAGATTACTTCCCCCTGTAGCAAGGAGGAAACCGGGGACTCTATTGTGACCGAATGAGTGATACTACAGTGGTCTACTCATGGGGCAGTGCAACCACATGCTGCCTCATGCTCAGGGCTTGAGGCAAAGCCACAGCTTAGTCCTAAATTAGTCAATCATCTTCACTGTCGGTTCCAATGGATGCCACAGAGCATGCATTACAGTCATATGTAAACCTATGTGCCAATATGGAAAGAAAACCAGTGAACTTGCTACACATGAATCTGAGAGCTGAGATTCCTTGGTGCTGGTTGTTGTGAAAAATGGCTGGTTGTATAAAGAGAAAAAATATTACTAAAATATAGAAATGTCTCTTAGTACAATGTAAATAGAAATGTGATTTCACTTGCATTAGTATTTTCCTTATTGAGGAACTTTTTAAAAAATGTGTTGTTTGGGGGAGGGGAAGTGAGTGGAGGAATTTTAATGTGTTTTTGTACCCTGACTTATTGTCGGAACCGTGTTCTGATTAGTTGTTAGCAACTCGGCAAATGTGTGTTTGTCTCCATGGGAAGGAAGATGGATGTGTGAAGAGTCACCAAAGTTCCAGGGAGAAACGGAGCAAGACTGATTAGCTCCACCTCAGCATGACACCTGAGCTGTGTCCTTATCTAAGGGGGTAAATGGATCAGAATGTTACTGCCCATTTATTTATTCTCCTTCTGTTTGGAGACTTTCCCTGATTAATTGCTGTCTAGTAATTGCTGCTGTTAACTAATGTCAAACTTAATTAACCTGGAGTCTCTTCAGCCAGTACCTCAGCCCACCCATTTATAAAGAAGAGAAGGTCATCAGCTCAGAGGTTCTGAGGATGGCCACACTTTACCGATTCGTTTATTTGCTTTGGGCCTTGTTTGCTATTCCTGCTGCAATGCCTGGCGACAGCTTTCTAGAATTCCCATCACGTCTAATTGGCCTGCTGAAGCAGCAGTGAACACAAGATTTAAGAAATGTTTTCTTTAAAAACTTCTGGTCCTACAGACACTTTGAGATCAAGTTTCACTCTGCTGAAATCACACACGATTCCCTGTGATTTTCATGAGAAATACTGTAAGAAAGAATTAAAAGAGAAACATGTCTTGGTGGTTTGCAGGGACTGATGGCCGGGGGGATGAAGGGTGGGTGGTGGTAACATAGCAAGGCATCTACAGAATCTTTAGAGGTTGCCAAAATTAACACATACAAGGTATTCAGTATCAAAGTTTTCAATATTTGGCTCCATAAACAGAATACCGGTTGCAAAAACAAAGCTAAGGATTTCATGCTGATCACTTAAATAAAAACTGTTTAATTATGAACATTTGGGAAATGAAGTTATGAAGAACTGACCAATATTGCAATGGCTTCCTAGTGTTCATAGCAGACTGTGAACACTGTGCCAGCATCCTACTGCTCAGTGTACTGTAGAGTCAGCTACAGTAAACAGTATCTGAAACTTAGCACAGAGCATGCTGATAGCATAGCGCAGAAGCAATGCTGACTTGCCAGTAAAGCGGATCACTTTTAACATTAATCCATTGTCTGATTGACATATACAAAATGTATAATAGTTCAAAAAAATAAAGCTTGTGGCCCAGTTTTCAGAGGTGCTGACACTCACAGCCCTAAAGTCAGGTTGCTGTAGTTTTGTTTGTTTTGTTTTTTGTTGATCAAGTTTTTCCATATAATAGATGTATGAAGATTTATATTAGACATAGAAATAAATCACTTGAGCATATAGCTACATTGTGGGTATATTTGCCATAAGAGATCAGATTTTTGTATCAGGATGTTACATACCATAAAATAGCAATTGCTTATCATTGACTTTAATAACTTCTTCAAAGAGATTTACATCAAAGCAAAATATAACTCTATGCAATAGTTGTCCTTTCCTCTCTAAAACTTTTGTCCATTCCTTAATCAGTCGTCGCCCTGATTACTGCCACTTTATCCCCTTTGCCCTCCCTTCCTCTCATGGGCCTGCAGCCCCCTCTCTGATTATCCAAACCACTACCATAAAGTCATCTTCCTCTCACCCTCATACTTCAACGACTGCTGGCTCGCTTCTTCTTTTACTGCATCAGTTCCAAGCTCCTTGTTCTAATGTCGAAGGGCCTGCTTGATTATTTGCATCTCTGATTCTGTCACCTATCCCCTCTCTTGTTCTTTATGGCCTTAATTCAACAAGATAGTTAAGCATCTGAGTAGACAGGCCGTGGAGCTACTCATTTGCTTAACATTAAACGTGCTTAAGCACCTTGTTGGATCAAGGCCTATTTTTCTCCCAATACCCGATACTTCTTCCTTTGTCTCCTCCCACTTTTTGGCTTTGGAACATTCTATTGTGCAACCCCCTAAGCTCGGAACAGACACTTACTTCATGTCCACTTAGCGCCTTCTTTCTCCACTTGTAAGTTCATTTCTAGTTGTCTGCGATCCTCAGAGCTGTGTACTGTGTTTATTCTTTCTATTGTGAAGATAAAAACTGAAGGAAGCAATCAAACTGCAAAGGATATGAACTCATCTGCTAGTATCTAAAGCAGAAAAGGAATATATGTATATAAATTTGCAAAAAAATAATAATTCTCCAGTGTATTTAAGAGAAAGTGTTCAAATATGGTAAAATGTCACCCAGGTACATGCTATTTTATTGGGGAAAACACTGGTATTTTTCAGTTATACAATCTTGGATCCTTAAAATCTCACCAGTCCTTCAGGAAGAGAATGTATTTTACACAAGATCTTGTCATTACTCAGTGGAATTCACAATATAAAGCAGGAAGTTCTCAGCTTAGCATGAGTTTCCAGGCTTGAGAAATGTCATACCTTTTATTAAAATGAAAAGGAGTACTTGTGGCACCTTAGAGACTAACAAATTTATTTGAGCATAAGCTTTTGTGAGGTACAGCTCACTTCATCGGATGCATTCAATGGAAAATACAGTGGGGAGATTTATATACATAGAGAACATGAAACAATGGGTGTTATCATACACACTGTAACGAGAGTGATCACTTAAGGTGAGCTATTACCAGCAGGAGTGGGGGGAGGGAAAAAAACCTTTTGTAGTGATAACTAAATCTCCCCATTGTATTTTCCACTGAATGCATCCAATGAAGTGAGCTGTACCTCACAAAAGCTTATGCTCAAATAAATTTGTTAGTCTCTAAGGTGCCACAAGTACTCCTTTTCTTTTTGCGAATACAGACTAACACGGTTGCTACTCTGATACCTTTCATTATATTTTCATGTTAATTAGGAATAGATGCACTGGTTTGGATAATGAGAAAATAATTTCCCTCACCTCAGAACTTTCACCTATTTTGAGATCCAAACTCAACTCAAGTCAAACTTTTGCAAAGCTCAGATAATTTTCTTCACTTCTGATGTCTGACTGGGAATGGACTCATGAATAAAGAAATTCTAGAAGAAAGACTCTTTTCAACTTCTCTGGACAGGGCCAGAAAAGACATTACAAGAAAATGCACAGAAGAAGCCTTTCCCTTGTGAGACTTTTAGCCAAACTGAACAGACTCACAGGGGTTTGGATAATCTCTGGTTTAGAATCTCAATTTTTAAAAGTTTTTCTGAACCCTGATTCTGCTGAGATTTGCCCACCAGTAAATTCAGTCCTGCTATAGCTTAATCTCTGGCTTTGTACAAGTATTTCATACTGATCTATTTCAATAGGTACTTATATGGCTACTGTGTAAGTGGATAGTGCAAAGGCCTGGAATTCAGGAGACTGGGTTCTATTTCTGGCTCTGCCATTGGCCTACTTGGTTACCTTGAGGAAGTGACTTTAATTCCCTGTGTTTCAGTGTCCCTGTCTGTAAAATGAGATAATGATACTGGCCTCCTTTGTAAGACGCTTTGAGATGTAGTGATGAAAAAGGATATATAAGAACTAAAGATTATTCCAGTATCTGAGTACCTCCCAATCTTTATACATTTTTCTCACAATGCCGCAGTAAAACAGGGCAGTGCTATTATTCCCATTTTGCAGGTGGGAAACTAGCATAAGGTGAGTGAGTTCCCTAAGGTCAGTATTAAAGCAGGGACTTGACCCCAGCTTTTTAAAGTCCTAGGATAGTGCCTTAACCACAGGCCCATCCTTCCTTTCTCTAACATTGCTCACATTGTTAGTGATAACTTTATATTTACAGTATTTCTGTGGTCAAATAGTTAATGACATGAAGCTATAAATATAATTAGTGAGATCCCAAGTTTTGTCCTTTGCAATCGAATTGAGAATGAAGTTCCAGGCCTAAAAAGCAGGAGTTAAGGGCATGCTTCAACTTCATTCTTACCTCTTCGAATACTCCTTTGTGTTTTTGCTTTTATTTTCCCCTAGTGAATAAATATTTAAACCTGGTCTCCTTATAAATACATGGTGCACAGCCAGTATGGAACCATAACTACATAAGTTTGCCCGTTTGATGGAAATTCATCTGTGCAGCTGCAGAATCTCAGAACAAAAAGGGGGTGAGCTAATGGCACCAGCCCCAGGGCTGAAGCCAATGGAATTACTTCAAATTTATACTGCTGTCGCTGTGACCAGAATTGGTCCCTAATTATAAGCCTGTGTTTTAACATTCATGTGTGTTTATGTACAGGCTAGGGAGACAATTTTCTTGGTAAAAATTAGCAACTAGTTATAGATAGTCTCAAAAGTGTGTGTGCAGGGGGAGTGATTGGGGGGAATGGAAGAAATTGCCTACATTGTTTTATCACTGAAAAACTTGAACAATAAGTTCAGTTGTAAGGAAAATAGGGTGTGGGTGGAACCTTTGTCTGTGTTCACTAGGTGCCTAAGGCTGTTTCGTGCATGCAGAGCAAGTTCCATTAGGGTTATGCATTGCAGACAAATGTATCATTTGTATCTACTTCAACTTTTCTATAACTTGATGTGTGTGTACTTCACTTGACATGACAGAATCATCTCCACAGTTTCTCCTGGTAGATATAGCGTCAGTGAATCTTTCATCACCAAATAAAGAGGAAAAAGGGGGGAAATATTAGAAGTTATCACCAGAGCACATGGCACAGGATTTTCTACTTTGTTAAAAATAAGCTGTACTCATATTACTGGAACTGGTGCTATTGGTAACAGTTGTGCTAAATTCGATGGTTCTATGTCTTTAAAGAGAGATTAATTGACTTGCTTGGGAGACACTGTGGCCTACTGGACCTAAGAATCATGAACTGTGAGTTGGAATCTTGGTCCTCTCACTGACTTGGGCAAGATATAAAATTAATGAGAGGTTTGAGTGTTCAGTACCTCTGAAAATTGCTACACCAATTTAGGTGCCTAGCTTTATCCAAGTTTGAAAGAATTTAGTTATATTTTTTTCTGTCTTAGTCTCTCCATCTGTAAAATAAGGACAATGATATTTATCCGCTTTGTAGGCTTGTTGTGGACAATAAGACCTTATTGGGAAAGTCTACACTGCAGTTAGGAGGTGTGATTTCCAGCATGGGTAGACAGACTCATGCTAGCTCTGCTGGAGTGAGTACGCTAAAAATAGCAGTGTAGATGTTGCGGCACAAATGGTGGCTTGGGCTAGCCACCCAAGTCCAAGCCCACCTGACCTCCTGAGTCTGAGCTCAGGTGGCTAGTCTGCTCCGTTCTTGTCCTGCATCATCCACACTGCTATTTTTAGTGCACTAGCTTGGGAGAAGCTAGCATGAGTCTATCTACTTAGGCTGGGAATGATACCTCCCAGCTGCAGTGAAGACATACCCATGGATACTAGTCAGTTGCAAAAGTAGGTATAGTAACTCAGGAACTCTGCATCTCCTGTCCTCTGCTTATTCGTCTGGACTACATGGCTTCTAAAGGGATACTTTCGCTATGACTGCTATTCTAATGGCCTGGACTTCCTAAAAATTTTAAGGCCCCGTGGACTTTTAATGTCCTAGAAAGTTTATATGGCACTAAAGCACTTTGCTGTACCTTCTTATATTTAACACTGCTTTACAATGAGCAGAAATACCTAAGTCTATTGTTCATGGGAACTCCTAGAGCGTTTGGCCACTCAAAACCTAATAGAAAACTCTGCTAAGCATACATGGAAAAAATCTTTCAGTTTTCATGACTTCCAAAGGGCTGAACCAGCTTTCATTTGCTCTTGAATTTTGCCCAAGTAAAATTTCTGATTGGAACATATGGGGGAAGTATTTCTTTTGGTAGTATCCCCTGCACTCTATCCTTCTGTAATAGATTATTTATTATTAATTATAATGTTAACAAAGCCCTAAACATGTTTAAAGGAACAGAAATAAAACGGAAGGATGCACATTGTTATTCAATTTCAACTGTTCACTGCAGAAAGAATTACACTTCCTTTTGGGAGTTGTATACTATGCAGTTCCATGTTCTTAAACAAATGAGGGAGGTTGGGTGATCACAGGCCAGTGTAGCCTCTCTTAACTTATTGCAAAGAACATCCAGTCTGAAAAGAACAGTTACTTTTTATAGTAATTATAACCATTATAAAATCTATCTCCATATTCTGTGATCGGTAACAACACCCTATATCCCACAATACTTTTTCACTGAAGACACTCCTGTTCCTGTATAGAGAGAGTTTTGCCTTAGAAGCTCTGAAGCCAAATTTAAACACTAAATAAGGTGCACATTTTTAACAGTGAGGGTAATTTAGCATTGGAACAATTTGCCTCGGCATGTGATTGATTCTCCATCACTTAAAGTCTTTAAATCAAAACTGGATGTCTTTCTAAAAAGAAATAGAAGCTATGAGCTTGATGCAGAAATTAGTGGGTGAGGTTCTGTGGGCTGTTTTATACAAGAGGTCAGAGCAGGGCTGTAGCCAGGGTTGGGCAAGTAGGGCAGCTGCCCAGGGTGCAAAGCCACAAGGGTGGAATAATGGGGCAGAAAAATGATGGGAAAAAACAAGCAGGGGGCTTGCTTGACCTGGGCACTAAAATACCTAGTTACTGCTGTGGATCAGAGTAGATGACCATAATAGGACAGAAATCTATGAATCTATCCATTAGAGCACCATCAGCTTGTGCTTCATCAGTCAAGAATGGTTCAGCATAGAGTAATTCAGATGGAATGACAGAATAAATAGAAGGCTTTGGTTTTCAATGGAATAAATGAATTTGAGAGTGTTCCTTCTTTTACACGCTGCAAAATACCACAAGTTAAATGGATATTACATGCTAACAATGCAATTGAACTTTGACAACTGCCAAAAAAATCAGAAAATGCTATATAGTTGTTATTATTACAGAAAATCTCAGCAATCTGAGATGGAAAAGCCATATCAACAGATATTTTAGATAAGACACAAATGAAGTTTATAGTACAGTAATAGCTTATATTAGCTGTTTATTTAAAAAAAACCTTTTACAGTATTTGGCACCATCTAGTTGTGCCAAATACACATGGAGTATATGTTGTTAGGCTTTGTTACTGCATGATTTGATGACAATTTCTGCTTCTTATTGTTTATTACACTCACTTGTATTTCTTATACTGTAAATTCTGTAGAGCTGGAGTTGTGTACTCCTGTTGTATAGCACCTAATACAATGGACCTCCCTTATCCACTATAATGTATCTATTCTGTACATGCTTTCCCCCCAACATCTGGATCCTCAGGTCCCCTCTGAAACTGGACTTTAGCCAGTCTTGATGACTCCAGTGCTACTGCAGTGAAGAATTTCATCAGCTCATGCAGGGAACAGTGGGGCCCCACTACATGCAAACTAGTTCTTTCTTAACTCCATCCTGTGCCTCAGATACAAGAGAAACACACTGGCCCCAATGAAGTCAATAGGAGTTTTGCCATGGATTTCAATAAAGTTAGGATTTCATCCACTGTATGCAATCCAATTTTTGAGTGGGAGACTTCCTGCATTCCACTATGGCTGCAAACTGCACAGACACAACACCTCCAGAGCAATCCCCTTTAGATTTATGCTTCATTCCCCAGATGGAGCCAAACATGCCAAAACAGGTCCAGCAGCATCATCCAAACAGGTTTTGATAATACATGCAAAGTTGGAGGCTTCATCTTATGTTAATCATGAATGGTTGACACTTTATTTGCCACCAATTTTGCATTCACCATCATTAACCTAAGAACAGGATCTTTGCCCTGACTTATCAAGCTAACTACAAGCAAAGCCCATGAAACCGAAACAAGAATATCTTAGTTCAGGTTTGTAGCTTGCACAAGATCTCTTCCTATTTTTGCCAACTACTAAAGGACATGAAGAACTCAAGCTTAGCAGCCTGTGAGGCTCTCCATATTCCTAGCATAAGGCAATGTTGTTCAGACCAGTCAAAGGTAGCCATCAAAGAGTTGGGCACCCAATTAAGATTCTCCAGGGCAGGCTGTATAAGTTAGCTCTACAAATATAATCCTGGTGTTTATTTCTTTATTTATTTTTATCTTTTTTTGTGGTCCAAGTTTCTGGGTCAAGTGGTAAAAAATTGTTTTACATTCAAATAGTCTTGCCAATTGTATTATACAGCAAACCGTGTATCACTTTGTTCTGTTACAAATGTCTGTAGTGAAGACATCCTATAAATAGGTTTGATGTTCCACTTGTATCTCAGTAAAGCACCGTCTCCTTTTCTGTGTGTCTAGATCACCTTTCCAATGGCAGTTCCAAATGTCCCCTATTGTCACCTCTTTCTCCTATCCCTAGTGAAGCCACAATGTGGGGAAAAAAATTAGGCTCAAGAGACATGATAAAATTAACCCCACTCTCCTTAGATGACAACCTATAAGGATTCCGACTACTTCCTCATTCTCGTTGTCTTCCCCCCAGGTAGCTGATAGGGCCATCCCATCTTGGCTCTAACCCTCCACGTCTGCTACTGTTGTTGATATTTCTGCTGGCTTTCTGTTGTAATGATTGATGTCTTGATGACAGACACATAAATCATGTCCGTTCATAATGGATAACATCGATATTCACATGAATTAGGCATGTTTTTGCTCTAAAACTCTTAGCACCATGCGTGCTGCATTCCGCTATCTCAGGGTTTTTGCCCAAACAATGTCTATAAACTGCAGAGACCATTGCTAAGGAACCATATGGATGAAAGAGGATGAATTTTGCAGCTGGAGCAGGATTCACAAGAGACTACAAGGCCCTATAGGCTAGTCTGTCTGGCCCATTGCATATCAGGAGTTGGAAAAGGCAAGCAATACAGAAACAAACTAAAAAATATCCACAATATCACTGGATAGTTGTAGTTGGATGTGCCACTGAAAATGAAGGATGTTCTACATCCTTAACCCCAACGATCCATGATTTTTAACAGTCTTTCATGGACAACTGACAGCTCTCTGCCGATTCTTGAGCACGGTGACCACAACGCCTCAAATTTCATTCTTTTTCTATTGGACAGAAATAACCAAGGAACTATTCTTATTCCTTTGGAATATAATTATTAACCATGGCTCTTATATTCCTGACCTATGCAAAAGTTCTCAGGGAGAGAACAATTTGCCCCAGAACTTGGTGGTCCTGAATGGGCTGCAGTTTACAGTTGGAGATGAGCTCAGGCAGTCGGTGGGGCCATGAAGACCTGCGAAAGCTAGGACTCTACAGAAAATCCAAGTCCATCCTACAGATCCCCAACTAAACCTTCCCTTTGTGCAAATCCAATATGTGGACAGTGGTTTCAATAGCCCAGGTCATGGCTGCACCTGCCAGCTCTCTCTCATGCAGAAAAGAGATAATGCAGCATTAATTTAACACCCTATTTTCTTCTATGCAGGCTATGCAGTTTTCTTAAAGGAATTTGCAACCAAGAGTAGTTGTTTCCTGGATTTTCTCCCTAGCCCAGGCCAGATCTCCTTTCTCCATGATGCTCATGGGCCTTAACCCAGCATAGTCCCACTGCATTTTTTAATCCTATGTCCTTGCTCCCTTCTGTGGCATGGAGGGATGTGGCGAATAGGGACCCATGAAAGTACATGGCAGATAAGGCTAGGAAAAAGTGCTGGCAGAAATTGCGATATATAAAATGAACAGGTCTATTTGTAAAATAAAAATTTATATTAATAGATCATTTAAAAATATATTTTCCCACCTGGATAAGATGTAATGGCCATTGGTATTTTGGCATCATGATGACAGCTACTATGGCAAAGATGTTTCTAAGAATGGGTGCCTAAAATTAGGCTCTGAAAGTCCTATTTAGGCAGTAGCTGGATTTTCAGTAGTGCTTTCACAATCCTCCAGGTTCCCAACACTCTATCCTGGTCTGGAGGGCTGGTCTATGAGTTCACAATATCCCCTTCATCTAATTGTGATGATTTAGACTGACCCCAGTCTAATGCAGGCCAGAGAAATTCTCAAAAATAATACCTAGAGCACTGTTTTCAGAAAAAATAGTCAATCTTGATTTTAAAATTGTCAGTGATGGAGCATCCACTTGTAAATAGTTCCAACAGAAGCTAAATAGATTGAGCTCCTTGAATGTATCACTTTGTGGCATGTTTTCTAATCCTTTAATCAGTCTCATGATTCTTCTCTAAATCGTTTCCAGTTTATCAACATCCTTCTTGAATTGTGGATCCCAGAATGGGACAACTGTATTCCACCAGCAGTTGCACCAGTGCCAAACACAGAGGTAAAATAATCTGTCTGCTCCTACTTGAAATTCCCCTGTTTATGCATCCAACGACTGCATTTCAGGGTCACTGCTTCTCAGTATAGTCAGCCATCCTGTAAGTATGGCCTATATTCCTTGTTCCTAGATGTGTACATTTACATTTAGCCGTATTAAAACACATACTGTTTTCTTGCACCCAGCTTACCAAATAACTCAGATCACTCTGTATCAGTAGATTGCCATCTTCATTATTTACTACTCCCCAAATGTTTGTGCCATCTGCAAACTTTATCAGACAAGGCCACAGATGAATCTTTATCCAAAGACCATAATTATCTGCCATTTTCAATTGGCAGACATTTCATCATAATACAGCATTGAAAAAACCTAATCTACAATATATATGTTTCAGTAAATGTTTGTTTGTTTGATCTGTTACATAATTATATAAGGTTCAATCCTTTAGTCCTCACTCAGATAAAAGTCCTTTTCAAATAAATAGCAGTTGTGCTTGAATAAAGACTTTGGATTGGGAGTGGGATCTTAATTAATCAACACTGACATTTGCAGGAATCACCCGCGTCTGGTATCCCCGGGGCTTGGGTTTATTCCCCAGAGGTGGAGCAACACTTTAACTTCTTTAATTATGAAGACTAGTGATGACAATTTTTCTCTTTAATTCAGATCGTTACTTAGTGGGAAAACACTAAAGAGCAGTGAGATGGGTTCCAATTAGAAGAAAGACAAACCTTCAAAATAGTGACCAAGAACAGTTTCTGTCTTACTGCATGCTGGGGCTAATAACATTATTTACTGTATTAAAGCACATGCACATGTTTCAAAATTCTATGATTCTCCTTCTGTTGCAATATACTGTATATTTGAATCAGACACTAAGAATGGTGGGGAGTTGCAGTTTTAAATAGCTCTGGCTAGAAATCCAACAGGATTGCATGACCTACTATGATTCTAAGAGTCTAGACTTGCTGGGCTGTAGAAGCAACATTCTCAGCCCCATATGGGGATCACCTTCTATTACTATTCCCTCTGTTCATTTCAGGAATTGACTAGCATGGGATAGTATTACTAGAGGGCACTGGTGGACATCAGCCTGGGAAACAACATAGGTACACAAGAAAGTCTTGGTGTGGGGTAGGAGGAGTGAAAGTTAAAATAATGAGAATCCTTGGAATGCTAAGAGTTTCTTGAAGAAACTTCCTAGATGAAATAAAAAGTATGGTTCAGTTAGAATGAAGTAATAATGTAAAACCCAAATTTAATACACATTAGATCAAATATATCTTTAAAATTATACACTTCCTTTGGATGCACTGTTAAAATATGGATCAAGGAACTAGCCACTGACCTTTTTAATATACAAATTAAGACATGATCATTTATCTCACATGTGTTTTATGGAGATCCAAGTAAGTCAACATGTACCTTCCTTGTATACTCCTCTGACCTTCCACCTGATAATGTCGTTATGATGGTGCTCCTCCTTACTGAAGATGCTTGGCACATTATTTTTTTATGGAGTTTCCTAAGTGAAGTCCAATTGATTTCTATCCTCCTAAAGCATTTTGGTTACTCTCCCCTGTACAAAGCAATCTTCCAGATATGTAGAACATTCTAAAACATGTTGGAACTTCATCCATCTTCGTAATGACCAATAGGGTGAGGGTTCTGTAGATAACAGGATGTGGCCCTCTCAATGCAGCCAGGAATCTGGGATTCCACCGATCTTCTGAGCATGTCTTCCAGGCAGTTGGAGAAAGCTACTAATATGGAACCACAAAATATGTTGCAATAGCAAACCATAGTTCAATGCTGAAATGCAGAATCATTGTAACATGCTATTGTACTTTGATGAATAAGGTGGAAACACTGCTGCCCAGTCTGTGTCTTCCTGAGGTATTATTCTCAACTACTTTACTCCTTCTTGCATCCCTGCAGATTGGTTTTCTGGGAGACTTTGTAAATTGTAACAACCTTTTTCTTGACACAAAACTCAGATGGGAATAGGAGCTGAGGAATATGTCAAACCAGCACTGACAACTTTTGAACAGGTTTTATTATAATATTTTATATCACATGGGACCTTTCATCCTTGGCAAGCCATTCACCTACAGTAGCACTGAGATGCATCTCACTGTGGAGGGAAGGTGACAGCCACCTAACAAGCTCCATGCCAGTGGGAATGGAGCGATTTTGCCTGAGGATGCCAGAAACAAGCCCCTATTCTTATAAAAAAATTCAATGGATCTTTTATGCCTCCATAGAGTAGGTAGGGCCTTGGGCCCAGATCATGAGAGACATTTAGGTTTCAGAGGTATTAGATTTCAATGGGAGTTAGGCACCTAAATACCATCGAGGTTTTGGGCTTTGGTATTTAAGGTCTCATCTGAAAGATCACAAACATTAGGAGCCAAAGTGACCTGCTCCTTATTTTAACCTACCTATCCTTCCAACAAAGCCCGTTGGCAGCTGTGTCCACATATCTATTCAGGGGACATCATCATAGGGCCTAATCACATCAGCCACACTATCAGAGGCTCGTTCACCTGCACATCTACCAATGTGATATATGCCATCATGTGCCAGCAAATGCCCCTCTGCCATGTACATTGGCCAAACTGGACAGTGTCTACGTAAAAGAATAAATGGACACAAATCAGACGTCAAGAATTATAACATTCAAAAACCAGTCGGAGAACACTTCAATCTCTCTGGTCACTCGATTACAGACCTAAAAGTGGCAATTCTTCAACAACTGCTACTCTGAAATAGGACATCAGAGTGTCTCAGACATGAGTCTTAACCCCCTAAGCCAAACTTCTACTACACCAGAATGGCTTATCATATATTGACAACTCTTCTTACATTTGATGTACTCTTCACTTTCATGTTTGCTACCAGCTAGAATAACAGTGGAAGTTTTAAATCTTTCTCTTGTGATATTTTAAATCTTTGTCTTGTCTTACTAGGTATTACAGTTACAATTAGGAAACTGCTCATGTGCTGTGTCAAAGTCTTATTTTACCTTTCTGGAAATAGTGGCATATTTCTTTGCATTGGCCAGTAATTCACAAATTAGCATATACAGTATGGTAAGTAAGAAAGGACTCATTTTTATAATTCATTAAGATTATGAATTGTGTGTACCATTGCCAATGAGAACACTGTCTAATCAATGCTGCAATCAATCATGCACTCTGTTTCAAAATATTTCTAAGGGGAAAATTCAACTGGATGGGCTGCCATCTCTTTTATAAATTAAGGGGTAAAACCAACCAACAACTAACCCACATTTATTCTAAGGTTCAGCAGGGTGTTGAATATACAATTACTCAATCCCAAACTGAAAAGGAGCACTTGTGGCACTTTAGAGACTAACAAATTTATTTGAGCATAAGCTTTCGTGAGCTACAGTTCACTTCATCGGATGCACAAAAGCTTATGCTCAAATAAATTTGTTAGTCTCTAAGGTGCCACAAGTACTCCTTTTCTTTTTGCGAATACAGACTAACACGGCAGCTACTCTGAAACCCTGTCAATCCCAAACTGACATCTATTGTCCCTGATGAGTATGAGTTATTCCAATGAACATTAATGGGAGTTGTGCACATTCAAGAAAGGGAAGAATAGATCCAGAATTTAATACTATATTTTCTGTAGTATCTGGCTGATGAATCTTGCCCATATGCTCAGGGTTTAGCTGATCGCCATATTTGGGGTCGGGAAGGAATTTTCCTCCAGGGCAGATTGGAAGGCCCTGGAGGTTTTTCGCCTTCCTCTGTAGCATGGGGCACGGGTCACTTGCTGGAGGATTCTCTGCTCCTTGAGGTCTTCAAACTACAATTTGAGGACTTCAATAGCACAGATATAGGTGTGAGGTCTTTTTTAGGAGTGGTGGGTGAAATTCTGTGGCCTGCATTGTGCAGGAGGTCAGACTAGATGATCATAATGGTCCCTTCTGACCTAAATATCTATGAATCTATGAATCTATATCTCCTCTGCTGAGTGATAGCTCATTTTGGGGTTTTGCAGTTCAGCTTTCTCTGGGAGGAGAAAGTAGCGATGCAGAATCAGGATGTAGTGTAACTTTTTATTTACACTATATACACTTGTCATTGAACATGGGTGGTCATAAACAGCATGCAGGCAATGCAGCACGCAGATTTTGGAAATCTGAGTGCCCCAAAATCAATGGCCAATTCCCAGGAAGTGACTCTGCACCAAGAATGGACTGTAGTCAGAGAGATTAAGGCTGAGCAAACTCTTGCTGTTTGCCACAGCTCCCCAACAAGACCCTGAATCACAAAAACAAACCAGAGTACAGCAAAATCTGTACAGTGCTCACATGCAAAGAAGAACTTGTAAGATTATGTTTCATATTACTCCTGCCATAACCATATTAATATCTATGAGTAACATTTAAAAAAGCACCTAAGGTCTGGATCCACCAAAGGGTGTAGGTGCTGTGACAATGTGACAATACTGAACGTTTCGATGACCACAAAACTCTGGAAAAACAACACAATCCACAAAGCCGGAGTTCAATGTTTAGGCTCCCTATACAATGAATGGGAAGAGATAGGTGCCTTAGAATGGGATCCACAAAAGCCAGCACACTAGGCAGCTCCCCACCTAAAACAGCCAATAAGAGATGCTGACAAGAGGAGTGTGTACTGAGCATCAACTCCTGGCATGGATTTAGGCACCTAACTGTGCTTGTGATCTACCACCAAGAACCCCTCTTCTGGAGTCAAGCAGCTTAGGTGCCTAGGGCATTTCTGGAAGGAATGGGTTAGGCACCTGCCTCACTCCACACAAAACAAGGTGGTGAGGCAGAGGAGCTGCCCACATGATATCTTTTAGCCCAGTGGTTAGACCACTCACCCAAAATATGGGAGATCCCAGATTCAATTCCTCCTTCATGCTGAGGGGGAAAAAGATTTGAACAGGGGTCTCCCACTTCTCTGGAGCCCCCCCAACCACTAAACTATGAAATATTCTGAGGCAGGGCTCCTTCAGTCTCAGCTGTTGAAGCTGATCCATGGAATAAAAATAATTAAATAGTTATTAGCACAGAGGGCCTGGACTCTGAATCTCCCACATGTTTGCTCGAATCACCAGGCTACAGAGTCACTCTGGCCTAGTGACTCGTTATGTGCATATGCATCTAGTATAGGGTTACAATTCTTTACAAGTACTCTGTGAATTTAAAGAGTAGAGAGTAGGATTCAAGTTTAACCCCTAATGAAAAGTAAAATTTAGGGCCCAAGTTTTTCCAGTAGTCTATATGAACTCATTTGGCTTGCACAGACTTCTCCAGTCAACTTTCCCAAGCATTTTCAAATCCCTACGGCTTTGTAGTTCAATCCATTGACTGTTGTAGAGCATTTAAGCAAACATTTTAGTAGCTTTAAACTCTTGTTGAAACACATGCATGGCCTAGGAGCAGATCAGAGGCTAACAAAAATACACAAACCCAATTTGCCATCTCTTCACCCTGAGTCTCAACAAAAAATAATGTATCTGTAACTTATTCTAGACATTTTACAAAGGGATTAGTTCACAGAGAACATGTATGATGTCTAAAAATATGTTAGTCTTCTATAGCATTTTCTATTTGGATCTCAAAGCATTTTACAGACATTAAGGCCAGCACTTTCAGAAATGTCCACAAATGTTAAGTGCCTCATTTTTGGGTGCCCACCTTGACACACCTAAGTTCTGATTATCAGAGCAAAGAAAACCAGACAACTCTTATTAACGTCATAGTTACATCAATTCCAAGGCTAGAGGGGACCTTTGTGATGATCTAGTCTAACCTCTTATATAACACAGGCTATAGAAATTCCCCAAAATAATTCCTAGACATATCTTATAGAAAAACATCCAGTCTTGATTTAAAAATTGTCAGTGATAGAGAATCCACCACAACTCTTGCTAAATAGTTTCAATGGTTAACTACCTCTCACTGTTAAAAAAATTATGCTTTATTTCCAGTCTGCATGTGTCTAGCTGCAACTTCCAGACATTGGATCATTTTATACCTTTCTCTGCTAGAGCGAAGACTCCATTATTAAATATTTGTACCTGTGACAGGGCAGAGTGGCCCCGCACTGGTATCGTAGGGGTTAACTCTTCCTTCCTGGAAGAGGAAGCCCCGCCCCAGAAGCCCTGCTGGACATGCTCCAAATAGAGAATAGATATAAAAGCCTGCAAAGGTGCTCAGTCTGGGCTGACCACCGGAAGAGAAGGAGGTACACCACCAGCTCCTGAGGAGGGACAGCCAAAGCTCCCGGATCCAAAGGCCAACCAAGCCGGGACGCACCCGACATCCCAGATGGAGGTCTCGGCAGGAGCGGATGAAGTGGAGGACCCTCCCCCCAGAGGGGAGAAGACGACACTGAGGGTAGGAAGTGACTCAGGGGCATTTTAGAGACAGGCAGCATTAAAGCTGCACTGACGCTCGGCGTGTTGTGGGAGGATCATAGACTAAGCTAAGCTTATCACAGCCGAGCTAAGCGCAAGGGGAAACCCTGCCAATAGGAGAGCCCTGGGCCAGTGGAGAGGGTGGGCCTGGGTCCCCCTACCCACCCCGCACCATTGGGATACACGTTCCTGCCTGAGAGGGAGTTATATGGACTCTGGCCGTTGGGCCACACTGCCCTGACGTGTGGGGCGAGTTATGTAGACTCCGGCCACTAGGCTGCACCTCTCGCCCCTCCCCCCGCTTGCCAGGGGGATTGTATGGACTCCAGCCGCTAGGCTGCACCCCCTGGCTTGTGAGGGGGATTGTATAGACTCCGGCCGCTAGGCTGCACTGCTCCAACACAGAGAGCAATTTATGTGGATCCTGGCTGTTGGGCCACACCGCCCAATACTCAGGGTGACACATGGACTCAAGCTGTTAGGTCCTGCTACCCCAAGTAAGGGGTGAGCACAGGGAAACCAGCCATTGGGCCACATTGGAACACCCTTACAGGACGGGTGTGGGAAAGTAAGGGTGGCGAGGCTCCGACACCCCATCCACCCCTGCCACAAAGAGGCGCTGCGGTGCCGGACCTGTCACAGTACTGCATGTAGATACTTCTAGACTATAAGCAAGTCACCCCTTAACCTTCTCTTTGTTAAACTAAACAGATTGAACTCTTTGAGTCGATTATAAGGCATGTTTTCTAATCCTTTATTCGTTCTCATGACTATTCTCTAAAACCTTTCCAATTTATCAATATCCTTCTTCAGTTGTGGACATCAGACTTGGACACAGTATTCCAGCAGCATTTGTATCAGTGCCAAATACAGAGGTAAAATAACCACTCTACTGTTACTTGAGATTCTCCGGTTTATACATCCAAAGATCACATTAGCCCGTTTGGCCACAGCAACACACTGTGAGCTCATGTTCAGCTGACTATCCACTGTAATCTTCACATCTTTCTCAGGGTCACTGCTTCCCAGGGTAGAGTCCCCCATCCTGTAAGTATGGTCCACTTTCTTTGTTCCTAGATGTATACATGTCCATTTAGCTATATTAAAATGAATATTGTTTGCTTGCATCCAGTTTACCAAACAACCCAGATCGCTCTGTATCAATGACCTGGCCTTTTCATTATTTTTGTGTCATCTTCAAACTTGGGGACGATTTTATGTTTTCTTCCAGATCATTAATAAACATGTTAAACAAAACAGGGCCAAAAACCAATCCCCATGGAACCCCACTAGAAACACCTGTTCGATGATGATTCCCCATTTACAATTACATGCTGAGAGCTATCAGTTATTTTTATTATATCAGCTTTTAATCCATTTCATGGGTGCTTTGTTAATTTTATATCTTTCTAGTTTTTTTAATCAAAATATCGTGATACCAAGTTAAATGCTGTACATAAGTCTATTACACCAACCCTATTACCTTTATCAGCTAAACTTGTAATATCATAAAATATAAAGCTAGTTTGACAAGATCTATTTTCCATAAACCTATGTTGATTGGCCTTAATTATATTACCCTACCTAATTCTTTATTAATTGAGTCCTGTATCAGCTGCTCCATTATCTTACCCAGAATCGATGTCAGACTGACTGGTCTATAATTAACCAGGTCATTCCATTTACCCTTTTTAAAGATTGGCACAACATTAGTTTTCTTTCCGTGTTCTGGACTTCAGTTGGACGCATTGGAGTTCAGCTCCTTCATTGAAAAATCAGGCCCTCGGTATCTCAAGTCAGGCACTGAAAAATAAAGGCACCCCAAATTAGTGGAGAATGTACATGTCTATAATGTTAATTAGGTATCAGTTCAGCCAGCTGAAAAACCTCACCGCTTCTACATCAGTTCCAGTGTGCACAGGAACTCTACACAACAGTTCACAGGAAGAAGTTCTATGCTGTAGTTCAAACAGGAATTAATTCAGGGAAGTTCTCTGGCCCTTGTTTTTCAGGAGGTCAGACTCAATGATCACAATGGTTCCTTCTGGCCTTACAAGCGATGAGTATGTCTGCAGTTCAATCAGACGTGTGTCTGCAGCATGTGTGGACATACCTGAGTTAGCTTTGATCTAGCTAGCTTAAATAGTAATATCAGTGAAGCTGTGGCAGCATGGGCTACACAGGAACTAGCCACCTGAGTTTGTATCCCGGGTCCTGGGTGGGGTTGTACGGCCCATGCTGCTGCAGCTTCACTGCTATTGATATTCCAATTATCCAGATCAAAGCTATGTCCGGGGTGCTGCACTAACATCTCTGACTGCAGTATAGGCATACCCTAAGTTAAAACAAATGCCAGAGAGAAATGTAACTGGTGGGGTAGGTTAGGTAGAATGAATGATACGAGTTAGAATTTGGCTTGGACACCAGGGTTAACATCTGTACTCTTACAAAAAGTATTTTGGGATCTTCAATGACCCCAAGTTTCCCAAAGGCATGTCATTGACTTCATTAAGATCCCATAGAGTGGAATTTTTTTGGCCCAACAAGTTACTGGTTACATAGAGCTACAGGATTCAGATTAAATTTGGATAAACATATACTGTTCTAATGCTTATTTGAATTATTTAAATGCCTTTGCTTTCCATTATTGGGTTGGAAGTCTCATGACAGCAGTCTCATGACATTTCTGGTTAGACAGAAAACAATGTACAAAAAAGTGATTATGGTCACATTCCAGCAGTTCTGTTTCCAGCCTGCAAAAGTGATGACAATTTTGGAACTTCAGGAATGACTCTGATTTGCTTTTAAGCCCCTGGATGAAAGTTTAGGAGGCGTTATTTTATCCAGTCTGGCTTGATCATCTCTATCATTAAAACAGGTGTTTGTTACCCAAATGTGCTAATGGGCAGTTGGTGCTAGCAGGGCTGAAACTCTTAACACAATTTGTTATGTCTCTAATAAATATAGACGGACCCAAGATAAAACTGCATTGCTGTACAACTCTGCGTTTTAGGGAAGTTTGGATCAGGATCTGAAATTTGCATAGCTATCAACATGTCTTCGTTACGGGCCAAACAAACCCCCAGATTAGAGTAACCCTCAAACTCTGGAGAAGTTTGAATTGAGGGCCAGCCTGGCTTCTAAAAATAAATCATTGGTTCCATTTCTGGTTCACAACTGGCAGAGCTGGTGGTTGACTATTTCAAAAGAACTAATACTGCCACATTTTAACCTACATGGATAATGTACCTTGTACGAAGAAGGCACTTATAAGGTGTATCTACAGGGATGTACACTGACCTCAGTCTATGAAAGACCGCTTACTAGTATCCGTGACTCTGGTTCAAATGCAGCGTATGACTGTTCTTGTCTATGTATTTTTGTCACCTATCCCCATGGAATTGGAGTGGAAATGCCTCGAAAGTCTTTATAAGATCCTGCCTAAATGGGTTAGTTTTTAAAATTCATCATGTCCATCATGTTATTCAGAGTTAAGTAGTTTTAAATACAATTCCAATTTATAATTCTACTGGTGATTGTTACTGGAACAAGATGGCTATACTTATGCAAGTAAAAGTCATGTCATGTTCCTGTTTAATTTTCTTGGCAGTCGTGATGAGAATTCTAGACTGCAATGATATTGTATGACGTCCGAACCAACAGCCTGGCTTAATAGAGCATTTTCCCTCACTTCTGGCTGTCTGGATCAGTTGTTTGATGAGCTCACTAACAAAGAACAAGCCTGGTTCCGACCTCTCTCTGATTCCGTTTTTACCCTTATGTGAGTCTATTCACTTCTATGAAATTAATCCTCATTTACTTGTGTAAATGAGATTAATCAAAACATGGGGACTCAGCTGGTACAAATAAGGGTAGTTTCATTGAGTGGATCTGGCATTTGTACCTCTAACCCAAGGCAGAAATGAAACTGTCTTCTGATCACATCTGTCTCTCTATCAAATCTCAAAGTTAATGTTCGCACTACGAGCACTTTAAAAACGTATATGAAAATAATTCCATAAGTAACGTGTGTGACATTCCAGAATTTTTACCCTGTAAAGTCGACTCAACCATATATAGTAAAAGGGAGGAATGCTGAGGTTGACCTGTAAAATTATTTGTCCCCATAAGCGACAATGACAGGCATACGTTCAACATCATTTTGGGCCCAATTTCTGTTGCATGGAACCAAAGTAAACACATTTCTCTGATGTAATTGTTGATATTACTTGAGTAATTACTTGAGTTAGTGCAATGCAGCCATAGCTGTGTGAAAAATTTTATTTGGACCAGCTGTTAACCAGTGCTAGGAAAGCATAGAATATTTACCTTGCAAGCTAGCTACAGTAGAATCATAGAATATGAGGGTTGGAAGGGACCTCAGGAGGTCATCAAGTCCAACCCCCTGCTCAAAGCAGGGCCAATCTGCAATTTTTTCCCCAGATCCCTAAATGGCCCCCTCAAGGATTGAACTCACAACCCTGGATTTAGTAGGCCAAGGCTCAAACCACTGAGCTATCCCTCCCTGCCCCACAGAGCCTCTTTTCACAAAGCTTACCAAGTTTTGTACCCTTTGAGGCTATAAAAACATTTTCAAGTATTGGGCCTGATCCTTCTCCAACCTAGAGCTGAAGAAGCCAGGAGGAACTCTAGTGAAGCTCATGGAACTCTTCTGGTTTACATGAGAAAAGAAACAGGTCTGATGTGTTCTTCTCCCTAGCTGTTTTACATTCTGACACACTGAGAACCCAAAAGAACATAAGCACATACTGTTTTGGTGGCTTGCACCATCACCATTTCTCCCATTTCTTCTTTCTGTCTCTCTGACAAAAGTACTGAGCATGTGCACAATGTATAGCAGTGAAAATAATGGTGCAGGGTATGACAGTGCTTTCTCTCCTGCCTGTGTTGCACCAAAATCGTTCCTCTTTAATGACATCTCTCTGATGCACTGCTAAATGCCCTGGTGCAAATGCTTAAAAATATGGGAATACAAGAGGGAGGAGTAGGCAACCTTTTCTCTCTTCAGCAGTAACAATTGGTTTACATTTGCAAGATTAAACAGGTCCTCTCATGGATCAGTAACTGGGTCAAAGACAGAAAACAAAGGGTAGGAATAAATGGTCAGTTTTCAGAATGGAGAGAGGTAAATAGTGGTGTCCCCCAGGGGTTTGTACTGGGACCAGGGGGGTACAGCATATTTATAAATGATCTGGAAAAAGAGTTGGAAAGCGAGGTGGCAAAATTTGCAGATGATATAAAATAACTCAAGACAGTTAAGTCCAAAACAGACTGTGAAGAGTTACAAAGGGATCTCCCCAAACATGGGTGACTAGACAACAAAATGGCAGATGAAATTCAGCGTTGATAAATGCAAAATAATGTAAATTGGAAAACATAATCTCAACTATACATACAAAATGATGGGATCTAAATAAGCTGTCACCACTCAAGAAAGAGATCTTGGAGTCACTGTGGACGGTTCTCTGAAAACAGCCACTCGATGTGCAGCGGCAGTCAAAAAAGTTAATACAATGTTACACATTAGGAAAGGGATTGATGATAAGATAGAAAATATCATAATGCCACTATATAAATCCATGGTATGCCCACACTCTGAATATTGCATGCAGGTCTGGTCACTCCACGCCAAAAAAGATATATTAGAATGGGAAAAGGTACAGAGAAGGGCAACAAAAATGATTAAAGCTATGGGACAGCTTCTGTTTAAGGAGAGATTAAAAAGACTGGGACTTTTCAGCTTGGAAAAGAGAGGAGTAAGAGGGGATATGACATAGGTTTATAAAATCATGACTGGTGCGGAGAAAGTGAATAAGGAAATATTATTTACTCCTTCATAGAACACATCGAAGCAGTTGGTACCAGCCACTGTCAGAGACGTTGCTCTGATCTCATATGGCATGTTCCTAGAAACTTACATTAAAAAAAAAAAAGCTGGGGTTCTCTTTTATGTGTCTTGGTCTCCCAAATGAAGTGGGGGGAGAGGAACATGGAATTACTGTAAGTACTGGTATAGCAGTTCACAAAATCTTGAAATGGACATCTAGACCATCACCCTGATGTATAGCATTGCATTTATTATTGTCGTGTCCAGTCTGGTTTTAAACATGCCAAGCGCTTTCCATGGGTGAATATTCTACAGATCTTGTGGTAATTTCTATTTACACTACAGAGCATTGAGCTGGTCACACCTTCAGGGAGGGTATTTACACAGGACCTGATCCAAAGACCCTGAAGTCAATGCAGTTCTATTGACTTCCATAGACTTTGGTTCAGTTCCATAGTTTTTCTTCATCCACTTTTTGGAAAGAAACAACCCCTGAATAATAATAATACCTACCTCTTGTATAACACTTTTCCATCCATAGATCTCAAATCGTTTTACAAAGACGGTCAGTATCATTATGCCCATTAAGAAGAGACTTAGTTGCAGATTGAAAAAGTGACTTGCCCAAGGTTACCCATCAGGCCAGTGGCAGAGCCAAGAAGAGAATCCTTGACTCGAGTCCCAGTCTAGTACTCTCCCCACTAAACAATGCTGTCTCCCCGATGGAGCAGTTATTACCCACCATGATGAAGATTATGGTGGAGGAGGGTAGGAGTAGACAGTGAATCGGATTTTCTTCTTCCATTTAGCTTTCCAACAGTAAGTTCTCTTTACACATTCACACCATACCCACTTTCTCACACACACAAACAACCTAACAAAAGTAGAACCTAATCAAGTTCTTTGTCCTCTGTGCTGGGAAGGGAGAAAGAAAGAGAGAGCGTGATTGTTACTTCTACTTTTAGGTACTTGAATGGTGACCCATAATTGTGTACCCAGGTAGATACTTTCAGGAGCAAATACAAAAGCTTTCCACAGTAGAACCAGTGTAATTGCTCCAGTACGAATACAACTCAGTTGGTGAATCAGGCCTAAATTCTTCAATATATGTTCACACAGCAACTAATGAAACATGTTTACTGATTTTGCTTGTGCACATGAAGAGTCAAAGAACACAGCAAGCATATATTCATTCAGTATCTTCACGTTATTTACAGAAACGCTTTCAATTACTCAAACAGATAAACAGGCATTTTTTGGTAAGGACAAAAATAGCTTATGTCGAAAGCCATCTTTCTTGTGTTTCCTATAACATTGTACAGGTGGTTCAGTCATTGAAAACACCTTATGCTGTTCCAGATAGATTATCATGAAAACAAACAATAGTGACTTTTGCTACAAAAAGGAAAAAACAACCATTACATTTGTATGTGTTCTCCTTTTTTACTCACTCGCTTCAATCAAATCCTGCTGTGAATCAAGAGAACTTATCTGCTTACCATTTTAAACAAAATACAGACATCTGGAAATAGCTTACCTAAGCACAAATGTACAACAGAAGTCTGTGAATCACAAAATTACTGTATCTCTCTGGGTTCCTGGAAAGCAGACATTTTAAGGCAAAGCTGACAAGTTACTGTTGTGGTAAGTACATGTTTCCTCACTGCGTTGCTTCCACACACATACATTTGCAAATTGCTCATTCATTTGTGGGAGCTGAGCACTTAACTAAACAGGCAGACTGGGATTTTTTGTAATGTTGAGAACTGAGTTTGTGTTTTAACTCATGATATTTTCCCCGAGTGTAGAGGTGGCCTTAGCTGAGGCTAAAGGCTTCAAACTAATCCCTATACCTTGTTCTTTATTTTCGGAGTTGCAAAGACTACTAATTGTTTCCTTTTTCTTTCATTTTTTTTAAAATTTCACATATATAAGATTAAAGTATGGAAGAACAACTACGAGTCTACATATTATAAATAACTCTTTTAAAAATGTTTTAAGTATTTCATATTTAAAAACAAGGATTCCATAATAGTTTTGGGGGGAAGTCATCTCCCAACAGAACTAATGGAAAATGAGTGAGAGAAAGCCAGCTACAAAGAGTGGGTGTGTGGGAGGGGTGGTGGGAGAAGAGTCTATATAACATCAGTAGACACATAGAAGTTCAAGACAAATATATGTTCTCAGCATCTTGAACATCAGTTTTCTTCGCCAATAGGAGAATATATCACTCCTAACAGAAGTGGACTTTAGTTTGTGTTTAGCTGCCAAAGGGTGAAATTCACTCAGGTGCAGAGGACAAGCACAAGCTGCCTTCCTTAACTCTTTGATGAGGCTGTAAGGAAGTGGGGGAACAGGTAGAAGGGCCATGCAGTGACTTTTGCCCTACGCTGGTGCAGAGGACGGTGATGGGGTAAACTTTGAGAAGCAATGGGATCCATGTTTATGGGTATGTTATAGCACTAAAATACCACATACAATGTTTGGACATGCCAAAGCTTCAAAGACACAAGTAGCAGCTGCAGGAATAATATGCCATTATCTTTGAAAACTCGTGGCGAATGGGGGAAGTCCCGGATGACTGGAAAAAGGCTAATGTAGTGCCAATCTTTAAAAAAGGGAAGAAGGAGGATCCTGGGAACTACAGGCCAGTCAGCCTCACCTCAGTCCCTGGAAAAATCATGGAGCAGGACCTCAAAGAATCAATCCTGAAGCACTTACATGAGAGGAAAGTGATCAGAAACAGTCAGCCTGGATTCGCCAAGGGAAGGTCATGCCTGACTAATCTAATTGCCTTCTATGATGAGATTACTGGTTCTGTGGATGAAGGGAAAGCAGTGGATGTATTGTTTCTTGACTTTAGCAAAGCTTTTGACACGGTCTCCCACAGTATTCTTGTCAGCAAGTTAAAGAAGTATGGGCTGGATGAATGCACTATAAGGTGGATAGAAAGTTGGCTAGATTGTCGGGCACAACGGGTAGTGATCAATGGCTCCATGTCTAGTTGGCAGCCAGTATCAAGTGGAGTGCCCCAGGGGTCGGTCCTGGGGCCGGTTTTGTTCAATATCTTCATAAATGATCTGGAGGATGGTGTGGATTGCACTCTCAGCAAATTTGCGGATGATACTAAACTGGGAGAAGTGGTAGATACGCTGGAGGGCAGGGATAGGATACAGAGGGACCTAGACAAATTGGAGGATTGGGCCAAAAGAAATCTGATGAGGTTCAATAAGGATAAGTGCAGGGTCCTGCACTTAGGATGGAAGAACCCAATGCACAGCTACAGACTAGGGACCGAATGGCTAGGCAGCAGTTCTGCGGAAAAGGACCTAGGGGGGACAGTGGACGAGAAGCTGGATATGAGTCAGCAGTGTGCCCTTGTTGCCAAGAAGGCCAATGGCATTTTGGGATGTATAAGTAGGGGCATAGCGAGCAGATGAAGGGACGTGATCGTCCCCCTCTATTGGACATTGGTGAGGCCTCATGTGGAGTACTGTGTCCAGTTTTGGGCCCCACACTTCAAGAAGGATGTGGATAAATTGGAGAGAGTCCAGCGAAGGGCAACAAAAATGATTAGGGGTCTGGAACACATGACTTATGAGGAGAGGCTGAGGGAACTGGGATTGTTTAGTCTGCAGAAGAGAAGAATGAGGGGGGATTTGATAGCTGCTTTCAACTACCTGAGAGGTGGTTCCAGAGAGGATGCTTCTAGACTATTCTCAGTGGTAGAAGAGGACAGGACAAGGAGTAATGGTCTCAAGTTGCAGTGGGGGAGGTTTAGGTTGGATATTAAGAAAAACTTTTTCACTAGGAGGTTGGTGAAACACTGGAATGCGTTACCTAGGGCGGTGGTAGAATCTCCTTCCTTAGAAGTTTTTAAGGTCAGGCTTGACAAAGCCCTGGCTGGGATGATTTAATTGGGGATTGGTCCTGCTTTGAGCAGGGGGTTGGACTAGATGACCTCCTAAGGTCCCTTCCAACCCTGATATTCTATGACCATCCAGTAGCTTATTCATTTATTTATTATGACTTTTTGACTTCTCATTACTCACCCACCCAATGAAAGCCCAACAATCTAAAAGGTCCTGGTGATATTATTGGGGTTTGAAATATGCCAATGAACATTGTTGGTGTCATTTTCTGTTACAAAACCTCACTGAGAATATGGTGAAGCAATAGGACTTTTCTAGTTCTATTCTATGAAATTACTTCTGTCATTGTTAAATGTTAAAATGAAGTAGTTAAAAGAAAAAAAAGGAAACCTCTTCCCTTTTCCAATGGATTTATTTACTTATTTTTAAGTAGCAAGGCTTGAGTTCTCCTCTGCCCCCCTTCATGTAACTATGGTGCCTTGTAATGCATCTGAATATATGAACAAGTTGTCCTAAAATGCATTCACTCTCTTGAGCATTATTATTTTATTATGTGTATACCAGGTGGACTTGTGCTTTTAAGAAACTACTCCTGCCGTTGTGTTTTTGCAATTGTTTCCCACCTGGATTTATATTTCACATACCAATCTTTATTAATGGAGAGAGAAAAAAAGCAGAAATGTAAAGGTCCTGCTTTTTTCCTTAGCACTCGTTTCAGAGTTTTATCAGGGGTATACTGAACAACCCTGTTTTAAGCCATGAACTTATGAACTGATGATTTTATGAAATCCAACCCTCACTGTTATAATATAATCCTCATTCACTTCACCACCCAATTTTTCTCTAAAGTCAGGTCTAGCTTTCTTTTCCTGTTATGGAGACATGTTAGAGACATCCACATTTCGTTCCATCCACCCCACAGTGTGGCCAACACCAGGTGCTCAACTAGGCAGTAATTGAATATGAGCAACTCCCACCAACTTCAATGGATGGAAGTTGTTCATATGCAGTGGATGCATAGTCACGTCCCAGGATGACAGTTTATTTGGTCTTCTCACCTGCTTTCTGACAGTCAGCTATAAATCTGTCTTTTTGGCTTTTTAATTTCATGTTAAAAAGTGAATTGGGCAGCCATTTGCATTTTCCAAAAATGGGGGATATTACTGGGGTCTTCTTTATGAGATTAATACATTTCCATCAGTCATTCCACTTGTTTGTTCACAGGTAACGTTGTGTCACTTTTCTAGTGGTCAAAAATATTGCAAAGATTGAAAAATATTAAAAATAGCAGACGATGAGAATTTGGAAGCAAATCAAACATTTCATTCACGTATGGTCTTCTTTAGGGACAGAAATTAAAATATATTTATAGAGTATGCCTTCCTATTTTGCAGGTGGAGAAACTTGCCTGAAAGTCCTTAGCTCTGTTAATCACACAGCAAGGAAACATCGTTATGGCAGGAGTCACCAGCTGGTGCTGCTACAAGTAGTCTTACAAGTTCTTTTCTTCATGTGCAAGCGAGGTTGTGTCTTTGAAGAAATGCTGTATTGTTGTTAGTTTTGTGATGAAGTTCTTTTTGGGAGAGCTGTAGGAAACTGCAACTGTTTGTTTTCTGCTGTAATCTCTGTAAAGTAAACTCTTGGGAAGAGTTACTTCCTGAGCGTTTGCATTTGGGCTGAGATTTCTGAAAATAAAGAGTCTCTGAGTGCTATTTGTACTATCTCCATTCCAGGACTGGAGATAAATGGACACTAAATAAAACCACTTTCACGAAAAATATACCGAGACTCTGCACCACTGATTTCTCCCCCCATGAGAAATTGACCTGCATTGGCTTGGTACAGCCAATTACTACATTTGGGTTTGGATCAATTCATGAAGGGAAATGAAATTTCTGTTTATTAGTAATTCGCAGTGTAGTTGTAGCCATGTAGTTATAGACAGCGAAGGTGGGGTCTGTGTCTGGCCCATCTCCACTCTCTGGCCCTGGTTCAGTTTTTGCTGAACCATATGAATTTCAAATAAAAGAAAAGTGGTTCAAAATATCAGGAGTCCATGAAGTCTCCTGTGGATGTATAAGGGCTGACAGATTGTATTGACATACTGTAATACTGCACATTACTATACAATAGTGTCTTTCATTGGGGAGGATCTCAGCCTGTTTTATATTCAGATAAACAAACTATATATATAGGATATGCATCACCCAGCACTGAAATGCAGCCAGCTCTAGGATAATACACAGCAGCAGCTGAACAGAGCATAAAAATATTGTAGTTTGGGGTAGGAAGTAAGGTAGAATAGGCTTATTCAGATGAAACTATCAGAGCATATAGATAGGTATAATGTACTTACTAGAGCTGGTCAAAATTTTTACATCACGACTTTTCTTCCGGTGAAAATTGACCTTTTTTTCCTGAATGAAAAATGTTATGAAAAAATTCAGTTTGTTCAAATTTTCCCATTTTTTCAATGAAAAACTAAAATGTTTTTGTTTTACATATGTTAGTTTTTCACAGAGAAACCAGATAACTTGCACAATAAAAATTTGGGGAGAGGGAAAGAAAATTTTTCATTTCTTTTGAAACTATTGGAAGAAAATATTTACAATTTTCTGACCAACTCTAGTAATGACCTACAATAGAATTCAGCCATGTCAAGGTTCCTCCCCCACTCTGAACTCTAGGGTACAGATGTGGGGACCTGCATGAAAAACCTCCTAAGCTTCTCTTTACCAGCTTAGGTCAAAACTTCCCCAAGGTACAAAATATTCCACCCGTCGTCCTTGGATTGGCCGCTACCACCACCAAACTAATACTGGTTACTGGGGAAGAGCTGTTTGGACGCGTCTTTCCCCCCAAAATACTTCCCAAAACCTTGCACCCCACTTCCTGGACAAGGTTTGGTAAAAAGCCTCACCAATTTGCCTAGGTGACTACAGTCCCAGAACCTTGGATCTTAAGAACAATGAACAATCCTCCCAACACTTACACCCCCCCTTTCCTGGGAAATGTTGGATAAAAAGCCTCACCAATTTGCATAGGTGACCACAGACCCAAACCCTTGGATCTGAGAACAATGAAAAAGCATTCAGTTTTCTTACAAGAAGACTTTTAATAAAAATAGAAGTAAATAGAAATAAAGAAATCCCCCCTGTAAAATCAGGATGGTAGATACCTTACAGGGTAATTAGATTCAAAACACAGAGAACCCCTCTAGGCAAAACCTTAAGTTACAAAAAAGATACACAGACAGAAATAGTTATTCTATTCAGCACAGTTCTTTTCTCAGCCATTTAAAGAAATCATAATCTAACACATACCTAGCTAGATTACTTACTAAAAGTTCTAAGACTCCATTCCTGGTCTATCCCCGGCAAAGACAGAATATAGACAGACACACAGACCCTTTGTTTCTCTTCCTCCTCCCAGCTTTTGAAAGTATCTTGTCTCCTCATTGGTCATTTTGGTCAGGTGCCTGTGAGGTTACCTTTAGCTTCTTAACCCTTTACAGGTGAGAGGAGCTTTCCCCTGGCCAGGAGGGATTTCAAAGGGGTTTACCCTTCCCTTTATATTTATGACACGCTCCCCAAATCTCAGCTAGGGTGAAACACTGGCTGGGATTTCTTCCTGGAGCTCTAGGAAAAAGAGAGTTAATAAGACACATGCATCTCTAAATATACTATATAATATTAATATCTCTATTAATATACTATAATATACAAGTACATAAAGACTAAGAATATTTTCTACATCTCAAGGACTATTTTAACCAGTTGATTCTGGGAAACTTTCATGGGAGAGTGCATCAGCCACTTTGTTAGAAGCTCCTGAGATGTGTTGGATGTCGAAATCAAAATCTTGGAGAGCTAAACTCCACTGAAGAAGTTTTTTGTTAGTTTCTTTGATGGTGTGAAGCCACTTCAGTGCAGCATGGTCGGTTTGCAGGTGGAAACGCCGTCCCCAAACATATGGGCGTAGCTTTTCCAGAGCGTAGACAATGGCGTAACATTCTTTTTCAGTGACTGACCAGTTGCTTTCCCTCTCAGACAGTTTTTTGCTGAGAAACACTACAGGGTGGAATTCTTGATCAGGTCCTTTCTGCATTAAAACTGCTCCCACACCACGCTCGGACGCATCTGTGGTTACTAGGAATGGTTTGTCAAAGTCTGGGGCCCTTAGTACAGGGTCAGACATGAGTGTCTCTTTAAGCTTGTTAAAGGCCTTCTGACACTTTTCGGTCCACTGAACAGCATTTGGCTGTTTCTTTTTGGTTAGGTCTGTCAGTGTGGCGGTGATTTGGCTGTATTGCGGTACAAATCGTCTGTAATAACTGGCCAAGCCTAAGAAGGATTGAACCTGTTTCTTTGACTTTGGGACAGGCCACTTTTGGATGGCATCCACTTTGGCCTGTAGGGGGCTGATAGTTCCTTGACCCACTGGTGTCCAAGGTAACTCACTCTGTTTAGGCCTATTTGACACTTCTTAGCCTTAACAGTTAGTCCTGCCTCCCTTATGCGCTCAAGGACTTTTTGTAGATGTTCCAGGTGGTCTGCCCAGGAATCCAAAAATATGGCCACATCGTCAAGGTAGGAGACTGCATATTCTCCTAATCCCGCTAGGAGACCATCTACAAGTCTTTGGAAAGTGGCGGGTGCATTTCGCAGCCCAAAAGGGAGTACATTAAATTCATACAGCCCGAGATGTGTGATGAAGGCTGACCTTTCCTTGGCAGATTCATCTAGCAGTACCTGCCAGTACCCCTTGGTTAAGTCCAAGGTAGAGATGAACTGGGCCCGTCCCAGTTTCTCTAATAGTTCATCTGTGCGTGGCATTGGATAGTTGCCTGGGCGAGTTACAGCATTTAGCTTACGGTAGTCCACGCAAAAACGTATTTCCCCATCTGGTTTGGGAACTAGAACCACTGGAGATGCCCGTGCACTTTCAGAGGGGCGGATTACACCCATCTGTAACATATCCTGGATCTCCCGTTCTATAGCAGTTTTAGCTTGAGGAGACACCCGGTAAGGTTGGACCCTAATTGGGTGAGCATTACCTTTGTCAATGGAGTGGTATGCCCGTTCAGTCAGTCCTGGGGTGGCTGAGAACGTTGGCGAGTAGCTAGTGCACAGCTCCTGGATCTGCTGTTGCTGCATACGCCCAAGGGTCATGGAGAGGTTCACCTCTTCCACACCACCAGCACATTTCCCTTCGTGGTAGACACCTTCAGGCCACTCAGCGTTGTCTCCTCCCTGGGCTGTAAACTGACAAACCTTTAATTCTCTGGAATAAAAGGTCTTTAGAGAATTAAGATGGTACACCTTAGGCTTTCGGTTGGAGGTGGGGAATGCTATGAGATAATTAACAGCTCCCAGGCGCTCCTGGACCACGAATGGCCCTTCCCACGATGCTTCCATTTTATGGGCCTGGAGCTCCTTTAAGACCATGACCTGGTCCCCTACTTTGAAGGAACGCTCTCTGGCATGTTTATCATACCAGGCTTTTTGCTCTTTTTGAGCATCCTGTAAGTTTTCTTTAGCAAGGGCTAAAGAGGTTCGGAGGGTGTTTTGTAGGTTGGTTACAAAGTCCAGAATGTTAGTTCCTGGAGAAGGTGTAAATCCCTCCCATTGCTGCTTCACCAACTGCAATGGCCCCTTAACCTCACGGCCATATACAAGTTCAAATGGGGAAAACCCTAAACTGGGGTGTGGTACAGATCTGTAGGCAAAGAGCAACTGCTGCAACACTAGGTCCCAATCATTGGAGTGCTCATTTACGAATTTACGTATCATGGCCCCCAAAGTTCCATTAAACTTCTCCACCATGCCATTTGTTTGATAGTGGTAAGGAGTGGCAACCAAGTAATTTACCCCATGAGCTTCCCAAAGGTTTTTCATAGTTCCTGCCAGGAAATTAGTCCCTGCATCTGCGAGGATGTCGGAGGGCCAACCTACCCTGGCAAAAATGTCTGCTAGTGCTTGGCACACACTTTTAGCCCTGGTGTTGCTTAGAGCTACTGCTTCTGGCCATCGGGTGGCAAAATCCATGAAAGTCAGTATGTACTGCTTTCCTCTGGGTGTCTTTTTCGGAAAAGGACCCAGAATATCCACAGCTACTCGCTGAAATGGAACTTCAATGATGGGGAGTGGCTGGAGAGGGGCTTTGACCTGGTCTTGGGGTTTTCCCACTCTTTGGCACACCTCACAAGACTGGACATAGGTAGAAACATCCTTGCCCATTCCCTCCCAGTGGAATGACCCCCCCAAATGGTCTTTGGTCCTGTTCACCCCAGCATGGCCACTAGGGTGATCGTGGGGTAAGCTCAAGAGCTTGGCCCGGTATTTAGTTGGAACTACCAACTGTCTCTGAGGATGCCAGTCTTCCTGGTGTCCACCAGAAAGAGTTTCCTTGTATAAAAGTCCTCTTTCTACAACAAACCTGGATCGATTTGAAGAGCTGAGAGGCGGTGGGTTGTTCCGTGCCGCCGTCCAAGCTCTCTGGAGGCTTTCATCTGCTTCCTGTTCGGTCTGGAACTGTTCTCTTGATGTTGGAGACATCAGTTCCTCATGGGATTGTGGACCTAGGCTTGGTCCCTCTGGAAGCAATATAGGGGATGGAGCTGTTTCTGTTGACTGTGAACCGCTCTCCGCTGGTGCACTATGTTGGGATTCAGGCTCCGGCTGAGCCTCTTGTGTAGGGTTATCAGCTGCTGCCAGTTCAGGTTCGGTGGGGCCCTCTGGTGTTGAGGTTGCAAGTACTGGATTCAGTGCTGACACTGGGTCTGGTGTTGGTTATTCAGCTGGTTCCGGTTCTGGGACTGGTTCCGTCTGGGTCTCTGGGACTGGATCCACTACTGCTGTTGCAGACATTGGCCTGGGGTCCGGGTCCATCACCTCTGACCGGGTCCTGATAGAAGTTTCCGGAACAGAGCTAGGCCTCACTGCTTGTTTAGCCTGGTTGCGGGTGACTGTTCCCACCCTCGTGGCCTGCTTCACATGATTGGCCAAGTCTTCCCCCAACAGCATGGGGATGGGATAATCATCATAGACTGCAAAAGTCCACGTTCCTGACCAGCCCTTGTACTGGACAGGCAATTTGGCTGTAGGCAAATCGAAAGAGTTGGACTTGAAGGGTTGAATCATCACTTGGATCTCTGGGTTGATTAAATTGGGGTCCACTAAGGAAGCATGGATAGCTGACACTTGTGCTCCGGTGTCCCTCCACGCGGTGACCTTCTTCCCGCCCACTCTCACAGTTTCCCTCTGCTCCAAGGGTATCTGGGAGGTATCTGGGCCTGCGGACCTCTGGTGTGATTCCAGTGCAATGAACTGTAATCTGTTGGGGTTCTTGGGGCAGTTGGCCTTTACATGCCCCAGCTCGTTACATTTAAAACATCGTCCAGCTGATGGGTCACTGGGGCGAGGTGGGTTGCTGGAGAACGGGGTGGTGGGACGATAAGGGGTCTGGAGGGTTCTTTGGGAGGTAGGTGGGGCTTTGGGCGGCCCCCGGTAATAGGGTGTGGTCTGGGGTTGTCCCTTCTGGTCTCTGCTCCAACTGCGACCTGTTTTCTTCTTCTCTGCTACCTCCACCCATCTGGCTCCAATCTCTCCTGCCTCGATTACAGTTTTGGGCTTCCCATCTAGGATGTATCTTTCTATTTCCTCAGGAAGCCCCTCTAAGAATTGTTCCATTTGCATTAGGAAGGGCAAATTTACTGGAGACTCACCACTTGCTCCTGATATCCAGGCATCCCAATGTTTCATAACGTGGTAGGCATGTCGGGTAAATGACACGTCTGGTTTCCACCTTAGGGCTCTGAACCTCCGACGAGAATGCTCGGGTGTTATCCCCATTCTGACTCTCGCCTTCGATTTAAACAGTTCATACTTGTTCATGTGTTCTTTAGGCATTTCAGCTGCCACCTCAGCTAAGTGTCCACTGAGCTGTGGCCTCAGCTCTACCATGTATTGGTTGGTAGAGATGCTGTACCCAAGGCAGGCCCTTTCGAAGTTTTCTAAGAAGGCCTCAGTATCATCACCTGCCTTGTAGGTGGGGAACTTTCTGGGATGGGAAGTGGTACTTGGAGAAGGATTGCTAGGGTTTGTTGGGATATTCCGCTGAGCCTTTATCTTCTCCACCTCCTCCACATGCTTCCTCTCTTTTTCCTTCTCCTCCAGTTCTTTGGTCCTTGCTTCCATTTCTTTGTCCCTTGCTTCCACTTGCAGCCTCATGAGTTCTATCTGTCTTTCATGTTCCCTTTGTTTTTCCGCAGCCTGAAATCTGGCTAATTCCAGCTTTTGTCGAGCCGTGGATTTTGTCATTCTAACCTCTCTGTTTTTAACTAACTTTACACCCAAGGTTTAGAAATAAACAAACAAAACTTGGCTGTAAAATTTTGCTGTGCTGGAATAGAATACCTATTCTCTGATAGTGATTGTCAGCCTACAGAAAAAGAGAATTCCCTTGTCTCTGCTCTGGGCCCAAATCAAAGCAAAAAACCTCCAACTACTTGGAAACCTGCTTACCAGCAGCCCAAAGGAAAAAAAAATTCCTTTTCAAACCTGTGCTCCTTGTAAAACAAAAAAATCAAAATCCTAAAAAAAAACCAACCCTGCCACTTTTGTCTCCAGGCAAATGGGTAGAACACCCCCCTCCCTATTTACTTTTAGGGAAAAAAAAACTCTGGGTTGGAAGACTGTGAATTTCCCTGCAGGAGTTAAGTACCCTACCTCCAGGCAAAGAAAACCTGCAATTCACAAAGATAATCCCCTTTTGTCTCAGCTCTGGCTCCAAAGCAGAGAGAAAACAAGCTGCTTTTCCAGCAGCTCCAAAGGAAAAAAAAATTCTTTTTAAAAATCTGTATTTCTAGTTCAAAAAAAATCTCAAATTGATCTCAAAATGATTTCAGGTTAATCCCACCACTCTGCCACCATGTCAAGGTTCCTCTCCCACTCTGAACTCTAGGGTACAGATGTGGGGACCTGCATGAAAAACCTCCTAAGCTTCTCTTTACCAGCTTAGGTCAAAACTTCCCCAAGGTACAAAATATTCCACCCGTCGTCCTTGGATTGGCCGCTACCACCACCAAACTAATACTGGTTACTGGGGAAGAGCTGTTTGGATGCGTCTTTCCCCCCAAAATACTTCCCAAAACCTTGCACCCCACTTCCTGGACAAGGTTTGGTAAAAAGCCTCACCAATTTGCCTAGGTGACTACAGACCCAGACCCTTGGATCTTAAGAACAATGAACAATCCTCCCAACACTTGCACCCCCCCTTTCCTGGGAAATGTTGGATAAAAAGCCTCACCAATTTGCATAGGTGACCACAGACCCAAACCCTTGGATCTGAGAACAATGAAAAAGCATTCAGTTTTCTTACAAGAAGACTTTTAATAAAAATAGAAGTAAATAGAAATAAAGAAATCCCCCCTGTAAAATCAGGATGGTAGATACCTTACAGGGTAATTAGATTCAAAACACAGAGAACCCCTCTAGGCAAAACCTGAAGTTACAAAAAAGATACACAGACAGAAATAGTTATTCTATTCAGCACAGTTCTTTTCTCAGCCATTTAAAGAAATCATAATCTAACACGTACCTAGCTAGATTACTTACTAAAAGTTCTAAGACTCCATTCCTGTTCTATCCCCGGCAAAAGCAGCATATAGACAGACCCAGACCCTTTGTTTCTCTCCCTCCTCCCAGCTTTTGAAAGTATCTTGTCTCCTCATTGGTCATTTTGGTCAGGTGCCAGCGAGGTTACCTTTAGCTTCTTAACCCTTTACAGGTGAGAGGAGCTTTCCCCTGGCTAGGAGGGATTTCAAAGGGGTTTACCCTTCCCTTTATATTTATGACAAGCCAGGACACTGAAATTCGCACCCTTGCCCCCTGCCTTTAAAAGTGCTGTGAGTTCTATAATGATCACAAGGGTTGAGATCTCTGATTCAATACTGACTCAGATGAGTGTGCCACCTCTGGTATCCCTGCAGTCTCTAGGGAATCTTTGTGTGTCGCCGATTCTGATATGAACCATATTGATCCTGCATAGCTGGTAAAGCTTGTAAGTACTACAACTCAACATGATATGACAGGAGGTGAGGAATGTCTAATTTTAACTCCTAGATCATCAGTTTGGTTAGAACTCTCTCTTTCTCTCTGTGCTTATACATACGCATACAGGGCTTGATCCTGCAGACTGCTGAGCATGATAGCCCTGATCCAGGAAAGCACTTAAGCTTGTTTTTAACCTGAACCCAATAGGATCAAGCCAACAGAAAGGGAATCTGACTTGACTTGTATTGTGACACACCAAGCATATATTTGACTAGAGCTGATCAGAAAATAGAAAGGGGGAAGTCAATTATTTTTGTTTCTGTCTTACACTGAAATTTCCATATCATCAAAATTTTCCAACCAGCTCTACATATAGCACTATGGGTAACATTTTCAAAAGTTTCTAAGGCCGTTTGAAAATTTTACCTATATATAAATAATGGATCATTATCATAACAGTACCCATCCTTAACAGAGTTCAAATGTATTAATATTGAGCTTTTCTAGAAGACTGTAACACCTGCAAGCTCAATTAAAGCTGCAATTTGCCATAAGTAGTAATCTTTAAAACACACCCAGGACCGTACAATTTTTAAAACACACATTTAATTTCTCCACCTTCCTAAAATGTTTTTTGCTAGTTACTACAGTAATTAACTCAGTGTCAACAAATTACTACTGTTGTGACTGACCTTTTGCCTTACACCTGGTTGTTAAGATATCCCATGATACTATATTTCTAAATTCTTTTACTCAGCTTAATCCCTTTCATTGAGATGATCTGTTGAACAACTGAAACCTAAATTATAGAGGAAGTGAATGGGGCAGTGTTTCTTTTCAATTTCTAATGCTTTGTGGGGGTGTTACATCAGATTATACTAGGCTATAAGATGATGCAAGGTGACATGTCAGGATGTGGTGCCAAGGCATCCCAGAAGAAATGCTTTCAGGCCATCTCAATTCAGCCTAGTTCCCACTTCTTGATTCTAAGGCCATTTGTCTCTCAGTGTGCCTAATGTACCTAGGAACTTTAGCATTGACTTCAGCCCCTACAGGATCAAGTATGCAGCCTTTTTACTAGTATGTGACCCTAGCAACCATCTGACAAGAAGGATGGAACTTTGGGCCAAAACACAGGGTGCCATCTTTAAACTCCACAGATTAGGTGGAATATGGCTAGTAGCACCTGGCTATTTAGCAAGTTAGACAGGCATGTGAACATGATGTACTTAACCCTGTCTTACCTATAATCTCTAATATCCTACAGACATGTAGAAGCTGGCCCATGCTCCACCATTGCTGCGGCTCTCGAATGGGCATTGGTCCCATTTTTGGATGAGCACCATCATGTGTTCTTCCTTAGTGTCCCTTATGCATGCAAGGATCTCTTTGTAAAAGTCTGTAAAAGGCCACTACATTATTCTCCTTTAACTCTCATCTTAAAACCCACCTATGCTGTGATGCCTGCAAAACACTTAAAAATGGTTCGGCAACTGATATGCTGTGACTGATGTGTCCTCTGTCCCATTACTTATTCATAACTGTCTCATTGTTCCTATTTGTTCCCTCTGTCTGTTTTCATTCTGGCCTCTGGGAGCTACTGCAATACAAATAAATAAAAATAATAATTCTATTTGGTGGCCCCTTCTCCATGGAGAGCAAGGAAGATCGCAGGTATATTGGATTTACTCTGGTGCCAATGAGATTGGATTCCGGCCCTAGATGTGCTTCCTTCTAAATATTCCTGATTATAAACAAAGTTAAAAAGGCCCAGGGCTCAAATTAACAAGGGGTTTTTAATCTAAAATCTGAAATTGCTGGCCCTTGCTGGTTAAAATAAGAACAATACATATTATTTACTATTTATTTATTTACATGATTTTCAAAAAAGTCAAAGGAAAAACTAATAAGCTCTTGCAAGAAACTGGAAGAATTCTTTGGAGAGATGGTGTGTCAATACACACGTAGATGTCCACAAAGCTATTTACTTTCTACCCAATGCAGTATAACAAAACAGAATGTTCAGTATAAGGCCCCCACTCCAGCTCGTTACTGCTCCCAGCTCTTGTGGACTGCACAGCTGCGGAGGCTACTCTCTGTCCTGAGGGGATGCTTTTCCTGAGCATCATGGAATGGGAACTGTTACCCAGGGAAAAGGCTGAACTTAACTTCCTTTGATACATCCACTGAACCACCCCATCCCCCCACAAACTCTTGCAGAGGGAGAGCCCATGCATTTGAAACCCATCAAACAGCTATGGCTACTCAGATGATTTGAGGGGGAAAGCACACACCCCATTTCCCCCCTCTGCCCACCTTCCCCTATATTACCAGGTTGCCGTATACAGCACTAATGCAGAGTAGGAGACTTTCATCTCAATCAATCATTAAGGCATGAGCCCTTACCCCTGAAACACATGCCAAGGTTGCTCAGATCCAGGGGGAAATGTCCACTTCCTAGCTTGCAAGCAGCTCTGCATCTCCCAGGCATACAGAAATGTGTTTTTCACTCCTTGCCTCCGTGAACACTGAGCTGACCTTTTCCTGAATAAGTCAGCCCAGCATGAGAACAACATATGGGGCCTTCTGGGGCTTGCACTCTCCAAAAAGTTGTATTGTTTTTAGACAGAACAGGGCCCTCACTGGGCCCGATCTTCCTCCCATTGAAATCAAGAGCAAAACACCCATTGCCTTCCGTGAGAGTGGGATCGGGCCCTAAGCTTTTATTCAGAAAAAATGTGTGATACAGAATTCCCTCAGAGTCCATATTATCTACATTACTCATGTCAATTAACTATTTAGACCATTTTAATGCATATCATTTGGAATATACATAGTCAAATATTTTGTAGTTTCTCTGCAAATACAGTTTCTGTGACCATGAGGCAGCTGCTGTTGTCATAGTGATATAATACAGTCAATAACATTGCCTGAATGTGCTAATTTACTGTTCATTTAATTATACTGATTTTTGGAAAAAAATTAGGATAAATTTTAGAAGGCTTAGAAAAATCAGAAAGTTTTCCAACTGCAGAAATATAGCCGTATGTTTGCTGTCTGTTCTTTTGATTACAAAGGAAGATTTATTCATGAAACACATTTACATATCCTGACTCTATTCTTAGTAGAGTTTTGCTGTTTCAAATATTGACAATGATATGCAAAAATATAACAGCTACAAGAACACATTTTTACATGATGGGAATGTGGAAAAACATCCAAAAATGGAAACAAGTCTCGTTCCTTTTAATCTTTCCAAAACATCAGTTATTCAAAGGCGATGATGGAAAACCAAACCAAAGAAAAAAACTGATTCTTTGCTTGCATCTTTCTTGACCAATGCACAAACTCCCTGAAAAAAAACAGGATGTATAATGGTAACATTGGCCTTTAGGTATGGGGCTGCTACTGGACATTCTGAATTTTGGGGATAGTGTGTGTGTGTGTGTGTGTGTCCATCTGTGAGTGAGTGAAACATTTTTCCGGAGAAAGACAAGTCAGACAATGTGCATTTTAATTAAAATCACATCCTAAGCATTTTAGTTTTCAAAAATTGTTAGAATGATAGAGGTTACCTTTTCTTGTGACTATTATTATTACTGTCAGACTGTCTGCCTTAAGTAGGGGGCTGAAGGTTACATATGGGATGGAGGAATGCAAAGTTGGTTGGGAGGGGTTAGTGCAGACTTGAAATGCTCTTGTTGGCTAAAGTTCTGTAGCTGTCTTGTCTACAGCTGTGCAAAAGACCCCATAGGACATTTTGTATACCCTTCAACAATAACTGTGATGCTATAAACTACAGGTGACTCCTGGTCAAATCCAACTCCCTTACCAGAGCACATATTATCACTGTTGCTTTTCCCTTGCCAGGAAAACAGGACTAATAACATATATGCATTTCTTTCAAATCCGTGCATGATTTTTTTCAAAAGTAATGTTGTATGGTTTGCATTCCTAAACTTGGGATTGTAGCTAGATGAAACTGAAGGTAATAAGTACACATTAGGAATGCATATTAATAATCTTACACAGAAAAAGATGAAAGCAATCAAGCTCAGCAAAGGTGCTTGTGTTTTTCACCTGATGAAATAGGAATTAGTCCTTCCCTAAACAGTCACAAAGAGAGTCTGATTCTTCTTTTATGTACACCCATTTTATACAGGGGGGTAATTGCTCCTGATTTTCACAAATCTAAATGAGAGGAGGATTACATGCATAGGGATTGATTTCCCAAGCCCTGCATCTTATGTAATAAAGTGGGTATAAAATGTCTCCATTGGTGTGAATGGTGAAGAATTCTGATTTAGTAGCATTTTGCACCTACTATGCACTGATGTGACTATCCAAGGTGTAAGACAGTAGAAAATCAATCTCAACGCAGCTCAAAGCTTTAAGGGCCTGATCCAAAGCCCATTGGTGTTATTGGGACCCTTATACTGACTTTAGAGAATTTTGAATCAGCCCCTAAATCACTTCAAACTATAGTCTAGATGAAATTACTATAAGAAGGATGCAAAACTGGTGGAAAGACCATACTCAAAAAGCAGTTCTCAGTGGTTTGCTGTCATACTGGGAAAACATATCTATTGGGGTTCCGCAGCGTCTGGTACTATTCGATAGTTTCATTAATGACTTGGAAAATGGAAAAGGGAGCATGCTTATAAAATCTATGGATAACACCAAGATGAGAGGGGTTGCAAGCACTTGGGAGGACATGATTAAAATTCAAAAGGACTTGGACAAATTGGAGAATTGGTCTGAAATCCACACAATGAAACTCAATGAAATCCATACAAATCCACACAATGAAATCCACATAATGAAAGACAACTGCTAGGTACTGCACTTAGGAAGGAAAAATCAAATGCACAACTACAAACTGGGAAATAATTGGCTAAGTGGTAATATTGCTGAAAAGGACCTGGGGATCATAGTGGACCACAAATAGAATATGAATCAATAAGGTAGTGCAGTTGTGAAAAAAGGCTAATATAATTCTGGGGTCTATTAAGAGGAAAGTCATTTCTAAGACACTGAGGGTTTTGTCCCGCTCTCCTTGGCACTGGTGAGGCCTCAGCTGGAGTACTGTGTCTAGTTCTGGGTGCCACCCTTTAAGAAAGATGTGGACAAACTGGAAAGAGTCTAGATGAGAGCAACATCGAGAGGTTTAGAAAACCTGACCTGTGAGGAAAGATTTAAAAAATTGAGTATGTTTAGTCTTGAGAAAAGAAGACTTGTAACAGCCTTCAAATATGCTAAGGGCTGTTATAAAGAGAATTGTGATCAATTGTTCTCCGTGTCCACTGAAGCTAGAACAAGAAGTAATGGGCTTAATCTGCAGCAAGGGAGATTTAAGTAAAATACTAGGGAAAACTTGATTACAAGTTAAGCTTTGGAACCGGCTTACAAAGTTGGTTGTGGAATTCCTGTCATTGGAAGTTTGTAAGAACAGGTTGGGCAAACACCTTTCAGGGATGGTCTAGGTGTACTTGGTCCTGCTTCATCACAGGGTGTTGTACTAGATGACCTCTCAAGGTCCCTTCCAGCCCTACATTTCTATTATTCTAATGTGGGCCTCTTTACCATAGTATCTGAGCACCTCAAACATTTACCATTAATTACCCTCACAACACCAACATCCCAGTGAGATAGGAAAGTGCTGTTATCTCATATGAGGAACTGAGGCAGAGAAAAACTAGGGGCTTGTCTACATGGGGACACTCAGGAAAATTAATCCAAATTAACTAAAGGTGTGAATTTGAAGTGGATTAAACTGCATTAAACCCTGTGTGAACATCCTCATTTATAATTAAAGTGGCCTTAATTTGGTTTAGTTTAATTCATTTCCAAAGTGAAATAATTCATTTCCAAAGTGAATTAAACTAAATCCAATTAAGGCCACTTTAATTCTGAATAACAGGGCAAAACAGAAATTTAACTAATCCACTCCAAATTCACACGTTAGTTAATTCAGATTAACTTTCCGGGATGTCCCCATGTAGTCAAGCTCTAACTGATTTACCCAAGGCAACAAACGAAATCTGCAATGGAGCAGGGAATTAAATCAAGGTCTCCCAAGTTCCAGGCTAGCATCCTGACTACAGTACCATCCTTCCTTTCCAACATCTAACTTCTACTGGTGCTTTTGAAAATCTTTCCCTTTAGAAACAAGCTTAGGATCAGTTCTGCAAAGCACAAGCCGTTTAAAAAAACAGAAAAAAATTACTCTTTGAGGAAAGGAAAAAAGTTAGCACAAGAAAAACAAATTATTTCATAGTGCAAAATTCCACTTTGATGTGTATTTTGGTGATTATGAGATAAAACCCTGAGAACAGCACTGGAACAACACTATATATACTTGATTCATCTCTCCCTTTAATGGATCTTTTGGAACTTGCCTAAATTGCCATGAGAAGTTGTTTTTTATCATGCTCTACAATAAATATTTTAGTACTAAATTTGGCTTTTAATAAAATTAGCAAGAGGTTCAAAATGTCTAATGGACTCCATGGCAGTAACATTAAAAAGTATGTCATTTTGCCTCTTTAATGTGCCACCAAAACATTCTTGCAATGAGTTACAAAGTTGATTGTTATTTTTTAGCTCAGGACTTGGCAGGTGTGTAACACGATTCCTGATAGCAGGACAGCAGATTAGAGTCTCCCATGTAACCATTTCTAAGGGACTTGGCACAAAAACTGTTATTGCATGTCTGCAGGTGTTTAGTAATTGGATTAATGCAGAGCAGAAAGAATGTCTGCTGCCCTAGCACTGAGAAATGCTGAGGAAAGACACATTCATTTCTGAGAGGAACCTGGAATGTATGATGACAGGCCTGTTCACACACATAAAGCCAGATCTAAGCCTGTGAGTTTAAAATTAACTGCTGTGAGCAATCACCTTCCAGAGAAAAGTTTATCCAAACCTAAATATAATAACAGCGACTCTGTGAGTAAAAGGGTAGGGAGCCTTGGACTATGTTTTGATCCCATTCCAAAAGCAACTTACATAACCTTAGCAAAAGTCTTTATATCAGGCATATCATGGATCCCTGAAATCCTATGTGTCTAATAAAAATGTCCTTGATAAACATAATAGACTCTTAAAAATACTGCAAAGGTATATAGAATATATTATAATCTTGGATCAAGTGCTTTCAAGGTAAATTGATGTTCTTTTAAATACCTTGATCATGAATTAGATACGCTTTTGTTATGGCAGAGAGCCAAAGACATAAATATGGTCTCCCTGCTTAAAACTTTAAACTAAAAGGTCCGTTCAAACTAGTAATCAGAGGGACAGCTTTTTAAAAGGGGCAGTCTATGTTAGTGCTCTGGCCACCACTTACACACACAATTTTAATTCACTCTCTCTGCATACACAAATGATAAGTTGTACTTGCTCAAAACTCATTTGAATGTGTGCATAAATGGGTTCCTTAATACATACAAACAGAGGCCACCTTTTGAATAGGTGGCCCTTCTGATTAACCTGAACAGCAGTGGAAGTCAGGCACAGAAGAAATGCAATACGTTACTTCCATACTGGGAATCCAAGACCCTTCAGAGACAACTAACCCCAGCTGGAACTCCATGGAGCACAGAAGTGGGATGGGATCATGAAGCACTTGCTGTAAGTGAGATATGTCCTACAGAACTACCACTAGCAAAACCAGCGGGAGTTAATGCTTCTAGAGCAGCATTAACCACCCCTCCCACATTGTCCCCTACTGATGGAGGGGAAGTAAAGTGCAGGTGTGGCCTCCTGGCTTCTTAGACAGCTATAACACCAGGGAGGAGAACAGCCCTTCAGTGCTGGAATTGTATTTCCCATAGATTACAAGGAACATCAGGACTTCAGTGCTCCTTCAGCTGCTAGCACCTCTTCCAAATGAAGGAAATCTATGAGGTGAACCTGCTAGTCTCATGGAGTTCTCTTCCCATTGAAAGGATTTGTACCATGGTGGTAAGGAGTATGGGGGACAATATGGCCCCAAACCATCTTTATGTTGATGAGGATGAAGTGCAAATAGTTGCAAATAATGTTGAGGGAATCTCAATGTTTAGATAATTGGTTTGGATAAAAACCCAAAAATTAACTATTTGAATTTCCATGATCTGCAAAATTAGGCTGGAAATCTTGTGAGAATAAGCCTCCTTGTGAGGCTTCCCATGCTGTCTGCTTCCCACGGGGTTGGACATAATGCAGGGGTAACTTCTCTTATGGTATTACAATTCTTCCAGATCTGGTACATGCCAGAATACAGAATTCGAAGAGTTAATGATTAAAACAAAAGGCTAACCAAAAAACAAACAAACAGACAAAACCCTCAGAACGCTTCAGTTTCAATTTGGAGTAAAATCTGTAGTTGGTTATTACATCTAGATTAGTTTCCAAGCAATTAACATTGAGCGGAAGTATACTCCTATATCCCCAGGATTTAGAGACGAGAATATACTTTGAAGCCTAAAGCATACATAGTATATTTTCACTACTTTGTTCAGTTTAATTTTATCTATGAAAGAGATATATTTACTTACTTCATGGAATTTGGTGGAATTTAATCAGTTCAGCCACTTGCTTTTTTGTTATAAAAATGCTTAATAGCTTTACCAAAGTCTTAATAATTAAGCATATCAAGTGACTGTCTTTTCACGGGGGTCAGCCTATGTGTCAACTTCTGCATATGTGTAACTCTTTAAGACAATACAGTTTCTAAGGGAACTGCATGCTAACTTTCAAGAGCAGAATTTGGTCCTCTGATCCAGAATCCAGAAACGTTAGCAGATGCAGAAAAATTGACAAACAGTTAACCTGATATTTCACTTGCTCGTAGCTTTCTGAAACAAACTCCTTTTGGAGTGAACATTTACATGCTGGTTTTCTGCCTGGAGCTTATTTTATTTTTGAGGTTTGAGCAAAGGCCACTGCATCACCAGCAGTACCCCGGGACATTCTGTCTGCAGAGCAAATACACATGCAGTTTGTCTTTGGCGGCAGCATAGGGAGGCCAATGAAAAGCAGCTCTGTCACGTTCTTCTTTGGAGGTCTAGCATGTATGGTCTCCACACCGCCCAGATATGTGGGTTTCAGTCCTCCAGAGGCTGTGGAAAGGGTTTGGGGATGTGTCATTTAGTTGTGTTGAGGGGGGGGCACTAACAGCACAGCAGAAGGATCTCAACGACTGGATTTGGGGCTGCTTCCTGGCAGAGGACTGATTGTTATCCTCTGTCTTGCACATCTGTGAAGATTCAGTCACAACAGCATTAAATCTACAAACAGGATGTGCACCAGTTTAAGTTCGCTCTTTCATTCCTTGACATTTTTGTAATTTTAAAGCATGCAACCTTAACTTTTGCACTTTTTTGCCTATATATATTGTCAAAGGGAGTTTTGAGTCCAAGGCCAGTGGTACCTCCTTGTGGTGATACTCCAGACTGTGCTGCCCAATGGTGAGAGTCAATGGCCACCTTACCTATCAGTGGGATTAGGCAGCTGTGTCGCCCAGTGGTGAGAGTCAATGGCTGCTTTGCCTAGTGATGAGATTCAGATGCTATGTCACCCAATAGCAAGGGTCAGTGTCCTCTTCACCTAGCAGTGGGGTTCAGCAGCTGTGTTGCCCAGGGCAAGAGTGAGTGGCCAGGAGGAGGGGAACCTGGGCTCTTCCTGCTCCACTGGATTCCAACCCAGGACCCAGAGAAACAATAACTCAAATTGCACAGCCTAGGAGATGGGCACCTCTATACCTGCTCCCTTGGCCATTCCTACCTCAGCTTCAGATCCTCTGCTGGTGCCACTGGTCTGCCATGGGACCCCTTGGAGTTCTTTAGAGCCATCCCTCCAGAGGATCTCCCTCAGTCTGCAGTGCCTTGACCGTGGAGCCTGGTCCCAGCCTTTGGGAGCCTCAGCAGCTCCTCTGCAGGAGGCTGTCGGACCCATCTGCTCTCTTGGCCAGTCAGCCCAGACTGAGCTGAGTTGAACCTTCTCTCTGCTGGGAGCATGCCCAGAAGAGGTGAGGGGGTGTGGCTTCCTGTGTCTATAGCAACTCCTTAACCCTCGCCTGACTAGTGTGGGGGTGATACATCTATCACTAGGGTGACCAGACAGCAGGTGGAGGTGGAGGTAATAGGCACTTATATAAGACAAAGCCCCAAATATCAGGACTGTCCCTATAAAATCAGGATATCTGGTCACCCTATCACATACAGATAGATAGATACAGATATACGTACATACATACACACAAGATTGTATAACGCCCCAAAAATGACATTAAAATTATTTAGGTTGCCAAAGTCAAGCAACTGAAAGTTAGGAAGTACCAGAATTACAGTTTCTCACACCTTCTCAACTCGGCCCATCCTGTGCATTGAAGGATGCAGCATCTTGTGGGGGAAAAAAAGGATGTGATCATGTAACAAGACTATCATAATGCATACACCCCAAAGGGCTGACTTAAGGTTATGTGAGCAAGCGTGCATCTATTATTTCCTAACTTCTGAGTGCCTGACTTTACAACCCAAATAATTGTCCTGAAAGAGTTATGTTTAATACGCTGAGCTTGATTCTTTTTAAAGGAAACAGATAAAAACAAATGCTGTTATGTACAGTGTAATAACCTATCCATCGTGCATCATCAGAAGGTTTGGAACACTGAAACTTTACAGCACAGTACTTCCGCCACAGTACTGATTACGTTAGCTGACTGCAGGAGAAGGCTGCTGTCCCAGAGGGCTGCTGGTGTCACGTGCTGGGTCCCAGGGATGGCCAAGGGGAGCAGCTCTATATCTGAAAATAAATAAAGTAAAATAAAATAAAAAATAAAGTTGACAAAAGCTTTCAGGGTTTATTTGCCAAAATTTGATTTGTCATTGAAAAGCTTCAAAATGTCAAAAAATAGAAATTTTTAGAATACAATAGAATAGAATAGAATAGAATAGAAACAGCTCTGAAACGTAGAGTCTGAGGACTAGATTCTGACTCCCTTAACTCGTAGCCAGAAACATACTCCATCAGTAGTCCCACTGATTTCAATGTGTCTACAGATGGGGTAAGGGTATGTGAATCTGACCCTATCTATACAACTTACTGAGGGAGGGGAAGGACAAAAATTAATATCCCTGGAAATCAACGCTCACAATTTTTGTCTTAAGAAAAGTTTGTTCTTGATTGATTTTCTTTGCAGATAAAGGCCAATGTTAAAATATGATGCCCAAGATCCCAGTAACAACACAGCAGACATTTTTAATAGCTGTCCTGTTCTCATAAACCCGGGATTGTTTTTTCGCATTGGATTTGATACACTTTTATAGGCAGGATGAGTGCAAATGACGATCCTTTTTACAGCTATAACCCGTGGGGGTTAGGAGAGCATGGCCCCTTTAAATCTTTTTCCTAAGTGGGGAGGGGGAGCAGTAAGAGAAAGGAGGGAAACTTGGGGGTGTGGCTGTGTAGCCCCCGGAGAGAAGGGCTGCAGCAGGGAGGCCCTGGACAAAGTGAGGGAGAGAGAACCTGCCTGAAGCCTGGGAAGGACAGGGTGGCCGATCGGGGACACCCCAGGACAGGAGCTGGGAGGAGCACAGTGCCAGGGAGGAATTGCCCAAGAAGGACAGGCCGGGGCTGGACCCAGTATCACTGCTGCCGAGAGCGGCATGGGGCTGTGAGTCCTCGGGCTTGTGACTCTGCATTGGGAAGAAGGAGGAAAGCTGCTAGTTAGTTAAGTGGGGAGGTTGTTGCTCTGCATGGCTTTGCAGAGAGTGGCAAAAGAGGGCACCGGAGGGGTTTGTTGGGAAAAGTTCACTGGTGCCGAAGACAACCAGGAGCACCCAGGACTCAGCACTGGACTGGACCTTTGCTCAGAACTCCTGAACTCGGTGTGCAGACACATTGCTCAGTGTCTGCCCTTTCAGACTGTGCTACCACTGGGCCTGTGGGGCCTTGGTTTGGATACAACCCTGTTCTACTGCTCCCCCTACATTTTCCCTTGTTGTTTTTCTCCTTTCATCCCTCTGTAAATAAATATCTCCCTTTGTTATATCCATTGTACTTTTCCTGTGGGTGGGTGTGTTCACTCTGGGGGGTTTGGAACAGGTGCCCCTGGGGTGGAAGGAATTTTTCCTGCTGCATTCCTGCGCGTGCCGTCTCTTGGCCAGAGCTGCCTGCAGAGCAGACTCCATCTTGGCCACAAGGGCGCTAAAATTACACAGCAATTTTATGTATGCTTGGAAGAAAATATGAAGAACTCATTACAAGGGAAAGAGACAAATTGTCCTTTACTTGTATACATGGTCTTTCAAAGGAATATGCCAGGGATGGATTGCCTATGTGAGGGTATTTATTTGCTCTCCATATTTTTTAGAGCATTAACTGTGCTGAGAAATATATCTCTGTACAGTTATTAAAAAGGATTGAAATTCCTACTGTGCATTTTTGCTTTAGTTTCCTTTCCTTTTGATTTTCTTTTAATTAAAAAATAAAGTGGCCTGTTGACCAGAAGCAGAGATATGTTCAGACCTGTAACCTTACAGGTTCAGGAAGACTTGAAAGTTGAAACCAGTAGGATCTGATTACATTTCATCATAGATGGTAAATTTATGCCTGTAAGCCATAACCTTTGGTTGCACTTCTCTGCTTTTAGCTATTGACTGTAACTTACAGTTGTGTTATTCATTTATCGTACAGTCATGCTGAATGCAATTCCACTTATTTCTGTTTTGTTTTATAGACGGCTTACATCTTCAACAGAGATGGTACGACACACAATCCTGTTTGGATATCTGTCTTTTTTATAACTGCCTATAACGAATTTGAAGACTCTTATCAGGTCCCTCCTCAGTCTTCTTTTCTCAAGACTAAGCATGCCCAGTTTTTTTAATCTTTCCTCAGAGGTCAGATTTTCTAAACCTTTTATCATTTTTGTAGCTCTCCTTTGTACTCTCTCCAGTTTGTCCACATCTTTCTTAAAGTGTGGCACTGAGAACTGTACGCAACACTCCAGTTTAGGCCTCACCAATGCCGAGCAGAGAAGGACCTTCTGTGTCTTAGAAATGACATTTCTATTAATAGACCCAGAATGATACCACCTTTTTTCACAACTATATGACATTGTTAACTCATATTCAATTTGTGGTCCACTATATCCCCCAGATCCCTTTCAGCAGTATTATTGCCTAGCCAATTATTCCCTATTTTGTATTTGTACATTTGATTTTTCCTTCCTAAGTGCAGTACTTTGCACTTGTCTTTATTAAACTTTGTCTTGTGGATTTCAGACCAATTCTCCAATTTATCCAGGCCATTTTGAATTCTAATCCTGTCCTCCAATGTGCTTGCAATCCCTCCAAGCTTGGTGTCATCCACAAATTTTATAATCATACTCTCCACTCCAGTATCCAAGTTATTAATGAAAGTGTTGAAGAGAATCGCAACCAGGACAGACCCCTGCAGAACTCCACTAGATATTTCCTCCCAGTTTGACAGTGAGTCATTGATAACTATTCTCTGAGTATGGCCTTTCAACTAGTTGTGCACAGTTGTATTCATTTACATGGAGATAGTGGGAGTGGCAGGCATGATACTGAAGCTTGCCCAGTAGCCTCACTCTGTTCTTTTCTATTTTTCTCCCCACAGTCTCTTTCTTTAAGGACCTGCAAAGTGAGTGATGGACGGAATAGCCCATCCCATCGTTATTTTGTACACCAATGAGGCCTAATATTCAACACACCAATTTTGGTTTTGGATTGCTGTTTTCTTGTTTACCAAGCATGATATCAACACAGTCCTTGAGTTATATCAGTATGCTTTTTTGTTTAGACTAATCCAGTTTTTTTGTTTTCCTTTCATACCTTTTCCCATTAACATTTGTTATAATAGGTTATTGTGACATCTTATAAATGATCACATAGTTTTTACAGTTGAGCTCACAATTAGGGTAAATCTGTCAGCCCAATTATCACAATGCAATAGTAAATTCATCTAGACCACATTCCCCTGTGAGAGTGTCATGTGGAACTATGTCAAAAGCCTTACTAAAAATCAAGATATATAATGTCTACAGCTTCCCCCTGCACACTAGGCCAGTAACTCTTGCAAAGAAGGAAATTAGGTTGGTTAGGCATGATTTGTTCTTGACAAATCCATGTTGGTTATTACTTATTATTCTTTAGGTGCTCATAGATTAATTGGTTAATAATTTGGTTCAGTATATTTCCAGGTACCAAAGTAAGGTTGACTGGTGTATAGTTCCCTGGGTCTTTCTTTCCCCACTTTTTAAAGATAGGAGAAGGGCAAACATAATACCTATTCTCTGGGACCTCAGCTGTCCACCGTGAGTTCTCAAATATAATTTCACTCTTTCCTTTCTTAGAATCATGAAATCTATCATTTCACGATCACTTTCACCTAAATTGCCTTCAACCTTCAGATTTACAACCAATTCCTCCCTGTTTGTCAGAATCAAATCTAAAAAAAGCTGTTCCCCTGGCTACTTCCTCCACCTTATGAAACAAGAAGTCGTCCCCAATTCATTCCAAGAACTTCCTGGAGATTTCGCATTTTGCAGTATTACTTTTCCAACAGATGTCTCAGGATGTCTCAAATGCTCACATTGCCACAACCATTAGTAAAGAATTTGTGATGTTTAAGAAAACAGAAGAGCTGTTATGTTACAGCAGTATGCAATAGGATCCAGACAGCAAAACATTATTGTTACTATTATTAATTATTTGTATTGTGACTGCACCCTGGAGCTCCAGTTATGGATCTGGGCCTCATTGTGCTAGGTGTTGTACAAACACGGAACAAAATGCCAGTATCTTCCACATAGAGCTTGAGACACTGGTTCTGATACCCAGACAGCTAAGTCTGATACTGGCCTCCAAAATGACATGCTCCATTTTCCTTCTGCTTTGTAGATAGTGAAAAGTTATCCTCTCTTCTTGTTCCTATTTTGATATCTGGAACAATGGTACTTGGTCTCACTGTTACTGTTACCATGAGCCATCAACAGCCCTAGAGAAACACGCCTTCTTTCACTCAGAAATGCTGCTATTAGCAAGTAAAGAACCATATAATATTACATGTTTCTCATGAAAATCCAGTTTCATACACTCAAAACAAAATATTGGAATGTTTTAAACAGCTCTACTTTTCACCATAATTGCTTTATTTTCGCTTCTTGAAAATATTTGTGTTGTTCGTTACATGAGCTTTCCTGACTTTCTTTACCAGTACACAAATAGTTTCTCTTGGGGTTATAGAATGAATTACATTATTTAAATAGAAATTGCTGAACTGTAACTCAACTGTGCTATCAATATTGCTACTCATCTGTGACTTTGGGTATGTCTTCACTGTAGCATTAACTTGGGCTTTTACTCAGGTGTTGCCCCAACCCCTCTCCTGTCCACACATAAAACCCTCTCACTTGAGGTTGGTGCTTTCAACCCAAGATAGCTGGCCTGGCTGGCGGTGGGGTCAAAACCAAGGTGCCGCTTTCACTTGGGCTATTAACCTGCCCACTTTGTAGTGAGGCTGCATTGCAAGCTAAATTATTTGATTGCTGACTTTCCTTCTAGACACACTGGGGGGGGAGGGGGAGGAAGGGGGAGAGATTGTGGAAAGGAATCGGATGACTCACAAATTCTCCCACAATTCACTGGAAAAGAATCAGAGCAACTCAACTGACTGCAGCACCAAGAGCCATGGGCTATGCTCCCAGAAGTCCTAGTAACACACACTGGGTGAGTGCAACACTAATGAGGACACAGTAACTCAGGTATTGTTTTGCCATGTGGCTGTTCATACCTGGCTAGGCTAATCTGAGTTAACTCTGCCATGAGGATACATCCTTTAGGGTTGAGATTAGGAAATGATGTCAGAGTTCAAGATGACCAGAGTTTGTGTTCTGGGTGTTTGTTGCTCATGCAATAAAATAAAAGGAGCTGATAAAGAAATTACTGACTCCAACTCTAATTTACTTGGACAGAATTTGTGGGATTATAATAATTATCTGAGTTGGGTTTAAAAACTAACCTGTATTCTTTAATATGTGCAAATATACAATCACAGCCGGAGGTAATGTTATATAAAAACACAGAAATACTGGAAAGCAGTACATAAAGAGAAGCAACGTATAGCTGGGTTTGAACCAGGGTCCTTAAAACCTCTACAAACCATCTACTGCAGCACAAAGTGAAGCCATTAGAAAAACTTGCTGTAGGTAACAAAGACAAAACTGTACGTCCAGTGATAACAGCAAAGTTTAACATTAGAGCAGCACAAGCATAATTAGCTGTAGATGTTATTCTTCATTACCTGCCCTCTGCTATTGCTGTTAAACAATTATTATTATTATTATTAAATTATTATTGTTAAACAATAGCCACGTTTCTGGCAAGCAGAGTTACTGTATTTCAAACATTAGTGAAGTGATGCCAAGATAGGGTCTGATCCCAAGCCAAGTGAATTTCATGGTAGTGTCACCAGGTTCTCCCTGGGGGCCCCAAGATGACCTGGCCACCAAAGAAATGGCAGTAAAAAGGAAGACAGAGATGTAGCGGATCTTTGTTTCACCTGCCCTCCCATTCAGTTGCTTTCAGTCCCATTTCCCCATCAGTTATCCATACTAGCTGAGCAGAATCTTTCCTTTTCTGGTAAGTCTCCTGTCTCTGTCAGGAGACAGACCCCATTGGTGAGCCCAGCCACCTGAACTCAGTACTTTATTTTCAAGATGCTGCTTCTCCTCACTCTTACCAGTTCTCCTCAGCCTGATGCTCTCTTTTCCTTGGCACTCCCTTCCATCACCACACTTTTCTCTCGTATTGCTTCTCCTCTTACCACCCCAATAGTGTGCTGAGCCTGTATTAAATAGGGTTTCATGCACCTCCCACTCTCCGCAGGCTTTGTAAAGATTAACAACCAACTGTAGCCCGCTCAACCACATTGTTCTAGTTCCTGAGGTAATCACAAACTTTCTACAGCAGCTTCCAAGTCTAGCTTCTCAAAGGACTTGGGGTTTTCTTTCTTTTTGTCTTAGTGACAGTTTACTCTGCTCCATTCCGTACCCACACATCCACAGGAGTCTGCAACTTGATCACAGTGCTCTTAGCTCTTTCCACTGACTTCAGTTGGCTTTTGGATCATACTGGACCATACTGAATAGCCCGTAGTTCATATCTGTCAGTTTGTGGTATGGATAAAGCAGTATGGAAACCTTGAGATATATCTTCTGTAAGGCAGGTATACAGAATATATGTATATAATCTTGTAGGCCTAATGTTTGTAAACATGGATTCTTATGCTGAACAAAATATTCAACTCATCCTTTAAGTCTAGATACACAAACAATAGGATTTGCACACACCCAACTTGTCTAAATTATCCGCGTTCATAAATGACATTTGTGGGTGCAAATTCTAATATCTGCATATGCAAATAATAGCACAAAAATTGTGTGCACTAAATTGGAGTACATGCTTTGGAAAGTTGCCTCTTTGTGCTTTCCTGTATCAATGAAAGGCCTCTTGTGTGAAAAAGCCGATACATGGAGTTTTAAATTAGAACCTGGATATCTCCTGTATCGCAATCAAACGAATGGTCAAAATATCAGTTAGTGTGCAACAGAAAATCAGGTTATCTAGAGTCTGATGATGGTTCTATGGCTGGTTCAGGAGAAGAATGAGGAGTTTGTCTCTAAGGCACTGGAATGGGACTCTGGAAATATGCATTCAGTTCTTGTCTCTGCTATGCGTTCTCTGTGTGATCTTGGAAAGTCACTTAGGCTCAGATCCTCAAAGGTATTTAGGCTCCTAACTTCTATTGATTTCATTGGGGGCAGAGCCCTAGCATAGTGGGGTCTTGATTTCAATTGGGGTCTCCAAATGCTACTGTAATATAAATAATAGCATGTTGGAGTCCCCGGGTGCTGTACAAATAACAACACCACATTTATTCCGACAGGCAGTTGTGCAATATGTTACATAGTACAGCTAGTTATTCTTTCCTTGGTGTGGACAATTCGAAGAATGCATAAGGTAAAATATTAGTAAATGGTATACAGGTAGTGCCAACTGGGATGTGTGAGGTAGGGATCCTTGCTCATGCAGAAGATATATAAATGGTTTAGTATATAGAGACTTTCTCTGCAATCTCTAATCTCTCAATACAATTAAACTGTCTGCATTAGTTCTTCTTCAGCTGTATCATTCTACACAGCAGATGTTGATTCTGTGAGTCTTTACATTTAAACATTCCATGATTCATAGAAAATTTATGATTAAAAGATGGTATAAAGATGAGAAACCTTCCACCATTATGTATCTAGATGAACATGTGCGCAAAGTTATTGCAGAATATCCACTGCATTGTACTCCCAGAAAAGAAAAAAAGAACAGTCCCCTTTGGTTGAATAAAATGTATAAATTAAGTAAAGATGGCCCTCTCCTACTGTATGGTTCTTTTATATCAGTTTGCAAGAAGTAAAATCATATGTGCTCAGTGTTGAGTACAATATTGTTTCTATTCAGCTGTCATTTTCAAGAAATCAGATAATATAAATCTGTGAGTAATCCTTAGAATTCCCATTGGATTATTCTACATACCTAAATTTGTGTTTTCAGACTGTAAACATATTTACTGTCAATACATAGTTTGGTTTGCGTATCTGCAACCATGAGGTCGACTTTTAGATCAACAAAGGACTTATTCATACTTTTGTTTTTATCTAGTATGTTCTGAATTTTTCTAATGCTACCATCAATGTGGTATAGTTGGCAACATATAAAGATAGAAGTTTTTACATGGAATTGTTTGTGCCATCATCCATTCAGGAAGCAGAAAGAATGCCATGTGTCTTACCTGGGCAATCTCAACTGAGTAACCCAGCATATTTTGAATATTCACAGTCATTCCATGGAGTAAAAAAATAAAATAAAATAAAATTGAAAAAAAAATTGGTATGACTTTGGAATTTTGGGTTTAAATGTGACTTTGGAATTCACTTTCTTTTGCCAAACACCTTGCTAGCTAAATATTTGTGGAAAAGAAACACAAAACTATTGTTAATAAAGTCAAAGAGAATGTATCTTCAATCATTTAGTCATCTTTGCTCTCCAGCCCTCTATTTATTTTGCCATTTTCTAAGCAGTTGTTCTTGCTTGTTTTTGCCCAATTGTTTTAAAAATGTTCACCACCCATTAGTGTTGAACACTGATTCTTCCACCACATTCTCTCCCCACTGCAAGAGTACTTGTGTGTGTTTCATATCAGTGTAAAGCATAGATGTCTGACAGCTGTGCTCTGCTCAGAGGCACCAGCCAAATTACATGAAATGATGATGAACTAAGGCTTATAAACTTAGAGGACTCTGTCATCTCCCTCTCTTGCTAGAGAAGACAAATCACGATGTGTTCTCTCTGGTACTCTTAAAGCACTTTCCTTTGCTGTTCCAACCAGCCTCACTGGTTGAGTAATTCAAAAACCTTTCACATACAGTGCCTGACACAAAGCCCACAGAAATCAACAAGAGTGTTTCCAGTAACTTCAAAGGGCTTTGAAACTGAACCATAGAGTTAATGGTGTAAGTGGATCACTGCCCCTAATGTTTTTGATTTGCAAGATAAAATGTGATGCATACAGCTCACTCTAGGGATAGCAATGTTAATTCATCAGGTAAGTATCCTAACGAAGAAGGACCAAACATGAAGAGGACCTTCCACTTTGAAAAAGCCTTTCAATTGTGAGAATTACACTCACAACATTGACACTCCATCTACCCCTAAATCCTTACCAATAAAAACTAAAAAAAGAGAGGAAATAAATAAATACTAGAACTAACCAAATATCACCCCTTCCTCCCACCTTATCCCAAGAAGAGTTTTGGTCTCAAGAAGGGAGAGTGCTAGAGAGTCCATGAAGTCCACTAGGGACTTTGCTTTTACTATTGATTTTACATGAAAGCCGCTGTATAGAACCCTAAAATAGATAGATGGCTACTTCAGAATATCACTTTGTACCATTTTAAACATCCTCCTCCTGATGTTCATACCTTTCATATATCTGAAAATGATAAATTGGACTCAATGGTCCCTACACACACACATACAAGTTTGAATGTCCCTCAGTATTTTCCTTTGAATATCCTTCCTTTAACAGCATTTTTAAAGAAAAATATTACCACCTACAATCCAAGGAGACCAAATGGCCTACAAACTTTTGCTGAAGCAAGGAGATCAGGAATGTTGGAATATTGTAAGACCTTGGCTATCACAAAGGAAGAAGAGTATGGTACAGAATCATTCTGATGTCCTTTTCTGGAGCATTGAGATGCTTCTTAAGCAAGAGACTGGTCAAGGACATTTTTATTTCATTGAAGATAGGTTGTAATAATTTGTATAGATTTTTGGATACAGTTGCAATGTTAAAATATAACTGTCTACCACTGAAGGCAAAGGATCTTTAATGCTTTTTTATTGGATACTCTAGAAGCATTTTTTTCAGGTATCCTTGTCTGACATTTTGAGATAGTGCAGAGTTTAAAGCCAACTACATGTTTACTTGATCCAGTTCCAACATGGTTGTTAAAAGAATGCCTGCCTTTTCTCGGTCATGCTATCCTGAGAATTGTGAATTGCTCTCTTGGATCTGGGATGATTCCAAAACAATTTGAACCAGGCTATAACAATTCTTTTATTTAAAAAAAATCCTTTTGTCTGCAGATGATTTGTCTAATAACCATCCAGGTCATAATTTACACATTTTAGCTGAGGAAAAAACTGTTTACAGTTCAATTCAGATTTTATATACACCACAATACTGGAAAGAATATTGCTAAAGGTTTACAGTCATCTCATAGTTGCTAGTAATGTGAATTTTCTTTCATGGGCTCCATCTTGCAAGACACTATGCACTCTGGAACCAGTCCTGCAAAGCACATAAGCATATGCTTACATTTAGGCACAAGAATAGATCCATTGAAGTCCATCAGACTACTCATATACTAAATGCTTCGGAGGATCAGGGCAAGGGTGCTTAGCAACTTGCAAGATCAAGACCTTTTCAGACCTTTGGCCAATGTTTGACATTGTTGATCCTTTTGGCTCAGCTGTAACCTACTATGGGACTACATGGAACATCTTTGAATTAGTTCATTTTTTTGGTCTCCCTCTCTTTACAATCAGCATTGGTGAATAAAGGGAATTTAGGTCTCATCCATTTGATCTGTGCTTAGGTGTATATTGGCTTTGGGATCGGTTACTTGTACAGTTGCTTGTGATGCTCAAGATACAGATTTAGGCCCTGATTCTGCAGCAAGTTCCAGGTAGAGTCAATGGGGCCATGCTGGTAGATTGGAGCCAGGGGGCCACATGTAGCTCCAACTGCAGGATAAAGGCTTTATTTAGTACCTCTGCTTAATGAACCCTAATGATCTGACATTCTGGTCTAATTATCTGAAGAATGACCCAGTGGTGTCATCTCTCTTGTTTTTATTGTGAATCTCATGATATCTGGTCATTTTCTTACATCCCCAGCTCTTGGGATAGTATGACATTGCAAATCTCAGATGTCTCTTTTAAAAGTTCCTTTCTAGCCCTTATGGTAGCAGAAAAATGTGGGAAAGTATGAATTCTAAAGACTCAAAACCCAAAAGGATTTTTTTAAAATCATTGTAAACAATCTCATTATTTCTAAGCCAATTTTGCATGGCCTGACTGAAGATATTTGAATACTTGGAGATGGGGATACTGATGTCCAGGCTTCAGAGGCACCAATTTTATAAATCTACATCCCAGCAAGACTGAACTATAGGTTGGTCCTACAGGATTTCCACTCCAAGAATTAATATTTATTTTTACAACAGTTCTATCATCTCTATTGAACTTTAATTAGTGAGCTATTTGGGGTGATTAGGGGGACAAGTGTAGCTGAACATCAAAAAGTTTCCTAATTTATGTAGAGGAAGCCTTCATAAATCAGCAAAGAGATAATCTAATCAGAGGAGAAGTCTTCTTAGATCTACTTCTTACCAACGAGGAGGAGGAAATAATAGAGACTATAAGGCTTTATGGAAACTTACTGTCCGAGACTGTAAACTGGTTTCCAACTTCTTTAGTATTGGTTGAAAAAATGTAGAAAACAGATATGTAATGGTAAAACAAAATGGTGATTTGATTAAATGTTCTGAGAGCAGATTGACTGATCTACCAGTCAAATTGGTAGTTTCCTCTCTAGTTATGTAAGAAAAACTATCCTCCCCCACTCCAAGAATTCACTTTTTTGGCAGAATTTTGCCATGCCTACTATCTGTCTGAAGAGGAACGACTCAGGCAAGTTTTAATCAGATCTGCCAGGATAAGGGAAAAAGAAAAAAAACCCGCACAATACAATGAAAACAAAATATGCTGCTTTAAAAATGTGTGATCCCTTTTATAGGGAATAGGGAACAACAGAGGATGAGGAGTCACTCAGAAGTAACTGCATTTAGATAATTCTTACTTGGCATGTAAATAATTTCATGGGGAAGATTTACTTTGCTAAGTCTGGATAAGAATGTTAAGGTAAAGTTATGAATATGTGAAATGTGCAGACTCAGAAGAAAGTTTGGTTAATGTGGTGTTTTCAAAGATGGATGTGCATACAGATTGTTCAAGGGAGTTATGAACTCTGCTAGAGAAGCTCTTTCACGGTCACCCCGATTATGTCAATATTTGAATGTGAGAGATTTATGTTGACCTTTTAAAGCATGTATTCCTAGATTTACACATTATATAACACCAAAAATAAAATCCTTAAACGTTCACATGAGCTACCCATACAATGTTGTATTAATACTTGGATAAAATAATAGTCAAATAACCCAGCATGGAATTTTCAGAAGATCTTTAGAGAGGTAAGTAAGGAATGTTAATGGAATTTGGGAGACTATCTCCCTTCAACTACTTTGTAATCCCAGCCCGAGCTTCTAACCACACCATATCCCTCATCTGCTTGCTCTGAAAGAAAAAGGATTTGCAATATGCCCAGAAAGTTAGCAAATCTGGGCCAAGTGGTGAATGAGTTCCAGGGATGAAACCCTGTACTGGGTAACTGTTTCTTACCAGGTCATTCTATTCCATGGGGTTGATAATTTAAATTAATCCACTGATCACAACTGTGTTGATATAATAGAATATCAGGGTTGGAAGGACCTCAGGAGGTCATCTAGTCCAACCCCCTGCTCAAAGCAGGACCAATCCCCAATTTTTGCCCCAGATCCCTAAATGCCCCCTCAAGGATTGAACTCACAACCCTGGGTTTAGCAGGCCAATGCTCAAACCACTGAGCTACCCCTCCCTGCCTCCCTCCTTACCCAATCACCTGGAAAGTGGGGCAGTTTCCTAGGCAGCCAGGGATTAATAGGTTAAAATCAACAGTGTAAGATCTGCATGCAAACTAGTGCAGACTGTGGAGTCCCAGTGTATTGTGATCTCTACAGTCCCAGTGTATTGTGATCTCTATATGAAGCCATGCTTAATATGCAGGCAACCACTTGGATTCCAAATTGTCCCAAGGTTCAGTTTAATGTTGAGTGTATGACATTAATCTAATCACAAGGTGAAAAAAGGCAAGAATAACTGTAACACAGTCCACATCAAAAAGATAAGGCTGCCCTTGACTCAGCAGGTGCAGATGAAAAATAGAATTTTTAGCAGCAACATCTACCTGAGCATCCAAGACTGCCACGTTGCAATTCTGTGTAACAAATGGTGGATACTCTCCACCATTTAACACCATTAATTTGGGCTTGAATAGGGACTGGGAGCGGCTGGCTCATTACAAAAGCAGCTTTTCCTCTCCTGGAATTGACACCTCCTCATCTATTATTGGGAGTGGACTACATCCACCCTGATCGAATTGGCCCTGTCAGCACTGGTTCTCCACTTGTGAGGTAACTCCCTTCTCTTCATGTGTCAGTATATAATGCCTGCATCTGTAATTTTCACTCCATGCATCTGAAGAAGTCGTTTTTTACCAATGAAAGCTTAAGCCCAAATAAATCTGTTAGTCTTTAAGGTGCCACCAGACTCCTTGTTGTTTTTGTGGATACATACTAACCCGGATACCACCTGATACTTGTCTCCAGCAAATGGGCACTGATATAATCTTCACCAGCTTTTCTCCAACAGAACAGCATGACCTCAATTGTCTCTGACAGTCTTGTCTTCTTCAGGCAGCGAACCCCAATCTCATTCAAAGCCTGGCTCATTCTTTCCACCATGGTAGCCAGATAAGACAGATGAAGATAAGCAGGGTGAAGCCACCAAAGGCCATGTTTCCTTACTAAACTTCCTAATGGCCTCATTTAGGAGCGTGACAAGACAGAAACCTGCCATATAAGAGCAATTACACAGCATTACCCTTTGGAATCTACCTCCAAGAAAGGAGTAGATTCATTCATGGAGGATCTACAAGAGCACAAATAGGACTTACAATTTTCTATTAGCATAGCTCCACTGGTGGTAGTAATGGTGTGAGTCAAGCCAAGGAAGTTTGTGGAAGATCTGTGGCCAAAGTACCCAAATTACATTTGGTAAATTCAATAAGATTTCAGAGCCTGGTCCAAAGGTCACTGAGGTCAAGGAAATGATTTTCATTTATCTCAGTATGCTTTGGATCTGGTCTTTTGTGCCTGAAATAGCTAGAGGATCACACCTATAGTTATCACATGACTTTAATGCTCAATGCAGATTTAATAAAACTGGTTCAGCTACATAAATCTGATGGTTTAGATTTTAAATCAGAATTCATTTCTTGTAGTGTTTTACACACATGATCCACTTATAACCTTTCATTAAAGAAGCTGGGTTACAGCTGTGAGCCATAGTTTTTATAAGCTTTGTCTCCTTCAAATCTTATAAAAATAAATTTAAGTAGCCTACATATCCCTAAATAAACTATAACAATATTATAGCCTAGTTCAGTTACATTAGTATGGGGGAAAAAAGGTTTCCTTGCTGTTTTTTTAAAATGTTAGAGATTTGCCGGATATATCATTACCACCAAGTTGGTACTGACTTGTGCAGGCTATAAAACAAATAAAGTCATTAAAAATAATTTGAACAAAAGAGGTAACTTGATATCATAATGCCATCCACATTTGGTTAAAATGACTTATTTTAAAGCTCTCTTTCATCTTACTAAACAGATTTCCAAAGTAAAAAAAATGTGATTAATAAATTATCCTCCATAAATCTTATGATAACTATGATAGTCTTTGGAGAATTATGAAGCCACATCTGGAAAAAGTATTTTACTGCCTGTAAAACAGCATGCCATGTATTTTACTAGTGCACATTAGTAAGTAAAATACGGTATATAATTTTTGCATGCGTCAGTGTGAACAAAACATCATTTTCTCCTCCCCAAAATCCTTAGCTTTATTTCACAATAAAGGAGTCTTGTAAAGTTTATAAGGGGTTTGTTCTCTATTATTCATATAAAGATATTTCTTCCTTGTATTTGGTGTAATGCACATTTACAAGGTCAAGCAGAGAGTACCTAGCATCGGAACAGAAGTGAGTAAACAGAAAGAGTAATAGGGTTCATTTGTTATTATTATTGCACCAGGGTTTAAACAAACAGGTCAAAGCAACTGAAGAAATGCCAAAACACTAATCAAAAGAGAAAACAAAGAAGTTCATTTTCAGCTACGTAATCCAACCATAGCTATGACATTATTCCTTTTCATTAGCAACATTTTAAAATATATAGATCTGACTTGCAAGTCATTCAAGATAAGTGGCTGCAATATTTCTGGAATTAAAAACTTGATTAAACTTAAATATTTGTTAAATAAAATGAGCAAAGGTCTCTTTACAGCCAAATATGTCCCTTGGAAATATAAAACCCTTTTTATTTCCAAGCAGATGTTAGCAATAAGAAATGGATGGTGAGTGAAAGGGAAGAACACCATTAAGCTAAGGTAACCCCTAAAGATTTTTATATAGTTCTGCAATCATGTAAGCTCCATCAGTGATAAATATCACAATAGCAGTTGTAATGTGCCTGGTTTTATTTACATGTAGAACCTTGAATGTGCAGTACCTCAAGTAATATTCACTTAATGAACATAGAAAAGCTATATTTTAATGTAAATGAAAGCAACATTCCTTTCCCCCCCACCAACCCATTAACCTGAAAGGTTTCTTTCTGTAAGGATAACTGACAATAATTCAGAGCAATAAAGTCAGTAAACTCATAATTTGTTGTTAGAATATAAATAGATTATAAAAAGGTTGATGCAAAAAACTAACTAAAATATCGGGGGGTAAGTTAAGATACTCTTACTTACGCTGAGTAGTATTTATGTCACATTAAGGACAGTCAGGATTACTCGTGATGTAAGATGCTACTCAAGGTGAGTAAGGGTCTCAGAATCTGTCACTGGGTTGCCAATTGCCATAAATCCAGATCTTATAGCCATCTACTTTAAAACCACTATTGCTTTGTAGTGCTGCTAGGCTAATCGTTTTGCTGCTTTTACACATCTAAATACTTACAGATGAAATTAGCCTATATGGAAAATTACCTGCATCTATATAGACATTGGATTTATGGTTTATGACAACAATGTGTAACCTACTAACCTCCCTTTTTGTCCTATGACTGCAAAGGTGTTCACAGACAACTTCACCTTGAATAGTCTCTTAGAATATGTGTTAGCTGCTTATGATAAACAGTCTGTTCTGCCTTGTATTTAACTGTGACACTCTGAGTACCTTTCCCAGACCTGAAGAAGAGCTCTGTGTAGCTCAAAAGCTTGTCTCTCTCACCAACAGAAGTTGGTCCAATAAAAGATATTACCTCACCTACCTTATCTCTCTCTATAGGCCTGTCACATTTACCTGAAATGGAGACTTAGCTAATACCCACTGAATCATCCACAAGTCATCACATCAACCACAAACTGAAGTCCTGATCCTACAAACACTGCCATACATGCATACATTCTTCATGTAACCACTCTGAAGTCAGGTGCTCAGATGCTACGGGGATGAGTTCCAATATGAGAACTGGGATAGACCGATAGAAATCAGGGCAGAATTTGGCTCTACAAGTCCAGTACTGTAAATCTTCCTCACACTGTGTAGTACTTTCCGAGGGTCCTCCACATGAGTTTACAAGACTCCTTTATTGTGAAATAAAGCTAAGGATTTTGGGGAGGAGAAAATGATGTTTTGTTCACACTGACGCTCTACAAGTCCAGTTTTATTAATTATTTATTAATTTATTAATAAAATTAGCTGTTTACCAGTTTTCCAGATCTCGCCTACCTCTTTGCTCACACAGGCCATCATGTCTTCTAATGCCCCTCAAAAGACCTGTGCAAATTCTAGGCATTTGGTTCAAACACAGAGTGGCAAGTAAGTGCAAGTAATGAGGTTGCACTGTTATACTAATGGTCAGCCAACACACTGGGACTATATCTCTTTTTGCCCCCTGAAAATCCAGTTCAATCTGCTACTCAGCTTCACTTCATTTCCAAAACTGTTGCGTACACAGCTACTCAACATTAATGGAAGAAATGCTGTTGACATTTTTTAGTCAGTTTTCTACCAGGTGTAGAGTTGGTGGGAATTTTTCAATTTTTGAAAATATAGGAGAAAATTTCCTATGAATTTTTGAGATCTTCCACCTCCCTGAACTCTAGTTGTGTATTGTTGTTGCAAGTTGTTAAAAAGCTGTTTTGTTCCTCCCTTGATGTGGCTGCATTTGGGTTGTGAGAGGAGTGATTCCAGTACATTTGCACCTTGGTCCTGCAAGTTATTCCATGCAACAGAGTAGAACCCTGCTGAAGTCAGTGGTGCTCTGCCTGAGCGCAGGATTCTGACAGTACATTGTCATTTGCAATTTCAATGCCTTAGTTTGTTAAGCCATGTACATTTTTTTTGAGCCCTTAGGATAAAAAGAATGATATGAAAGTGAGATGATATCATTGTAAGTCCTCCAAGACTGAGAGAATTACCTCTATATTTAACCCTGCCAAGTGTGCCTTTAATGATGGAATATATAAGTCTGAACGAGTTGTCTAATTATTTCCCCACTCGAGGTAACATGAGCAGGTAAATTTACATAACGAAATGATGAAATAATTGTTATGATATTACATTTCCTTTAATTAAGATAGACAGTCCATCAGCTATATTTAATTTATGAATTCAACCTTGGGCACTGCTGATTACCAGACACCATGGGGAACGAGTGTACATAGCTATATTGTAGAGTATTTGTAATGTAGGTACTGTATCCAGAAAGAACATTTTTGACACCGTGGCTGAAGAAACTGTCAAATTATATTAAGCTGGACACAATAAATGGAAAATGATGTGTGCATGAAATAGTGTGTGTGTGTGTTTGTGCGAGCATGCACACTCATGCATTGTAGGAAGGCTGATCTAGTGGTTGAGGAAGGATAATCCTGATATTATTATTAATCATGTTTATTACAGTAGTATATAAGGACCAACCAAGAATGACAGGGAATGTAAAAACAGAGTAGTAGATGGTCTCTACCCCAAAGAGTTTACAACCTCGGGGTATAGCTATGCTGTAGCATGTGTAGGCATACCTGAACTAGCTTTTATCTAGCTACCTTGGGTAACTGTGGTAGTGAGGACATGGCATCAATGAAGGCTAGCCATCCCAGCACAAGTCTGCCAGGTAGCCTGGACACATGCTTGGGTTGCTGGCCCAGTGCTGAAGTCCATGCCACCACCTCTTCACTAGCTACATTTTACTAGCACAGGTAGGCCTACCTGTGCTACAATTACACCTTAATTTAACGGACAAGACAGACACAAAGCATGGGAAGGGGTATGACACACAGAGTGAACAATGTGATGGCAACAAGTGTCAAGTCAGTGTCACTATTTTGTTTGTTTAGGTTTTGGTTTTGTTTGTAACTGGACAGAAAAGTGCAGAGGAGAAGTGGGTAAGAGGGAGATATACCTGTGAGAGAATGGAAATGTTGGAGCAAACAGCCAATCAGCAAAAGGCAGAGAAACTCCAGTCAAAACTGTAGAAAGTTCCCTGAATGTTCAGAGGTCCTTGCATTAGTTTCCTTGTGCACATACCAGCTGGAGTCTTTGACTGGTTTCTTTGTTTCTCCCCAAGGCCACATGACCAGGGAGCAGGTGGGTGGGAAGGGAAGGCACCACCTGGTATACTTATTAGAGTGTTGGCATGGAACTTGGGAGACCCAGGCTCAACTCTCTGCTCTGCCACAGATTTCCTGTTTGAACTTATTCAAGTCTCTTAGGGCTGAATGCTCAAAAGGAATTAGGCTGCTAACTGGGCACTGGGGCTGTCTGTTTGTTTGTTTCAGGGAAGCCTGGCTGTTTAAAAATAGCCAGAGCCTCGCGAACCAGCTGAGCGGCAGCGAACCAGCTGAGCAGCGGGGAACAGCAGAGCAGCACACAGCAGGAGTTTGCCTGGGAGTGAGCCCAGTGAGGCTTACATCTTGCCAACTTCTCTGAGGAAGCTCATAGTAGGAAGGTGATATAGAAGGGGGGGGTTCAGCTGTTGTGACCTGCACTGGATGTGCCATGTTTGTCTTTCTTCCACAGGACAGAAGCGACTTTGTCTGTACAAAGTGCAAGCAGGTCTCCATATTGGAAGAGAAGATTGAAGGTCTGGAGCAACAGATAACGACCCTGCGTTGCATACGAGAAACAGAGGATTTTCTGGACAAAAGTCAGGATATGCTTCTACGGGCACAAAGCTCTAAAGATTTAGAGCAGGTTGCACAGCGGAGCCAAGAGGCCAGTGAAGAAGCTTGGCAACATGTGACCCCCAGAAGAAGACGGGGGAATGTCCGGGTTCCAGCAACGCGGACACAGGTAACTAACCGCTTTCATGTTCTCTCCACAGGTACCATTGCGGAGAGTGGACCAGATGATATGTCTGGGGGGAGAAAGCAGAAGGAGACTCCGCTGGTTGGAAGGCATGAGATGCACTGTCCTGAGATGGGGGGTTCCACGACCATCACTCCCAAGAGAAGGAGGCGGGTGGTGGTGGTCGGGGACTCTCTCCTCCGGGGGACTGAGTCATCTATCTGCCACCCTGACCGGGAAAACCGAGAAGTCTGCTGCTTGCCAGGGGCTAAGATTCGCGATGTGATGGAGAGACTGCCAAGACTCATCAAGCCCTCGGATTGCTACCCCTTCCTGCTTCTCCACGTGGGCACCAATGATACTGCCAAGAATGACCTTGAGCAGATCACTGCGGACTATGTGGCTCTGGGAAGAAGGATAAAGGCGTTTGAGGCGCAAGTGGTGTTCTCGTCCATCCTCCCCCTGGAAGGAAAAGGCCTGGGTAGGGACCGTCGAATCGTGGAAGTCAACAAATGGCTACACAGGTGGTGTCAGAGAGAAGGCTTTGGATTCTTTGACCATGGGATGGTGTTCCATGAAGGAGGAGTGCTGGGCAGAGACGGGCTCCACCTTACGAAGAGAGAGAAGAGCATCTTTGCGAGCAGGCTGGCTAACCTAGTGAGGAGGGCTTTAAACTAGGTTCACCGGGGGAAGGAGACCAAAGCCCTGAGGTAAGTGGGAAAGCGGGATACCAGGAGGAAGCACAGGCAGGAATGTCTGTGAGGGGAGGGCTCCTGTCTCATACTTAGAATGAGGGGCGATCAGCAGGTTATCTCAAGTGCTTATATACGAATGCACAAAGCCTTGGAAACAAGCAGGGAGAACTGGAGGTCCTGGTGATGTCAAGGAATTATGATGTGATTGGAATAACAGAGACTTGGTGGGATAACTCACATGACTGGAGTACTGTCATGGATGGTTATAAACTGTTCAGGAAGGACAGGCAGGGCAGAAAAGGTGGGGGAGTAGCACTGTATGTAAGGGAGCAGTATGACTGCTCAGAGCTCCGGTACGAAACTGCAGAAAAACCTTAGTGTCTGTGGATTAAGTTTAGAAGTGTGAGCAACAAGAGTGATGTGATGGTGGGAGTCTGCTATAGACCACCGGACCAGGGGGATGAGGTGGATGAGGCTTTCTTCTGACAGCTCGCAGAAGCTACTAGATCGCACACCCTGGTTCTCATCGGTGTCTTTAATTTTCCTGATATCTGCTGGGAGAGCAATACAGCGGTGCATAGACAATCCAGGAAGTTTTTGGAAAGCGTAGGGGACAATTTCCTGGTGCAAGTACTAGAGGAGCCAACTGGGGGGGGGAGCTTTTCTTGACCTGCTGCTCACAAACTGGGAAGAATTAGTGGGGGAAGCAAAAGTGGATGGGAATCTGGGAGGCAGTGACCATGAGTTGGTTGAGTTCAGGATCCTGATGCAGGGAAGAAAGGTAAGCAGCAGGATAAGGACCCTGGACTTCAGGAAAGCAGACTTCGACTCCCTCAGGGAACGGATGGGTAGGATCCCCTGGGGGACTAACATGAAGGGGAAAGGAGTCCAGGAGAGCTAGCTGTATTTCAAGAAATCCCTGTTGAGGTTACAGGGACAAACCATCCCGATGTGTCGAAAGAATAGTAAATATGGCAGGCGACCAGCTTGGCTTAACGGTGAAATCCTAGCGGATCTTAAACATAAAAAAGAAGCTTACAAGAAGTGGAAGGTTGGACATATGTCAAGGGAAGAGTATAAAAATATTGCTTGGGCATGTAGGAATGAAATCAGGAGGGCCAAATCGCACCTGGAGCTGCAGCTAGCGAGAGATGTCAAGAGTAACAAGAAGGGTTTCTTCAGGTATGTTGGCAACAAGAAGAAAGCCAAGGAAAGTGTGGGCCCCTTAATGAATGAGGGAGGCAACCTAGTGACAGAGGATGTGGAAAAAGCTAATGTACTCAATGCTTTTTTTGCCTCTGTCTTCACGAACAAGGTCAGCTCCCAGACTGCTGCGCTGGACATCACAACATGGGGAATAGATGGCCAGCCCTCTGTGGAGAAAGAGGTGGTTAGGGACTATTTAGAAAAGCTGGACGTGCACAAGTCCATGGGGCCGGACGAGTTGCATCCGAGAGTGCTAAAGGAATTGGTGGCTGTGATTGCAGAGCCATTGGCCATTATCTTTGAAAACTCGTGGCGAACGGGGGAAGTCCTGGATGACTGGAAAAAGGCTAATGTAGTGCCAATCTTTAAAAAAGGGAAGAAGGAGGATCCTGGGAACTAGAGACCAGTCAGCCTCACCTCAGTCCCCGGAAAAATCATGGAGCAGGTCCTCAAAAAATCAATCCTGAAGCACTTACATGAGAGGAAAGTGATCAGGAATAGTCAGCATGGATTCACCAAGGGAAGATCATGCCTGACTAATCTAATCGCCTTCTATGATGAGATTACTGGTTCTGTGGATGAAGGGAAAGCAGTGGATGTATTGTTTCTTGACTTTAGCAAAGCTTTTGACACGGTCTCCCACAGTATTCTTGTCAGCAAGTTAAAGAAGTATGGGCTGGATGAATGCACTATAAGGTGGGTAGAAAGTTGGCTAGATTGTCGGGCTCAGCGGGTAGTGATCAATGGCTCCATGTCTAGTTGGCAGCCAGTGTCAAGTGGAGTGCCCCAGGGGTCGGTCCTGAGGCCGGTTTTGTTCAATATCTTCATAAATGATCTGGAGGATGGTGTGGATTGCACTCTCAGCAAATTTGCGGATGATACTAAACTGGGAGGAGTGGTAGATACGCTGGAGGGCAGGGATAGGATACAGAGGAACCTAGACAAATTGGAGGATTGGGCCAAAAGAAATCTGATGAGGTTCAATAAGGATAAGTGCAGGGTCCTGCACTTAGGACGGAAGAACCCAATGCACAGCTACAGACCAAGGGCCGAATGGCTAGGCAGCAGTTCTGCGGAAAAGGACCTAGGGGTGACAGTGGACGAGAAGCTGGATATGAGTCAGCAGTGTGCCCTTGTTGCCAAGAAGGCCAATGGCATTTTGGGATGTATAAGTAGGGGCATAGCCAGCAGATCGAGGGATGTGATCGTCCCCCTCTATTGGACATTGGTGAGGCCTCATCTGGAGTACTGTGTCCAGTTTTGGGCCCCACACTACAAGAAGGATGTGGATAAATTGGAGAGAGTCCAGCGAAGGGCAACAAAAATGATTAGGGGTCTGGAACACATGACTTATGAGGAGAGGCTGAGGGAACTGGGATTGTTTAGTCTGCAGAAGAGAAGAATGAGGGGGGATTTGATAGCTGCTTTCAACTACCTGAGAGGTAGTTCCAGAGAGGATGGTTCTAGACTATTCTCAGTGGTAGAAGAGGACAGGACAAGGAGTAATGGTCTCAAGTTGCAGTGGGGGAGGTTTAGGTTGGATATTAAGAAAAACTTTTTCACTAGGAGGGTGGTGAAACACTGGAATGAGTTACCTAAGGCGGTGGTAGAATCTCCTTCCTTAGAAGTTTTTAAGGTCAGGCTTGACAAAGCCCTGGCTGGGATGACTTAATTGGGGATTGGTCCTGCTTTGAGCAGGGAGTTGGACTAGATGACCTCCTGAGGTCTCTTCCAACCCTGATATTCTATGATTCTATGATTCTATGTAGGCGCCTAACGTCCACTGAAATCAATGGAAGTTAGGCCGCTAACTTCTCTTTATGCTCCTAATTCCTTTTGAGCATTCATCTCTTAGTCTTTCTGTGCCTCTACAAAATGGAGATAACAACACTTCGCCACCTTACAAGGACATTCTGAGGATAGGTACAGGGAGGAGTTGGTAGCGAATCTGAAGGTGAAAGGCAATTTGGATGACAGTGACAATGAAATGGTGGATTTCACGATTCTAAGGAAAGGAAGGAGTGAGAGCATGAGAATAAGGATAATGCCCTTCAAAAAAGAAGACTAAACAATTCAGAGAACTGATAGGCAAGGTGGCTTGGGAAGAAAATCTAAGGGAAAAGGGAGTTCTGGAGACAATATTCAACGCACAACTACAGACTATTCCGATGCAAAGGACATATAGGAAGAATAAAAGGATGTCAACATGGCTCTGTCAAGAGTTCTTTAATGACCTGAAAATCAAAAAGAAATCCTACAAAATGTGGAAATATGGTCAGTATGGAGGATTACAAAAGAACAGCACAAGCGTGTAGGTGCAAAATCAGAAAGGCTAAGGCACAGAATTAATTACACTGGGCAAGGGACATAAAAGGCAATAAGAAGAGGTTCTTTAAATACATTAGGAGCAAGAAAAAGACTAAGGAAAATGTAGGTCTTCTACTTTGTGGGGAGCAACAGCTAATAACTGATGACCTCAAGAAAGCCGAGGTGCTTAATGCCCATTGTGCTTCATTCTTCATTAAAAAAGTTAATGATGACCAGATACTCAACACAATTAATATTGACAACTGGGGGAAAGAATGAAAGCCAAAATAGGGAAAGAGCAGGTTAGAGAATTTTAGATAAGTTAGGTGTATTCAAGTCAGCAGGGCCTAATGAAATTCATCCTAGGGTACTTAAGGAACTAGCTGAAGCAATCTTGGAACCATTAGCAATTATCTTTGAGAACTCCTGGAGGACGGGAGCGGTCCCAGAAGACTGGAGAAAGGCAAACATAGTACCTATCTTTAAAAAAGGGAACAAGAAAGACCTGGAGAACTATAGATCAGTCAGCCTAACTTTAATACCTGGAAAGATATTGAAGCAAATGACTAAACAATTACTTTGTTAGAACCTGGAGGATAATAGGGTTATAAGGAATAGTCAGCATGGATTTGTCATGAACAAATCATGCCAAACCAACGTAATTTTCTTCTTTGACAGAATTACTGATCTGTGGCTAGGTGGGAAGCAGTAGAAGTGATACACCTAGATTTTAGTCAGGCTTTTGACACAGTTCTGCATGACATTCCCATAAGAAAACTACGGAAATGTGGTCTAGATTAAATTGTTATAAGGTGGGTGCACAACTGGTAGAAAGACTGTACTCAAAGAGTTGTTATCAATGGCTTTCTGTCAGACTGGGAGGGCATAGCTAGTGGGATCCCGCAGGGGTCAGTCCTGGGTCTGGTACTATTCATTATTTTCATTAATGACTTGGATAATAGTGTGGAGAATATGCTAATAAAATTTGCAGATGACACCAAACTGGGAAGGGTTGCAAGCATTTTGAGAGATAAATTTAAAATTCAAAATAACCTTGACAAATTGGAGCATTGGTCTGAATTAAGCAAGATGATATTCAATAGAGACAAGAGCAAAGTACTTCCCTTAGAAATGAAAAATCAAATGTACAACTACAAAATGAGGAATAACTGCCTAGGTGTTAGTACTGCTGAAAAGGACCTGGGGGTTATAGTGGAATATGAGTTTTCAATGTGATGCAGCTGCAAAAAAGGCTAATATGATTCTGGGGTGTATTAACAGGACCATTGTCTGTAAGACACAGGAGGTAATTGTCCAGCTCTGCTTGGCACTTGTGAGTCCTCAGTTTGAGTACTGTGTCTAATTTTGGGCACCACAATTTAGGAAAGATGTGGACAAATTGGAAAGAGTCCAGGGGAGCAACAAAAATGATAAAAGGTTCAGAAAACCTGACTTACGAGGAAAGGTTGAAAAAACTGGGCTTGTTTAGTCTTGAGAAAAGACTGAGGGGCGACATGATGACAGTCTTCCAATATGTTTAGGGCTGACATAAAGAGGATGGGGATCAATTGTTCTCTATGTCCACTGACAGTAGGAGAAGAAGCAATAGGCTTAATCTGCAGCAAGGGAGAATTAGGCCAGATATTAGGGAAACTTTCTAACTCTAAAGGTAGTTAAGCTATGGAATAGGCTTCCAAGGGAGGTCATGGATTCCCCATCATTGAAGGCTTTTCAAAACAAGTTGGACAAACACCTGTCAGGGATGCTGTAGGTTTATTTGGTCCTGCCACAGCCCAGGGGGCTGGACTTGATTACTTTTTTGGTGTCCCTTCCAACCATACATTTCTATGATTCTATGATTAAACATTTTGAAATCTTCAGATACTATGGTAATATGTGGCATATAAGCACGGTATATAGCTGGTATGATAACTACACTTGATATAACGAAAGATTTTCAACTCTACTGCTAATCTTAAACTCTTGTGTTCAGGAAATCTTAAGTGTGTTTTCCATTTTTTCATCTTTAAAGAAGGACCCAACACTATTTAAATCTTTCCATTTGACTGAAATAAAGATCCTAACAAAGTTCCTTATAAAAGCACATTAAGTGACTTTTCCCTAAGCTTTTATGTGTATTTTATAATCACAATATCTTCTTAGGCTACAAAAGCTTTAAAGAAAATCTGATCTAAATATGTTAAATGAAACAATTTGGTTCTTACTATTGTTCAACCATACAATGGGACTCCAATGAGACAGGAGAAATGGCACTGAAAAATACTAATGATACTGATCTTCTGATTATCCTAAAAAGTATTCCTGTGTTTAACTTTCCCATCTCTTTGGACAGAGAATCATAACACATACTAAGGCTTGTAAAACTTCTAGAACTCAAGAGACAGCTAGTGCCATAGATTTGATGATGTGTTAGTCAAAACTTGACATTTTTCTAGGGTAGCAAGAAGGATAATTTAGGCTTTTTGCCCTTAATTTCCACATTCCTATAAACACAAAAATGATTTGTTTAAACAGTATTGTTACAAAATACACTGCAAGTCTTTTAAAATCCAATTTTTGAGAAGCCCCGTGGGGCAGTAGTTTTTGTTGTCAAAAATCACTCTTCAGTTTAGTATTTAAGAGCTGGGTGCAACCAAACAAAGTGTGTTTTAATATGGCCAAATATAAAGCCACGCATGTAAGGACAAAGAATGTAGGCTATTTTGGGAGACTCTATTCTGGGAAGCAGTGACTCTGAAAAAAATAACTTGGGGGTCAAAGTGGATAATCAGATGAACATGAGCTCCCAGTGTGATGCTAAAAGTGCTAATATGGTCCTTGAATGTATAAACAGGGAATACCAAGGAGGAGGATATATTTTCCTCTGTATTTAGCATTGTTACTGGAATACTGAATCCAGTTCTTTTGTCCACAGTTCAAGATGGATGTTGATAAAATGGAGGAAGTTCATAGAAGAACTGTGAGACAGATTAAGGGTTTGGAAAACACTCCTTTTAGTGAAAGAGTGAGGGTAATTAACCATAAAACAACATACTTAGAGATGTGATGGAGTCACCATCACTTAAAGTGTTTAAGTTAAGACTGGATATCTTTTTATAGGATATGCTGTAGCTCAAACAGGAATTAATTCAGGATAGTTCTACAGCCTTGTTATGTGGGAAGTCAAACTAAATGGCCACAATGGTCCCTTCTGGTCTTATTATCTGTGAAAGACTGTAAAGATCATCAGAACTGCCACAATCCTAGCCATGTGGAAAGCATACAGAACACCGATAACTAACCGTTGTTCAACATTGGGGTAGCTAACCTCTGGAATGTGGATGTTTAAAAGGGTATTAATATTACTGTAGGGTTCATCTCTTTGGGATTTCATTTTGCATATCCAATTACTGGGCTTTTTGTCAACTCTCTACAAAAGCATTGCAAGAATTCTGTTTTGAATAATCTTCAGAACATTATGTCAACCATACAGTATATGGTATTTTATACACACACTCTATGGTTGATATAAAGCTTTGCAGATTATTCAAAAGAATTTTTGCAACAATTTCTTACACTAGAGAGCTGACATATATTAATTTCCAAATTACGTCTTCAGTTTTGAACTAAAGGAGAATTTTTATTAATATAGAGCCTATGACATTTGGGAATACAGTTCTGGTTCCTTTGATTAAATCACAGCTATTTACTCACACGCTAACACATTGCAATGTTGTGATGCTGTATAATTAAGGATGGTCATTTATATAATTGATATTATCACTGTTATTCATTGCAACAAATCTTGTACAAGTTATATCGTGTAAGGTGTCAATGGAAAAGTTACAATCTATCGAGCATGATTATCCTGATTAAACCCATGAATCACCTTTGTATCTAATGTTATGAATATGGGCTATGTATTTGTATCTCCAACATGTGTTTTGTTCCTGGGTGACACCCTCAGATAGATTTACATCAGGGCTAGACAGCTATGTGTTGATAAAGGACACTCCACTCTCACAATGGGCCATTGAAGACACTCATCCTGCCCAATAGCTCTTCCAGTGGACAATGTTCCCTCTAATTTTTGACAGGCCGTGTGTGCAAAAATTTTCTTCTGTGCAAATTTTTGTGTGCACGGTGTTTCACCGGGTGGGCGGGGTTTAGGATCTGTGTCTGTGTGCAGACGTGCACAGCTTAGAGGGAACAGTGCCCGTGGATGCCTCACACAGCGAGGAGCCAATGGCCACCACCTGTGATTCAGCAAACCACGTAAAGACATGTGATATGCTCATGTGACTCTGGACTGCATCTTGGGCCAGTAACTTTCCACTGACAGGTGCTGTGGGCTTTGTTTGGGACAGTAACGTTCCATGCACATAGCAAGGGATATAAATAGACACCTGAGACACCTCCATTTTCCCTCTTTCCTGCTCCAATTCTCTGGATTGTGGATTTACAACTAAAGGAAGTATTTTGAACTATGGACTGAGGTTCTTCTAATCTTTTGGAGGTGACCAGAGAGACTTTTGCAAGCCAGCCGTCTATTCCATGGCTGCTACAAACCTGATATAAAGACTTTGCAATCATGTGTATGCATGTGATCTATTAACCATTTATAACTCTCTCTATTTCTTTTATTAATAAATCTTTAGTTAGTTTACTAAGGAATGACTGACAGCATGCTATTTGGGCAAGATCTGAGATTCAGACTGGTCTGGAGATAAGTGTCTGATTATTTGGGATTAGTAAAAGCCCCTTATATGGTGAAATGGGCTTTCTATAACTTCTCACTATAGTATGTTGGGTTGCCTGGATGGGCTGAAATGCCTAAAGGGGATTGTGTTTGGCTTCTGGTTAACCAATGCAGAAACTCTTTTGTTACTGGTTTGATTAATCTAATTATAGAATAAACCTAGTTTGGGGGATTGTCTCCCTTATTTCTTGCAGTCTATCCTGAGTATAGCAGTCTCAGTGTGGTCTATCCCAGACACATGAATGGAAGCTCACTGAGCTGCATTATACTTTCCTAGTAATCATAGCCTTGGAACTTAATCTATATTATTGTTATGAAGAATTATAAGTTAGTACACCAAAATATGTTAAATGGACCTGGAAGAAAAATTATATTTTGTAAACATTTAGAAGGAAACAAAAAGGTCTTTTTTTTTGTTTTGATGAAAAAAATCAGAACTAATGTTTGTTTCTTCTGGTGGACAAAAAATCTCTCTCTCTCTCATTGATTTATTGTTTCCTCTAGAAAAAGGGGAAAAAAGAAAAGAAAAAAGGGAGAGAGGGCACTTCTTAAAAATGGGAAAATGATTGAGAAAGCAGGAACCATTAATGCTCCAATAACATGTGGCATGAGCCAACCAGAGCACAGCACAGAGATTGCTCTAGTGGGACTAAAAGACAATCTCCTCATGACCGTGGACATAGAAAATATGTCCTTGCTCATGCTGTTGGATGTTCCTTTAGCATTTGACACAGCAGACCAGAAGGTGTTACTAACTTGCCAACATGACATAGCAGGTTTAGATGACCCAGTACGACAGTGGCTCCAATTGTTCCCCTCCTGCATGACTCAAAGAGTGGTGGTGAGCAATTGCTCCTCCTCTTCACAGGCCTTCACCTGCTTGCTTCCCCAGGGATTCATACTATCCCCACGTCTCTTGAATGTCTGCATCAGATCGCTGGGAGAGCCAGTGAGATGCCATGAGTTCAGCTGTCCACAGTATGCCAAGCACACTCAACAATATAGCTTATTTCCAACCAAAGCAACCACCACCCCAGCTAAAATGCCAGAATGCTTACAGGAAATTAGCTCTTGAATGAAAGTGGCTCAACCTGAATCCAGGCAAGACCAAAGTGATGCTCGTCAGAAAGGGGAAGTTGTTTAAAAAGTTGACCAAGAAGTTGTCTCAGCCTTCCATCGAAGGCATAGAGCTCCCATTTGTTGAAGCAGTTCAAAGCCTCAAAGTCCTGTTTGATTCCTCGCTAAGCTTGGATAATCAGGGAGCATTATTTTCCAAAAAAGCCTTTTTTCACTTCCAGCTTGCTAGGAAACACCATCACTCCCTACTGGACAAAGATCTGGCCACAGTAATCCATGCATGTGTCACCTCCAGGCAGGATTACTGTAGCTCACTGTATCTTTGTTGCTACTGTGTAGAGTCTATCTTCAAAACATAAAACCAAATGTGATGGCCTCCATCTTGGCAGACAAACCAGAGTCTGTCAGACTGAAAAGCATGAGCTGCTGCAGCTTAGGCTAAAGAGCCAAGACTCCTAAGATGGGGCTGTAAAAGACTCAGATCCTGAATGGATTAGGCACAGAGGGGGACCTGGAATACACACTCACCAGCCAGTAACACCAAGAAAAAGATGAGATGCTACTAACACATCCATCACTCATTCCATTGTGCCTAGAGTCAAAGGAACCAAATACAGTGGAGAACCTTACAATTAATTTCTGTAGAAGGGTATTTAATGGTGAGTTCCAGCCTCCAGACTTACTCTTTCAACCATTTATGCATCAGAGATATTTTACACATATGAGTAGACCCACTGAATTAAATAGGCCTGGTCACATGCATAAAGTCACCCATAGTTAACCCAATCTTTTAAATCTTTTGATTGAGCTGGCTGTTCAGTTTCCCCCTCTATTCAGTGTTACTTTAGGGTGGTGTTTTAAGTTTTTGTTTGTTTGTTTTGTTTTTCAAGACAGAATAACATTTTACAAAATGTAAAACAATAGCAAAAGGAAGTCATATGGGCTCATAGCTCTGCTGGCTTTTCATAATGGAAATAGCAAATAAATACTGTAAAATACTAAATCTAGCTCCCACCCAAAGGGGATGTGTAAACCTGCACTTGTTTTGATCCCTAGAGGGGAAAGGAACAAGCTAAGCCTGATATGACTTTTTTAACTTGACTGTTTGAAAATGCTTAGAATAGATCTTTTTTAACTTGGCTGTTTTGACCAACATCACACTCTCAAATGCCTGACCTCTTAGTTTTCTAATGTAGCTTCTCCTTTGGATGCATTTTGTGGTTTGGAACAGTTTTCACTTTGTTTGCAAATATAAATAACTGACTGATGAGTCTGTGTGTAATCATGTCATCCTAAGAGAAAAATACTTATCTTAACAGATTTTTTTTAATGAATACAGAACTGCATTTGGGATTAAAACCAAATTGGGTTTGAATAAAATGAGAACTTTTCCCACAAACTCAAACCAAACAGTTTTTTTAAGGTTTGAAAAAGTTTTCTGAACATTTAGTTCCAAACCCCCTCACGCCTCTCCCCCCTCCCTCTCCAGTAATTCCTGGTTTTGGCTACAAAATGGAAATATCATGGGACAAGGCTGTTCTCACAGCACATTTCCAACCTCAACAAAAGCCTTCTAGCACTGGCTATCGCACGATCATGCAAAATTCTCAGATTGATTTCCAGTCTAAAGAAGCAAATATGTCGTTGAATAAACAACAGAATAATTATTCAGAAATAATAGAAAGTTCAAACCCCATCCCCACCCCCAGTTTGAACCAGTATCCTTCTGTATCACACACAGTCATTTTTCTTTTTGTTGTCATCATTAGGTAAAAACTAAATGGTCTACTCATGTGAATAAGGCAAGCAAGATTCAGCCAAGATCTTTGACCTATTTTCTGAGGTCAACCACTATCAGCAAATTTTCAGGCGCTAATCCAGCCTCCAGAGGGCATTCATAAAGCCCTCTGAATGTAACAGGATTCTGATGAAATTGCAACAGAAAAAAATAACAACAATTATTGAATGAGGTCAACAGATGTCAAACAAAACACGTTTGCTGCTTCCTGCCAGATTCGACATGTGTGCAAAATTAAAACAATACATCAGAATTCAGTAACTCTAGAACAAATCCTGAATCCCACATTCAGCTATTACTCAAGAAATAATCCAATGAGGCCAAATCCTGAGGTTCTGACCATTTTACTCAGTCCCTACTCCAGTAGGCTTCAATTGATACCCACCTGAGTAAGGACTGAATGAAAACGTACCACGAACCACAGCATTTGGCTCCTTGACTTCAACAAGACGAAATAAATGTTTTCCTTATCTTTTTGGCTCTCTACAATGACAATGAGAGCATATTTGTTGGGGTCTTTTTAATTTGATTTTTTGTTTTTCACATGGAATGTTAGAGTATTTTCCCCCTAAATAAAACATATCTAAAAATATGACTACTCCCTCTATATGTCCATAAATCTTATTCCTGACCGGCCCAGAAGGGTATGCTAGGTGAGAAGATGTGTCCAGTGGACCAGTTCTCTACAATTGTAACCCACACACCTCCTGGGAGAGAAAACCTTTTGTAGTGATAATCACCCATTTTTTCATGGTTTGTGTGTATAAAACATCGTCTGTATTTTCCACAGTATGCATCTGATGAAGTGAGCTGTAGCTCCTGAAAGCTTATGCTCAAATAAATTGGTTAGTCTCTAAGGTGCCACAAGTACTCCTTTTCTTTTTGCAAATACAGACTAACACGGCTGTTATTCTGAAAACTGTGTCAGAATTCACTTAAAAATATCAAATACATAAGAATACTGCAGGCTCTGAAGACATTTAGGAAGGATGCAAAATTTCACCTGCTGCAATTTAACTTGTTATGAAACTTGTGGGCCTCACAGGAAAGTTCATCTAAATTCAGATGCAAATTACTTCCGACGTAAATACATATACCTTGCAGTAAGCTGCTGAACTTCCATCTGTCAGGTTTAGAATAAAAATGGACACTGAGTATGATATGACAAGTAAAAATGTGCACTGAACAGGAGCTTGAGTTGTTTAAGTACAGACTTGTGCACAGCAAGAGCTTCTACTTGAAGATACTGAGGGAATGGGGTGGGAAACATTCAGAAATGCTGTAATTTGATAATATTGTAACAGAGTTATTGTGCTGGGCAAGTGGGTGTTTTTGGCACACCCAGAGACAGAACCTAATGGGTGTGGCTCCTCCCATATGGCAAGTACTCTTATTTCAGGAAGTAACCCCGAGAGGAAGTTCAGGGCTGGGGTTGGCTGCTTTCTGCCTGAGGGAGACAACAAAACTGTTTGTACCAGGAAGGGAGCTACTTGTGTACCCCTTTTCAGCAGATGGGGTTCTGTTGTTTAACTGAGCTTGTACCAGTGTCATTATTCCAGGGACTCTGCCTGGATGTATTAACCCACCAGTAAGTAGACCTCAAGGCCATTTAACAATATCACACACTGAACCTATTTTATTTAAATGAAGGACCAAATTAACCCAAGGTCCCCAGTGGTAGAAATCCTCTACTGGGCGGAGAAGGGGAAGGGAAGCACAGAATTGTCGCGTTACAAGACACCTACTCCTCCATTCCAACAGACGACCCCATGTCATCCATCACAGATCCAAGAGTGGTACTGTAGCAAAGGGTTCCTATTGGGGTCCAGCAGGCTGGACCAGTGCATGAAGGTGAAATTTGGTTTTAAGTATAAAGAATATGCATCGAAAAAGAGAAACACAATATTTTAAGCCCCTGCAAAAGATTGTATGAAGTCAGCTTCAAGCTGAAATACAACAAATCAGACTCTACAAGTTTCCTACAATGGTATCCAAATTCCCATCTAAATGCTGCGGTCCCTGAAACTGATGATTAAGTCTTTTACAATCTAATATGCCACAGGCCGAGCATAGGGAAAAAAATTATTTTCAATAGACAGAGTTGATGATGCCAAGGAACTGTACCACTGTAACAGTCGCTTCATAGGACTGACATTTTGAAGTGGCACCAGAACTACTGGATATATCAAGAGCCTGAACTGCTTCACTGATATCTGAGTGTTTGAACATTTCATCCATGGTAAAATAGTACTGATGTACTAATTGGGAAGAAAGAGAGAGAATTCCACCAAACCTTGCCCACTTTTAGAACCAAACATTTCTGATGCTCTGAAATGTCTAGATAAATGGTTTTTATTTTTACACTTCCAATCCCTATGAAGGACTGGAACCATAACACCACAAAAATGATGTTTCTGGCTAGTACTGGAAAGGTAAATGCCAGAACCGTCACAAGGAATACTTGTTTTCAAGGGTGCCAGCCCAAACTAGAGACACAAGAGCCTAAGCTAATCTGGATAAGCATTCAGACTCTTAGATGCTTATCTGAACAGAACCTGAATTCTGAATCTTTTGAATGGAGCTGTTTTAATACAGAATAATATTAATGTTTTGGCATTATTTAATGAATATATTACTCAACAAAGATTGTTCAACCATCTCTTTTTGAGACTTGCCCACCAGTAGGTAAAATTTTACCTCTTTCGGCAGTACCAACATCAACGTTACCTTTATCATCAGCATTTTGCTGAACAATAAGGAGTCGGTTTTTTGTCTGTTTGTTTTTATTTGTGGGGGTGGGGAAGGCAGGGGGCCAGTTGCAGCTGAAAATTGCTTCTTGTTTTGGGGAAGTTGGAAGTTAAGAAACAAAAAAGTTTCTAGTTTTTTTTTCACAGAGTTTTAAAAACACCATGCATTTATTTCTGCTAGTTATGTTGGCAACAAGAGGGTTTTTTCCCCACAGGCTGCAGAATCTGTAAAATGCAGTATATTGTGATTTAGGAGTTCTAGATTTTTGTTTCACAGTTATCCTGGTAGCTAGTTCACATTTCTCGGCCCAGAAAAACTGTTCAGATGAAGATCTCAGGCATGTGTCTGTTGCGTAAAACACACATGCTTTTTAAACACCCCGAGTTTGTGTTGAGCTACTGACCTCCATTGTATCCCAACTTCAATTCAGATTAGTTTAAACAAGCTTTCCACCTGCACAACCTCCCCCTTTTACTGCCAGTGTAATGCACCCTTCCCAGAGGAGGCTGACATTATAAATCACCAAAGACCGTATGCTGCTGCTGCCAGCATTAAAGGGGTCTGGCACTATGCATTTGAGGAGTAACGAGGGAAATGGAATGGCCCACACACATTAGAGAAGGAGAAACCAGAACACAGCTTCAAAGTGTAAAAAGAGCTGTATCTAATAAAGTATTTAAATACAGGCGCATTAGATTCAGATATGGAGCTGTAATTTGTCATTAGCTGTGACCATGAGGAAAGCAACAGATAACATGTGTGTTTATACATGTATGTGTGTGCATGCACAGACAGAGCCCCCCCGCCCCAAATATAAGAAATATATCAGAATATAACAGCATACTCTAAAATAAACTCACAGATATATTTAATAATCTGTAAGGTTAAGAATAACAAACTGTGGGCCAAATCCTGAAGCACTTACTCTGGCAAAACGTCTATTGAAATTAATGGGCTAAAATCTAAGATAAAATCCCACTGAGGTTGCAGGTTCTCAGCGCAGCACAGAACTTGTCTCAACAGAAATTTTACCTGAATAAGGCTCTTAGGAGTTGGCCATGACCAGTAGTTATGGTGTCTTTTAACTCCTCTCTCTTCCGACTGGTCTCAGGCTAACTGTATTCTGTTGCAGCTCTCCATTGTGCCTGAGCTCTGCGTTTGCTACAGCTCTCTCCCTACTCTTAAGGAGACTGATGGGCTTTTACCTTCCTGGAACACCTCCTCTTAGTTGGCAGTTGTTCTGGTTCCCATCTATACCCCAGCCAGTTCATATCCAGCTTCAAATCACCCAGTGCATGTGTCAAGGTTCCTCCCCCACTCTGAACTCTAGGGTACAGATGTGGGGACCTGCATGAAAAACCTCCTAAGCTTATCTTTACCAGCTTAGGTCAAAACTTCCCCAAGGTACAAAATATTACCCCCGTTATCCTTGGAATGGCCGCTACCACCACCAAACTAATACTGGTTACTGGGGAAGAGCTGTTTGGACGCGTCCTTCCCCCCAAAATACTTCCCAAAACCTTGCACCCCACTTCCTGGACAAGGTTTGGTAAAAAGCCTCACCAATTTGCCTAGGTGACTACAGACCCAGACCCTTGGATCTTAAGAACAATGAACAATCCTCCCAACACTTGCACCCCCCCTTTCCTGGGAAATGTTGGATAAAAAGCCTCACCAATTTGCATAGGTGACCACAAACCCAAACCCTTGGATCTGAGAACAATGAAAAAGCATTCAGTGTTTTACAAGAAGACTTTTAATAAAAAATAGAAGTAAATAGAAATAAAGAAATCCCCCTGTAAAATCAGGATGGTATATATCTTACAGGGTAGTTAGATTCAAAAACATAGAGAACCCCTCTAGGCAAAACCTTAAGTTACAAAAAAGATACACAGACAGAAATAGTTATTCTATTCAGCACAATTCTTTTCTCAGCCATTTAAAGAAATCATAATCTAACACATACCTAGCTAGATTACTTACTAAAAGTTCTAAGACTCCATTCCTGTTCTGTCCCCGGCCAAGACGACTACAGACAGACACAGACCCTTTGTTTCTCTCCCTCCTCCCAGCTTTTGAAAGTATCTTGTCTCCTCATTGGTCATTTTGGTCAGGTGCCAGCGAGGTTACCTTTAGCTTCTTAACCCTTTACAGGTGAGAGGAGCTTTCCCCTGGCCAGGAGGGATTTCAAAGGGGTTTACCCTTCCCTTTATATTTATGACAGCATGCAACTCAAAATGTTATCTATATCACCCTTTGAGAAACTAAGTGGGAGAGATAGTAGGCCAGTTTCTACCCTCACATACGTACACTCAACTCTAGTGATGTAGATGGTTTATGTAGGTGCCTAGAATACAATTGCTCTGGGCAAACCAACCATTGTTTCTGAAATGGTGCTGAACACGGCTTGGTCATGTTGACTCTTGCAGATAACCCATGACCTGCAAGGGCTATTCTAGATGCATTTTTTGATGTGATTACAAGTTTGGGTGATAAAGGTAATAGTGTTGATGTAGTATATTTAGACTTCTGTAAGGCATTTGAGTGGGTGCCACACATCATTTTGATTAAAAAAAAACTAGTATGATATAAAATTAACATGGCACACATTAAATGGCTTAAAAACTGGCTAACTGACAGCTCTCAAAATGTAACTGTGAAAGGGGAATTGTCATCCAGAGGGCCTGTTTCTATTGGGGTCCCACAGGGTTTGGTTCTCTGCCCTACCCTATTAAACGTCTTTCTCAAGACAGAACAAGGGGTAATGGTCTCAAGTTGCAGTGGGGGAGGTTTAGGTTGGATATTAGAAAAAACTTTTTCACTAGGAGGGTGATGAAACACTGGAATGCGTTACCTAGGGAGGTGGTGGAATCTCTTTCCTTTGAGGTTTTTAAGGTCAGGCTTGACAAAGCCCTGGCTGGGATGATTTAGTTGGGATTGGTCCTGCTTTGAGCAGGGGGTTGGACTAGATGACCTCCTGAGGTCCCTTTCAACCCTGATATTCTATGATTCTATGATTCAATGACCTAGAAGAAAACAAAATCATCAATGATAAAGTTTGTGGATGACACAAAAAATTGGAGAACTGGTAAATAATGAAGAGGACAGGTCACTGATTCAGAGCAATCTATATCACTTGGTAAACTGGGTGCAAGCACATAATATGCATTTTAGTGTGGCTAAATGTAAATGTATACATTTAGGAACAAAGAATGTATACTATACTTACAGGATGGGGAACTCTAACATGGGAAGCAGTAACTATCTCTCCTTTAGTATTGCACTGGAAACCTTTGAATAGCATGGAAGAGAAGTAGAAGTAACAGGTGTCATAAAGCTCTATAAGTGTGCCAGAACTGAAGCTGTCATAGCATCATTCATGATGACAAAGATTTTGACCATGAAATAATTCTCCTTTTTCTGTGTGGACTAGTCCTAAACCAAAGTCACTTGATGAAACAAATAAAATGAAACAATGTTTCAGATTTAAGTTAGGGGATGGAACAGACCTTTTAAGTACAGATTGTTGGAAAAGTTTTTCAAATTTGAAATTTGAATTTTAGCTCTTTGGTAAAAAAAAAACCCAGGGGATGGAGGAAATTTGTGAAAATGTAAAAAATTCCCAATTTTTGAAATTTTGACAAAATTTCAAAATAAAAAAAAGTGTTGACCAGCTCTACTGTTAGGTCAGTTAGTCAATCTCTCTGATAATATAGGACTATTTTCCACAATACATTTTCTAGTGTAGTCCTTTGGGTGTTATAGGGCTAATATAACCAAATAATGGCAACTATATAGAATAATGTCACTCCATACAGTAGTAAAGAGAATCTGATTATTGATATGGGTATGGGTCTGAGGTTTTAGTGAACATGACATTTTCTAGATCCATGATCATTATGGACCAGCCAGTCACACCTATATTTTACCACTACTTCTAGCAGTTCTTTCTTTCAGAGCAGAGGAGGATGGAACTGATGTCAGGAAGAACGGACTTAATGCTATCAGATACTTGTATAAAGGAATCCAGCTGTAGGAACATAAAACAGTAGCTGTGAAGAACCTTCAACATGTCTTTTAGAAGCTAAAGTTATGACCTCTTTGGACTATTGTTGTCAGTATTTATTTGCAACTTGTTTTCAGGGCAGCTGGGAATGTCACTAATCAATGAGCAAATCAGGAAAGTGAGAATGTAGAACAACAGATAAACACTGTGGGCCAGATTTGTTTGGGCTGCTTTGTGCTGCACTGGTGAAACACAGCAGCTAGAAATTAATTAATCTGGTTTTATGAATGCTTTGCCTCACAGGGGTCCTGTCCATTCACATTTCTGGGGCCTGATTTTGCCCTCACTTTCATCCATGTAACTCAGGAGTAATGCGTTGGACATCAATGGATTTACATTGATGCAAAGTTTGTGGGAATGAGAAAAATCCAGAACATACTTCTGAGAAGAAAGGTCCTGTGGTGAAGGCATTGGCCTGGGACTCAGGAGATCTGGATTCAATTCTTGATCTTGTCACAGACTTCTTGTGGGACCTTCAGCAAGTCACCATCTCTCCATGCTTCAATTCCTCATCTCTGAAATGCGGATAGATAGCATTTCTTCCTTTCACCCACCCTCTGTTTCATCTGTTCAGATTGTACCATCTCTTATTCCATGGGTTCCACCTAGCACAATGGAGCCTTATCTCAGTCAGGGCATTGAGGTGCTACTGCATTACAAATAAAAAATAATAACATCTGTTGACACTGACAGTGATGACTGGTGCCCAATGCATTTCAGGATGATAGGCTATGAAGTCCACATGCACACACACAACATTCAAGTGAACAGTATTGTAAACATTTTTATTAGACCTATGCAAAATTTTTCAAACCATCCCTGAAGCCAGGAAAATATTGAACTTTTACTAGAATTATGGAAAAGCTCAAAACCTGACTTTTTTGCCAAAATATTTTCAAGGTGTTTGGTAGTGGTGAAAAGTGGGGTTCCCTCCCCATCTTCCTCACCACTGCTAAATCTCCTTCATTCCCCAAAAAAACATTGTACATGGCTCAGGAACTGTCTTCCTTTTAGGCTGTTAGAAAACAGTGTGGGGAAAACATCCTCCTTATATACCTAAGGCCTCATATGCCCCTGCCAGGAGCTACCTCATCACTGGAGCCAAAGCCTGGAGGTATTGTTAAGTCCGTATGCCATCCTTCTGCAGACTATATGTGGTTTTGTCACTCTTTACAAATCCCATGTGCTTCCAAGACTTCTGGGATTGCTCCAGCATCAACTAGAAAAAAGAAAACCTTTATTAATGTGGGAGGTCTGTGCTCCCCCACAAGGCTTAGGAGACCTGGAGCACACTCGTGTGGAGACAAACACTGGCAGCTTGCCACTTTGAGAGGGAGATGTGGGAACCTTAGCTGTATACAGCCTCAGCTGATACATAGATGTTATAGAAATGCTGGCTGATAGATTAGATAGTGGGAGTAGAAGCCCACCTGTATCACACAAGGTATGTGAAATTTCCTCTGTTTTTTCCAGCCTAAGGACGAGGCTGCTAGTGCCTTTATTTGTGGGTAGTTGCTGGACAAAGGTTGAAAATGCTTTGAGAGTCTGATCTTTTTGGAAAATGCTTGGTAGCCAAGCATGCAGGCAGGCCTTTAGATTTCTCCCAGCTCTTAGCTTCTCAATGAAGTTTCCATCTGCACCATTTCCCTTCACCCAGGGATGAAACTAGTTTGTGTACGTAACATTTCCATTCATTTTTTCCCTCAAAGCTTTTCATTTAGGAAAAATATTTTTGATTGATTGCAGTAGTTTTGCTCGCTTTTTCTTCTTTTAATGCTCCACCTTGTTCCGTTGTTTATTCCCCAGCCGCATATTGACTGACTCACCTGTTGAATGCTGAGAAGTCTGCATCAGTGATGAATGCCAGTTCTGTGAAGCTGCTCAGAAGAGGCAAATTGCAAGACTATTATGAGCCAGTTGCATGAAAATCCTTGGGTAAACATCATGTAAGTTAATGAACAGAGCCCTAAGTTGGCACGTTTTCTTTTTAGGTAATGGATAACCCTACATACAACTACTGGAGTGTTCCCTCTGAACTAATAATGAGGAGGAAGCAAAGATCATACTTGGATTTAGTACAGCCAAGTGTGAGGGCAAGAGTTTTATTAAAGGAGTTCAAACAAAAGGGCAGGCATGACCAAGATGTTATGCCTAAGGATTTAAATTTAGTTTCCTGTCTAAGTATGCAATGCCTGCCAAGAGACAAATTGTTTCCAGGGTAACATTCAAAAAGAGTGATCATATATCCCTTCAAGCCAGGCTGTAGAACAGTTATATAGCTACACACCACCATGATTTTGTGTGTGTGGCAAGTTTTAAACAGAACTAAGGGAGGTTACACTGAAGGGAATGACTTGCATAGGACCGTTTTCTGCCATCTTCTCAGACAAAGGCCACCAGCAATGAGAGCATTACCCTAGATACTGCTGAGTAAAAGGGTAAATACATACATGGTGAGTGTTAAGATTGGGATTTTCAAAGGTGTCTAAGTGAGTCAGGTGTTCAATTCCCAATGAATTTTAATGGGGGTTTGCGTATCCAAAGTTAATAGGCTCCTTTAAAAATTCTAAAAAAATGGATAAAAAGGGAAATATATGCTAAAGCAGAAGATATGCAGAACCTCAACAGCTACTGATAATGCTGCATCTTTGGTTTCTGTTCTGTGATGAAATCGCTGTAAAATAGATAAACAATGCCATGGTTTAGTGAGCACTAATGGGACCCTAATGTTTACTAGGCCTGCAAAGACTACTAGAAATCTGTCTTTAAGAGCATTTCAAGTCTAATAGACTTAGCATTGGACTTTGAGTCTGGAACTCCTGAGTTCTAAACGTGACTTTGATATTGACTAGATTCAATAATGATTCCCCGTTTACAGTTACATTTTGAGACATATCAGTTAGCCAGTTTTTAATCCATTTAATGTGCGCCACGTTAATTTTGATACCATTCTAGTTTGTTAATCAAAATATTGTGTAGGTGTTGGCCTTGAGAGAATCACTACAGAACTCTGTGCCTCAGGGTATGTCTACACAGCAAAGAAAAACCCACATCTGGCCCATGCCAGCTGACTGAGGCTCGCGGGTCTCAGGCTGTGGGGTTGTTTCATTGCTGTGTAGACTTTCGGGCTTGGGCTGGACTCCAGCCTGAGCCCAGAAGTCTACACAGCAATGAAACAGCCCAGCAGCCCAAGTCCCGCCAGCCCGAGTCTCCTGGCACAGGCCAGGCATGGGTTTTTCTTTATTGTGTAGACATACCCACAGTTACTTCACTCATAAAACAGGGATAACAATGCTGTAATCAATGCACTACCACATATGCTATGCTGCATATCATTGCCAAGTGAGACTTCACATAGACAACAGGGATATAACTCAGAATCCTGCTCCAAAAGAACAGGCCCCTACCACCTGAGCTAGAGAAGAATCTACATGAAGTTTTAGCCATATAAGTTCTATGATGCAAAGTAGAAGAGCTCTGATTCTAGCAATAAAGGGCAGCTGTACACAAACTATCCAGTCCATTACAATACTTACTACGTCGCAAGAGTATTGCATGGAGTAATCAATATTGGTAAAGTGTTTTGAAGGTAGTGATTATATATACAATATAAATGCTGTAATAATTATAGCAACTGCTAATTGCTGTTGTTTCAAGGCAGGCAATCTTAGCATTTCTTTAAGAAGCAAAAGGAGAAAAAATTCTCAGCCTAGAGAAGCTTCAAATCTAAACATAGACCTTAATCAAATACAAAATACACTGGGAGACCCAGAAGATGGTACCAATTTACAAGAAGTTATCCATCTGTTTTGATATTGGGATGGTGAAAGCATTTCACTGACATGGGTTAGCATTTGGGAGTGTCATGAAAGAAGTAGATGTAGAGAATGGATTTGAATAAAGGAGGGTAGTGACCTGGGGCCCTGGTATAGGGAGGGAGCTGCAGGCTTAGTAAATGATTTGGAAGGAGTCATATAGATGAGAGTGGGAAGATGAAACTAAGGGAGATGTCAGATGGGTTTCTAGAGTGGAGTAAATAAGGAAAAAGAGAAGAGATGGGGCAAATATTACTTCTCAAATCACATTCAGTTAGGACTCATGACAGACAAGAAAGGAAGCAGGTTTTCACTAGGAATACCAGAACCCAAAAGGATTTGGCCAGCATGTGTTACACTAACAAACCCCGAAGAATCTGTTCAGGGGACAGGCACCAGAACAACCCCTTATGGTTTTCATGGAGGTTCAGTTTCTTCAGAAACAACCAACCCATAAAATGCCTCCCTCCTGCAGCCCGACCTCCCCTCCCTTCTACCTCACTCCCACTTCATACCATTGGGTGTCTTTGAGTGGTAGAGCAGGGCATGACCCTGTCTTCAGTTTCCTAGGCTTCAGGACGTACTGGGTGGCTCCTCCTTCTGCAAGTCTTTGAGGAGCCCCCAAGAAGAGACATTTCCTAACCATTCTGTAAACATGTTTCTGACAGTAACCATGAGGTTAGAGAGGACAATGGAAGCCAGGAAACAGTCCTTGGGTCCCTAGCTAGATGCCTAATGAGAAGTTGTATAGTAACCTTAGAGTTTCCTAGCTGCCCTGCACTAAGTACTTTGGTCCCTCCTCACTTACCTGTCCCTGCTCAGTTACAAAGCTAGAAGATGTAGTGGTAGTGGGACAGGCAATGTTGCTCTGGCCCACTCCCCTGCACAAACCTGAGAAGGTTTCCAGTCCTACCATGAAGTCCTTTGAACAATGGGGCCACGGGACAGGAAGACAAGTCCCAGATCCCCTCAATCCATGTAAGAGGAATATCATGGTGAGAGGGCTGCCTTGGGATGCAAAAGATAGGTCTGCGGTAAGTACCTTGACAGCCATTGCGTTGGCCTAGGGCATCAGACTTTTGAAAAACCTGACTTGATGTTCACAATTTGGATCGAACCCAAACTGCCCCCAGTTATGGATGATTTTCTGTTTCTGACCTGTCACACAGCCTTATATTAGTACAAATATTGAACTGATGGTTCCGTACTATTGTTTGTGTACTCTAGCCATTAAGGCGGAAGGTATGAATGCAAATATGTTTTGAAACATCTTCTGTACTTGATTGCTGCGGTAAGCCATGCCTTTAGAAACTGTCTTTGTGGGGACTAGTTAGGACTAGTTGTGAGTTGAGTGGAACTACAAGGTGAGGAGGAGAGCCAGGTTCCTTGTGTTGTGTTGCAGTTGCCCTCTTGTAAATATACAAGAGATAGATTTTCAGGTTAGCATTCTTGCTCTGTTAGCACAGCATGATTTCTAAGCCTGGGCTGCGGATAGAGTAGCACTGTGCAGATTTTAAATATAGTCAGCTCACACTGCCCTGTTTTATGGAATGTCCTTTTTTTGCCTTCTAAGGATGATTTAGACTTTATTGAGAGACCCGATGTATGTTCTGAACAAAGGTTAAGATGGTGACCTCTGTTTGTAAATACTGAGATAACCGCTGCTCTTGAGAGAAGAAGTGTTCAAGGAATATTACTGACTTACAAATCTCTTTTCTCGGGCATTTGCTTGAGAGGGTAGGATAGGGGGAGAGGAACAAGTTGTTTGGAGTTTTACATCAGGAAGTATAGCAGAAGCCACGGCAGCATCTCATAAAAAAGTCGTGCAGCTGTGTGCAGACCTCAGGGTTCACAGATGCATGTGTATTATATTTCCTTGGAAGGGGCACAAGCTGAACTTTGCAATTTTGACACCCGACTGCATGCAGAAAAGGTGAGGTATGCTACTTGTGATTTAGGTTTTAAAATTAAAACCTGCTGTGTTGGATCTCTCACATGACATATACACGTACACATGAGTGTCAATAGATGATTGCATTTACCCATCATTTAAACAAAACACATCTAGACATATGTGTGCCCCAAATGATCAACCACGTATTCACGTTTCCTTAGCTACTGCCCTTCCTAGTACTTCATCACTTCTCTGCCGTGTCCATCGCTTACACTGTGAGTCCCAGGACCTGTCTATGTGCTTTCTGTGAAGTGCATGGCACTGTTGTGACACTATCAAATAATAATGGACTGAAAATAAGGGATAGTAGGGAGGCACTGTACACATTTGCACCATAGCTCTGCTAATGCACTTTATACATTTCTTACCCTTCCTGATCAGAAGCTGTCAACTGTGCTGTATCTCATTGTAGTTTTTATGGTGATTCCCCAGTTTCAAGCGGCAAAATCGGTCCTAGAATGCTGAATTGAGTTTACTAGGAGCCCAGAAGTTTAAAGCTAGCAAAGTAAGTCACTGTGCTATATGTCCATTACAGCTAAGCATAACCATCAAACAACAAATAAGAATACTGACTAACCTAAAAATCTCACTTTAAATTCAGGTCTTACCAACCTTCATCTTTTCCAGTCACAGATGTTAAGAGCAAAACGTTGTGTTTATCTAACCAGAAGCCTAGTCTTCTGTTAAAAATAGAAGCTGGTGTTCTGGTCTGTGACAGTTTTTAGTTACTCTTCATGCCAACATTAGCGTTGTAATGGGGTAGGAGCTGTGTGTGTGTGTTATGTGCAGGTGCTTGGCTCTGATCTATGCTGCATCTGTTAGTAATGAAAAAAAAAGAGTCTAGTACATAAAAAATATGGTTTCTCACACACAAAATTCTGGGCCATTTCAAGGTGAATGTTTTCATCAGATCTCTCCCCATCCTGTAATTGATAATCAGTAGAACTAGCGTGCAGTGCTCTCAGACCATAAAAGATGGAAAATAATAATTATGAAGGAGAAAGTTCTAATGTTTGCCAGATGATAATCCAGCAGCTCTACATGTTCAGAATTTAGAGTGGTGACCTCCGTTACCTTCCTCAGCATCACAAGATGGAAAGAGATAATAAGACTCTATGGCTGTAGAATGAGCAATCAACAGTGTAACTGGGCAGACTTCTATTAATGCACTTGCATTTGTATGCTCAGGATTTACATTTGGACTAGATGTTAAAATTAAGGTCCAGCTGCTGCCATCCTTACTCATGTTGAGTGACACTTTACTCCACAGAGTAGCCCCACAGGTTGTTCCACTGATTATAAACTACAGAATGGGGGGAGGTCCAAAATTCAAAAGCTGTATTAACTTCAAGTTAAGCCTGCTGCCCTGTGCTATGCCATGGAACATGCAAAAGCATTGAAGAGGACAGAAATGGAGAGTTAAAGGAAGGTAGATAAATAATACTGTCAAATCAGCTGTCTGTTGAATGGAAGTTTCTTTGCATGAGGCACCCATGCTAAAATTCTTGAACATTTTTCTTGTGTAAAATACTGTGTAGTCTCTGCAACGTTCCTGTCTGCGGTTTATCTATTTGTGAGCTCAAGAATGTGGTTCTAGTCAAAAGAGAAATAAAGAAAAATTGGAACCTTCTTACTTCTTCCTTAATTTAACCTGATTTTTCTGTGTGTTTGAGTCCTGTCTACTTATTGACTAGTATTTACTCCTGCTAGCACTGCAGAAGGGATACAGCTTTGAGAGAGTGACCTTTACTCTAGTTTAACTGTGGACATTATCAAAAGAATTGTCAACTAGGGCCTTGATCCTGCAATCACTCATGCACGTTTACCAGCTGTGCCATACTAGCAGGAGTGAGCACTTACATTATTCCATAAAGTTAAGGAGATACAATTCCATTTGCGGGTGTTCAGCATTTGAAAATCTAGCGCTAAATTCATATATGAAGAAAATCAGTTCTCACTCAGTGAGACTACTCACATGCCCACAGTTAAGCATGTGTATAAGTGTTTCCAGGATCAGGGTCCAGATGCTCATTGCGGAATGTTTGTTTTTAATGACCATGAGCCAGGAAGAACATGAAGGCTGAGGGGAGCTACGATACATCAGAGGGACAAAAACCAGAGAAGGAGAGGAGTTATTTAAGTTAAGTGCCAATGTTGACACAGGTACAAATAGATATAAACTGGCCATCAACAAGCTTAGGCTTGAAATTAGACAAAGTTTTCTAATAATCAGAGAAGTAAAGTTCTGGAAAAACCTTCAAGGGGAGCTGTGGGGGCAAAAAAACTCACTTGTTTCAAGACTAAGTTTGGTAAGTTTATGGAGGGGATGGTATGATGAGACTTCCTAGAATGGCATGTGGCCTATCTTTGACTGCTAGTAGCAAATATTCCCAATGGCTAGAGATAAGGCACTACATGGGGATAGCTCTGAGTTACTACAGAGAATTCTTTCCCAGGTGTCTGGGCTGGCAGATCTTGAGGGTTCAACTGATCGCCATACTGGGGGTTGGGAAGGAATTTCCCCCCAGGTCAGATTGGGGATTCTGGGGATTTTCACCTTTCTCTGCAGCATGGGTACAGGGGTCACTTGCAGGTTTAAACTAGAGTAAATGGTGGAGTTTCTGTAACTTGAAATCTTTAAATCAGGATTTGAGGACTTCAGTAACTCAGCCAGAGGTTATGGGCCTATTACAATTGTGGGTGGGTGAGGTTGTGTGGCCTGCGATGTGCAAGAGGTCAGACTAGATGATGGTCCCTTCTGTCTTTAAAGTCTATTAAATTTAAAAAAAAAAAAAAAAAAAAAGCTTCCTTTGATTTGTAAACTGAACAGATTCAATCTTTAATCATTACTGAGAAATAAGAAATAAGGAACACTACGTGTCATTTTTCAGTCACTTTTCATTAGTGAAAACTGAATGTTAACATAAAGTTTTTTTGGATAATTATCTTATTTTACATATTAACGTAAACTTCATCAATAGCTATTATTTAACTATGTAACTTTTTCTATAAATAAAGTCATTAAGTGCTCACCTACCTTTGTGGAATAAGGGCCTGAATTTCCACAACATTTGAGGAGTTTCATATCCAGTGTTTTGATTCTGTCTACAGAGTATTCAGGAGTCCTTCCAGTCTGGGCCAGGTTTTAGGGAAAATTTGTGTGGTGACGGTAGGCAGAGACAGAGAGCATCACAGTCCTGTTTGTGTCTACCAGACTTGATTAAGAATCTCTTTGATATTCATTAAATAATTTTGTACCAGGACTGACACTACACTGCTTTCTGCAGACATGGTGGAAGCTTCAAAGTTCAACCTAGATTTGAACTCCCACCACCTTAAATGGTGTTTTGATCTGGGGAGGTTGGTACAGGCTCCACAGTAGTTTCCAACATGTGCAACACACACACATTTGATATTTTTGTATCTCATGCTATAATGTACTTGGTGTCTCTTTTTGTTAGGGAGAAATGCTTCATTAGACTCTCCCTGTAATTATTCTACTCTATGCTACCATAGTAACACATTACCTTCCTCTTCGGGTAGAATCACACACAAATGCACAGGTATAAAATAAATAGCTAGTTCTCAGCATCTGGCATGTTATGTTATGTGAATATATTGAAATGACATGTGGGTAACTAGAGAAGGGTGAACTGGTTCAGCCTAAATAAGAATCAGCTCCAACCTTTGCTCACCACAAAAGCAACCTAACCCAAACCTCCTTTTTCCAATTTGGATTGGTTCCGAGAGATCAGCGGTTTCATCTGTCAGCTGGTGGCCAGACACTAGAACAGACATAACTAATTAGTACATTCCCTCATTTGGAGGTTAAACATACCTTGTGTACTCCCTGCATGTTACAGCAGTTGAGACTCAAATCAGGACCCTTGCAGTCTGAAGGCAGCAGCTCTACCAACGTGAACCAAGGCAGCTTTCCTCTGGTTAAACCAGTAGCTGCTGTATTGGTCTCAGCTGGAGATTTCTCTTTGCGTGCTTTATAACAGTACTCAACTCCCAGCAAAGCTCAGCCCCTGGTGTAACCCCTATCCCACCCTCATTCAAAATCTGGTGATGAGTCCCAGCATGTCCAGTCACCACCCAGAGGGGTCTCGCTGCTCCTCTCTTAAAATTCCCCAGCACCCCAGGGCTTTTCTGCTTTGCTGCTTCCTACCGTGCACACTGCAGCTCCAGAACCCATCAAATCCTAGAGCTGGAGTGTAGTCTGGGGCTTCAGTGATGTGCTATGTAATTGGGGATGTGATTAAATGGGGAAGCAGCAGAGGGAGAGGAAATTTCACTAGAACAACTGAAGTGGGGGTCCCTCCCGAACATCTCACTTGCTGTGAAGGGGAGTGAGTTGGGACAGAATGCACAGCTTTGTCAAAATAAATCCATGTGCTTGTGTGTAACTGTGTACTGTGCATCTCTTTGCTTTAGCATTTATTTTGTGCACCCATTTTTCAACCTGACCCCACCATGGGCAACAAATGTGCTGATTAACTTTGATGAGCTCTGATGCCGGCAAAGAGGGGTCCAGAATTAGAGGAAAAATTAAAGTAATAGAGAAAAGATGTATAATTAAGACCAAAAGGATTCAGAAAAAGGTTAGACATTTAAATTCCCAATGAGAACATGGGAAACTTTTTAATAGAAGGAATGTAAACTCACATGCATCCACATTTGTCTATGAATGGGGGAAATAATAACTAGCTGTTTCAGAGTAAACCTCAAAGTGCTTTACAAAGGAGGTCAAAATCATTATCCCCACTTCACAGGTGACAAAACTGAGGCACAAAGAGGTAAAGTGACCTGCCCAGGATTACCCAGAAGACTAGTGGCAGAGATAGGAAACGTGGATCTTCTGAGTCCCAGTCCAATGTGCTATGCCCTAGTGTAGCCAACAAAAGATGACAAAATATTTGAAAGAAACCTACAGAAAATGCCTTCAGCTGCTTTTCAAAAAATTTGGATTTCAGGAACCCAATTTGGTATTGGTCATTATGAAAAACTGAACATTAAATATACATTTCCCAAGATAAATGAGTCATTCTAAATGGAAAAGGTAATGCTGCAGTTCCTAATTAAGATGGTATAAATGGTTCTCTGGATGACTTTTTATTTATACCAAACTGTGGACTGATTATGTGTAAATGAAGTTTTTAATATCACTGAAACAGTAAATGTATTTCCACTCTCCATATGTCAAAGCTGTAAGACAACTGGAATGGCTTTCTAGAAACCTTGTCTTCTGACAGGCCACGCCCATTCTTTTATTGTTTGTACAACCCAGCTCAAACTTTCCCTTGCTGAGACACCCATTGTCTGTAACATAAATCAGCTGCTGTGGAAGCTCATTCCCTAATGATCTCATGACACAGACACCAGGATTTCCAGCTGAACTTTGGTGTTAGTCATAGAACTCAGAACCATCTGCACCCACACTACAGCCCCCTCCCACATCAGCTGCCATCTGGAGAGGTGAAAGCCTCTAAAAGTATGTGGATCAGATTCTAATACCTTTACACATGTCTGGTAGCAATGTGTAAGTAGTTCAACTGAAGTCACTGCCAGTGCCTCTGGACTAAGATGCTACCCAGTGTGAGTAAGGTCGCCAAATCTGCCCCATTGTGTTTAACAAACCTCAACTTCAGTGACATTAAAACATTTGGGGTCACAAAACCTGAACACAACAGAGTTTGGTCCTAGTACCAACATGTGAGAGCCTGATCCTGCACCACTGATGTCAACAGGAGTTTTGCCATCGCTATTGCTGAAGCGCCCAAGTGAAGAAGGGGCACTGTTGCTCAGTGTGCAGTACAGTCCCAAACCTGTTCCTGGACATTTTTGATAGCCTGATTACATTTGCTGAACACTAATAGGCATCTGATCTGAGACCTTTCAAAGGAGCGTATCTACCTAATTGTGTGCTTATGTCCCCCTGCGTCAGGCTTATGAGAATATTGCCATTTGTCTACATGTTTCGTTCACACTCATAATGCACCTGGAAAGACACAGCCCACATTTTCCTTGATGGTACACTAATACTTTTAATAAAGATACAGGGCCAGATTATCAGGTGGTGTTAATTTGTACAGGGCCAGATTTTCCAAGGTATTTAGGTGCCTAAAGATGCGGATAGGCACCTATTGTGATTTTCAAGAGAGCTAAGGAGGTTGGGCACCTAAATAACTTTGAAAATACTGCCTGTAGTTTATTAAGTCAGTGGAGCAACACCAATTTACATGAGCTGAGAATCCCATCTTTGGAATGGAAAAATTAACATTTCATATGCAAAAGCAGATGGTGAATCTGGAAATATCTTCTGTGCACCAGATATTGGGCCTGACCCTGAGAGTGCTGAATGTCAACCTCTTCCACTGATTTCACTGGAAGTCATGGATATTCAGAACTAGCCAAGAGCAGGCCAATTCGATAATTAATTGTTGTACAGAATAACTCTAATGTGTGTTATGAGAAACGCTCCCCTTTGAGAAAAGAATGAAGAGGCAAGGCAAAACCAGGCAGCTTTAGGCAGAATTCCTGGTTTTCTGTTGAACGGTGGCAGGAAAAAACAGCTACTGGAATCACCTGATGGCTTTTTGATAAGAGAGAGAGGTGTAGCAGATTTCACCACTTCGGCGGTATGTGGCCAATTTATCAATCTTTCTTTCATTGCTTTGTCATAAGAGCTCAATGATATAAGCTCACACACATTGTGCTGTAGGAAATGCATATACCAGCTTGTCATATATGCAACTAAGCAAAACTGTTTAAAACAGCTTTGGGGAAAAAAAAGTATAGCTTCCTTTTTAATAAAATGTATTGGTTTATATAATGAACATGGGCTTTTTAGTGGAAAAGGATATTTTGTCCATTTATTTGATTATTGTAGCAATATTAATAGATTGATACTTTGCATGCACATAGTGTTCTGCTGCTGAGGATCCCAAAGTGTTTTAGTAACATTAATTTATTAAGTCTCACACTGCACTTGTATGCTAGGTAAATTTTATTTTACCTAGTTTGCAGAAAGCTAATCAAGATGACACAGCAAATCAGTTACAGAGCTCAGAGAACCCAGGAAGTATTCCAGTAGCTCCGTAAATGTACAGGGCAATTTACAAGTCCCAGAAGAAGGCACAGTCCCTGCTCTGAAGATCTCACAGTCTGAGGGGCAGCCTACAATATTTACTGAGACAAAACTCCACTTGACTTGGCTCCAACTGTCTAACTGCTTAGCTTTGCATAGTGAAACAAAGCTGAGGATGGTCATCATCCAATTCTCATTTAGCATTGTGCCATAGGTCAAGTCAGTGGACTAACATGAATGCAACTAAGAGCAGAATATGGACCTCTGTGTTCCAATGATGTGAAGCCACGGTTCATTTAAGTGAACAGACTTTAAGGCCAGAGGTACTATTATAATCATCTACGTCTGACCTCTGTTATAGCATAGGCCAGAGCATTTCATAATTCCTGCAGTGGAGAGAATTTGTCTTTCTTACTGTCAAAGTCAATACTATCGGGTTGAAAAACGTGTAGTTCTAGACATGGAGGTAATAGGGCTTAGTTTGTTATTTATTCAGTTATGTCTTGGAGAAGCCGTGTGAGTAGAGGCGTAGGAATCAGTTTTATCTTTTCAAATCTCCCTCAATTGTCTTATTATAGCAGTGTTTATGATCTGGCCCATATTTATTGCATTCTTCACTAGTGTAGCTTTGCATTCCTTACTTGATGTCTGCCATGTGTTGGCCATTACTTGAAATACATAGTTATAGTTTCTTTTCTCAACAGTTGGACAATTAGCTGATACAATGTAGGCAGTTTTAGAAACATCATTTCAAACCATCTGTAATAAAGGTAACATGCTGATAAAATAACAGTATCAAGAGGACGACATGAGTGATAGATTTTGCCTATCAATACAATCACAGTAAGAGACAGTAAACAAGCAAGTTGGCACTGTGATTCGGCAAGGTTCTTAAGATGAGAGCAGGTCCTCTAAATCATTTTCTGGATTTTTTTTTAAATGAAAAGTGACTCATGTCTGACATGAAGGGGGGAAAAAAACCCAGACAAAGAAATTTTATCGTTTTTTTCCCCCAGATGTGAAGTGAGCAAAAAAGCAAACTTCACTGATTGTGGGTCCAGAGTCTTCGTAGACTTATTACTGGTCAACACCTGTACTTCCACTGTTTTGTGTCTGCTGCATGAAAGCAGGTCTGTTCAATATCTGAGCAGGTAATATGAAGGCTATGCCTGAAGCCACTGCTTTCTGTTTGTGTAGGCAAGAGGTACAAAGCGAACATTAAGCAGGCACAGTGCTGTATACCTGATCAGTGTCTGCTTCATGTCTGTAGTTCTCATATTTATTTTATACCTGTTCCAGGGGCCGTTTTTTTGTTGTTTTCTCTTTCTCTCTGTCCCCACCCACTCAGGAGGAGTGAAATTGTGGGGGTGGGGGAAGACTGTCATCTTTGGAGAGGTTTGGGTAAACCAAAGGGGCTGGGAAGCAAAGCTGAGCAGTTCTCTCAACTGCACTGTGATCAAGATTCACTTTAAACCAAACCCCAAACAGACCTTGAGAGACTACAGTTGAGCTACCCAACCCCAGAATAAGTATTACCAGAGATCCTAGGAAACTAATAAAATTCCAGCATATGTGTGTGTGTGGGGGGGGGAAGTTATGTTTCTTTGCATGTATCTTACCTGTTATTGATATTTATTTAGTGTGCTAGGCATCTTACCAACAAATTTCTCTGTCCCAAAGAGTTTACTATCTAAGGGCTAGATTCTGCTTTCAAGTGGTACTTGAGACACAACCCTAACACACAACCCCCCTCTCTGCTTCCACTGAATTCCAAGAGGAGGCATAGGGAGGGGCAATAGCTTCAGGCCACTAGCTATTTGCTACACTGTTTAAAATTACTACCCTCCCCCCCCCCACACACACCACTCTTAAGTCTCCTTCTCCCTGTACTCAGTTCTGCTCCAGTGTCTACAAGAAATTAGCCCTCTAGTTAAGGCTAGCAGAAGGGCAGCTGGGGATGGAAGACATATATTATTTCAAGGAGTTATATATACAGATTGATTGTATGTTCTGATCCCCCATCCCCTCCCTCTCTGCACTTTATATGCCACTTGTCTTCTTAGACTGTCAGCTGTATGGGTGAGAGATTTCATCCTTACATATGCATGGACAGAACCAAGCACATTATGGATGTTGCTGGGAAAACAATCATGATATTGGTATCAAAGATGCAGTGTCAGTCATTCAGGTTACCAGTACTGCATGTCATTTTCTCTGTAGTTCTCTATGGAAGTAAACAATAAGAGACCCTATGTCCCAAATAATTTAAACAGCCTGATTCTCATTTGCACAGAGGCCCTCATTTTTGCTGGTCATGTACAGTAAAGGGCCCTTAAAGGGGACATAAATATTTATGCCCATTTTAAGGAGCTTTTACACTACCAGAGTGCTCTCAAGGGGCCTTTGTGTAAATGAGAATCAGGTCTAGAAATCTGAGGTTTTCTTCAGAGTATGTGAGACTGAATGAACTGTAGAGGGAAGAAGAAATAGGAAAAGGAGATTGACTATGGTCCTGAGGTAAAATTTTCAGAAGTTCCTAACTTGTTTTCAGAAGTGACATAGGCATTTAGAAGCTAAAAACCCTTTTTACTTTCATTGAGTCTTAAGGCCTTAAGATAACTCAGGTGCTTTTGAAATGTTTACACTGTGATTTTTAGTTTGATAACTTTTTAAACCCAGATTTAAAACTTTTGTAAGGGTGGTTAGGAGTGTGATTATTTATGACACTTTTATACCGGCAAAAGCCCTAGTATAGATACAGCTTATATCAGCAAAAAAAAGCATTTTTGACAGGATAGCTTATTTTGTTCAGGGAACTGGTATAAACTATACCAGCAAAAGCAGCCTTTTGTCAGTATCAGGTCCACTAGGAGGGTTTGCTGTATAGCTATACCTATATTACCAAGCCTTTTCTGGTGTAGACTAGGACTAAGTGATGTTAGCGGTTTGTGAAATGGGGCACATTAATTCTGCTCTAGATACTGAAATCCTTTAGTCAACACAACTGGTATAGCATGGCCTCTACCAGGGCAAGTTTTCTTTCCCATGTGCCTCATCTTAGAGGAAGTGGGAAATCTCCTTGCCCCTTCAGTTCTCTGCTGAGATTTCCTCAAAGGGTACAATTTAATAACAACAATGCTGGTGGTTTTTAAGTGCAGGGGGAGGGGGAGTGTGAACACCAAGCAGCAAGCAATTTTGGTCACTACTCACTTAGGCTGGATTTGAACCAGTGACTAGGCAGTGTAAGGCTCCATTCATTATCAATCTCCTATGCCATCCTATACCCAGAATGCAGATTTGTACAGTAATTCAGCATAATGAGTAAGTGTCTTGTTCTAAGGGTATTTTTTACTATTCCTGACTCATAGCGAATGGGTTTCCCAGACTTGTCAGTTAAATTATTTTCTAAATCTGTTCTTGTGCTGTATATCAGATCAATGCAATAATGGTGATGATGTTCCAGCTATTTCTTTTTAAAGTTATGAATTCCAGCACTTCAGAATCCTCTGCATTTCAGTTAAAACAGACATTGTCAAGTTTATCCACAAAGGATCAATCCACAGTAAAGAAAGATTATAAATGAGTAATGTTTCCATTGTGCTTTTGTCACAAGACAATACCATACTTCAGAAATGCAGAAAAAATTAACTCCACTTGATCAGATGATTGGGCCTTCTTGGAAATCAGCCTTAGAGACACTCACAGACAATACCAGGAGGATAATGTAAATGTTGCAGTTTGTAAATTCCAGATTACAATCATGCTAAAAAAAACCATTGGGCCAAATTCTCTCATCAGTTGCAAATGTAGAATCCCACTGAAATCAATAATGTTGCACATGAATAACTGAGGGAAGATTTTGGCCTCGGATATGGAAAATATTGATAGAAAATGATGAATTAATTTAATTTGGCTTGGATATGAGTAGTATCTTGTGGAATGAAAAGTGGCTGAAGGACTGTAAACAAAAGCATAAGACCAAACACTGACGCACGGAGATGTGGGGAGGTCTCTCTCTCTAGCGAGGTATTGCAGGGATCTGATTCAGTCTGGTTTTCATTAATGATCTAGAAGAAGTAAGCAGCATGTTAATGAAATTCCCATATGATACAAAATAGGGTGGAGTTGTGAATACTAGTGGTGAAAGAGGAATACAAAGAGACCCAAATACTGATACAAGATTTCCATTGACTTCACCACTCTTCGGACCAAGCCCTCAGAGAGATTAGTATTGGGCAGAAAGTTACAAAATGATATTCAGCAAGGAAAAATGTAAACAAATGCATCTTAAAAAAGATGATCCAAAACCCAATAATCAATGGGAAGGAGAATCACGGAGAACTGTAACATTAAACAAATAAAACAAAAGTTTGCAGTGCATTATGAAGAAAATGGTTAATGAAATTTTGAGCGTTAAAGGGAGGTAATAGTCTCTCTTGCTCTGAAAATGGGACTGGTGTCACTAGGCCTTAAAGAAATTCTGGAGAATTACCAGGAAGAGCAGCAAAAATAGTAAGGGAACTGGAGAGACCGATTTAAGAAGAAAGATTAAAAGCATCTATATATAGTGCAGTTACACCAGACTTGTGTAGATGTATATTACACCTAATTATAACTACAAGGGAAAGGAAGAGAGACATAGTCCAAAAATAATACGAAGAGTGTAAATACTCAGGAGAGAGAGGAGTAATTTAGCATAAGGCATAATTAGGAGTAATGGGATGAAATTAAGAAAGGAAAAATATTCCCCTGGAAAATATTTGCATCCTTCTACTACACCCTGATGGTAATTACCATCAAAAATGAACTGAAACAGATCCAGCCTTTAATACAGAGGAGGTAGGCAAGTTCGCCTTTTGATAGACACACCTTCTAGACAGATTCCAGCTTTCTGGTCACACACGCATAGAAGTTCACAGAAAATCTTTGACAGTTTTTGATAAAATCTCCACCTATTATAAGGCCACCATCCAACAACTTCCTAACAAAGAGTGCTATTCATTCTAAATAATTACAACAAGCTGCAATAAAATGCATCCTGATACTCATAAAAGAAAGACCTAAGATGAAGCTAAGGACAATACAAAAACATAAAAGAGAAAGAACAAATCACAGCTCTAATTTGACAATCTCTTGATCTGTTTGTGAATCCCTGGGCACAAGCCAATACCCTGTTTATAACACACAACAAACATGGACAAATAGCAACAGTTAGAGCTACTACCATATTTCACAGCACCGGAAACACAGATTGTCTTTCTCCCTGCCCAATATACTGATACATATACAGAATAATTCTTCCTTAGCCAATCACACACCTAATTATGGCATACACTGTTGCTGCAATAACATCTGATTGTAGTGGTAACAGATAATGATTAGGGCTGTTGATTAATCGTAGTTAACCCACATGATTAACTCAAAAATTAATTGTGATATAAAAATAAACTGTAATTAATTGAGGTTTTAATCACACTGTTAAACAATAAAATACCAATTGAACTTTATTAAATATTTTTGATGTTTTTCTACTTTTTCAAATATGTTATTTCAATATACAACACAGAATACAAAGTGTATAGTGCTCACTTTATATTATTATTTTTGATTACAAATATTTGCACTGTAAAAATGATAAACAAAACAGTGTTTTTCAATTCACCTTATACAGGTACTGTAGTTCAATCATAGAATCATAGAATCATAGAATATCAGGGTTGGAAGGGACCCCAGAAGGTCATCTAGTCCAACCCCCTGCTCAAAGCAGGACCAATTCCCAGTTAAATCATCCCAGCCAGCCCACCCAATCTCTTTATTGTGAAAGTGCAATTCACAAATGTAGATTTTTTTGTTACATAAATGCACTCAAAAACAAAACAATGCAAAAATTTAGAGCCTACAAGTCCATTCAGTCCTACTTCTTGTTCAGCCAATCACTAAGACAAACAAGTTTGTTTACATTTACGGGATATAATGATGCCTGCTTCTTATTTACAATGTCACCTGAAAGTGAGAACAGGTGTTTGCATAGCACTGTTGTAGCTGGCATTGCTAGGTATTTATGTGCCGGATATGCTGAACATTCATATGTCCCTTCATGCTTTGGCCATCATTCCAGAGGACATGCTTCCATGCTGATGACACTCGTTAAAAAAATGCATTAATTAAATTTGTGACAGAACTCCTTGGGGGAGAATTGTATGACTCCTGCTCTATTTTACCCACATTCTGCCATATATTTTATGTTACAGTAGGCTCAGATGATGACCCAGCACATGTTCATTTTAAGAACACTTTCACTGCAGATTTGACAAAACGCGATGAAGGTACCGATGTGAGATTTCTGAAGATAGCTATAGCACTCGACCCAAGGTTTAAGAATCTGAAGTGCCTTCCAAAATCTGAGAGGGACGAGGTGTGGAGCACGCTTTCAGAAGTCTTAAAAGAGCAACACTCTGATGCAGAAACTACAGTATCCAAACCATCAAAAAAGAAAAGCAACCTTTTGTTGATGGCATCTGACTCAGATGATGAAAATGACAGTGCGTCAGCCCGCACTGCTTTGGATCATTATCGAGCAGAACCTGTCATCAGCATGGAAGCATGTCCTTTGGAATGGTGGTCAAAGCATGAAGGGACATATGAATCTTTAGCGCATCTGCCACGTAAATATATTACCACACTGTCTACAAGAGTGCCATGTGAATGCCTGTTCTCACTTTCAGGTGACACTGTAAACAAGAAGTGGGCTGCATTATCTCCTGCAAATGTAAACAAACTTGTTTGTCTTAGTGATTGGCTGAACAAGAAGTAGGACTGAGTGGAGGTGTAGGCTCTAAAGTTTTACATTGTTTTATTTTTTTGAATGCAGGTTATTTTTGTACATAATTCTACATTTGTAAGTTCAACTTTCATGATAAAGAGATTGCACTACAGTACTTGTATTAAGTGCATTGAAAAATACTATTTCTTTTGTTTCTTGCTTAGAGTGCAAATATTTGTAAATAAAAATAAATATAAAGTGAGCACTGTACACTTTGTATTCTGTGTTCTAATTGAAATCAATATATTTGAAAATGTAAAAAACAAAAAAATTAAATAAATGATATTCTATTATTGTTTAACAGAGCGATTAATCATGATCAAGCATCACTAGGCATTTGAAAATTTGGCCCTTTGTGACTTGCCCAAGCTCACACTAGAAGTTTATGGGAGAGCTGGACTGAACCTTGTAGATATGTAGGTAGGTAAGGAATCACTGCTCTATAAGATCACACTAAATATCAAACTGTGTTAAGCAAGTTATACATGAGTCTTCAGGTGACGTAAATCAACTTAGTTCCATTGACTACACGAGCTGAGAATCTGGCTCGGCATGTTTACAGTCATCTGACTCTTTATGCAGGCCCTGATTCAAAAGGAGCTCTTCAGCAAGTGCTTAACTTTAATTTTAAGCAAATGCTTGAGTCCTTTGCTGAATGGGGCCCCAAGACCATTCACAATTTCTAATTACAGAAACTAAGGCAGTACCAAAACAATGTAAACATTCTTTTCAAATCAAAAGTTTGCTATTCCCATTCCTTTCTAGATCATTCTACATGTGCAGGAAACAAAATATGTCTGGGGGGGAAAAATGTGTTTTGGAAACTTCTGATTCCATCCAACTTCAAATGGAATCTGTTTTAAAAATATAAACATATTTAAAGGTATAAAGATATAAGGGGGAGATTAGAAAGTCCATCTTGGGTCTGAGTCCAAGCTCTCTTACGTTTCTGTAAATCAGGAAAAAGAAAAGGAGGACTTGTGGCACCTTAGAGACTAACGAATTTATTTGAGCATAAGCTTTCGTGAGCTGTAGCTCTCAAAAGCTTATGCTCAAATAAATTCGTTAGTCTCTAAGGTGCCACAAGTCCTCCTTTTCTTTTTTGTGAATACAGACTAACACGGCTGCTACTCTGAAACCTGTAAATCAGGAGCAATTCCAATGAAGTTTAGCTATTGGGAAACCCATTGTAAGCAAGATTGGAATCAGAGACCTGTTTTTTCCCCTTTAAACAACTATATAGTTGCTGAAATGCTTTACACTTAGGCTTTATATAGCTCTGGCAGTCTCAAGTTGCCTTAAAGTGGGCATAGAGTAACTGTAACTTAAGGCTCCTTTACACCGTCAGAGTGGTGCTTAATGTAACTGAGAGTTAGGCCCAACATGGTAATAGAGGCCAAATGAGTACCTAAATAGACAAACATAGTCAGACGAGATTAGGTACTGCCAAAAAGGGGTGAAGTGACAGGAAGAAGCAGGCCATGTTAACACAGTGAGGATTCTATCAGAACAGAACTCTGTAACTCTGTTCATCAGGATTGTTGGCATATGGATATACTACACAATCAAACAAAAATGTGTTAAAAGAATGTTATTTAGGTTACAAAGTCAAGCAGTCAAAAGTTAGGAAATGCCTGATTTATAGTTGCCCATGAAACCTTAACTCTGCTTCCTTTTGCATCCATCCTGTTGACAGACTGAGGCAGGGGTCCTGTGGGGAAAAAAGCATGGGATCTTATAGTTAAAGCCTGTACACCTTAATGCACAAGGGGTCAGAATTAAGGTTGCTAGGAGAACTGTACATCTTCTAACAATGGATGTGTGAGATCTTCACAGAGAAATGGCCACAAGAATATTTTATAATGGAAACTGTTAGGAGACCTAAGGATAGGGGCTGCTATCAGCTCTCTTTTTACTGTGCACTGGATCTGAATGAATAATGTAGAACAGTTATTAAATGAATTTAGTCTCTTTTTCACTCAGAATATCTGTGAAAAGATTGTGATTTCCTTGAATTATTTGCTACTCAGCTTTATTCTGTGAATTCACAATTTGAGTTGTAAAAAGAAAAGGAGTACTTGTGGCACCTTTCGAAAGCTCATGCTCAAATAAATTGGTTAGTCTCTAAGGTGCCACAAGTACTCCTTTTCTTTTTGTGAATACAGACTAACACGGCTGTTACTCTGAAATTTGAGTTGTGTTATTAGGTTCTGATAGGATGGACAGTCATTTGGTATTTGTAGGAGTACACTCACTGCAGATGAGCCTCATGACTGGGTATGGGGTAGCAGCTCTTTCATCCCTCATACCCACTGCCACTGTTCACTCTAGTTCCCCTTTTCTTGCCATTCAGCCCTCTGGCCAGGTCACATTTTGGGGTTATAAGAAATAATAATTGACCTAATAGAAACCTAATAGAAACCCAATAATAGTCCTAATCCTTACATCTGGTCTTTGGCTCTCAACTCTGGGCCTCCATCATCCCTGTAAACCCTCACTCAGGGCTTTCAGTCATCTTTACCCTCTTCTCTGGGCCCCACACCATCTTGACCAGTAGCTGGTCGGGAAACCACGTGCTCCCACTACACTGGGTTCCAGTCCAGAAATTGTATAAGCAGCAGCCAAGATGTGCTTCACCAGACTCCCTGCCGCTGCCTCCCTGGACTTCTTCCTACTGTTGGGTTCCCCCCCCCCCCCACAGGCCTTCTGTCCAGCCCTTTTCTGGGCTCTTGTAATGAGCAATGCCTCTCAGGGGTTCTCCCTGGAGGTCCGGTTCCTGCCCTAGGCTGTGTTTCCAGCCCATCATAACCCTCATATCAGGGCTCCTGAGAACTAGCTCCCTCCAGTGTTCCACTCTCCAGGCTCCCCCACCTGCAAGTCCTACCTCTGCCATGCTCCTCCAGGATAATCCTCCTGCTCTTGGGGTAAGCCTCTCCCTAGTTGACCCAGTTCTTCCTCTTTACGTCAGGGCCCCTCAAGAGACTTCCACCTAGCAAAGTATCCCAGCTCTGGCCAGTTCCATCACAACATTCTTTGCATCAGCTCCTGAAGCTCCTTCCTGAGCTTCTGCTATCTACCATGAAGAGGATGGCTGTGGAGTTCTTCCTTCTCTCCTGCAGCCGTCTTCTCCTCCTCCTCCTCCTCCTCCTCCTTCTCCTCCTCCTTCAGTTTTGTGGCATAGCAGACTCACTTCCTGAGTCTATGACCTCCATGCACTGTACTTTGTATCTTTTTAATGACTTGGAGTCTTGCACCTTTTCTGGTATTCTTAAAGAATTGGGCCCTATTTTCCTTGTATTCTTGATAGATGGTCTCAGGAAAATGTTGTTACTTTAAGACCTCTGAGTTTTTTATATAAACAGCTCCTTTCACTGGTACAGTCCTTACAATCCCAAATGATGTGATCTATCATTTCCTGGACCTTACGTGTTACTCATAATCCATTTTTGTGCATGTTCATTAGAAATAAATTACTATTTAATCCAAAATGCCCTGTTACAATTCTAACTAGCCTTGCATTATATCAACATTGTCAATTGTTGGGCATATTTCTTAGAACGTTTTCCCCCATTTGTTTCGTTTGCCCATAGTTCTTGCCATTCTTTCCTGAGCTCATTTTTGATTAGGGTGTTTAAATTCCAGTTTGCTTAAGAAGATTCCTAGATCAACTTGTTCATGATTAATAGGACTTTTGGCCTATTTGTCAGCCCTCTTCTGTTCCATACTTCCTGCCTTTATAGCACTTCCCCACTCTTCTCCAGCTGGGCCCCATATTTAATTATGCCTGGCCAACACTCTGGTGCAACCAGGTGGGTTAATTGGCCTCTCAGGCCCATATTAACCCTGTCAGTGCCTGCAGAGGATGTACACCCCTTCACAGTATTGTTTCTGTTCCTGATTGCCTGTGCATGTAAGCACTGCTGAGACAGATATTTGCTCATGCTATTTAAGAATTAGATTACTCGCCAATACCCACTTACCATGGAAAGTGAGGCTACCATAATTTAGTAACTTGAACATACACGAAAAGTGAGGACAAAGGGACGAAGTAAAGACACACTAGAAGTGAATTCATTTTTAAAAAATTCAGCAGATATTATTGGAAGTACCATAGTGTTCAGCATGATATAAATACTTAGATTAGATACACAGACAGGAAGAAACGTATTCCAAGATCAGAATTGGGCCTGCCAGGTAAAAAATTAATGTTTTATTATATCTGAATGATTAAACATCACTATCAGCCAGAGCTATAAAAATGGGAATTTCTTCTCTGCAGCCAAACATAGATTATCTTTCTTCATTATATCAGATTGTTGCACGATACTTGTTTCCTTGTCTCTAATTTGCCCACATGGCAGTGTTTAACAAGTAACTGAGGCATTGTCTCTTTCTGAAATAAACATTCCAACACCTCAAGGGAAATCCTACTGCATACAACACTGAGTTGCAGATCACCTGTGTTCATTATAAAGCCAATGGCATTTGTCACAGAAGGGTTATTAATCCTGATGTCTTTAGTATTCTGGGAGATAGCATTCAAACTTCCTGAAAATGATCCTGCATTTTCAATTAGACACAGTACTAGTCCTTCTTTCCTGTTCAAAACTCTTTATATAATGATCCAGTACACTGTCAGATAGATGCTGCTCTCCATTTGGGAGGGGCATTTAACTAGTTGGGGAAGGGATACCTGCATAGAATGTTGTCCCAGTAGGAAGGAACAAGTCTCTCCCCTACTCAACTCAATGGCATTCAACCTTCATAGTAGGAAAATGTAAGGCTTATCCATGTGAAAAAATAGTTTTTAGTATTTATTTTAACTAAAATTGGTTTTTAAATCAATTTCATTAAGTCATTGAAAAACCCACGGTGGAGAATTGGTTTATATCAGGTTTAAAATGACCCAATTAAGCTTAATGGTATGAACCAATTGTAAGTGGGGGTGGGAGATTTGCACTGGTTTAACTAAATCAATTTTTTAAATGATTTTTATGTAAAGGGGTGCAATTTTTGTGCATAGATAAAGCCATAAATTAGTCAGAGTGAAATTATTCATCCATTCATATCATTTTTGAATTGAGTTCAGTAGGAGCAGGTCCATGAACTATAGAAAGAGTTTATTGAGGGCTTTGAAATCTTTCAGAATATGTTATTTTATAGGCGTCAAATCTTCTCCAACCATCCTTCTCCACTTCTAGTGTATGTGCAGAATCACCATAATAGCTATATTGTCCATCAGGGCTGGATTAACTCTCTTGTGGGTCCAGCGCTATTAGATTTTGTGGGGCCCCTGTATACAAGTCTTTTTCCTGGGTGGGAGTTTGGTGCAGGAGTGGGCTGGGGCAGGAGATTGGGGGGCAGGAGGGGGGCAGGGTCTGGGAGGGAGTTTGGGTGCAGGAGGGGGATTCTGATTTGGGGTAGGGGTGCAGGAGGGGGTACGAGGTGTAGGCTCTGGCCGGGAGGAGCTTACCACAGGCGGCTCCCAGCTGGTGGCACAGAAGGGGTCTGGCAGGCTGTCTGCATGCTGTGGCCCCACGCTGCTCCAGAAAGCGGCTAGCTGCAAGCATGTCTCTGCGGCCCCTGGGGGAGGGGGACAGAGTGTCTCTGTGTGCTGCCCACACCCGCAACCGCCGCCCCCGTAGCTCCCATTGGCTGGTTCCTGGCCAATGGGTGCTGCGGGAATGGTGCTAGGGGTGGGGGCAGCATGCAGAGCCGCTGCCTATCCCCCTCCCTGTCAGGGGCCACAGAGATGTGCTGGCAGCCAGCCGCTTCCGGAAGCGGCGTGGGGCCACGGCACGCAGGCAGCCTGCCTGAGCCCTTCTGCGCCACAGGACTTTTAATGGCCCAGAGTTGGAGATCACTGCCTGTGATTTATTTTTGTGGGCCCCCCTTGAGCTGGGGCCCTGGGATGCAGCCCCTAAAGCCCTTGCCTTAATCCGGTCTCCTTGTCCATATGAAGGAGGGTCACTATTTTCTGTCCAGGAACAAAAACAATCTCTCTGCCTCACCTTTCATTTCACTGCTATCTTGTGTGAATTGAAAGTTTAGAGGAAATCATTCACAAAGACAATGGCAGAGCCTCTGAAGTTCTGAGTGGGGAAGGCCTATGCAAAGATATGGGCCGCACAGCAATTCTTAAAAGCGGCATGACTTGATTTGGATCTTCAATTGCATAACACTACTAGAATTTAAGGTTCTGGGATCTCAAGCCTCCTTCTGAACTTCATTATTTGTTATATATTCCGTATGCCAGCAAGCGAGTTTAGAAAATACTATAAAAGTTTAATGCATTTGTGATATTAGCCCATTCATAATAAATATTATGGGGGAAAATATTCTGTAGTGATTTAGTGTGATATGTTTTGCTGCCAAGCAACTGGAAAGAGAGGGCTTTTTGCACACAATTCCATTAATACATACCATGGTTTATCTCATGATTTATAACTTAGCTCTCTGCATCGGAATATATAAAATGTAGTTAAAATAAATAAAACTATAAAACAATTAAGGAGATTTGTACTCACTATTTGTTCCTGTTTATGAATATACAGTGTTAATATAAACAGACAGGGGGTCCTCAGTTTATCCTTTATCATTTCCAAATGTTGTTATAAGATGGTAACCCCACTGAAAACAAACAAAAGAGTGTGTCATGTAAATGTAACTTCACTCTAATGTTGCAGTAGGTCACGTTAGCTTTGATAAATGTGGCATTTTCAACTATTACTTTTGCTGGAAAATTCTGTTTGCAAATGTCACAAAAACACAAGTGACAAAAATCCTTGTGTTGAAAAGAAGCAGAAAAGGTATGCACTGTTTACTTTACATTCTTCACAAGACTTTGGTATTATAAGTATTTTCAGGATTTCTTTTTTCTATCCCCAACAGTTCAGTTCATAAAACAATTCTTTGGCATGTTTTCACTTACATGCATGTGTCCTTTGTACAAACAGGAGGCATTTGATCCACTGAAACTATCATTTGACTTTACTTCATACCGTACTCCTTTTAAGATGCAGAAATATGTACATACCATTCTCTTATTATTTCCCACTGCCCAGTTTGCGTAATTCCAGGGGTTTTTTTAGTATAGACGGCTAGGAGAAGGGTTGTAAGAGATAGTGTACATATTAATTATACTAAATTGGAATACTGTATAGGAATTTCTAATAGAAAGTTCAATTGATTAAATCTTGAAGTGTTAGCTAAGGCCTGGATGTATAAAAGGGGTTAGGCACTGTGAAGATGAGCATCACAGTATGTAACTTTTAGGCACCTAGAAAGTTACTGCAATTCACCAAGTCTGAGTTCAGTGCCTAGGTTCCCTATATAATGAATAGGGAGAGATGTGGCCTCCACAGACCATGATTCACAAAAGTCAATATACTTGGCAGGGATACACCTGAACTAGCCAATGGGAGATGCTGACAACAGCGGTGTATGCAAAGTCCTGCCCTGCTCATGGAGATAGCATCTAAGTCCATGCCGCAGGAAGGCGCCTATCGCCATTAGGTATTCTTAGCTGTCAGCCCTGTCCTTGAGTTAGGCAACTATGCCGTTTCTTGCTCTCTAACCCAAATAACTCTTCAGATATTTATCTGGACTGCAACAGCTTCACCAGGTAAGACAGAGAGCCCCCTCTCATCAGAATATCCCATTACTCAGTGGTTAGAGCATTCACCTGAGAAGCATCAGATCCCAGTTCAAATCCCTTCCCCTGTGGAGTGGGGACTTTAACTGGGGGTCTCCTACATGAGTACCCTAACCACTGGGCTAACACTGATGAGAGGGAATGCCTCCTCCCCCACTTCCAGCTAGTTTGTGTGGACTCACCTGAGGGAACCAATTCAGTGGGCACGTCAGACAGTACCTACCAGAACAGGCCTTGTATGTGAGTTAGGAGGCTGAACTCCTGTCTTTCGCTGGTTTGTGAATCGTTCTGGGGGTTAGAGAGGTATCCAGATGCCTAGATTAAGGGAGCAGTGACTGTGCTCAAAGGCACTAGTGAACTTTTTTCTGCAAAACTTTAGGTGCCAAGTGAATTTAGGTACCTACAGGATTTAGTGGCAGTTTTGTGCACGTCAGTTGTCCTGAAACTGGGAGTTAGGTGCCTAAAACAGAGATGTAGGCACCTAACTCCTGTGCATCCAGGCCTAACCTCCTACTATGAAGTGGAAACAAAGGGCTCGATCCTCCATGTACTCTGAAATCAGTGGTTGCAGGATTGGCCAAAGACTGGGAAAATAAGAGAACAAGGCATGACTAGCAATCCTAGAACCTCACTAGCCACCAGGAACCCTGAGTTCTAACTGTGGCCCTGACACTCCCTTTTGTCACTTGGCCAAGGATTTAGGACTTGTCTACATGAACAAAGACTGTGGCAAACTGCGAGTGAATCTACCCTGCACTGTCCTGCTGCAGTGTCTGCCCTCCTGATGAGCTTGAGCAATTCATTAATGCACTTTGAGCTAGTCCCATTTCAAAGAGAATTTGATCAAATCACTCTAAAGAATGGTTAACATGTGTGAGCAGGGTGTGAGCACGGTGCATATGGACAGTCAGACCGCAGAAGGCTAGTGCAGAATAAATTCACTTCAGCTTGCCATGGCCTAATTGTTCATGTAGACAAGTCCTTAGCTGCTTCAAGTTTCACATATATAAAAAGGGGATAAGTCATACTTACCTGTGGTATCTACAGTATCTTGAAGAGTGTTGTGAGGATTAATTAATAACTGTAAAATACTTTAAAAGTGAAAAGCAATGGTTATACAATATACACTGCTATTATAGTAGACATGCCAATGCTTCCTAAGTAGCCCAATGAAAGCTGGTCAGGTGATCTCTCAAGATCATTTACATGGGGCACAGTGGGAAGGCACTCTTTAGTACAGAACACTTCCTCAATGCTTCATTAAAAGCAATACATTACAGAGCTTACTCAAGCAACAAATGGGCCTTATAAATGCCCACTAAGGTCTCATGTTTGGATCTTCTTTTGCTTTGTTTCATAATAGGACTAATGTTCATGAAGTTGTAATAGCATGTAATAAGCAGCTTTCGATATTAGTAAACCTTTGACCACAGAAGCCATGTATTACCTAATGTATTCCGCCACTGTGCTAATTAGCCTGAGCATGATAGCCTTACTCACAGTCTCTAGTGCCTTACTCCATGAGAACTTCACTAAGACTAGGTGTGGTATAAGGTATTTCATGCTGAGAAGTGTCTCACAATCTGGTCCTAAGTATTTTTAAAATGGTTACATAAATGTGGTACTTTCCAGTAATTTATTTTTGGTTGGCTTGAAAAGGAGAAAGATGGATAAGAGGAACGCTCTTCGTTCTACCAATATATTCTGTTTTTTCACTCAGTATAGACTGCTGGGAATTGGCACTGTAATTTGTACTGGGCTGAAGGTCTTTTTTTCATTTTCGGGAGATAATAAGTCCCATACTGATGCAAAAATAGGACATCTAGTTCCACAGCATAAACGACAGGAAGAGCTCAAGAACAACAAAATTAAAATCAAATACTTTCTGTACAATTCTTTAATGGTCTTTTCTATTATGGTCAAGCTTCCCACAGAGTAAATACAACCCATATTATACAAATATGATCACATGTAGATTCATTTAATTTGACGTTACCATCAGAATAGAACATTTCACACATGGGAATGCAAACTCCAGCAAGGGAGCAAATTAACTGCCCACAAATTGTTTGCTAACCATGAAGTTTTCCAAAAGAAGTCTCTAAGGTATATCTTTACCAAGGGCACAGTATTAGAACTCTAATACCACATGTTTCCATCTGAACAGATGGCAGTGAAAGGTTTGACTGCAATGTGTTACTAGTTAAGCGAGAAAGACTTACTGATATAGATCAAGGGGACTGTTTAAATTTATTTAGAGGAATGGTGGTTTGTAATCCATTCATGCTTGCAAATGTAATTACTTTATAATTACTTGTAAGTGGGTAGAAAACTAGAAAGTTCTATGGCTTTTTGCTCCAGAGAGTGTAGCTTATCTGCTATTCCAATCTTTTCTTTAATGTGCTAAAGGATGTATTAATCTAGGTTCATCTGCTGTTGAAGTGAGACATGGTTTTTAATCATTTTCATTTTTAGAAAGTTGTTTAGATGGAGCCACGTTTTGTGAACATTCTGATTCCTAAAGCAACTGAAAATCATTGGTGAATTGTGCTTCTTTTGTCATAGGTTGAACTGAAGTGCAATATGTAAAATGGGAAAAATATATTGCTATTCTGATTTATTTTTGATACTCCAGTAGTGCCCACAATGTGTTAAACATCATTCATACACACACAACGGTGCAGGTCCTGTCCCAGAGTAGGTACAATCTGATCCTGCACTAATACAATGGTGCACTCCTATGTCTACATGATTCTCCATGCAGACTGAGTCCATAGATCCCACTCCCTCCTGCAGATACTTACACACATGCTTCGTTTTTGAAGATGGGATTTTCGTAAGGACAAAAGTGACTTCGGAGCTTTTGAAAACCCCACCCAAAGTCATTACGACCTTTTACATGTGTAATGTTAGCCACATGCATCAACATTTGAAGGTTCAGGGTCTAATACATATCAGACCAGATTCTCATTTAGTCTAAGGCCACTTTACATTGATCTGGCAGTGTAAAGAGTCCTCAAATACAATTATATTTACACTCATTTCAGTGCCACGTTACTCTGACAAAGTGGTATAAAAGAATCTGAGAGTATATAAGAATCAGGCCTGATATCATGTATGGCTTCAAAGAGGAAAACTACACCAATATATCAGACAATGTTGTTGGCAGAGCTGGGCAAAATACCTGTTTTCACTGAAAAATGCCAATGCAGGTCATCTGAAACATTTAGTGAATTCATGTCAAATCCATCTAATGGTTTCAGTCAAAAAACAAATGTTTAAAAAAAATCAAAACACAGTGCTTTGACGTTTTTAAAACTAAATGTTTTGATTTTTCAGTTTGAAACAACTTTTCATTTCAAAATTTATGGCAATTTTATCTAAACCAGCGTTTCCCAAACTTTTTTGGCCACGGAACACTTTTTAGCCTATTACGGAGCACTTGTAATATTATTTTGTAGTCGTTTGGTTCTCAGATAAAACATGGAATTATTTATGCTCAAATATAATTTTATGCCATGATATTCAATACGAGAGCTATCAATAACCGGAAAAAGAGTTTTATGTTAAATTATAATCATTCAAAAAGAGTCGTCAACTTCTTTTCAAATATGCCAAATTTAGAATTAAAAAAAAATTTAAACGATGATTCTTTCATGGAACACCAAATCACATTGTGCTGAACACCAGTGTTCCAAGGAACACAGTTCGGGAAACCCTGATTTAAAAAAAGGTAAAACATTTTAAAAGACTTACAAAATGTTTTGCTTGGCCTGAAACAATTTTTTTTTCAGAACAGCCAGTGACCTGAAAAATCAGTTATTCACACAATTCTAATTGGTGGAGCTTTGGAAGTATAAGATCATCCTGGTATCTCAGTGTTCTAACAGTCTAAGCACCAAATGTACACCATTGGTGTGGTCGAATGGCTCATCATTCGAACTTCGGGAAATTAACCTTCATTCTGATCTTAATTTCAGTCCACATTTTTCTTCTTTTTAAACACGGAGCTATTGCTAGTCCTTGAAAGGAATGATTTGAAAGAAATGCTTGAAAGGGCATTTAAGATTTATATTATTGTAATTACCTAAATGTGGTCAAGAATAGATAAAAGCCAGTTAATGCCCTTGTCTTATTCTTTCATTCTTATTCTTTCATTTAAAGATGTATGTAGTTTTCTTTTTGAAAAGACAGTGAAAGTCATGACTAGATAATCATAATTCTAGAAGCAGAGCTCGTGGTGACTGTAGTGTTATACATGGCTCAGATACATAATAGTGCCAACCCCTAATAAGAATTCTCATTTGGGGCTCCATTCCATTTTAAAACAATGTTTAGCACCTGTTTTGGGCCATGTACCAAGGGAGAAGCAAGGAACAAAGCTGCACCGACTATTCACAGTGAAGAATTTGTTTGAATGGCATTTCTAGTGGTATCTGACAGCGATCAGTTCTCAGCCCAAAATTATTCAATATCTTTACAAAATATAAAATCACTGTTGGTAAATTTAGTGCATGACAAAATTTATAGAGTCCAGAACAGGCATGAGGATTTCACCTATTCTATTTATTGAGGGTTTTTTGGGCTGCCCTCAGAATATCTGAACACCTCAGAAATACTAGTAAATGTATCCTCACAGCCCTGCTGCGAGATAGCATTGTGCTATTTTTGTTTTATAGAAGTGAGGCACTGAGACATTAAGTGACTTGCATGGTCACAGAAGAAATTTGTGGGAGATACAAAAATAGAATGCAGATCTCTTGAATCCCAGCCCAGTGCTTTATCCTCAAGAGCATCCTTTCACATTCGAGGGATTGCTTCTGAGCTGTGTGCTGTGGTTGTTGCTTTGAGCAGTCACTATTTGTAGCTCATGATTCATTCTATGTGATTTCAAAAGGTGATACAGTGGTTCGAACATTGTGATAAAATTGAGAGCAAGCTGCTCTTGTCCTGTGACTACATCAACAGCAGGACCTTTTTCTTTCCTGCCCTCATGACATAAAATATCCATTGGAGTCAATGGGAGATTAGTGTCAGCAAAGGGAGCAAGACAAACCTTAAAAAGAGTGGAGTTTGTTAACATAGGGAAAGTCATTTCACCTCTCTGTGTGTAGTCTCTGTAAAGTGGGGATAAATAATATTTACTTTCCTTTGTAAAGTGCTTTGAAAACTATGGATGAGCATTGCTACATAAGATCTAGAAAATGTTCTATATCATTTAATAGTGATGGTGGATAAAATTTTCTAACATGCATAAGTGAGGCTTCTAAGTCCCACTGAAAGATTCTTTAGACGATGTTATCCAATTAGTCGGGTTATATACAAATTTAACAGGGGGGTCTACATAAATTATTGTAAAAATCTACAGATTAGACTTTTTTAAGTGAATGAGATCCTTGCTGTAGGGTATTTGAACCATCATAGAAAGCTGTCAGAGCTTTTCTTTAATATTTTGGATATACCCATACACCTAAACTGGATAGAAGCAGAGAGAAAATGCTGAGACTTAGCTCAGCTGCTCTGAGCTATATGCTTTCTCTACCTAATTCCCTGGGTAAGCAGGACAACCAGTGAGCCAAATCACTCTTAGTTACATGTGTGCAGCTCCTGCTGGGTCCAAAGGGACTTGCATCCAAGTGACTGAAAGGAGAATTTGGTCCGGTGAATATATTTACAAAAAGAAAAGGAGTACTTGTGGCACCTTAGCGACTAACCAATTTATTTGAGCATGAGTTTTCGTGAGCTACAGCTCACTTCATCGGATGCATACCGTGGTATGCATCCTTATGCATCCGATGAAGTGAGCTGTAGCTCACGAAAACTCATGCTCAAATAAATTGGTTAGTCTCTAAGGTGCCACAAGTACTCCTTTTCTTTTTGTGAATACAGACTAACACAGCTGTTACTCTGTAACCTGAATATATTTACTCTCCCTAATTCCTTTTGTGGCCATGAAGCTATTTTAAAATTACCCAGTTCCTTAATACTTTCTAACTCCTGCCAGGACATATAGAATTGACCGCATACTGTTCTCGTTTCTCCCATGTTCTCACTGGTCACTGGCAAATAACCACAAAGAGAGAGGGAGTCTGTGGATTACTAGGTGGCACAGAAGATTGTCTTCTCCTAAAATAGATGTGTTACAGCCTGTGTGCTATAAGATATTACGTATCAGGAAAGGAATGATTCTTTCTATTTAAGCGGCTTTTGCACACAGTACATTGACTTTCTGGGTAAGTACATTGACTTTTTGTGCAATCATGTGGACCTTCCCATGGATGGAACTACTTATTTTTTTTAGCAAAGTCAAAGACCTGTGAAGCTGGCAAACTAGGTGGGCTTCCCTGATGGCTTGCTGATCTCGAGACGAGTGTGACTATCTCATAGCTTACACAGCTGTAATGTTCTTTTACACTCAGTCTGGACTATCACATGTGCTGCCACAAAACATTAAAACATCAAGCCTCAAATGTTCTTTTGTTCCCCTTTCCTTCTTGTGTATGTTTTACTCGGTAGCTTTGTTTATTTTCTTAAAATATTTCCCTTTTGTTTGCATTTCTTGGCAGAGGCTCTTCATGTTTTTCTAAATGTAATCTTCTTTTGGTCCCTCTGCCAGCTATATTGCACTAGATTAACCACAAGTGAGTTCTGAGGGCTTCCTATTCTCTAAAGCTCTGGGGGTGTTACTTAGGAACCAAAAATAACTTTTTTTTTTTGCCTCCGAATCTAAGCACTTCATCCTGGGTGTATTCCTGAAGAAGAGAACCATTTTATAACACTGTTTTCTTCCCTTCTAGCTATCTGTGTAACTCAGAGGATAGCTTTATACTGGTATCTGCATTGCAGAAACTGATAGTTTTTGCATTGCACTGAATTACACTATTTCTTTTAAACTGCAATGAGCTGGGTGGTGTGTACATGCACTAATGCCCATCAATGGATGGACTCCAAACTGCCCAACTATAAGTCATAGTTCCCGATGCTGCTAACAGCTAATGGATACAGCACCGATGCAGCTGCACCACTGTAGTGTGTCTGGTGAAGACACGCTATGCCAACAGGAGAGTGCTCTCCTGTCAGCATAATTATTCCACCTCCATGAGAGGAGAATGCTGTCTCGGGAGGAGAGTGTCTCCTGCCAACATAGTGCCAGTGTGGACAGCACTTAAGTCATTGTAACTTGCGGCACCTAGGGAGGTGTCTTTTTCATACCTGTAAGCAGCATAAATTACATCGACTTAAGCGGTAGTGTACACCAGCCCTAAGTATTAGAGGGTTTGAAGCAGGAGAATCCAAGCACTATTTCTGCTTTCCCTGTGTACTTCCAGTAGGTCATGGTGTGAAATACAGTGACAATTATGTATATCCCAAGTGGTGTCAAAATTGTGACAATATTATGTGATACTAGAGAGTAACAGGACAAATAAGACTTTATAATTAAGGTATTTAAAAATTCAAATACAATACTCCGTTGAGCAACTTACATCATGGAAATTCTTTCTGTACAGCAGGTGTCTTCTTCAAGGAGGAATCAAAAAATATCTTTATAAGGTCATTAGCATTCCTAAGAGCCCACTGGCATTTTGCAAAAGACCATCTTCTTAATCTTGTGCTTTTTAAAAAACAAACAAACCAATAAGCGTAAAGTTGTTGGCTTGTTGAAAATCTCCTTCAAAGAGCTAAATACCAGCGCCTCCTGAACTAACAATAATAACCATGTTTTACCAGTAGTGATGAAACATCTTCTATAAACACTCCCTACCTTACGAACCATCCTTGTCCAGTATTGATTCACCACTGAAATATTTGTGTCACTTGAGTTCAAGTACATGAAACTAAACCTTTCATTGCTTGAAGCTGTATGAGTGCCACTAAAAGCAGCATGCTCTTCAGCAGTTAGTGAATTAAATAAGCAAAAGCATGCTAATGGTCTCTCTGAGACCCGTACAGCTGACCTTAGAAAGAGAATGATAATAAAATGAAGAATACAAACAAGGGATGGAACTATGGGCCTTTTACAGGTCAGATCAATAGAGCATGCTGGGATTCCGTGTTACATATAATATTTGGCAGGCCACCTTATATAGCCATGGTACATAGTAACTGCCAGAATAGCAAGGATGGAAAGTTGTGTGCCAGCATTATTCCCTTTGTTCTGGATTTAGATACGTATATAATCTTGAGCTCATACTAAGGGGGAAAATTTGCTTTGCTTGCTGCAGCTATTGTTAAATTTACCATGTTGTGTGATTGTTTTTGAGCCCCTCACATTGCTTTTTAGTGAATTATCAGATATAATAAAAGGCATCAGCTCCTGGGGGCTGCCAATTGAACAGGGAAACTGGTTAGCTTCCAGATTCTTCTTCATCTGGTTCCTTTAATTCAATTTAAACTGCCCAGTAAATATTTTCATACTACTCCAGAAATGTGTAAATCAGCAATCCTGTTTAAGACTTCTAATAGAATATTCTGGCTACACAACACATTGTGACTTGATGTGAGCCTGCTTTACATACTAGCTGGGTTAAGAGTCTAATAAAAAAAGAAAATTTAAAGGGGAAACAATGTTGAAAAATGAAACCTACTGTGTGCTAAGAACAACAGACTACTTCTATCACTTACTGATACACAGATCCTAGATTAGCTAAGTATGGTGGGGTTTTAAGGACTTGTTAGCCATAGAATCATAGAATATCAGGGTTGGAAGGGACCTTAGGAGGTCATCTAGTCCAACCCCCTGCTCAAAGAAGGGCCAATCCCCAATTAAATCATCCCAGCCAGGGCTTTGTCAATCTGCCATCTGATCTGTAAGGATCTAGTTCTACCACCTCTATTTACATTGAGTAAATTCCTTACTATGTAAGAGTTCTCATTGATTTCATTGACTTAAATGGCTTTAGATCAAGCCTTAATTGAGAGTTATATTTTTATGGCTAAATCCTATAAATACTAGAGCTGGCTGGAAAATCTAATTTCCATTCCATGGGAGATTCCAACATTTCAAAACTGGTTTTTGTTCCTATGTGTAATGAAAAGACAAAAATTCAAAATTTCCCCCCAAAATCAAGTTCAGTTTGGAACCATTAAATTATTTCATGCTGATATCTAATAATTTTGCTCTGAGAATGGCTTAATATTAGGCCTGTCAAGCGATTAAAAAAAGTAATCGTGATTAATCACGCACTAATAGAAGACGATTTATTTAAATATTTTTGGATGTTTTCTACATTTGCAAATATATTGATTATAATTAAAACAAAGAATACAAAGTGTACAGTGCTCACTTTATATTTATTTTTGATAATAAGTATTTGCACTGTAAAAAAACAAAAGAAATAGTATTTTTCAGTTCACCTAATACAAGTACTGTAGTACAATCACTTTATCATGAAAGTTGAACTTACAAATGTAGAATTATGTACAAAAAACTGCATTCAAAAATAAAATAATGTAAAATTTTAGAGCCCACAAGTCCACTCAGTCCTACCTCTTGTTCAGCCAATCGCTCAGACAAACAAGTTAGTTTACATTTGCAGGAGATAATGCAGCCTGCTTCTTGTTTACAGTGTCACCTGAAAGTGAGAACAGGTGTTCTCATGGCACTGTTGTAGCTGGCGTCACAAGATATTTACGTGCCAGATGCACTAAAGATTCATACGTCCTTTCATGCTTCAACCACCATTCCAGAGGACATGTGTCCATGCTGATGACGGGTTCTGCTTAATAACAATCCAAAGCAGTGCAGATCGACACATGCTCATTTTCATTATCTGAGACAGATGCCACCAGCAGAAGGCTGATTTTCTTTTTTGGTGATTTGGGTTCTGTAGTTTCTGCATCGTACTGTTGCTCTTTTAAGACATCTGAAAACATGCTCAACACCTCGTCCCTCTCAGATTTTGGAAGGCACTTCTGATTTTTAAGCCTTGGTTCAAGTGGTGTAGCTATCTTTAGAAATCTCACATTGGTACCTTCTTTGCACGTTGTCAAATCTACAGTGAAAGTGTTCTTAAAACAAACATGTGATGGGTCATCATCTGAGACTGCTGTTATATGAAATACATGGCAGAATGCAGGTAAAACACACAGCAGGAGACATAAATTCTCCCCCAAGGAGTTCAGTCACAAGTTTAATTAACGCATTGTTTTTTTTTAACAAGTGTCATCAGCCTGGAAGCATGTCCTCTGAAATGGTGTCCAAAACTGAAGGGGCATACGAGTGTTTAGCATATCTGGCACATAAATACCTTGCTATGCTGGCTACAACAGTGCCATGCAAATGCCTATTCTCACTTTCTGGTGACATTGTAAATAAGAAGAGGGCAACATTATCTCCTGTAAATGTAAACAAACTTGTTTGTCTTAACGATTGGCTGAACAAGAAGTAGGACAGAGTGGACTTGGAGGCTCTGATGTTTTACATTGTTTTGTTTTTGAGTGCAGTTATGTAACAAAAAAAGTCTACATTTGTAAATTGCACTTTCATGACAAAGAGATTGCACTATGGTACTTGTATGAGGTGAATTGAAAAATACTATTTCTGTTGTTTATCATTCTTACAGTGCAAATATTTGTATTAAAAATAATATGCACTTTGATTTCAATTACAACACAGAATACAATATATATGAAAATGTAGAAAAACATCCAAAATATTTAATAAATGTCAAGTAGTATTCTATTGTTTAACAGTGCGATTAAAATTGAGATGAATCACGATTAATTTTTTAATTGAGATTCTTTTTTTAGTTAATCATGTGAGTTAACTGTGATTAATCAACAGCCCTACTTAATATAGAATAAATATAATATTGAAATTAATACTGTAATATAATATAAAAGTCAAAACAAAAAAATGATAAAGAAGAAACAAAATATTTGTACTTTATAAAACAAATCATTTTGACATTATTGAAATAAAATGAGAATCAAAATGAATCATTTTGACTTTCTTCTGTCAAAAATTTAATTGAAATTGACATATTACCACAAAACTTTTCAATTTCAACAAAATTCCATTTTCCAGTTGAAAACGGTTCCATCTTTTTTCACCAGCTCCAGTAAATACTAACTGCCAAACAGAGCTCACCGTGTGAATAATTCTACTGAAGTATTTGTAATATCCATGTCATATCATATTCCAATCCAATTCAGTAATCAATAACGTTAATAAAACCTTGAGCAGACTTCCTTAAACACACAGGGTGAAATCCTAGCTCCAATGAAGTCAATGGGAATTTTGCCTTTGATTTCAATGAGGACAGGATTTCATCCAGAGAACACAGAGCCCAAAACAACTTATACACTATTTTATTCAAATGATATTTCAAAATGGTATGTAATGCTACTTTTTAATTATGGAGATTCAGATGAATGGTAAATAAAATCTTTTTTCTTTAGATAATGTAGAATTGAAGGAGCAGTACTTTGATAAAAAATAAAGTACTGTATGTGGATTCACATTAACAAAATATTATATTTTAAAATATAATTAGTATGGACCTATTCTCCCTGAAATGCTACTGGGACATGCCTAGACCCCAAATGTATGAAGAGAAGAATAAAACCCATAGTAACTGACATATTTTAATACAATATACATACACACCATATACCAGCAGGCAGGGAATCATTCTGATAATTTTCTTGTCATACAGAAACACTCTTATGTTACATTAAGAGGCTGACACTCCAGACCAATGACCCAAACAACTGATGTCTTACTTTAAATCTGTTTCAGCCAAATGTAGCTGCTCAGAGCCAACTCCAGCAATAAAACCAATTGTTTCATTATTCATTATCTAACAAATCAGTTATAGATCATATGGTAGGTCCATTCAAATAAATCATCCAGCACAGGGGTAAACCTTTCTTCTAAAGTAATCGAAAATGAGCATTACCTAGTGTGATGACACTTGCCTGAACTCACTGCTGTGCTCCACTCTTCTAATGTGTGCAGTTACCTTTCACACAGATGGAGGAAGTTAGTTTTGTGAAAACTATTAATTGCTAATTGGAACTGAAATTCGATTTCACTAGAACAGGTGAAAATGAATAATGTATTGTTATTGCTCTTTATAATTTGCAATGCAGTAGTACCTTGAGACCCGCCAGGAATCAGGGCCCCTCTCTGGTAGGTCCTGTACAAACTCATATGAGAAAGATGGTCTCTGCCCCGAAGACCTTACAATGTAAGTGTAATAGAAGAGAAAACACCTGGAAACAAAAAATAGATGGAGGGAACACAAGATAACAATGAGATGATTAGGGTCAAAGCACTCCAGCTGTCTAAGTGCTGTTTTTATAGGCATCATAGCAGAAGTGATTTTTAAGGAGGGATTCAAAGGAAGCTGAGGTGGTGATTTTGCAGATTTTTAAAGGCAACTATTCCTGTGCATGTGGGGTGGAATGGGAGAAAGAGCAAAAGGGGTTGATGGAAAATTTGACAAATGGGAAATCAGGACAAGTATCTTTGGCAGAGCAGAGGTTGGAATCTGTATCTTAATAGTGCACAAGAGATAAAAGGTTCCGTGGGGTAGGACATGAAAGGGCTAAAAGTGTAGACAAGTAGTTTGCATTGGATGCAATAGAGAAGAGGGAACCTTTGGAGGAATGCTACAACTGGGGCTCCACCCTCATGCCTAAACCAGACTTGATCCAACCCAAAGGCAGAAGAAGCAGTGCTGCTCCAATGCACGGGGAGCAACGCAAGAAAATGTCCACATGAGGGGAAGATATGCACACAGCTAAGCTCTGTGGGCCGCTCAGAGGCTAAGAAGGCTGAGTGAGGCATAGTACTATGGCTAGTGGATACACAACTGCACAGTATCATGATGTATGGAGTCACAGTCCTTAAACTGGTGATGTTTATTACAGAAAACAGCTATGACTGACTACACAAATGGGCTTCCACGCAGCTTAAGTTCCAGCTTCATCTCCTTTGTTTACCTGGCACTCCTCCTCACAAAACTAGTGGCAGAAAAATATGCTGCCAGTGAACATATGGATCCATTAGTCAAATCCAACTAGCAGACTGGGGTGGAGAGCAGTGACTAAAGGTTATTGTCGTCCAAGGTTTGGGCTGTGTAAATTCCATCACCCAAAGCCCTACTGAAGAATGTTACACAAAATCAGTTTGTTCAGGCTTTGTACATGAACCAAGGCTTTGGGCCATAGGCCAGAAATAGAACCAGAGTACCTGTTTCAAAACATGAAAGGATCCTGCATTGTTTTGGCTTGACTTGGGCAGATGTTGGCAGTCAAATTGTTTGACACTGGCACCATTTCACCACATATTTATTTTCAATCACATGGGAGGGGGAACAGACCCTTGAGGTCAATGTGTTCTTGATAAAGAATCTTTAAGAGCATCTAATTTAGGGAAGTATAAACAAACTTGTGAAGAAAAGGTGAATAGGAGAATTGGCCAAGAGGAAGACAGAGGAAATATACAAATCAAGAGAATGAAATAATGTGCTTCCTCCCCTCTATTCAGATTTCCAATTACCATTAGATTCTTGGGCCCTGATTCTGAAAATAGCTAACTTTCCTCACATAAATAAAGTTATTCACATGCATAAGTGTGTGCAGGACCAGAGCCTGAGATTATAATCTCTTTGCGTCAGGAAACTTCTCTGCTTCTGTGTTTGTAGAGCACCTAACACAATGGGGCTACAATATCGATCAGGAGCTGCGAATGGTACCATAATATTACCAGGTTCTTAACACCTCTGTATCCAAAATTATGAATATCTAGCCATCATTTCAGGTTGATTAAGAATTTTTGTTCCTTGGCCTTGTGGCAGTGCACATTGATGACACTGATTAAAGGATAGAAGTACTTGTGGCACCTTAGAGACTAACCAATTTATTTGAGCATGAGCTTTCGTGAGCTACAGCTCACTTCATCGGATGCATAAATGTGTATGATAATCAAGGTGGTCCATTTCCAGCACAAATCCAGGGTTTAACAAGATTTTATGCATCCGATGAAGTGAGCTGTAGCTCACGAAAGCTTATGCTCAAATAAATTGGTTAGTCTCTAAGGTGCCACAAGTCCTCCTTTTCTTTTTGCGAATACAGACTAATACGGCTGTTACTCTGAAACCTGTCATTATGCAAGGCACTGCATTTAGCCGTATGGAGTGGAAATCTATCAACTGCATGAAAAAACTTGTACAGATACAGACAGACATCATCTTCCTTTCCAAATGTAAACAGATGGACATCGTACCAAAAGGACTGAAGACGTTCTTGTTAAACCCTGGATTTGTGCTGGAAATGGCCCACCTTGATTATCATACACATTTATGCATCTGATGTGAGCTGTAGCTCATGAAAGCTTATGCTCAAATAAATTGGTTAGTCTCTAAGGTGCCACATGTACTCCTTTTCTTTTTGCGAATACAGACTAACACGGCTGTTACTCTGAAACCTGATTAAAGGATGTAATTGCATGTAAGAAAGTTATTAAGATGCAATGTTTGATAAAAAACCAAAACAAGTCTGACGCTTGAGACATTCAGTCAAACATTGGCACAGTGTAAGGTAGATGCCTTGGCACTTTGGAATGTTGCCTCCAAGGATTAGATATACTTGAAAAAAACAAACAAGCAAAATATCTACAACTGCCAGTAATTAAATACGCAAAAAAAAAAAAAAAGGTAAATATGTTCCCACTGATTGACTGCTGCTAATTATGACCAGTCATTGCTTGTCTGTGGCTTTAACCATACTCCTGTCCTTCAACGTCTACTCCCTCCTTCTCCTGCAAACACATCCTACCTGCCACCTTCAATTTTCTTTTACCTCCTGCCTCTTCTATTCCCACCAGCTCTACTTTCTCATTTTTCCGACCTCTCCAGTCCATATCCCACATTCGCCTTCTCCTCCTCCTCCTTCCTGGATCCAGTGACACAGCTTCAGGCTATTTTGGACCAGTCATTTCTTTGCTGACTAATTAATGACAAAAAGCAATTGTCAGGTCTTGAAAATGTCCATTTGTTATTGTTGTTTTTTGTATTGACATGAACGCTTCCCTCACCAAATAATTTTTGAAATAAATAAAATACCTAAATAGGAACAATTCATTCCATCTGGTGGATGGAAGTCAACCATTCCAGGGTACAATCAGTGTGATATTATCTTTTACTGTGTCACTCACGCTACCAGACAAGAAAGACAGTTGAACCTGCAAAAATGTTACAAATTTACTTCAGCCAGGGTCTGATCCAAAGCCCATTGAAATCTATGGGAGTCTACAAACGCACACACACACACACGAATACAAACTGAGGGATAACTTCAAGCAAACTCTGAGATGTAGCTAAGGTTAATAAACTCCCATAGTATTCAATGGGCTTCGGATCAAACGCTAGCTGAAGTAGATGTGTAGCTTTTAGCAGCTTCAGCTATTCTTTCCTGCCTGATAGGTTGGATGATACAGTAAAAGATAGTGTCTCTGTGTGTGTGTCTATAGACAAACATATGTATACCAAATTCATATATGCAATCTGTATTTTATTACATATTAAAAATTTGGTAAAATATGTAGATCTCATTTGGACTGCAGATTACAGAGTTTGCCAGAAGTTATCCTTCATCTGTATTTTTGCTTATACAAACTCAATATGTGATGGCTGTCATCTTGGTCAATGCATTAGGTATTGACCCAAGAACCTCCAGAGCTAAAACCACAAGCTGCTACAACTTTAATAGACTCTAAGGCCAGAAGGATTCATTGTGATCATCCAGTCTGACCTCCTGTATAACACAGGACATAGAACTGCCCCCAGATAATTCCTGCTTGAGCTAAAGAGCCAACCAGTACTCTCTATCTGGGGCAATAAGACTTATTTCTGCTACAGATTGGGCACAGAAGGAAACCTGCAACACATACTCACCAGTGGGTTACATATACACCTCATCTACATTCCTTCACATTCACTTATGACTTCCCTTGGAACACATCGGACCACAAATCTACACTTAGGTACAGATTGATAAAGGTACCACTCCCTGGCCTCCTTTTTTGGCAAGCACAAACTACCCACATTTTTCAGTTATTAATTTTGCACCTGCAATTAATTGTGGGCACAAATTAACAGCTTAGATGGCTCAGTATCCAAACACTGATGCAAATGATGTATTAAATAATCAGATGTGCACTCAGAAGACCTGAAATCTGGCTCTTATGGTGTGTGCTTCTGCTTACCATAGCTACATCTACCTAACATTTCAGTCCCATTAGCTTTGAGAAGGAACAAGAAAGCACCAGGGAAAGAGGGAAACTAAGGGCTAAATGAATCATAAATAAATCCATGTGCATGCTGCTAATTGCTCTCTCTTTGAAAACCAAGTTTAAATGATTCATTGTACGCAGCAGTGATATAATAATTCTATTTTCCTTAAAAGAATAAGAGTAAGAAAAGTTGCTTGAGTGGCTGACTTTTCCTTCTAACTACTGTTCTTTTAAAGCAATTCCACTCAACATTGCACAAGGTCAGCAAGTCAATGCAAGACCACCCTGCTTGGGGATTTGCTCTCAACACAGAGTTGTGTTGAATCCCTCAGCTGAGAAATGTCATCCAGCACCTTTCATATTTATGGTGACTCATAAACAGGAAACTCAGCCCTGTCCGCGACACTGTAGCTTTTTCATATCTTAGATCCTTTTATGCAAAAAAAAAAAAGAAAAAAAAAGAAAGAAAGAAAGAAAGAAAGAAAGAAAAAAGACACCTCCCCCTAAAAAACAACACAAAGAACTTAGCAGGACATTTAAAGCAGCTGCCTCCTACTTTCTATGCCAAAATAAATATTGCCAAATTAGTAAGGCATACTGAACAAATTAAGCGCTAAATGCAAATTTATCGACTGAAATACAATGGTAGAGTAGCCAAGGAGCTAGCAATGGTATAGTTCATCTTTGTAAGTAGGTGTTTTTGTTGGCCAGTTGCTAGAGAGTGACATGGGAACAGTAATATAAAAAGAGAGCATTTCTGTTACACCCAAGATGGACAGTTTGTTTTAGAAAGTTCAACTAAACATTTTCTAACATATATTCATTGGATTCAGGGTCTCTTTTGCTACCAAAAGGGAGATAAAAACTGGTAAAAAAATAATCTTTCTTTAAAAAAAACCCGTAACATTTAAAAATGTTCAAGTCAGCACCATAAATCATCCGATGGAACTTTGCTGCACTTCCTCATCTCCGAGTAATGAGAAGCTTTAGTGCCATTTACCCACCTACCTACAGGGAGGCACAGGCCCCTTTTAATATCCTCATGTGAGTGAATGAAACTTTAATAGCTAGAAAGGCTGTCAAATGAACTGTTCTGGTGGGATTTTTAAAGTTTGCTACTATCCAGAATAGAATAACGATGGGCCTGACCCTCAAAGTCTGGATCTGGTGCCTGAGCATTTGTATATCGGTTTTGGATTCAAGCTGGTTAGCAATTTTCTCTCACAATGCTTTTTCTATGGAAATAGCAGTTTCTGCAAAGTAGACATTTTTCTGCAGGAAAATGTCAATTTTGCTGATTTTTTTTTATTTTTCCACTGGGAAAATTGAAATGAAATACTTTGTTTTGCATCAGTTCAACCTGTATTGAAATATTTCGGTTTGTTGAACTGATGCAATACATTTCATTTCAAGTCAGTTTAGAGGCTTACCTTCTGATTCAGCTGGCTGATGCATCACATGATATGTAGTCTGACTAGAGAGTCCAGCCCTGAGGGGAGAATGGGAGAGTCAGCTACCCAAACTACAACTTCCATGAGCCAGTGTGTGACCATAGGGAGAAGAACTTAATGTTGAACTGATGTGAAAGAGAACATTTAATGTCAGTAACACAAATGAAACCAAACCATTTAGATTCAGGATTGTCAAAACAACGAAAATGACAAAATACAACTTTTACACTATTTCCAAATTGATCTTTTTGGGATCTTTTCAGACTGTGAAAAAATTCACTATTTCAACTTTTCATCCTGATTTGGGATAAAAAGAAAAACTCGAAACTTCCTGTGGTATGAATGTTCCTATTTCTGCTCAGATCTAGTTTTCATTTGGCCCACTAGAAATAAGGCCAGCTGCAATTTTCAGAACTGGAATTGAAATTCTCCCCAGTTTTGGGGAGGATCAGATGCATTGTTTTATTTAGACATATCTCTAGAGCAGACTATGCGGAAACTGTGCATTTTTTAAAAAGAGGCCTGTTAAATGTCCTCTTTCAAACATTTGCTCAATATTCTAACAGTATTGACTTCTACTCCCCAAATCTGTTTCTTATTCACATTCTTGTGCTGTAACTGCACATCATTGCTACCATACCGTTTGTTATCGACTAGCAAATTAAAAGTAGTCCCCAATATCCTTGCCAGAAGCAGTTACTTAGGAACAGGCTGTCCCAGATCAAGAGGAACCTGGACCTCATACACTAAGGGCTTGTCTACATTACCCCACAATTCAGTCTCTGGGTTGGTGTGAATATATTGGGGGAGGGATAGCTCAGTGGTTTGAGCATTGGCCTGCTAAACCCAGGGTTGTGAGTTCAATCCTTGAGGGGGCCATTTAGGGATCTGGGGCAAAAATTGGGGATTGGTCCTGCTTTGAGCAGGGGGTTGGACTAGATGACCTCCTGAGGTCCCTTCCCACCCTGATATTCTATGATCAGTGCTCAAAGTGCTACCTCATTCTTCTAATTGGGGATTATATTAATGTAAACTAGCAAGCTTTTATTTGTGCCTGCAGTATCCACGTGGGGGAGCTACAGAGAAGCACTTTGGTGTGCACTGCTATTTACTCCCCCTAAGTCCAAACTGTGGGGCAGTGTAGACGTGCCCAAAATTCAGAATTCAAATTAACTGCATGTGTCTTCTTTGGTTGGACATCTACAAAGAACTAACTAAGGGCATGTCTATACTTACATCCGTAGTGATTGATCCAGCGGGGGTCGAAGATGTGATAAATCGACCGCCGAGCACTCTTCCATTGACTCCGGTACTCCACCAGAGCGAGAAGCGCAGGCGGAGTTGATGGGGGAGCGTCAGCAGTCACCCTACCGCAGTGAAGACACCGCGGTAAGTAGATCTAAGTACATCAACTTCAGCTACGTTATTCACGTAGCTGAAATTGCGTAACTCAGATTGATCCCTGCCTCTAGTGTAGACCAGGCCTGAAACGCCTATCCCAACGCCTATCTGGGTTTTTATCTTTAACCCAAGAAGGATGTTAAGGGAGTGACTTCTGCTCTGGTTTACTCTAAAATCATCATCAGAAACAGGGTTGTGCAAAATATTCACAACAACAAATTAAAAAAAAAATCAAATCCTGAACTTTTCCAAATTTCAGTCTGAATTTGTCTAATAATATCATGATTATTTTCTCCACCATAGGAGCATTTCTGAACAACAACAAAAAATCAACAGTTTTTAAACTCCAATATTTTTTGGAAAACATTTTCACTTAGAAAGTTGTGAACATTTTTTCTCTTGTTTAAATGTTAAACTATTTGCTTCCAAAAATCTACATTTCTGTTCCGTGAAATGGGCTAAATGTTCTTGTCATTTATCATGAAGCACCAGTCAGGATGATAGAGGGAATCCTTCCATGCACTGAGAATTTATGTGGATCTCAACTTGCACTTGCAAATACAGTTTGGAGAAAATAAGAACTAATCCAGAATTTTAGTCATCCTTGAAAGTGAGAAGAAAGTGAATCCCTGTTTTCTAAGTTTGGCTTCATATGGTAAATCTGCATCGTCACAACTTTACCTCCACATATCTCTGTTCATGTGGGTACAGAACAGCCTTCCCCCATGCCAGTTATGCTCCTGCTTAAAAGAGATGCCTTATTTTGCTTACCCAGGAGACTTTATTTTCCTCCTTGTTAAACTGAAGAAAATGGACCAGCTTTCTTTGAAATAACATGAAATATATGGGATCAGGGTTGTGTAAGTCATAAGTGGACAATCCTTCAACGATTGTCTCAGATCCCCATAGTATTCCTGAAGGTCATCGACCATTGCCAGACAGCTCCACAACACAGAAGGCTGTGTGGGATAAGTTATTCCTCTAAGGTCACAAATAATTTGTGCTCCCGAAAGTGATATTAGATAAACTTTTGTCAGAGGTTAGAAACTGATGTGTGGTGCATTGTGCCCATATAGATTCCCTTTGTGTCCAATTAATTCCCCTTTTTGAATTCTAATGTCTGAAATGTGACCAGAAGATCTGTGTGAAACACATTTGAATCCTTATGAATCCAGTTATGTTTGATCAATCTCTTGCCACTGTATCTTATCCATTTTCGAACATTAAACTCATGGAACTGTTATATATAAAGACATAATTTCAGACTTTAAAAACATATATTTTCAAAGAACCCTTTCACATCAGCAACACCATATGGTTCTATTTTGTTTAATTATTGCTCTCGGTGAGAAGACTGGAGATATTTTCTGCAATGTCACAGCTGTATTGCCAGCTGCATTGCTGACAAAAGAAGACATTCCCATGTGACAATTTTTTCCTTTTCTTTTTATCTATGATTTATAGATGAGGATTGTACTGTGCTCGTTGGTTTGTATAAGCTACGAGAGTATAATGTCAGTCCTACCCAGCAGATTCACTTATTTAATGAAAGGATATTCAAACAGCAAACGTTTCCTGAGGTCTAAAGTCATATGAGCAAATCCTGCCCTAACTTACACACATGCAACCTCACTGAAGACAGTCAGGGATAACTGAGAGCAGAATTTGGCTCATGGTCTGTTTTTGAAAAGTATGTTACTGCTCTACTTTTTTCTCTCTCTCTCCTTCTCTCCCCCCTTGCCTCCCACTCCCCATATTATTCTCTGAGCCAACTTCCTAACAATGTGTAATTGTGCTAGGTACAATTTGAAGAATACAATATATTCTTTAAAATGCTTGAAGATTAGTGTCTTCAGCTAGTGGGACAATCTTACTATTGTCTCCAAAGCTCACAGTCTTGTTGTTTTATCTTGGGGGAAGTTTATTCCTAGATAGTGATCTTCATAACATGAAGCCGAGAGCAGAGACACTGACAATCAGTGGATATAGTTTATTGCTTCTTTATAAAGCACTATTTAGCAGCAAGAGTGAATATTTGAGTCAGCAAAGACTTGCGCTTGCCCTTTTCAGATAATCTGTCAGTTTTTGCTTATTTATAGACTATAGAAGATTCTTTCTAACTTTTAGACATAGCCAATATATTGGAAGATGGTGTGGATTTCCACATGCTTTTTGGAGAGGACTTCGTTTAAACTTTAACTTTTATAGTCGTGGTACCAACAGAAAACTGGGTTTATATGCTATATCATGATTTATACGCTGGCTAGAAGTTGCACAGATCGCAGAAGATAACTGGCACCAGGAAATTCAAGACACATTCAGAAATGTGTCCTTGATACTTTAAGAACCCTTCTTCTAGTGCTCTCTTGGGAGCCCAATTCCTTTTTGTGCCTTTAAAAATCTTCCCCATACAGAATATGATCAAAACAGCCAGCATTTCTTTCTAGACATCATCCCCCCACCCAGATTCATTTACTCCTCTGTTTAGAGCAGAGTTTTATTGCTTCGTCAAGTTTACATTACCCAACATAATTAAATAAGATTACCAAAGTGGCTGCAGCATTGCCTACCACTTCCCCATACCTCTACTATAGGAAATATTTAGAATTCTGCAAAATCTTACTTTATCTGAAGTACTGAGTTAGTAAGTGGCGAGTTTTTAAGAGCCACAACTGTCTGGGCTTCCAAAAATGCAGCTCAAAACCAGCAGCACAATTCCTGACACGTTATTGTTCATTTACTTATAATGGCCAACTTTATGCTGACACAGATTGAGCCTGGTGGGAGAAAACGAGAAACTATTGGTGGGGACTTTTGTTTGTCATTGTTTATAATAATGAATAAAATAACAAACAACAACAACAATAATAATAATTCTTTGCACTTAAAGCACCTGACATCTGAGGATCTCAAAGTTCTTCACAAACTTCAAGCCTGACAAGACCCTTCTGGGGTAAATAAGTATTATTGTACTCAATTTACAGATGAGTAAATTGCAGCAGAGATATCATATTGTCTGGCTAACAGTAGCTGGAAATTTGAGTGACAACCTGTCAGTTAGAGACAACAAAGCTGCAGATGATCAAGGGTTCTTGGCCTGAATTTCAGCTGCTCTGAAGTTCATTGACTTTGACAGGACTTGAGGGTGCTAAGTGTAATGATCCACCACCACAGGATGTAATCGGGGTTTGAACTCAGGCCTTTCAGGACCAAAGCACAGACCCCCCATGAGTAGTTGAGCCAAGGGAAGAACTATTTTAGCTGCCAATAGTAATAAGCAGTTATTCTCCCTGTAGATTAATCACTAGAGTGGGATGCAACACACACTTTATATGAAACCCTCTAAATATCAAGATAGTAGTGTCTTCATGTTCTGAGAGCTACATCTTCCCAAACAATGCTACTCCCTCTTTTTCCTAGGATACCTCCTAATGAATACCCATGTCTTTAGATACAATGCTTATATTAATGAATATTGCCTTCTTGCACCTAGACTGTTGCATATAATATAATGGAGTTTATTATGGAAGGTTGAGTCTGTCTTTTTAAAATGCAGAAAGCATGTAATTAGCATATCGCTTCTGCTTTTCCTTCACCCAGAAGAAGGTGGACAGGAAAGCAAGAAGCAGTAGTAACTATGAGATCACATTGAATCACAGCTGGCCCAGAATGCAAAGTCTGAAATAAAGTTGGCAGTGAAAGAAGTGAAGTAACATGTTCCTGTCTAAATAGCTGTGCATAAGAGTATATATAATACACCAAATTCTGCACACATCCAATGATTCAGCGGAATTATTCCAGATATACCACACTGTAGTGGAGATGAGAATCTGGCCCCTGTTGGGTATGCAGACTATGAGCAATGTCTCATTTTTTCTCAGGGCAGTCCAAAGCTCAGGGCAGTCCAAAGCTGCTTTTTGGAAAATTTGATGGATGGACAGTCAAGACAGGCATCATTAGCCGAGCAGAGGTGGGAATGGACATCTTATTATCATAAAGAGATAATTATAGAGAGGATAACCCATGAAGGGCTTTAAATGTCAAGATAATATGGGTTTGTTGTAACAGAGAAAGGGGAGCCCGTGGAAGAATGGAAAGAAGGGAGTGCCCTGGCTGAAGTGGGAGACCAGGAAAATGCCCTTTGCAAGTGTTTTTAATGGACCTAAGGGTATGTCTGTGCTGGAAATGAAATGTGTGATTTCCAGCTTAAGTAGTTTTACGATAATTGGACCTACAAATCAACCCTGATTGTGAGCTCACTTGTGAAAAGTGAGTGAAAGTTCATAAAGTTTCACAATAACCTATTACAACAAGTTTCAGAGTAACAGCCGTGTTAGTAACAGCCATGCACGAAAGCTTATGCTCAAATAAATTGGTTAGTCTCTAAGGTGCCACAAGTACTCCTTTTCTTTTTTGCTATTACAACAAATGTTGATGGGGAAAAGGTACAAGGGAGGCCAGCCCATGTCATCTGACTTAAGCTGTTTAACTGTGGCATAGAGGCTTGTGAGGAAAGACTAAGAGTTCTGTTCTGGACACGTCGAGCTTATGCTGACAGTGAACACTCATGCGCAGATGACAGAAACACGGGCAGAAATTTTGTTTGGACAGTAGAAAACAGTTCTGGGGTGAAGAAGCAGATACATGAACCATCAGCATAAAGATGATGATTGAAATTGTGTTTATGAATGAGATACTGCACCCTCAAACCACGCAAACAACTCCCAGCCTGAGCTGTGCATAGCTGAAGGACATGATATGACCTTCAGAAAACACACTGTTTGCTCCGAGTCTGAATGCAGTTGAGGAGTTGCTTTCCTGATTGTCTTTGTACCATACTGAGAAACCTGTTCAGTCAAGTATAGATTTGAACCCAATATTTGGTAAGTGGAGAAAAATATCCAGTGTTTATTGTTTTAAGAATTTACTGATGCCTTCTGCAAACATCCTCCTGTAGCTGCTATCAAAGTACATGCCCTGTAACTCCATGAATTACAATGTTTCCCTGTACTGGAAATGTTTTTCTTCACAGTTATCCCTGAGGCAACTGTACCACATTCCTGTGCCTTGGTCAGCCAAAGGAATGAAAACTATTTTCATTTCATATTAAGCTTTCAGAAATTAGCAGCAGTTATCCATCACCCCTATTTATGTCACTCAGCGTTCCGGTGATATTTTATTTGTAACATTTAGCTGCTTTATCAGAATTGTCCATATTGGAAATCCAATATCCTTTCTCATTAAGAAGCATTGGAAGACAGCACAGTCTTGATTTATAGGCATGTCGATGCAGTGCTCTTCATTCAAAGTGTGTCCTTGTTTGCTGGCCTGGAGTAAACGTTAAAAAATGCTATACAATAACATCTGCTATTACACAATAGCTCTCTATGTTGCTTCCAGCAATGTTACAATAACTCAGCATTGCATAATTTCTCACATAAAACAATGAGAGCGTATGCTAGCCTGTAGAAGAGTGAATGGCCTCAAGTAATAAATACCTCCCAAAGATACTCAGCACAAAACTTCATTGTTTCTGTGAAGAAAAGTTTTGCCATAGTAGTTGCATTGTGGTTCAATCCAATGAGTAATAAACATTTTTGATGATGAAAGAGTTGAATTGGCCCAAATCCCACAGAAGCACTGACAAAGGACTGGGATACCATGCAACTGAAAAAATGTACAAATGATTTAAATCATTTTAGAGTGACAGATGTGGTCTAGTGGCCTGAGCATGAGGCTGAGAGCCATGAACCCAGACCGGATGGTGACGTTCTCTGTGGCCTGGATAGAGAATGTTTCCCATCTGCAAAATAGGGATAACACTTTCTCACCACAGAGGGGTTGTTTTCATAGACTTTAGGCCCGAGGGAACCTATTAGATCTTCCTGGCTAACAGGTCATAGAATGTTGAGGATTAATTATGGAGCTGGTATATATTTTTCAAACATAACTTTTGTGGAAAATGCTGTTTTGCATAAAGCAAAAGTTATTGAAAAGCCCTTTAGATTTCTCCAGCATTTCCTGATTTCAGTGACAATTCAAAAAAATGGTGTAATTTCAGGGGGGGTAATACAAAATGTTGGTACTTTTACACCAACACTTTTAGTTATTTGTGATTGATGCAATTCAGTAACTAGTGATTGGCCTGTAGCTTGTGAGTAGTGAGTGAATTTTGTCACATGTTGATACTGTGATGTTACCTGATTGGATAAATCCATACATTCTTGGACAGCATGCAGTCAGCTTGGGTGACTTGCATGTCACAGAAGATGAGCTACTGCTCTGTTTGGCACAGGGTGTGGGACCAAGATACACTGTATGACTGACCATATGCTTGTGGGGTTCCCAGTAGGTCTGCTGAGCTACACCTTCTTCTTCCCAATGTTTGAGAGGAGGAAGTGGATTTTGAGCTGATGTTTGCAATGGTCAGTGAAACAATTTGAAACTCTTGGATGAGCTCTTCATTACAGGGGAATTCTGGGCTGATCTTATATTTTGTGGGTCTGTCCATCAGCTAGTTGGGTTCTTTGTAGAGCTGCCAGGCTACATCCCTCTAAACCCCAAATCTGTTTAAGCTTGGGTTGTTTTTTTCTTCTTATTTGTTGTGGGCAGATGCACTGGATGTGAGGAACAATTCACCCTGCCTAAGACTCACTAAAATAACTCCCTCAAAATGGTCTCCTGACATTTCCTCCACTGAGTGTTAGAGAGTAGGGTGTGGCAGTTGTGCTTAGTGGTCTGAGCAGAGTGAATAGCCAGTACTAGGAACCCCCAAGTCAGAACTGGAGTGAGGTCAGATGCCAGAGCACAGAGTCAGATTTGAAGTCAGGCATCTGCGCCAAGTGTCAGACATGGGTTACCTGAAGTTAGTCAAGGCAGGAACTGAGCTGGGAACAAACAAGTGCGGGCTCTCTCTCACAGCCATGGGCAAATGCTTTATACAGCCAGCAGCCTACAGCTGCTGTTCAGCTTAAGAGCCCGTCTGCTGATCCCCTCAGCCAATCAGGCAATTTGGCCAATCAGGTGGCTCAATTGGGGCCCAGCTTGCCTAGGGACTTAGATTGCCTAGGGTTAAGCTAGCAAGTAGGCAGGGTAGCAGCAGGTCGCTGCTCCTGACACTGGATCAGCATTTTCAACTGGCTAGTTTTGAAACTTTGACACACTGTTCATTTGGAATTTTTTTCTTTTCACCATTTTTTTTCATTCATAACCATTAGAATTTTTCATTTGGCAAGACACTTGCAATTTCAACACTTCTTTGTCTTTTGGAACAAAAAGAATTTTGAACATTTCCACGGAATTGTTCTTGAATTTTCTGACTTGCTCTTATTAATTAGTTAGGGTCACATGGTGACAAGGCCTTGTGAAGGGTGTGTGGGGGCATGTATCTGTAATCTGTAATCAGGAAGGCCAAATCACACCTGGAGTGGCAGCTAGCAAGAGATGTTAAGAGTAACAAGAAGGGTTTCTTCAGGTATGTTAGCAACAAGAAGAAAGCCAAGGAAAGTATGGGCCCCTTCCTGACTGAGGGAGGCAACCTAGTGACAGAGAATGTGGAAAAATGTAATGTACTCAATGCTTTTTTTGCCTCTGTCTTCACGAACAAGGTCAGCTCCCAGACTACTGCACTGGGCAGCACAGCATAGGGAGGAGGTGACCAGCCCTCTGTGGAGAAAGAAGTGGTTCGGTACTATTTAGAAAAGCAGGATGAGCACAAGTACATGGGGCCGGATACGCTGCATCCGAGAGTGCTAAAGGAGTTGGCGGATGTGATTGCAGAGCCATTGGCCATTATCTTTGAAAACTCATGGCGATCCGGGGAAGTCCCGGACGACAGGAAAAAGGCTAATGTAGTGCCCATCTTTAAAAAAGGGAAGAAGGAGGATCCTGGGAACTACAGGCCAGTCAGCTTCACCTCAGTCCCTGGAAAAATCATGGAACAGGTCCTCAAGGAATCAATTCTGAAGCACTTAGAGGAGAGGAAAGTGATCAGGAACAGTCAGCATGGATTCACCAAGGGAAAGTCATGCCTGACTAATCTAATTGCCTTCTATGACGAGATAACTGGCTCTGGATGAGGGGAAAGTGGTGGACATGTTGTTCCTTGACTTTAGCAAAGCTTTTGACACGGTCTCCCACAGTATTCTTGCCAGCAAGTTAAAGAAGTATGGGCTGGATGAATGGACTATAAGGTGGATAGAAAGTTGGCTAGATTGTCGGGCTCAACGGATAGTGATCAATGGCTCCATGTCTAGTTGGCAGCTGGTATCAAGTGGAGTGCCCCAAGGGTCGGTCCTCGGGCTGGTTTTGTTCAATATCTTCATTAATTATCTGGAGGATGGTGTGGATTGCACGCTCAGAAAGTTTGCAGATTACACTAAACTGGGAGGAGAGGTAGATACGCTGGAGGGTAGGGATAGGATACAGAGGGACCTAGACAAATTAGAGGATTGGGCCAAAAGAAATCTGATGAGGTTCAACGAAGACAAGTGCAGAGTCCTGCACTTAGGATGGAAGAATCCCATGCACCGCTACAAACTAGGGACTGAATGGCTCGGCAGCAGTTCTGCAGAAAAGGACCTTGGGGTTACAGTGGATGAGAAGCTGGATATGAGTCAACAGTGTGCCCTTGTTGCCAAGAAGGCCAATGGCATTTTGGGATGTGTAAGTAGGGGCATTGCCAGCAGATCGAGGGACGTGATCGTTCCCCTCTATTGGACATTGGTGAGGCCTCATCTGGAGTACTGTGTCCAGTTTTGGGACCCACACCACAAGAAGGATGTGGAAAATTGGAAAGAGTCCAGCGGAGGGCAACAAAAATGATAGGGGACTGGAACACATGACTTATGAGGAGAGGCTGAGGGAACTGGGATTGTTTAGTCTGCGGAAGAGAAGAATGAGGGGGGATTTGATAGCTGCTTTCAGTTACCTGAAAGGGGGTTCCAAAGAGGATGGATCTAGACTGTTCTCAGAGGTAGCTGATGACAGAACAAGGAGTAATGGTCTCAAGTTGCAGTGGGGGAGGTTTAGGTTGGATATTAGGAAAAACTTTTTCACTAGGAAAACTTTTTCACTACACTGGAATGCGTTACCTAGGGAGGTGGTAGAATCTCCTTCCTTAGATATTTTTAAGGTCAGGCTTGACAAAGCCCTAGCTGGGATGATTTAATTGGGGATTGGTCCTGCTTTGAACAGGGCGTTGGACTAGATGGCCTCCTGAGGTCCCTTCCAACCCTGATATTCTATGATTCTATGATCTGTTCCCCCTAGTATGGACCATGCAAGCCTCTCACAATTGTAGTCCCTCCAATTAGCAAAGCATAATGACTTCTCCCTTGGAGCACGTTGCCCCCAAGTGGAGGAGGTGAAACCATGGCTCCATCCCCACCTGTGTAGCAGTTTTAAGCAGGGGAACGGAGCTAGGAGGATGTGGCATCTGTAGGCTGGTGCAACCTGTTTAGTACTTGACATCAAAGGCCAGTCTGGGGCAAACTGTGTCTCATTGAGTACAGAGCCTAAGCATAGTTCACTGAAATACTGTAGAGAGTTTATTAGCTCTGTTTATTATTTGTTTAGCAACCAAAATGTGCTTGGCGCTGAACAATACAAAGAAATAAAACTAGCTCCTGCCCCAAAAATCTTCTAGTGTAAAGAGATTCCTATCATCCCAATGAAGATGAGTAGTTCAAAATCAGATCCAGATTTCCCATAATGCAGAGTGGAGACAGAGGAGGAGGATGTGGATTAATCTTTAGTTTTAACATTATTTGCAAGTTAATATAACTTGGCAGGTTACTGTTGTACCCTCAGGCAATAAAAACAAAAGTGTGTGGCTAACTTCTACATTGGCTTGTACTCAGCACAATTCCACTGATTTTTCATAGGGTGAAACTGGCTCTGACAATGTAATAGGGAAGGATATGCTTATAGGGCAGCCTTTTTGTGTGTGTGCACACTCTCACATTATATGAGAAAAGCAAAAGTCTTATCAGTGTCTTCCCACCTCTTGGTTTTAGCACTGACTGCCCCCTGCAAATCATTGTAAGCCAAGGCCGGTAATTCTGCTCTCAAGGGGGGTAATGAAAAGCAGGAAATAGGGAGATATTTTTGGACTGCATGGCCCCAGAAGAATACTATGTAACATTGCTAAATTCAAAAGGGAGTAATGCCAGTAGTTAGAAAAGGGCATCGTGGGCCAACTTTCAGAGGATGGTGTCTTAGCCAAATAAAGGGTAACATTCCAATGTAAAACAAGCTTGCACTAAGAGCTTGGAAAAGCTAAACCCGTTAGTACATTCTTGTTACGCTTATTTACCTTTTGCAATATTAATGCACTTCTTACTGTACTCTAGCAACACCCTAAACCCTGAGAAGAGACTTTCTGCCCTCACACACAAAATGTGGCCAATCCTAGCTATCATCCTCTCCCCCATATGGTCATGGAAAACAATGGAATCCGTACGTGATGGGTTTTTTGAGGAGAGGGGATGTTTGTGTTCTCAGTCTGATTTTGTGAAAATAACATTGTATTTCAGCCTCCATTTTGAGTGTCACTTTGATTATGTGCCTTACTGTACACTGTCCCTGTCATGTTAGATTGTGTCATCTCTGATGCTTTGGTGTCCAACCTTGAATGAAAGGGCCATCACCAGCTGAATAGCTTCACTCTGACGGAACAATGGGGGAGTCTTTTAATGATTCTCTGACCAATGGAGCTCCCATGACATTGCAGAATGAAAAGACTCCAGTGAAAGGACAGAAAGAAAAAAAAATGACAGAAATTTAAAAAGGTGTTGCAGACTGATCTTAAAAGAGACATGCTTGATAAGTGAGGGAGAGACCATCTCGACGCCGGTTAGACCCAGTGTGCTTTGAAGCATGCAGAATCCAAAGGTTGAGTCCCATACAGCAGTCTGATGATGGGCCATGAGCACTGTAACACAATGCTGCACCAATGAGCAGTTTGGGAACAAGCTTTTTTTGGGGGGGGGGGGGCTGCTACCTGTGGGGACCATATGGTGAGGATTGGGGGTGAGACATGAGAAGAGGCTGGACATTGAACATAGTTCCTCATGGTGGTGGCACTGGCTGGCTGGGGTGCAGTAGTGGCCCCAAAGCCCCCTTCAATCTTAGCTCTTAGCATTTTTCATACTTCCCAACAGCCCCTGTTGTTCACTCCCAGCTTCTGGCAGTCAGAAACGACACCAGAGCATGGGGGTTGCATCCTTGATCATTTTAGCTAATAGCCTATCCTCCATGAATTTATCTAATTCTTTTTTAATCCAGTTGTAGTTTTGACCTTCACAACATCCCCTGGCAATGAATTCCACATGGTGACTGTGCATTGTGTGAAATAGTACTTCCTATTGTTTATTTTAAACCTGCCTATTAATTTAATTGGGTAACCCCTCCCCCCCGGTTCTTGTATTAGGTGCCACTGCACATTGAGTGGCTGTTTTCAAAGAACTATCCACAATGACTCCAAGATCTCTTTCTTGAGTGGTAACAGCTGATTTAGACCCCATTGTTTGTATATATAGTTCGGTTTATGTTTTCCAATGTGCATTACTTTGCCTTTATCAACACTGAATTTCATCTGCCATTTTGGTGCCCAGTCACCAATGTTTGTGAGAATGCTTTGTAAATTTTTGTAGTCTGCTTTGGACTTAACTATTTTAAGTAATTTTGTACCATCTGCAAATTTTGCCACCTCACTGTTTACCCCTTTTCCAGATCATTTATAAAGATGTTGAACAGCACTGGCCCCGGTACAGATCCCTGGGAGACACTGCTATTTACCTCTCTCCAATATGAAAACTGACCATTTATTCCTACTTTTTGTTTCCTATCTTTTAACCAGTTACTAATCCATGAGAGGATTTTCCCTTTTAATCCATGACTGCTTACTTTGTTTAACAGCCTTTGGTGTGGGCCCTTGTGAAAAGCTTTCCGTGAGCCCAAAAACTCTTTATCCACTGCATCACCCTTGTCCATGTTTGTTGACCCCCTCAAATATTTTAATAGATCAGTGACATATGATTTCTCTTTACAAGATCCATGTTGATTCTTCCCCAACCAATCATCTATGTGTCTGATAATTCATTTCTTTACTACACTTTTAAATAGCTTGTCTGGTACTGAATTTAATCTTACCAGACTATAATCATCAGAGTCACCTCTGGAGCCTTTTTAAAATATCAGTGTCTCATTAGCTACCCTCCTGTTATCTGGTGCAGAGGCTGATTGAAGCAATAGGTTACATATGACAGTTAGTTGTTATGCAGTTTCATATTTCAGTTACTTCAGAACTCCTGGGTGAATACCATCTCGGGTGAATACCCTGGCGACTTATTACTGTTTAATTTATCAATTTGTTCCAAACCTCCACTAGTGACACCTCCGTCTGGGACAGGTCCTCAGATTTGTCACCTAAAAAAGAATGGCTTGGGTATAAGGATGTTTCTCATATGCTCTGCAGAGAAGAGCAATGTAAAGAATTCACGTAGCTTCTCTGAACTTCCTTGTTTTCAGTGAGTGCTCTGTTAGCACCTTGATTGTCTGTTGGCCCCACTGATTGGTTGGCAGACTTCCTTCTTCTGATGTACTTAAACATTTTTTTTGCTGCTAGTTTCTGTCTTTTGCTACTTGCTCTTCAAATCGTTTTTTTGGCCTGACTAATTATACTTTTATACTGACTTGCTCCTTTCTCTTTTCCTCACTAGGATTTGACTTCCACTTTTTAAAGCATGCCTTTTTGTTTCTAAGTGCCTGTTTTACTCTGCTGGTTAGCCATGATGCAGACATGCCAAACTCGCGGAGAAAATGCAGAAATTGAGCTTGTTTTGGACTTAATTGGCTTGTGAGTTGCTTGTTGGCTAGTTTTTGCTTGTAGCTTGTTTGGCTTGTAGTTTGTTACTTGTTGTAGCTCAGGGATCAGCAACCTTTGGCCTGTGGCCCGCCAGGGTAAGTCCCCAGGCGAGCCGGGCCGGTTTGTTTACCTGCCGGGTCCGCAGGTTCGGCCGATTGCAGCTCCCACGGGCTGCGGTTCACCCTCCCAGGCCAATGGGGGCTGCGGGAAGTGGCAGCCAGCATATCGTAGCCCCCAATGGCCTAGAGTGCCGAACCGTGGCCAGTGGGAGCTGCGATCGGCCGAACCTGCAGACACGGCAGGTAAACAAACTGGCCCAGCCTGCCAGGGGGCTTACCCTGGTGGGCCGTGAGCCAAAGATTGCCGATTCCTGTTTTAGCTTGTTGCTTGTTTTTTTTAATCAGCTCCCGGCAAGCAGGGGCAAGGGGGGAGAGAGTCAGGGGTGCACAGAGGGCTCACCATAGTCCCAGACTGCATGCTGGGGGAATCTAATCATTCAGAGTATTGGGGTTCTTAGGGTTTGATTTGTTTGGGCCTTGTTTTGAAATAGGATTAGCTTGATTTTTGGCTTATTGTAAAAGTTGGGGTGCTTATTTACTGCGTTAAAGTTGGCAACTGTGCCATGGTGGCATTTTTTGGTCCTCTTACTATTGTTCTTTGTTTGGATTATACATTTAGTTTAAGCCTCTTTAAGCCCGTAAGAAATTCACATGCATTTGCAAAATTCAGATGCATATTGATAGGTTGATTTTCAGCCTCCCAAATGTGAGGGATATTTTGTTCTGGGGTTTGGGTTTAGGCTTATTATTCATTTTAATATAAGATTGATTGTGGGATTTTCTTTGATTTTTTTAAAAATAAATTGATATGGCAAAGCTGGAGAAATAAATACAATGCTTAGTGTAAAATAAAATTCAGAACTCAAGTAAATCTGAGCTTTATTTAAAAAATACTCTTTTCACAGAAGGACCTTACAGAAGTGAGTTTTAGTCTACATAATATTGCTGGTAATTTGTTTTTTTGCAGCAGAACTGATGGCCCCACTATAGATGGCAGAATCCTGAATAAGACACTTTAATAAATAACCTTAAATTTGGTTATTAGAGGAGGGAAAAAGGCCAGCAACTTAGTATTCATATTACATTATGTAGCCTTTTGTCCCTTAATCTTCAGCCTTATCCAATCTTGAAAGATTTATAGTTTGCTAATGTTATAAAGTAAAAGGACAGTTTCCTACCCAAAGAGGTCAGTCAAATTCACTCCAATCAACAATCAGTGGATTAACACATCACTGAATGACTTATAACTTTACTGCCACCAGAACATTCCTGTTCAAAAACATGACAGTGAGAATGCCAAAACAGACAGCAGGGTTTATCTGCTGGTTGCTGCAGGTTTGAATGAATGCAAACCCTTTGGCCAAAGACTGCATTGGCTCACTCTTGGTTAAGAAAGAGTCTGTTCTCATGACTGGTGATATGGAAGTATATATTCTTCAAGAATTTGTCAGAACGTCTGAATATTTTCATTTTGATAGAGATGGGACCAAACTAAATTCCTGCATGAACACTGCCAAAATAGGGGGCGGGGGAGGGCAGTGTCCATCTGGACCTGACTTGGGATCTGGACCCAGCTTCACTCAAATCAATTAAAGTTTTCCAATTGGCTCCAAAGGGAACAAAATCAAGCCAGTGGTGGTTGATACCTCTATTCCTTACAATGGGCCAAACCAAACCCGCAGATCTTAACACCTGAAACCCATGCAGAGGACTGGGATAGAGGAGCATCAAGAGATTGTTTTGTACCACCTTTGGGCTTTTGGCCTTCCAATTTGGGAGCACTATTTACAACAGCCTAAGGAATGCTGTAATTTATGGGCAAAAGCAATGGGCCCCAAGGCGTCGTAGTGACAGCTGGGAATCACAGGAGCCGTGATTTGGCCACACCCTCTCCCCAGCCTCTGCTGGCTTTACATCAGTTGGGGATTCCCCAATGCCAAGTGAATCCTCAATTGGCTGTTCAAGTCTCTTTGGACCAGTACAGCGGTGCACAGGGACTGAAGCAGATTAAAGGATCTGACCCTCTACTGTTATCCTTCATTTGATTATTCATTTCACAAATAGGCCATACTGATACTCATGTCCAGTGAATTCTTCAAGGAAGTGATTGTAACTATTGTTCTGACAAAAAGGACAGACACACTGGAAGAAACAACATCATTTTCAAGTACTAGTAAACTTACCTTTACTTTTGGTTGATGTTTAAATGCACATTAAAACTGGTTGGCCAATTTTTCAGGTAGTGTAGTGGTTCTCAAACTTCATTGCACCATAACCCCCTCCTGACCACAAAAATTACTACATGACCCCAGGAGGGGGGACTGAAGCTTGAGCTCACCCCAGCCCTGCTGCCCCGGGCTGGGGCGGGGGGTAATAGCTGAAGCCCAAGGACTTCTGCCCTAGGCAGGAGGCATGTAACCTTAGCCCCCTTTCAGCTTTGGCCGTGGGGCTCGGGCTTTGGCTTCAGCCTCGGCCCCAGCAAGTCGAACACCAGCCTTGGCTATCCCATTAAAATGGGGTCAAACCCCACTTTAGGCTCCCGACCCATAGTTTGAGAACCTCTGAGCTAGTGTAAATTGGTATCGCAGTATTGAAATGAGTGGAGTTACAAAAGTGAGAATCTGATCCAATATTTATGTTGTCTTTGCTTTATATAAAATAAGTACATGTTTGTCATTTAAAAAAAGAAAATAGTAAACAAATATACAAATCTTGGGCCAAAGCCTTAGCTGCAGTAAAGTGACAGCACCATTTACTTCACTGGAACTATGCTGATTTATGCCAGCAGAGGATCTGGCCCCTTACATACAACTTTCTTAATCTAGAAAAGTGCTTCCCAGCATCTGGAGGGATTAAGTCTGGAGGCACACATTTCAGGCTATAAGATTACCTATATGGCATATCTACAAATGTTAATGATCAAAAAATTATCCCTGTCCTTTTCTTAAATCCAGACATGATATTTGTCTCTGTGACCTCCTGTGTCAGTAAATTCCAAAAGTCAACTATATGTTACATGAAAACAACAAATCCTTTTGTTCTAAATCCATTGCCCATTTGTCTCATTGTTCATGTATATGTGATTGGCAAAAAGGGAAGGGCTGATTCATTCTCACTATGCCCTTCACCCGATCAAACACCTTAGTTAAATCCTTTGTAACTCTTTTCCCACGCAAGCTATATAACTCCAGCCTTGGCAATCTGTTTTATGGGAGCCTTGCCTTACCACTTCACCATGTTCACGTACTGTTACTTAGAGTCCAATAAATGAGTTTGTCTGCTGAAAGGCAGGGCTTTCCTGCCAATTGTCAGCGGGAAGGATCAGGTGAATGAAAGGCACTCTCGAGTCATAATCTGTTATGAGCTGCCAAACACCCTCTTGTCCAAGTCACTTTGATCTTTGGGGCTGGAAGGGCAGTCCTGCTTTATTATAAGGTCAGTATTTAAAAAAAATACACAGCTACTGGCATTTATAGCCAAAGCTCTTTCTATATGGTACATAGACCTCTTTGTAGTATGTCAGGGCAGAAGATTATGTGCATCCAGCGTATACGTGCAACTAACATCTTGTGGAAAAAAGAGCACATTGGAAATGGCATGATTAGTTAATTTTCAGAACATAACCTGCCTGCTTTAATTTTTTGGCCTATCTCTTTTTCCCTATTTTTCAATTCCTGACCCTATGTTTGGCCTCCGTTCCGAATCCATTCCTTATTTCGGCTACTTTATGCTGGCTGGTGCTCCTGGCACTTGTTAGCAGCAACTTGAATAGGACCTCTCTGAAATTCTCATTATATACATAAAGCCTTGCCAATGCTGGAAATTAACCAGTGGCATGGTCAATCTATTCAAACAGTTACATTTTTATTACTTCTCTGTCATTGCCCTAATGTTTCAAAATCCAGAAATATAATGTTGTAAAGGATTGTACTTACAAATCTGAAAGGCAGGAAGTATTATGATTAATTCTCTAGTCCTCTTCAATATCCTACACCCCCGTTCCACATTGTCTAATAAATGCAGCCGTGACTGTGTACCGTCAACCACCAGTTGAAGTCTCGCCCAATAGCTGAAAGTTGTTACCACCTGATGCTTTTCAATGGATTATTTGAAATGATTGAAATGGATTATTTGAGTTTATGCTCAAATAAATTGGTTAGTCTCTAAGGTGCCACAAGTACTCCTTTTCTTTTTGTGAATACAGACTAACATGGCTGTTACTCTGAAACTTGAAATGAACTGACAATCTCAGTTTTATTCCTCATGGACAGATGATAGCAATGATAGCAGATGACAGGAAAAGGAGTAATGGTCTCAAGTTGCAGTGGGGGAGATTTAGGTTGGATATTAGGAAAAACTTTTTCACTAGGAGGGTGGTGAAACACTGGAATGCGTTACCTAGGGAGGTGGTGGAATCCCCTTCCTTAGAAGTTTTTAAGGTCAGGCTTGACAAAGCCTTGGCTGGGATGATTTAGTTGGGATTGGTCCTGCTCTGGGCAAGGGGTTGGACTAGATGGCCTCCAGAGGTCCCTTCCAACTCTGTTATTCTATGATTCTATGATGATCGCATCCCCAGAAGAACCACCACAATTGTTACCTGTGTTGGCAGCCACAGCAGGGATATTGAACACTGTACGATCATTGAAGCTTCTTAAAGGGTATTCAGTGAGTGCATTTGCCTTATTCAGTGAAGACCAGTGAAATATGATTTATTAGATACAACTGGTTGAAGAAAGGATGTAATTTTCACAAAAATATTTTTTAGAAAAAATTGAAACTGTAATGAAATATTTATTGAATTTTTTGACATTTTAAACAATTTTTGACATTTTTCAATCAGTCCTCTAGAAAGACAGACATTTTTATTACAATTTTCATGAAAAAAATCAGCCCAGTTTTTCACTGAAATTTGACATTTTGACAAAACTTGAAATTGCAAATTTTGAATTTTTTTGACCTACTATAATTTAAATATTTTTTTTATTTGGCTCTTTGATCAGTTCTCCTGGGCTTCTGGTAGGAGATGCTTCTTTTTTCTTCACTTCTTTCACTTCTATCTTTTTTTCCGACCTTGAAATATTGAAAGACAAATTAATATGACAAAAAGTTCTGTTCCTTTTAAAAACAAGAAATAGCATAATCTGATGGTTTAAGAGTAGGGCTGTCAGGAGCCAGAGTGCAAAATAGGATTTAATGAGTGCCTGGAAAGGCAGTTAGGTCCACCTTTAAACCACGGGCAACTTGAAATTTTGCGTTTCACCTAGAAAAGGTAACTTGACTGAAGTGGTTTTGAAAATCAAAATTTAGAAAAATAACATTTTTCCTCAAAAAGAGTTCAGTTTTTGAGTGCAAGTAGGCTCACAATTTCATTTTCAGTTGAGCAAAAAATGTGAAATTTCAGGTATTTTATTGAACTTGACCAGTCTACTTATATTATAAACTCTGAATGGCCTTTAATCTTTGTGTGTGTGTGTTGTGCATAGCAGAATAATAATATCTGTGTAGCACTGAATAATTGAATAAAATAAAACCCCTCAGATTTAGAGGTTTTGATTTAAATCAGAACTCCAGACCATGTGAGATTCGTCTACTACTGCTCTATATGCTTAAATGGGATTTGGAAAATATGGATTACATGGTGACTCAACTGATAATACATCCAGATTTTCAGCTGGTGTAAATCTTCATAGTTCCATTGACATCAGTAGAATATGCTGATTTACACTAATAAAGGATCTGGCCCTGCACAATATTTATCTGAAAGCAAATTAATAATATTGCTTCTCACAGGGACTGGTTGGAAAATTTTTATCAAAACATATTTTTGAGAAAAAATGGCGTTTTTTAAATCAGAAAAAACAATTCTCCCCCCCCTCTCCGCCCCCCGCCAGATCTGTTTTCAGTAGTTAAAAACTGCAAGATTTATTGTCAGGGTTTTCTTTTCTTTTCTTTTCAGTTTTGGATTTTTGGGTTTTCAGCTTTTCAGTGAGAACCTGAAATGCTAAATGAAGAATTTCAACATAAATGAAAAAAAAATTCTGCAAAGTTTTTTCACAAAAAATAAAATACATTTAGACCAACAGTTCACTCATGAGTGATGACAAATCCTTGCCATAAGTGATAATAAAATATTACATTTTATTTGCTAACACATGTTCAATTCCAGTATTTAAATTAATATTGCTGTTTGTGAATGAATCACAACTACTTTCCTGTAAATGCAAGGCATGTGATAAGCAAAAATAATCCCATGCCTGTTTGAATAAAGAATTCTTATGCCAAGAACTGAAACACCCTTCTTTCAGGCTGTCCCTGGATGTGACTGGAGTTCAGTTATTTGTGGCATAATAATGATTGAGCCACTGCAAGGAATCCAAAATTGATTCAAAGTGAAGGCTGGGCTAAACCAAAAAACCAACACAAAATCCCATCTGGAATGTTTAGACCCAATGCATATTTTAATGCTATACCCTGGGTTACACTCAGGCTACAACAGAACTTTTCTAGTGGTATTGCAATCTTGTTTGAGTGGCATGGCTGAATATTTTATTCTTTTTTAAAAAAAAATCCTCTGGCAAAGGAAAACAAATCAGCTTGTGCCCTTTTCTAGTGTCTTTTTCTTTGAGAAAAACAAAACCAAATTGAACTAACAAAAATGAAAAACAAAAGTATGTGATTGTTATATGGAGACGCAGCCATGCCAGATTAAGCACCTATCTTGTTGCTGACAATGACCTGGACCAGATGGTTCAGAGAAAGGTGAAAAAACCCCGAAGTGGGCAATTATGGAACAGCCTGCCCATAGGAAATTTTTTTCAAACCCCCATTATTTAGAGGTTGGACTAAAGGATGAGGGTTTATAACCCTTCCAATCTTAAAAAAAAAAATTCCGTTATAAAGTAACTATGGATTATCTCATTTTCCAAATAAATGCACAATCATTTTTGAATCCTATTAACCCTGTCTACATGGGGACACTGAGGAAAATTAATCTGAAATTAACTAAAGGTATGAATGTAAAGTGGATTAGTTAAACTGTATCAAACCCCTGCATGGACTTTCTCATTTAGAATGAAAGTGGCCTTAATTTGATTTAGTTTCATTCATCAAACTGGATTAAGGCCACCTTAATTCTGAATGAGAGTATCCACACAGGGATTTAATGCAGTTTAACTAATTTACTTGAATTTTCCTGAGTATCCAATGTAGACAAGTCCCTGAGTAATATATTGTAGCAGTGAGTTCCATAGGCTATTTCTAGTGTGTATTTTAACAAGTTCCCTTTTATCAGTTTAAGTTTGTTGTGGACAGTTAATATCACTACAACTAACTAGTGTCAGGTTTCAGAGTAACAGCCGTGTTAGTCTGTATTCACAAAAAGAAAAGGAGTACTTGTGGCACCTTAGAGACTAACCAATTTATTAGAGCATAAGCTTTCGTGAGCTACAGCTCACTTCATCAGATGCATATCGTGGAAACTGCAGCAGACTTTATATATACTCTGTATATATACTCTGTATATATAAAGTCTGCTGCAGTTTCCACGATATGCATCTGATGAAGTGAGCTGTAGCTCACGAAAGCTTATGCTCTAATAAATTGGTTAGTCTCTAAGGTGCCACAAGTCCTCCTTTTCTTTTAACTAGTGTCAGTTAGCCATTAAAGCAACACCTAATTTTAAAAGGTTATTTCCTACTGTAACCTTTGTTCCTTTATTTAATTTATGGTGAATTGCAACAATTGGTCCCAAGACTCCTCCTTTTAAGGTTACTAATTTCCCTTCTGAAGGCCTGTAACTCTAATTTGACTGAAGGAATGGAACATTAACAAATTTTAGTTCTTATGATCTCAGCCATCAGAGGCCCTGCGGGCCCTAAACTCCCATGGACATCAGTGGATAAAATAGACTGAGCCATGCCTTTATATTATTTATTATTAATTATTATCGTTATTATAATACACGCCTTTGTCACCTCCCATCTGCACTGTAATGCAACGTACTTGGGCATGAAGCCATCAGCCCTTCGGAAACTCTAACTAAATCAGAGTGCAGAACATATATCAGCAACAAAAGCACATCAGACCAATTCTTGGCTGTCTACATTGGCTTCCTACAGAATAACAAGTCAAACTGAATGCTTGGTCCTTATCTTCAAGGGACTCAATGGCCTAAACCCAGGATATCTAAAAGATCACCTAAAGATCTGGGATGAGGATCATGGCTGACAACTGCTCCTCAGGCACAACGGAACTTTCTATCACATGGATAAAGCTTGTCTATGCAGGAGACCGAGCTTTCCCAGGGACTGGTCTAAGATTGTGGAACAAATTCCCACAGAAACGAAGAACCAACTGTGACACTAAGCACCCCTGTATTCACACCCTGCAAACTATTAAGAGTTATGAATTATAACTGTGTGTGCGAACCAGGTATATCAGGGGGATTTGTTAAATGGGCCTAGTCTAAACAAAGGAATGAGTGTTTACCTCAATTAACATAGAAGCAGTAAATAAGCCTCACACTAACAAGTGGGGGAGAAGACAGCATGATGTCTACACCCAGCAGGAGAGAAAAGTTCGGTCTAGGTTTTGCTTTTCTGAAGAAGCCACTTCAAAGATTTACTGCACTATAAAGACAGGGGGATTGAACGTCAAGTGGTAAGCAACTGAACCAGCTGATTGTATACAACAGTGGTTTTTAACCTGTGATCCTCGGACCCTTGGGGGGGTCTTCTTTGTCTGTTTTGTACAGCACAGAGCATACTATATTAAACAAATAAGTCCTATCTCAGGCTAACTCCCATTCACGTGCTGATATCATGGCAAGCACATTTACACAGTTCCAAGGTTGCTGATGCATCAACATTTTGCAGCATCTTATTAACTGCACAGGAATGATGTTCTGGTGTTAAAAATAGTTTGACGCTCTCTCTGCTATTTGTTGCTCATTATCAACATTCCCTGCCAGTTCTACATTCCCTTTAAATGGGAATTTGGCCTCAGTTCAGTGGGAGTTTTGCCTGAGTTAGGACTTCAGAGATAGACCTGTTTATCATGTTTCTTGCATACATAGCAGAGCAGGGTGAATGTTTGGGTAGTGAAGGGGATTGGCTCACCTTGTGATTTACTTTGAGTTTGGGGTTTGAATAAACCAAAACACACACGCTGAAATTGAGTCCAAACCAAGGCGTTTCACCTGATTTCATATGTAAACTGAGTTCTGGATAGTTTGGATGCAAAACTATATGTCAGCCAGGTGCGTCTGAAAGTTTTGTGAACTTTGCAGAATGTTTAAAGAAGCTGGGCTGAATTTCAAATCTGCAATGGAACATGAAAGCAGGTGAGTTTCATGTGGTTTCAGGGTTTTATAGTGAATATTTTGCATTGTTCTAATGACAGATTTAAAAAGCAAACCTTACCAGATGTACTTTACAAAAAAAAAAAAAAATCCTAGAATTAGATAGAGAGCGGAGCATGGTAAATGAGCGGATGTGTTCTACTGCTCTCTACTGAAGAGAAATTGACACACAGTTGAGCAGTTCTAAGATCCTATACTGTCCACATGTAACAGAGTTTAAGTGGCAGAAGCTGTGGTTTCATAAGATAAAACACTGCAACGTTCTGCATAATCATAGTATGCAGGATAATGACAATTCATTTAAGGATAAAAGTGTGAGGTTGATGATTATTTTATTTTTTTTAAAAATTTCAGATTAAGATATCAAGTTAGCTGGTAGATAATTTATAAAGAGAAAAAAGAATAAATATGTTAAATAAATTATTTTATTTGTGAAGAGCTAAATGGATATAGATTTTTTGAACAAGGTCTCCTTAAAAGCAAAGTAAACCAGTCCCATACTTCTCTAAAGGCCTGATCAAAAACCTATGAAAATCAGTAGGAGTTTTTCGATTGATTTCAGTGGGATTTGGATTGAGTCCTAGATCCTGAAGCTCTCTTTCCATGGTGAACAGATTCATGGGGCCAAATTCTTAATCCCAAGCGAGATACGCTGATTTACACCAATTGAATATTTGGGCCATAGTGTTTATTATCATTATTATTGTACTGTCATAACACTGAGAGGAGCTAACCAGGATCAAGGCCTTGCTCTACTAGCCCCTGTGCATGTTTATAATGAAAAGATAATCCCTGCCTCAAAGAGTTTACAGTCCATATCTGGAGTTAGTAATGTCATCTTTTTTATATGCAAGAGTTAAATTAGCGTGGGTTGCATAGGTGAAAGAGCCTATTTTCTCAGAGAAATTTTCTGTGAAAAATTTCAAGTTTTCAGTGAAACACTGAAAACGAAGACATTTTAGCTGAAAACTTTTGGCTCAGCATTGAAAATATTAGTTCAGAAATGCCACCACTGTACCTCACAAGAGTTTTAATTTGGGTCCTCATGCTCCCATTCACCTCCCATTCAGTAGGGCTCCCTGATCAGACAACACCTCCTACGATGGACCAAAGGGTCTATTGTACTAATTTAGATGGAGTAAATGGGCCAAAGGTGTTCACATAATCCAGTCACTGTCCAATATTAAACAGTGTAAACAAGGTTTGGGGTTTAGTATACAGAGACCTCAGCCTGCTTAGTATCATGGCAAATACACCATTAAACATCCTTTTAACACTTTATTAAAGATACACAAAAGAAGGGGAAAAAACTACAGCGTTTGAATTGTAAAGAATTAAGTCAGGCTTTCATCTTCACAGCAATTCTTGTTCCCTTTCCCTTTAACTGGGGAGAGTTTAAGAAGGAAAAACGCCTTTGTCTGACAGATGATATCAAAGATGGTAATAGCTGTTCTTTTGGGTTAAAGAGAAGAAATTAGTTGAGAGAAGCTGGAGCTGTTGTTGTTGCTTCTTTTGTTAAAGTGTGATCCCATTTCATCCCAGGTGATGCCTGGGATTCAGATGGAGCTGGTAGGGGTGGTCAACTGGATCTATCTCTCTGGCCCAGTCTGGTTAGGATATCTCTCAGGATTAGGATGACACTGGCCTAGGGTTGCAGGAGATGGTAGGAGCGGCAGCCATGATGGTGAAATTTGCTCCATCTGTTCTTCGGTATTCTCCCCCCCCCAACGTCTCTTTCTTTACGGATTCACAAAGGGAGTGATGGGTGGAATAGCTCATCCCCTCATTGTTTTGTCCATCAATTAGGCCTCATATCCAGCACACCAATTTCTGGCTCCTCATTTTCTGTTTTTACCAAGCAGGATTTTAACATACTCATTGAACCCTAACAGGAGGCCTTTTTGTTTAAACTAATTCAGTCTATCTCCTTTTTGTATCTTTTCCCATCAACATTTGTTATTATAGGTTACTGTGACATCTTATGGACTTTCACAGACTTTTTACAGCTGAGTTCAGAATTAAATCTATAGGCCCAGTTATCATAACAGGTCCCCTTCGGTGAATTGCTATGTTGCATGATGGCAGTCCATGGACATAGTGCATGGTGGGGCATGAAACGTAAGCAATTATTCTCTGCTACATAACTATAGACACCCAAGCACTATAAACAATATTCTTAAATTAGGTACATTCACTTCCCCCCAGTGAATCCCGCCTTGAGTCACTTTTTATGTATAGGTGCAAATACAGTATTTTCCTAAAGAGAGCCTGTCCATCAACTCCATTTTTTTTTAGCAGCTCATAACTGTGAAAAATTATTTAAGGATAAAAGTGAGGCTGATGGTTATTTTACGTTTTAAATTAATTCAATTTTTTAAAAAGATATTAATTCGGTTGGTGGATAATTTATAAAGAGAAAAAAGGATAAATATGTTAAATAAATTATTACGACAAAGAGTTTGCCAAGCATGACTCAAGACTACTTGCAGTTAGTAAAAATGTATCTGAACACATCCCAAAGCCAGAATGGGAGCAACCATGTTCGAACATTATATATTATGAATACAGGGTTGAGGCTGCAATGGAATCAGGATCTTAAAATAACCCACACTGATCATCTGCTTTCACTGTGAGAAGCTCACACTTTCCCTTGCTTAAGCTAGGTTAACTTCTTTCAAGAAAAAATAGCTTACAGAAGTCCATGTTCTCTATGAAGAAAAGAAGCAAACTGATCACCACCAGAATAGTACATTTTGGGTTTCCCCCACCATTACTTCTACCCCATTACTAGGCATAACATGATAGTTTCTCATGAAATAGTGTTCCATGACAGACATACTTTATATAGTACTTGGCACATCTAGATCCATTTTACTCTTGGGCATCAACATCTTTCCCTAAAGATGTTGGCACATGTCATTAATTCTTCCGTGAAATGTTTCTTCAGCTCCCTGCAGGAAATATAATGCCCATAATTCATGGACAAGGTAGTACATGTTCCATTCAGTGATTCATCACTGCCTCATATGGTCAACAAAGAATTTCTCTGCCCCTGTTCAAATCACTATACAAAATGAGCTTTGTCTCTTTCCTTGTAAGTGTCGTTTGTTACAAATCTGAGATTTTTGTGATTCATTTTACACTGAGTCTACAACTCTGAGTCACAACTAAAACATTTGAAGAAAAAATGTGAATAGCTTGTATGAGCATATTTTGGCTAAACAGCAACTTCATGCACAGAGTCAGACTCTTCGACTCTTATTTGCATTGGTGTCAGTCCAAAGAAAGTCCTTTGACTTTTGTGGAGTTACTCTGCATTTACACCAGTGGAACAGAGAAGAATTTGGTCCATTAATTGAAATACATTTCTCAAATGTAACTTATTTACAATGAATATTGGCCAAGACCTACTTGTCTTAGGCATATAAAAATTTCTATTGATTTTAATGGGACTTTTGCATTAATAAGGCAAGCAGAATTTGACCCAGTTCCCTAGAGGGTAACACCTCTACGTTAGTCATTTTCTCTCTGCATTAGCAATTTTCAAATTACAGGTAAGGCAGAAACCTTGCTAATATTGTGGGAAATACATTTACACAGTAAAAAAGTTGCTGATGCATTAACATTTCACAGCATATTAACCACACAGGAATAATGTTCTGCTATTAAAAATAATTTGACACTGTCCCTGCTATTTGTTTCTCATTATCAACACTTGTTGCCAGCTCAACGTTCCATAAAGAATGTAAATCCAAACTTGGGAAAATGAGGTAGGGAATATGTGCATTGGCTGATGACATCATCTGCCACGAATGGCTATAAATCTTAAGCGAATTGCAAGTACAAATGTGTAACTCTGAAGGTGCCAGATTTCACACCTGCATTTTTGTAGCTTGCAAATACATCAAGTGCAAAACTTGAGAACATATTTTTTTTCTCCAAATAAACTCAGATATACCTTGGTGATTCCAATCAAGCAAACAAAAAAGGCAGGCAGTCTCTTCTAGAAAAAATATGGTGTAATATTTTATCAAATTGCCATTTTATTTTATTTTAGACACTTTCAGTTGCTTTGAATACTCCATTTATGCCTTCATCAAAATGACAGATTGACAGTCTGGAAAGAGTTTAGAAATTAAGGTTATACTGTAACTTCAAGAAGTCTTCTTGCATGCAGAGTGCCCCATAAGTGAGTGTTAAAGTGCTAATGCCATTTGGACAGGATAATACTAGTTAGCATGTCCAAACCTCTTAAAAGTACAGTCCAAACTATTATATTGCCAATTAAGCAGGAAGATGGAAAATTCTCATCTTTCTATTGGCATGAAAAAGGGTATTTCTAGTGTTTTACACACACACACATGCACTGAGAGAGAGAGAGTCCCTGATCTCATATGTAGGCTCGGCAGAATTAAATTCATATTTTTAAAATAATTTCAATGGATAATATTGATGTTTATTTTAAAGAATGTTTTTGTATTTTTATTTATTTTAATTTGCACAGTTGTGCAAAGTTATGGTCTAAGCCCTTTTTTATTGTTATCTATTTAAATGTTCACAGTTGTGGGAAATTATGGGGGTGTGTCAGACACTATGGGTGCAAATGATCATTGGATTTGAAAATTAAAGCATTATATCCATTAAAACACAAATTGTCAATGTCATATGTCAAAATAAGCAAAATAAATATTCTTAAATCAAACTTCAATAAGTTCTCAAGCAGCATTTTCTTACTTTGCCTATCTGTACAATTCAATTATTATTGATGAAAATAGTTTTCATCAGTTTGTGTGTGTATAGTAAAATCAATGTTTACCCACATTTACAGATAAAAATCTAATCCTTACAGGTTTACATCTATGACAATCTGGCTCCAGGAAATATCTTTTAGGGACGCACATGAATCTGTTCTGAGGAGGTTAGTTCTTCCCCATATATGGGCTCTCACTATAAAAGCCAAAAGTGATCTCCACAGCATTTGAGTCTGGAGGTGAATCAGAAAAAGACAACAGTTGCTTTTATTAAGACTAAAAGATAATGAAGCTGCCATTAATTGAAAATGATAGAGCACAAGCAATCTGGATAGTGAGAGAGAATTCAGTACTGTCTGGTTCCGCAGACACTCCAGCATCCAAACTATGAAGCAGATGCTCAATCATGTTACATGATTAGAACAATCATTCATAGGCTGATTTTCACAGAATGAAGTTAACACTGTTTCCAGCTATTTGTGGAAACAACTGATACACATTACTGTTACTTTGAACCTATAAGCAATCCAGTGTGCTAAATGTCCCTACAGTTTTATCCAATGCCTAGTGACATCAGAGGGAGCTTTCCATTGGCTTCAGGGGGCATTGCATCAGCCTTTAGTGGGGTGAGTTGGGAAGGAGTTCAAACTCAAGAGAAACAGTTGCGGAACACAAGAAGTAGGACAAAAAGCTGTGTGAAATACTCATTGAAACCTCTTTAAACTAACTGACTTTGCAACTGACTTGTCCATGATAAATACTGTCCAAAAAGCTATGGGTGAAATTCTGGTCCCATCAAAGTGAATGGCAAAACTCCCATTGACTTCAGACAGGCAGGATTTCACCCTGTGACTTGAGCAGTTTTGCCATGACCAGTTCTGCACCCACATTGCACACACTCACCTTATGTACTAAGATCAACTTAAATCATGCAGTATAATAAGAGTCATTAGTTAGTAACCTCCTTGGCTTTTGCGGGCCCTTAAAAGATGTCCTTGTTTTGGATGCCATAAATGCTCCTAATTTTTTAATCTCTAGTTCAGCTATTACACTACTATATTCCCCCCCTCCACCTGCTACTTCCTCTATATTCTACCACTAGAAAACAAACTGTTTCTATTTAAGTTGTTAAAATATCAATTTATTAATTCTGTAAGTTTTAGCTAAAATGTCAGAACATCTGCTTTCAAACTGTAGTACTGAAGTTCTCACACAATTAAAATCTTCACTTTTGCCAACAAAATTTAATGGAAAGAAAATGATTATTCTTCCATTGTGTCTATGTGTGTGGGAAAGGGAGAGGGGGAGGTTGTTAAGTTTTTACTTCTACGATCTGTAACTGAACAATGACTGAAAACGTAGTAGTACTGAATTAAATCTATTCTCTATTAACCCCACTGAGTGACACGAATTGTGCAATAACAATGCACTAATAATAGTACATTTAAAATGATGTATGCAGATGCAATTTTCTGCACCAGCATTTAAGTAGTTATGCAGCTTTGTCTATTAGGAACATTATGCCGGAAAGAGTTTGCACAGATTTTCCACTGCTCCTTGCAGTCACTAGCATTCTAAAACCATCTCCCATTTCAGAAGTCCTTGTTGTATTTACCACTTATTACTGAAAATATTTATGTGGTCTACCAAGGTAAAAGGTATTAGACAACTACACATTGCATAATATTCTAAATAAAATATTCCTTTTTCACTTCCGGGAGGGAGTGGGGGAGAAAACCCTCCCTAAAGTGGATTAACAAAACCAAGATAAATATGCAGCAATACTGAATGACTGCCCGCAGAAAGCTTTTAGCTTCTATTACAGCTAACATTCTATTAAGAGCATCTCCTGGCCTTGGCTGGCTTTGTGGCAAGCACTAGCTGGAGCTTTGCAGTGCAGCATGTCTCCATGGCCACAGAGTTCTACTTGTATCCTGATGAGAACTGAATCCAACTAGATGAGCCTATGGATTGGTTAAGCTAATGTGGAGTTGAGTTACCCACCCTTACTCTCACACATGGAGACACTTCCATTGACTTCAGAGGTTTGAATCAGGCATTTAGGGCCAGATTTTTAAAAGTATTTAGGTGCCTAACTCCCACTGATTTCAATAGCCTTAATGACATAGGCCCTGATACAGCAAAGTACTTAACCATTTGCCTAGGTTCAAGCCCTTAGGGAGAGAAATGGCACCAAATTCACATTCATTTCAATAGTGAAGTTCTCTCATAAGTATGTCACTGGTACTTCAACAAGTGCATGAGTACTTTGCTGAATGGACCCCAGTTCAACAAAGAACTAAAGCAGATGCTGAAGACTAGAGCTGGTTGGACCATTTCTGATTAAATGAAATTTTGCTGAAATATGCTGTGCTTTCAAAGCTGAAAATGTTTTGTGGACACATATGGGTCTCAAGATGGTTTATGTACATATGTGAGATAGAGTCAGTCTCTCTCTCACACTCTATATCCTGAATGGGCAGAGTAGGGACCTGGACCTGGGTTACCCATATCTCAGGTCAATGCCCCAGCCAGCTACAGTAAGACTTAATGATTACAGTATTGCTAACTGCAAGTGTTCAAAAATCGTGTGATTGGATTAAAAACCATGGGAGTTTTTTTTAAAATAATAAAGTTTGTATTATTTTTATTTGATTGTTGAGCCTTTAGGGAGCACTTGGATCACATTTTCAAGCTTTTCTCTGCAGCCGTGAGGGCTAGAAACTTACTTTAAAAAAAAAATGAGCGCTGACATTCTCACCTAATTACAGGATTTCAGAAGTTGGGGCTTTAGGAAAAACAACTAATACTGTGAGACTTGTGATAAAATCTCAAGAGCTTGAAACACTGTATTGTAACAGAGTTACTGTGCTGGGTGGTCGTGTGGGTGTTTTTGGCACACTCACATCTAGTGACTGTGGCTCCTAGGAAGACCCGCCGTTTCAGGAAGTAACACTGAGAGGAAGTTCAGAGGTGGGAGTGGGAGCTTCCCAGCTGAAGTAGACAGCCAAAGTGTTTACCAGCAACACCAGCAGCTGGAGGGGCGCCACCTCTTCTAGTAATAAATCGATGTGGTTCAGCTGTTTGCTGAGCTCATATTCCAGGGACTATGTCTGCCTGTGCTAACCCATCAATAAGGAGACTACAAGGTCACTTAACATAGTATCAGCACTATGGGCTTGATTCAAAGCTCGCTGAAGTCATGGAAAGATTCTCATTGCCCTCAATGGGCTGTGGATTAGGCCCGATGAGTCCAATACAATCAAGGGAACATGCTGGCAACATTCATTTGCACCTCCATACTCCAGAATTTCAGGGGTCTGGATGAAATAAGATGCAGAAGACCTAGACCACTTCTAGTTTGGGTTGTGAAATATCAAAACTTTATCAATATTCTTTTGCAGGACACACCAGCTCTAAAACTATGAAACAGCACATTGTCACACAACAAATAAATTAAGAACATCAATTATAAACAAAAATTAAAAGACTGATGTCAGCACCAGTTAAGGTTGCTAAGTGACAACAGTGTAGTTACCTATCACATCACAACTTCAATGGGAGTTGGATCAAGCCCAGTGTAATTATCTGAACCAAGCCAAACCCTTCAATGCCTTAGTCGTCCTATCAATGAGAACATCACATGGTAGAAACAAGGCACTTCATTTTTTGTTTTTATTTTGTGTAAAATTTCCTGGGAATTTATCGGTTTATTACATTTTTTTTTAAAAAAAAGCTGGTGAAAATCAGTGCAAACATTAACTTCACAGTTTTCTGGATAAATATCAGGGTTAATATTGGGGATGGGAGGATAGAAAAAAGCAACAGAGAGAAAGTAAGACTATTGAAAGGAAAAGCAGTTTAATGTTATGGTTTATTTTATGAACTGTACGTTAGCTTACATAACTGCACGCACATATATCTGTATGATACACAGTGTCTCTTCTACTGCATTGCCTTATTTTAACAGACAGCCCTGCATTTACACTTACACTAATTTATTTTTAACATAAACACATCTACCTAATGTAATGTACTGGATTTTCTTAATATAATCAAAAAGAAAAGGAGTACTTGTGGCACCTTAGAGACTAACAAATTTATTTGAGCATAAGCTTTCGTGAGCTACAGCTCACTTCATCGGATGCAGTATAATACAATATAATCAGTATATATAATATATAATCAGTGTATTCATGTACTTGAGTGGTCCAAAATTCGGGTGAAAATCAGTACAAACTGAATAATAGTTTTTGTAAAACCTGGGGATTTTTCAGTAAAAATCAGTAAAAATTGAAAACAAAGGGGCTTAGGTATAAATAGGCAGAGAGGACAACATATATCATGAAATGTAATGAAGTGGCCACCATAAGGGAAAGACCTGGACTCAGAGCTGAAGGAACGGCAGGCTCGTAAGATAAGGAAAAGCTAAACAATTTAGACTGAACCCCTTGTGACCCAGTTCAAGTATTTTTTTAGCTGATTACATGAACCTGACCTACTATGTACAGCATAAAGCACGAAGTTTAAAAGGTATGAGGAAAATGCAGTTAAAGCAGCTCATAAATGAGACTGACCCTACCAAAGTTTTGCAAAACACACTAGAATCATATATATATAAAAGACTAGGTTTAGAAATGCGACATTTTTACTTATTATCAGAAGTTGCATGTTATAGCAAGAGGGATTACTGCTGGTTTTAATTAGGGGTGTGTGCCAAGTGTTTAAGAATTTGGGTTTAATTTGAATTTGGATTTAGCCCAACATTTACATGGCTGAGCTCTTACACTGTAATAAGAACTAACGAAAGAGAAAAATAACGAAGAAATGTCAGCATTTAATATTATATACTAAGTAATTTATGGTGCATTATATAATCATGTAAATGTCCATGACTCACGTTGTCATAGGTCACCATAAATCATTAATATTGAATCTTGGAAAGTGGAACAATGGCAAAGTTCAGGTTTCATTCAAGAACCTTTCAACTTTTTTTTTATTGAAGCACTAACATCTCCTGGGCTCCTCCGTCCATGTTGTGAAATGTGGGGCGACCGGGTAAGTCACATCATGGGCAATACTGGAGCCTGGGAAATATGAATGGACTGTTGTTTCTGAAGACAGAAAAATGCTGTAAAATTTTTATTCTGTTCAACAAAATAAACAAAAATTTCAAGTCTCCTATAAAACCTTGCTGCCCAAATATTTTCACAAGTCACCAGCATGTCAGGTATGGAATTATCACCCTTCACCCACATTCCATCCTTTCTTCTGGAGACTGATAATATTTTGAACTTGTATAGTACCTTCCATCTCAGAACCTCACAGCACTTAACCATCAATTAATTTAGCCCTGTGTGGTAGGTGTTATTCTCAAGTTACAGAGAGGAAAACTGAGCATAGAGACATTATGTGACTCATCCATTAGTATACAAGTCTCTGACAAAGTTTCCATCTCTTGATTCAATGTCCTGTGACCTCACCACAAGACTAACCCTCCTCGTTTTTGGTTTTTGAAGTCCAGCGTATCTCCTAATACCACATTTTGAAAGCAATTTGAAACAAAACTACTTCCACTTCTGCAATATTATATACTTCCTAATGAGCTCTCTTGGATTTGTGCCAGTAACAGCTGTGCTTTGTGGCCAGCTAAGATACCACTTGTAACTACAAAAATCCCCCGTGGTTTCATTTCTATAGTCCCAACCCTCCCACTAACCTCCAAAAGTGTTTTAGGTGTACAAGAAAAACAGGATATGGACCTGTACTGAAACGAACTCTGGCAAGTGATTTAGGTTAAAAATGTAGGTTTAGTAAACAGATATCAGATGTAAAATTAGAAATACTTTTATAAAATTGAAAGACAATCCATTGCAAATTACTATTTTTTTAAATGAAGTATTCTTCTGTACAATATTGTAACGCAAATATTACAGCCTCTATCATTACATGAAGAACTACTGATGACGGCGGTTTCAGTATTCAAAAATGTTTGAATTCCTTGTTCCTCCAGAACAAGGAAGTTAGGCCTTAGTCTGTGTCTGAATTAATAAGACAACCTGCCAGGAAGCAACAACACTGGCAGAAGTTGGGCTGTTTATGTGCCAGTGATGGGGCCTCCACAAACACCAGGAGTACACAGCAAACAATGATGATTTTAAAAAAGGGTTTTTTTAGGTGGTTACATATTTAGTAACTGATGTTATTAATGTGGGTTCTGGACTGTGAAACCAAATATAAAGTTCATTAAAATATCCAGCAAGCATTTGTGTGGCTCCAGAAAGAAAAGCATTTGGTTTTTGATTTCCCTTCTTCTGCCCCCGCCACTTGAATCCCCTCAGGCCAACATCCTTTTCCTGTTCAAACTGAACTGCAGCTTTTCCAAGAAATGAATATGTTTAATAAAGATTAAGGCTGAGATTTTCAAAAGACCCTAAGGGAGTTAGGTGCTCAACACTTATTTTGTTTCAGTGGGATTTGAGCAATACATTACTCCTAACCTATATAGATCAATGGCTGAAATTTCAAACTACCCATTGTTAAGGATGATCTGTATTTTACCATAGTTAAAAGCAAGGTTGTTTTCTTCAGAGACTCTTTTTTCCTTCTCATATCCACAAACACCCAGAACTAGTTGCATTTCTTTGCCCAAGCTCAATCAAAGCCTACAACAGAACCTCACAATCATGAACACCAGAGATATGAAGTGACAGTCAACCACACACCTCCTTTGGAACTGGAAGTACGCAATCATGACACAGTAGAGACAAAAAAAAAAAAGAGAGAAGATAATGTAAATACAGTACAGTTCTGTGTTAAAGATAAACTACTAAAAAATAAAGGGAGAGTTTAAAAAAAATTGACAAGGTAAGGAAACTGTTTCTGTGCTCTTTTCATTTAAATTAAGATGGTTAAAAGCAGCATTTTTATTCTGAATAGTAAAGTTTCAAAGCTGTGTTAAGTCAATATTGAGTTGTAAACTTTTGAAAGAACTGTAATGTTTTTTTCAGAATCACAAACATTTCAGAGTTATGAACAACCTCTGTTCCTGAGGTGTTCGTAACTCTGAGGTTCTACTGTAGTTGCCAAATGGAACCTCAGAGGAAAATTTTCTCGTGGAATTTCCACTAAGACTTTTCACCTGTGAAGCCACTTTTAGTTTCATCCAGTAATCACAGGGGAAGGACACCAGCAAGACCAATTTCCACTAATGAACCCCTTCTGCTGTTCTCTTCATTACTCCAGTTTCCCACACTAGAGTAAAAAATAGTGTCAATTGCAAGATTTTCCATGATTTTAAGGCCAGATCATCTAGTCTAGCCTCCTCCATAACACAGGCCACGGGATTTTCCCCGGTGGTTCCTGCATCTAGCCTGACAACTTGTGTTTGAACTAGAGCATATTTTTAGAAAGGTATATGCATGCCTCTATTGAAGAGGGACATCTGAGAGGCTCAGTCCTTCCAAAAATGTCTCAGAGGGACATCGAAGGAAGTAAAAGGTGTATGTATATTTTCTCCCAAATTACCCTATTTATAGTTCTCCAGTGTTTCTATGGGTATGTCTACATGGCAGCTGGGAGCATGCTCCCCAGCGCAGGTAAACAGATGTGCCAACTTTGCTCAAACTTGCTGGGGTAGCACAGATGGCAACTTGGGCTAGCCACCTGAGTATGTACTCAGGGGGCCAAGCGAGTTTGTACTAGCCTGTACTGCTGCCTGTGCTACCTTGGCTACCCTGCTACTTTTAACATGTTAGCTCAAGTGCAGCTAGCTAGTGTCTATTTACCTGCACTGAGAAGCATGCTCCCAGCTGCAGCATTCATGCAAGACCCTAAGAGTATGTGTGTTAAGTTTGCAAATATTTTTTCAATAACTTCTCACATTGATAAAAGCGGGGAGGGGGGGAACCTTGAATATACGTAGATGCAACACATACATCTCACTATAGCCACGATGTGTCATCGTTAAGATAAAAAATGACGTGCAATAGTTGAGACTCAGCTGTGATAGGTAGAATTATGGTAAAAATGGTACAATTTAATAAAGGGGTTTGAGGGGGATCTTTTGTTATTTTCATGGCTGTGATGGCTGAAACAAACATCAAATTGGCTTTATAGGTGGGATTTTCAAAAGCGCTCAGTGTTGATTCAGCTCCCGTTGAAGTCTACAAGCAGTTAGGCCAGGGCTTGCGAAGCATTTCTGAAAACCCCGCCTTTCAATCGCCATCGTTATTTTAACTGAGAGAAAACTGAAATAAGGGGAGGAGGTCTAAGTGGGTTCCTCCAAAGATCTGTACTGGCACTTGTGCTGTTCAACATATTCATTCATAAATGATCTGGAAAAGGAGGTGAACAATGAAATGGCGAAGTCTGCAGATTCTACAAAATTATTAAAGATAGTTAAATCCAAAGAACGGTACAAGGAGTTACAGAGGGATCTCACAAAACTGGGTAATGGCCAGTGAAATTCAATGATAAATTCTAAGTAAAGCACACTGGAAAAATAATCCCAACTACACATATACAATAATGGGTTCTACATTACTTAAAAGAACAGGAGTACTTATGGCACCTTAGAGCCTAACAAATTTATTAGAGAATAAGCTTTTTCATTGCATCCGATGAAGTGGGCTGTAGCCCACGAAAGCTTATGCCCTAGTAAATTTGTTAGTCTCTAAGGTGCCACAAGTACTCCTGTTCTTTTTGCAGATACAGACTAATACGGCTGCTACTCTGAAATCTAAATTAGTTGTTACACCCAAGAAAGAATTCTTGGACACATCATAGATAATTATCTTAAAACATCCACTCAATGCCAGCAGGGGTCAAAAAGGGTACCAGTATGTTAGGAACTATTAGAAAAGGGAAATAAAATAAAACAGAACATATCATAATGCCACTATATAAATTCATGGTGTACCCATACCTTGAATACTGTGTCCACTTCTGGTCACCTCATCTCAAAAATGATATAGTAGAATTGGAAAAGGTTCAGAGAAGGGCAACAAAGACAATCAAGGGTATGGAACGGATTCCATATGAAGAAAAACTAAAAAGTTTAGGGCTGCTCATCTGAGAAAAGAGATAACTAAGTGGGGATATGATACAGGTCTATAAAATCATGAATGGTGTGAAAAAAAGTAAACATAGAAGTGTTATTTACTCTTTTTCACAATGCAAAAAATAGGGGACACCTGATGAAATTAATAGACAGCAGGCTTAATACAAAAAAAGAGGAAGTACTTCTTCACACAATGGACAAAGAACCTATGGAACTCATTGCCATGGGATGTTAAGAAGGCCAAAAGTATAAATGGGTTCAAAAAAGAGCTGGATAAGTTCAGGAAGGATAGGTCCATTAATGGCTATTAGCCAAGATGGTCAGGGACGCATCTCCATGCTTGGGGCAACCCTAAACCTCTGACTATGATAATCTGGGAGTGGAGGACAGATGGAGGATCACTTCATAATTGCTCTGTTCTGTACACTCCTCCTGAAGCTCTGCTATAAGCCAATGTCAGAAGACAGGATACTGGGCAAGATGGAACATGGTCTGGCCCAGTGTGAGAGCTCCTATGTTCTTACGAGGTAAAGCTCACATCCATAGAGGGGAAGTGTTCTCCAATGATTAGGGCAGTAGGTTAGCACTTCGCAGACCTAGAATCAATTTCCTGCTTCACCACAGATTTCCTGGGTGATTGTGGGGATATGAGTCACTTAGGCCATGTCAACCTTAGAGACCTTACAGCAGCACAGGTGTACCAATGCAGCTGTGCCACTGTAAGATCTCCCCTATAGCTGCTCTATTCCAATGGGAGAGAGCTCTCCTGTCAACATAATTAAACCACCACCACCGAGCGGCAGTAGTTATATCAGTGGGAGAGTGTTTCCTACCGACATAGCGCTGACCACACTGGTACTGCTGTTGGTGTAACTTACGACACCCAGGGGGGTGCTTTTTTCACCCCAAACAACATAAGTTATACCAACAAAAGTGCTAGTGTAGACACAGACTTAGTCTCTCTGTGCTTCAGTTCCCCATCTTGTTTCAAAAATGCAAAATTTTTCACAGGAAGAGGAGAAAGAGACAAAAATCCTTCAGCCCTTGGAGAGGTAGAGAGCTGTGGTGCTCAGCCTCTGGCACTCGGGAGGCTCTTGTAAATTTAATTTTCTGCCCACAAAGGGAAAATGAATTTGAAAAGAGCCTTCCAGGTGGGGAATGGCAGAGCGGTGATTTTGATTGCTCTCAGTGGGAAATTTGATTTGCTCTTTTTGAGCCTCAGAAACACATTCCGATGGAAAATTCCCAACCAACTCTAATTTTTCCAGTACTCTGCTAACAGATTTCCCCAGAGACTCTTCTGGCAAACGAAGTATTATCGTCATTAATTTGCATTTCAATTGCATAAAAAGGCCTCAACCAAGATCAGAACCCTATTGTGATGAGGCACTGTACAAACACATAGCAAGAGACAGTCCCTGCCCTGAAGAGCTGACAGTCTAAATAGATCAAACAGACAAAGCACAGGAAGGGCAGCTGAGGCACAGAGACGTGAAGCAACTTACCCTCCATGAGATAGCAGATTGATGATACAGCCAGAAAAAGGGTCTATGTCTCCTGACTCCCAGTCCAGTGCTCTCTCCATTGGCCCAGACTGCCTCTCACACTGCCTAGCTCATGCAATCAGATTCCTTTGGAGTGCACTGGGGCACATTTCAATACTCAGCTTTGATATTCTGCAGGGCAAGATCCATTTCTTCATACTTTGGTGGAAGAGCTTCTCTCACTGTGTGAGTAGAATCAGTTCTGTTGATCCCTGCTATTCCTCATTTGCACATAGCTTGCTGCTGTTGCTAGCATTAAGTGCCCTGATCTGGTCTCTCCATTCCCATGAGTCAGACAGCTGAAATAAGCAAGTTAGAAAGTAGCATAGGAGCAGCTGTGGGATATATTTGCTTTTTATTTAAATGCTTTCATTAAACATTTCTCTTAAGTAAACAAATCAGGAACCATGCTGTGATTCTGCAGCTGAATGGTGTGATTCATAAAAGGAAACAGATTTAAAATAAATGAATGTCAATTTCTTGAGTGTCACACATTCTGCAAACTTTGGGGCTGCCCCAGCTTGAATGAGACACCGATGGATTTCAACAGAACATTATGATGTACATTCATCTGTGGGTCTGGACACTTGCTGTTTTGTTGGATTACATTGACTTCCATGGACATATAGAATCTGTGTTCTGAAGCTTTACATCTGACTCAGAGTGGAAGTATTGATAATGGATATGGCAGCAGATTGCAAATGGCATTGGATTTTACACATGAAGCTTGCTAGGACATATTGCCACCTATTGTTTTATATCTCGATTGCATTCCATTATTAATAAGCAAATGGTTTTGCTGCATTCTTACTAGATTTAACAGTAAGAGATGAAAACTAGTTTTTTGTCACTGCAGCTAGATAGATGGACAATTTTCATGGAGAAATGTGATAGGTCCTTTATCCCAGTGGTTTCTTTAGCATCTATAACTGTAGTATTTAAGATATGTACAGGTAAACTAGATCTCTATAAAAAGAAAAGGAGTACTTATGGCACCTTAGAGACTAACCAATTTATTTGAGCATAAGCTTTCGTGAGCTACAGCTCACTTCATCAGATGCATACTGTGGAAAGTGTAGAAGATCTTTTTATACACACAAAGCATGAAAAAATACCTCCCCCCACCCCACTTTCCTGCTGGTAATAGCTTATCTAAAGTGATCACTCTCCTTACAATGTGTATGAAAATCAAGTTGGGCCATTTCCAGCAAAAATCCAGGTTTTCTCCTCCCCCCCCCCACACACAAACCCACTCTCCTGTTGGTAATAGCTTGTCTGAAGTGATCACTCTCCTTACAATGTGTATGATAATCAAGTTGGGCCATTTCCAGCACAAATCCAGGGTTTAACAGGAACGTCTGGGGGGGTCGGGGGTAGGAAAAAACAAGGGGAAATAGGTTACCTTGCATAATGACTTAGCCACTCCCAGTCTCTATTCAAGCCTAAGTTAATTGTACCCAATTTGCAAATGAATTCCAATTCAACAGTCTCTCGCTGGAGTCTGGTTTTGAAGTTTTTCTGTTGTAATATCGCAACTTTCATGTCTGTAATTGCGTGACCAGAGAGATTGAAGTGTGCTCTGACTGGTTTATGAATGTTATAATTCTTGACATCTGATTTGTGTCCATTTATTCTTTTATGTAGAGACTGTCCAGTTTGACCAATGTGGGCAGAGGGGCATTGCTGGCACATGATGGCATATTTCACATTGGTGGATGTGCAGGTGAACGAGCCTCTGATAGTCTGGCTGATGTGATTAGGCCCTATGATGGTGTCCCCTGAATAGATATGTGGGCACAGTTGGCAACGGGCTTTGTTGCAAGGATAGGTTCCTGGGTAGTGGTTCTGTTGTGTGGTATGTGGTTGCTGGTGAGTATTTGCTTCAGGTTGGGGGGCTGTCTGTTGGCAAGGACTGGCCTGTCTCCTAGGATTTGTGAGAGTGTTGGGTCATCCTTCAGGATAGGTTGTAGATCCTTAATAATGCGTTGGAGGGGTTTTAGTTGGGGGCTGAAGGTGACGGCTAGTGGTGTTCTTTATTTTCTTTGTTAGGCCTGTCCTGTAGTAGGTGACTTCTGGGAACTCTTCTGGCTCTATCAATCTGTTTCTTCACTTCCGCAGGTGGGTATTGTAATTGTAAGAAAGCTTGATAGACATCTTGTAGGTGTTTGTCTCTGTCTGAGGGGTAGGAGCAAATGCGGTTGTATCGCAGAGCTTGGCTGTAGACGATGGATCGTGTGTTATAAACCTGGAAATCCTGGGCGCCCCATCATCTCAGGCATTGGCACCCTGACAGCAGGATTGTCTGGCTATGTAGACTCCCTCCTCAGGTCCTACACTACCAGCACTCCCCGCTACCTTCGAGACACCACTGACTTCCTGAGGAAACTACAATCAATCGGTGATCTTCCTGATAACACCATCCCGGCCACTATGGATGTAGAAGCCCTCTACACCAACATTCCACACAAAGATGGACTACAAGCTGTCAAGAACACTATCGCGGATAATGTCACAGCTAACATGGTGGCTGAACTTTGTGACTTTGTCCTTACCCATAACTATTTTACATTTGGGGACAATGTATACCTTCAAATCAGCGGCACTGCTATGGGTCCCCGCATTGCCCCACAGTATGTCAACATTTTTATGGCTGACTTAGAACAACGCTTCCTCAGCTCTCGTCCCCTAACGCCCCTACTCTACTTGCGCTATATTGATGACATCTTCATCATCTGGACCCATGGAAAAGAAGCCCTTGAGGAATTCCACCATGATTTCAACAATTTCCATCCCACCAGCAACCTCAGCCTGGTTCAGTCCACACAAGAGATTCACTTCCTGGACACTACAGTGCTAATAAACGATGGTCACATAAAAACCACCATATACCGGAAACCTACTGACCGCTATTCCTACCGACATGCCTCCAGCTTTCACCCTGACCACACCACACGATCCATCGTCTACAGCCAAGCTCTGCGATACAACCGCATTTGCTCCAACCTCTCAGACAGAGACAAACACCTACAAGATCTCTATCAAGCATTCTTACAACTACAATACCCACCTGCGGAAGTGAAGAAACAGATTGATAGAGCCAGAAGAGTTCCCAGAAGTCACCTACTACAGGACAGGCCTAACAAAGAAAATAACAGAACACCACTAGCCGTCACCTTCAGCTCCCAACTAAAACCCCTCCAACGCATTATTAAGGATCTACAACCTATCCTGAAGGATGACCCAACACTCTCACAAATCTTGGGAGACAGGCCAGTCCTTGCCTACAGACAGTCCCCCAACCTGAAACAAATACTCACCAGCAACCACATACCACACAACAGAACCACTACCCAGGAACCTATCCTTGCAACAAAGCCCGTTGCCAACTGTGCCCACATATCTATTCAGGGGACACCATCACAGGGCCTAATCACATCAGCCACACTATCAGAGGCTCGTTCACCTGCACATCCATCAATGTGATATATGCCATCATGTGCCAGCAATGCCCCTCTGCCATGTACATTGGTCAAACTGGACAGTCTCTACGTAAAAGAATAAATGGACACAAATCAGATGTCAAGAATTATAACATTCATAAACCAGTCAGAGAACACTTCAATCTCTCTGGTCACGCAATTACAGACATGAAAGTTGCGATATTACAACAAAAAACCTTCCAAACCAGACTCCAGCGAGAGATTGTTGAATTGGAATTCATTTGCAAATTGGATACAATTAACTTGGGCTTGAATAGAGACAGGGAGTGGCTAAGTCATTATGCAAGGTAACCTATTTCCCCCTGTTTTTTCCTACCCCCCCCCCCCCGACGTTCCTGTTAAACCCTGGATTTGTGCTGGAAATGGCCCAACTTGATTATCATACACATTGTAAGGAGAGTGATCACTTTAGATAAGCTATTACGAGCAGAAGAGTGGGGTTGGGGGAGGTATTTTTTCATGCTTTGTGTGTATAAAAAGATCTTCTACACTTTCCACAGTATGCATCCGATGAAGTGAGCTGTAGCTCACGAAAGCTTATGCTCAAATAAATTGGTTAGTCTCTAAGGTGCCACAAGTACTCCTTTTCTTTTTGTGAATATAGACTCACACGGCTGTTACCCTAGATCTCTATAGTGAGATTCACAGTAGACTTCATAGAGTTTTCTGCTCTTCGCCTTTCTTTGGGTTCTAGGTACTCTTCTGTTTTGTTTTTTTGAAGCAATGGAGCTGTTCAGCTTTAGGTAGAAGGAAAGAAAAAGAACTGTGGGGCAGAGGAGAGAAAGAGGAATCACTGAGTCCATGTGAGGAAACTCTGCCAAAGAACTGATTATATTCAAAGGAAAAGGGGCAGAGAAACAGGGAAGAAGAGAGGAGTATCAGGAACAGCAATCAGATGGAAGAATGACATGAAAAAAATAGCACAAAGGAAGACTTTATTCCATGCCAATTATTATACTGACATTTAATTTAATTTTGAGGTTTCACAAAACTCTTGAAGCTCATTACTATCCATTATTGGCATTGTACTACATCCTAAAACACACTGATAGTTTCCGGTTACAGTTATGCAGTTCTCCTTTTTCAAAGACAATTGTTCTTGAATCTCAGTTCTTACCAAAATCAAGAAATCCATTACAGAGTTTCTAAATTGCTTGCAGATGAAGCTAAGTAACCCACCTTAAATAAACAGGGAAGTCAATATTTATAGAGGCAGAAAGATGGAAGAGATGATAATAAAAAGAATTGTATTGTTTGTGGAAAGACATTGGGCCGGATTCTTATGTGGTGTAAAGCAGCATAGTTCCACTAAACAAACTAACCAGGGAAGTGCTGGATTTTACATCTCTTGATGTCTTCATATCAAGACCGGATGCATTTCTGGAAGATATGCTTTAGTCAAACACAAGTTATTGGGCTCACCATAGGGGTAACTGGGTGACATTTAATGACCTGCGATATACAAGAGGTCAGACTAGATGATCTAATGGTCCCTTCTGGACTTAACCTCTATGAATTTGTGCTGATTTAAGTTAGCTGTGTATCTGGCCTAGAAACTCCATCCTAGAAAGAGAAGGATTGTTAGAGAGGAGTATTTCCCCATTTTTCAGTCCTATCTGTCTCAGAACTACTCTGAAAGTGTAACACAATAGTAGCTGAAGTCACAGGCAATAAACGTCCAAGATTTCATGTCACTTGGGAATGACATTCAGCCATTTTCCTAGCAGCCATCCATGAAAATTGTCTCTAAGGTTTCATTTTTAAAAAGTTACCAATGAGAGAATTGAGGCAATATATATATATAAAAAAGATGTAAAATTAAAATTTAACTCAGGCAATGAAGCTGAATGGGAGAGGGAACCTGGGCAGCACCATGACAGGGTTATTTTTCCACAGGGCCAGAGTTTCTCTCCTCATGGATATGCGTGTGGTTTGGAGGCTAGGTTCCCTATTTTTCCTGAAGCTCCTAAGGGAAACACTAAGAGGGAAATCCGCAAGGGAAACCTCCTGGCCCTTCACTTCCCATCCTGAAGTTTTTATCACCACAGATTTTACTCTAGTTTAGGATCTCTGTGTTAATGGCTCAGAAACCTCTGAGAATGAAAAGTGCTAAGCACTTAATTTTCCCGTCATCAATCTAAGAGTAAATGCTAGTGGTAATGCAGAATTGGTAGTCTTTTCAAATACTTTTTCTATGTTTTATTTGTTCCTTCATAAATATTTTTCAAAATGTTTATGTGCAGTTAAGTATCTGGTAGATATGGAGATGTTTTAAGCATCAAGAGTGAAAGACTCTGTGGTACAGGTACTCGATTCATAATATAGAAAATATCTTGAGTCTGAGCCTCAGCAGGAGGAAATTAGCTTCAACAGATAAAATCCTGGCCCCACTGAAATAAATGGGAATTTCTCAATTAACTTTAGTGGTGCCAGAATTTCACCCAGTGACCTCAGTGGAATTACACTGATTTACTCTAGCTCAGGATCAGGCCCCTTTCTTTTGTGACTCCCCAGATTCATGAATCTCTGTTTGATCTGAAATGCTCAGAGTCGTTTCCTTGAGTCTGAGTTCCCCTGCCTGTATGGAAGTGTTGGGTATCCTGCAAATGGAAAAATAATTTAAAGTGCCTTCCCTGCGGGGCTTTGGCAGAAAAGTCAACACATTTTCTATTCAATTCTAACAACGTTTAATAAACTTCCAAATATTTTTAAGCAAACAAGCATCCCACCGAGCTAAAGAGAGAAATATCTCTCTGCTACTGAACTCTATGGGATGGTTCAAAACATCAATTGAAAGGATCTCATTCTCTATAAAATTCCACAGGGTTTAGAGTAATTTCTATAGAAAATTAATATATTTCTGCAGAATCCTTTCTGTTCCAGTCCTATTAAATTCTATAAGGGAGCTCTTCACTTTATAGTGTTTAAAACGTGTCTATGATATGATAAATACCAGAAATGGGTATTATGTTGCAACTATTTGTGTCTATTTTTTCTCAAAGCCAAAAAGGAGTTTGAAGATTCTGTAGATTTTGTCTTTCCCCAGGGCTTTATCCTTCTGTATATTACAGAAAGGCAAATTCCTTCATAATACAATGGGTAGGTTGAAATAAAATAAGACAAAATAGCCCACCAGCAGCCTGGCCATGAAACAGTCCCACAGGTTGTTTTAGACCTGGCCCAGATATCACTCTAAGAGACAGCCAAGAGACTGTGCTAACTCATTTTCCAACTGCTGGAAAATGTAATTCCAGAGCTGGCACGTGGGTCCTGCCACTGCCAAACTTGGCCTCGAGTTGGCCAGAGTAAGAGTCAATAGAGGAAGAAACCAAAGGAGGCTGCCTGTGTGCCACACCACATTGCAACCTCAGGAGGCAGCCAAGATTATACTGTTATGCTTGGTTATTAATGATTTCATACTTATTTATTTCAACACTTTGTGCTGTCAGCTAGTTATTTCAGCACTTGGTACTAAAAGGATTGACAGAATGGAATTTGCCAAGCGAAAATTAATGTACCTGTGCAGAATGTAAACCTGCTGGAAAGTAGTCTGGTCTCTATACACCTTCTCCTATATTAACTACAGAAAGAAACCTGAGCTGAAAAGCTGGGAACTGGATCTGAACTTTCCCAAAGCTCAGCTCTGTGAGTTTAAGGTCACACTACCAGAGATAGGAGGCACCTATGAACAGGGGCATTTTGGGAGGGAGTTCTCCTGGTGAAGGAGGAGCGACTATGTGACCCTTGGTGTGAATTTGTTGTCTGCTAGTTTGTTTAGTGTGTGCTTGCTGCTTCCCATGTGCCTGCTTGATTGAAGTTTATAATGTGATCTGTTTGTGGAGGCTGTGCCCTGAGCCTGTCTGCTAGGCAAGGCTGAGAGCTTCTTAATGAGGCTCTAGCCTGCTATCCATTGATTCCTAAATCCTTTAGACAAAGGGGCAGAGCTACTTAGGGAGAACAGGGGTGTAGAAAGTCAGCTTCTAAGCAACCAGAGCAGCTAGAGAACAGGAGCAGCAAACAAGGGAGTTCTGTGATGAAGTTGAGAGACAGAGCATGAAAGCCAAATATACCTCACATTGTCTAAACTTAGGTCAACAAACACTCCCATCCCCACCAAAAAACTAACAAAGAAACAAACCATAAGCTGGAAGAGTGAAAATAATGCAGGCAGAAGTCCAGCAGCAGAGTGGAGGCTCTCCCGGTTATTGCACTGAATGCAGTATGTATGATTACCTGCCTTGTGAGTAGATGGCATATGTGTGCATTCGGTGCAAGCAGCTCATGGTGCTCAGAGACTGAGTACGGCCTTTTGAGGCCTGAGTGACTGGACTGGGGGGCTAAAGGAGACAGAGAGCTACATAAATGAGTCTTTCTCAGACACACAAGAGTGGTCCCACCCTCAGTCTGACAGCCTCTGTGCTGTTGTGTGGGATGAAGTTCTCCTTCCCTGAGACTATCAAACTGGACTGGAGGGAAATGATCCCCATAGTTGGGACCCTCCGTCTAGATGATGTCATGGTATCCTCTGATCCCGAGGATACGCCTCCGGAGGAGGGGACCCCAGTTATTAGGAAGAGACAGATAACAGTGATGGGGAGATTCAATGATTAGAAACATAGATAACTGGCAAAAAGAAAAGGAGTACTTGTGGCACCTTAGATACTAACCAATTAATTTGAGAATAAGCTTTTGTGAGCTACAGCTCACTTCATCGGATGCATACTGTGGAAAGTACAGAAGATCTTTTTATACACACAAACCATGAAAAAATGGGTGTTTACCACTACAAAAGGTTTCCTTTCCCCCCACACCCCACTCTCCTGCTGGTAATAGCTTATCTAAAGTGATCACTCTCCTTACGATGTGTATGATAATCAAGGTGGGCCATTTCCAGCACAAATCCAGGGTTTAACAAGAACGTCTGAGGAGGGGGAGGGGGGTAGGAAAAAACAAGGGGAAATAGGTTACCTTGCCTAATGACTTAGCCACTCCCAGTCTCTATTCAAGCCTAAGTTAATTGTATCCAATTTGCAAATGAATTCCAATTCAACAGTCTCTCACTGGAGTCTGGTTTTGAAGTTTTTCTGTTGTAATATCGCAACTTTCATGTCTGTAATCGCGTGACCAGAGAGATTGAAGTGTTCTCTGACTGGTTTATGAATGTTATAATTCTTGACATCTGATTTGTGTCCATTTATTCTTTTAGGTAGAGACTGTCCAGTTTGACCAATGTACATGGCAGAGGGGCATTGCTGGCACATGATGGCATATTTCACATTGGTGGATGTGCAGGTGAATGAGCCTCTGATAGTGTGGCTGATGTTATTAGGCCCTGTGATGGTGTCCCCTGAATAGATATGTGGGCACAGTTGGCAACGGGCTTCGTTGCAAGGATAGGTTCCTGGGTAGTGGTTCTGTTGTGTGGTATGTGGTTGCTGGTGAGTATTTGCTTCAGGTTGGGGGACTGTCTGTAGGTAAGGACTGGCCTGTCTCCCAGGATTTGTGAGAGTGTTGGGTCATCCTTCAGGATAGGTTGTAGATCCTTAATAATGTGTTGGAGGGGTTTTAGTTGGGAGCTGAAGGTGACGGCTAGTGGTGTTCTGTTATTTTCTTTGTTAGGCCTGTCCTGTAGTAGGTGACTTCTGGGAACTCTTCTGGCTCTATCAATCTGTTTCTTCACTTCCGTAGGTGGGTATTGTAGTTGTCAGAATGCTTGATAGAGATCTTGTAGGTGTTTGTCTCTGTCTGAGGGGTTGGAGCAAATGCGGTTGTATCGCAGAGCTTGGCTGTAGACAATGGATTGTGTGGTGTGGTCAGGGTGAAAGCTGGAGGCATGTCGGTAGGAATAGCGGTCAGTAGGTTTCCGGTATAGGGTGGTGTTTATGTGACCATCGTTTATTAGCACTGTAGTGTCCAGGAAGTGGATCTCTTGTGTGGACTGGACCAGGCTGAGGTTGATGGTGGGATGGAAATTGCTGAATTCATGGTGGAATTCCTCAAGTGCTTCTTTTCCATGTGTCCAGATGATGAAGATGTCATCAATATAGCGCAAGTAGAGTAGGAGCATTGGGGACGAGAGCTGAGGAAGTGTTGTTCTAAGATAACCTAGATAACTGGGTGACCGAGTGAACCACATAGGGTGACCAGTTAGCAAGTGGGAAAAATTGGGATAGTTTTTTTTCTGGGTGGGAAAAGGGGGGTGGGAAGCTGCAAATATAAGTTTAAAAAATAAAAATACAAAGTGCACATAGGCCTACTTTGTACTGTACATTGCACAGCTCTCAATTTTCAGCATCAGCACTCTCGTACTGCTTGGGTGACTTGGCCATGCACATAACGTCCTTTCCGCCAATTAAACGAGTGCAGAACTCCTTGCAGCTCATGTTGATATTCATTTTTACTTGCGTTTCAGACCACACCAGCTCAATCCTGCTTCAGTGCCTCACGCCAGTCCACACACCCTTCATGACGGAAAATGTATGCTCTGTATAAGCATTGCAGACTGGTATACTGAGCATGAATGAAACCAGCTTCTTCATGCTAGGAAGATTAGCACCATCTCCCTTACTGCTGAGCACTTGAGCCCAGAGTTCCCCCAATAATTTTGTTCCTCCTGGCTCCAAGTTCTTGATGATTTCTCAGACAGTATAAAGTTCATTGCAGAGCTCCTCCAGTACTCTGGAGATTTGTTGCTACAGCTGCAGGCAGATCTCTGAACTGCAGCTCCTTCCCTCTGCTGATATTAAAGCACTGAATGTTGTACTCATAGCCACTAGCGGAAACGTCAAACCATTTCTCCAGATATTTGACAGAAACATAAAATTTGATCAAGTCCTTGCCAAGGGCTTCTGAAGACAAAGGAGTAGTTCCAATGAATGCATTCTCAACTTTAGGAGTGAAGAATTGGTCATGTTTTCATTGCTGTAGCTTGGTTATGGCTTACACTTCACCTGCAGTCATACTGGTGTTCTCCAGGCAGAGCACAGTATTGCTGAACACTTTAAATACATTCTGTAGAAAATAGAGGTGAACCTCAACACTGCCTCCTTCACCATGCTCACTCTCAGCAAACGGAGGCCACAAACTCCATGGACATTCATCACTACTCAGAGAAACAAAGTAGATGTTGACAGCTTGCAAAGTGTTAACCAACCTGTTTACAGCTGGGAAAAGACTCAGCCAACATGTTGGGATGTGACGTAGCAGAGCAGCAAAGTCAATGTCCACAAACGGCCTACATCACGGCCAGAGTCTTAAGCTATGTCCTTCATCACGGCCACAGTCTTAGGCTATGTCTACACTACACACCTTTTAGTGACACAGCTGTGTCGCTACAGCCATGCTGCTAAAAGTTCCCACCAACAAAGCACTGTTCACACCAGCGCTTTTCATCGGTAAAACTTTTGTTGTTTGGGGGGGGGGTGTCACATCCCTGAACGACAAAAGTTTTACCAACAAAAGTCCAGTGTAGACTTACTGAATTGGGCAGGCAACCTACTGACAGATGATGTGGAAAAAACTGAAGTACTCAATGCTTTTTTTGCCTTGGTCTTCACAGACAAGGTCAGATCCCAGACTGCTGCACTGGGCAGCACGGAATGGAGAGGAGGTGAGTAGCCCTCAGTGGTGTAAGAACAAGTTAAGGACTTTTTAGAAAAGCTGGACATGTACAAGTCCATGGGTCCAGAGCCAATGCATCTGAGAGTGCTGAGGGAGTTGGCTGATGTGACTGCAGAGCCATTGGTCATTATCTTTGAAAATTTGTGGCAATCAGGGGAGGTCTGGAATGATAGGAAAAAGGCAAATATAGTGCCCATCTTTAAAAAAGGGAAGAAGGAGAACCTGAGGAACTACAGAATGATCAACCTCACCTCAGTACCTGGAAAAATCTTGGATCAGGTCCTCAAGGAATCCATTTTGAAGCACTTGGAGGAGAGGAAGGAGATTGGAACATCCGATGAAGTGAGCTGTAGTTCATGAAAGCTTATGCTCAAATAAATTGGTTAGTCTCTAAGGTGCCACAAGTCCTCCTTTTCTTTTAACTATGGTATGTAACCCCTCACTTAAACCAGCCTCAGGACCAGATGACTGGAGGATAGCTAATGTAATGCCTTTAGAAAAAAGGGGAGGGGGCCGTGTTCCAAAGGCAATCCTGGCAATTACAGGCCAGTAAGCCTAACTTCAGTACCAGGCAAATTGATTGAAACTATAGTAAAGAACAGAATTATTAGACACATAGATGAACATGAAATGTTGGAAGAGTCAACACTACTTTTGTAAAGTGAAATCATGTCTCAGGCTATTAGAATTCTCTGAGGGTGTCAACAGACATGTGGACAAGGGTGATCCAGTTCATACAGTGTACTTGGACTTTCAGAAAGCCTTTGACAAGGTCCTTCACCAAAGGCTCTTAAGCAAAGGATGGGATAGGAGGGAAGGTCATCTCATGGATCAGTACAAGATTAAAAAAAAGACAGGAAACAGAGGGCAGGAATAAATGATCAGTTTTCACAGTGGACAGAAATAAATAGCGGACTCTCCCAAGGAACTGTACTAGCATTCCAGTGCTGTTCAACACACTCTTAAGTGATCTGGAAAAAAGGGTAAATAGTGAGGTGGCAAAGTGTGCAGATGATACAAAATTACTCAAGATAGTCTGCTTTGGACTTAATTGCAAAGAGATACAAAGGGATCTCACAAACCTGGGTGACTGGGCAACAAAATGGCAGATGAAACTTAATGTTGATAAATGCAAAGTAATGAACATGGGAAAACATACTCCAGTAAGGATGGGGTCTAAATTAACTGTTACCACTCAAGAAAGAGATCTTGGAGTCACTGTGGATCATTCTCTGAAAACATCCACTCAATGTGCTGCAACAGTGAAAAGAGCTAACAGAATGTTAGGTACCATTAGGAAAGGGATAGATAATAACACAGAAAATATCATAATGCCATTGTATAAGTGTATGGTACGCCCACACCTTGAATATTTTGTGAAGTTCTGGTTGTCCTGTCTCAAAAAAATATATTAGAATTGGAAAAAGTACAGAGAAGAGCAACAAAAATGATTGGGGTATGGAACAACTGCTGTATCAGGAGAGATTAAAAGGACTGGGACAGTTCATCTTAGTAAAGAGATGACTAAGAGGGGATAGTATAGAGATCTATAAAATCGTGACTGGTATGATGAAGGTGAACAGGGAGGTGTTATTTACCCCTTCTCAGAACACAAGAAGCGGGGTCACCAGATGAAATTAATAGGCAGCAAGTTTAAAACAAACATAAGGAAGTACTACTTCACACAATGCAGTCAGCTTGTGGAACTCACTGCCAGTGGATATTGTGGAGGCTAAAAGGGACTGGGTACAAAAAGAATTAGGCAAGTTCATGATGGATAGGTCTATCAGTGGCTATTAGCCAAGATGTTTAGGGATGCAACCCCATGCTATGGGTGTCCCTAAGCCTCTAACTGGGAGACAGGGAATGTATTATTTGAAATTGCCTTGTTCAGTTCATTTGCTCTGAAGCATCTGCAACAGGCCACTGTTGAAAGACAGGATAATGGGGTAGATAGACCATTGATCTGACACACTTTGGCCATTTATATGCACTTATCAAGGGTGATGGAACCTTTGTAGAAGTGGGAGGGCCAATGCCAAAGTGCCCCTTCCTGCTCCGTGGGTGGCTGCTCCAGGGGTGATCCAACTGCCCTCTCTTCTGGCATCACAGCATCCCCTGGTGGGAGAACGGTATAATTGCCCAGAAGAATCAATTATTCCACAGTGGGGTGGGGGGTGGAATCTGCAGGAGACATGAATTCTGCACTTAAACAGGGGCACAGAATTTCCCCAGAAGTACATAGTGCATCTTGGCCTTAAATGGTGTGGTCATGTTTTTCCCACAGCGCATATGTTCCTTTTTGTTAAAAAGTGCAGGGGAGCATGGCCCTCCCCTGGGCTCTGGCACTGGTGGCTCTTATGTTCTAACGTCATACTTTGACTCAAACTTCCCCAAAGCTGAGGCAACTCAACTCTAAGAATTGATCTCCATCCCATGTCTGTTTAGTTACAGTTTATGGGTCATTTTTTAAACCTCTGTGCACATTTATGGCACTACATAAATAACCATTACACATTAAGCTGCAAAAGCTTGCAGTTTATAATGTTATAGCAAGTCAAATATAAAAACATAAGAACTGGCCTTAAGCTGCAGTATTCAGATCTTAGCTTCAGAATCACCGGTCTGTGTTTCAGTGATTTTCAGTCCATGGACATACAAGAAATGAATCAATTCATTATTATCCTGCTATTGCATCAGAATGTGTCTCATTTTGCAGAATGCAAGAAACAATATGATGAGGGCCAATAACATTTGCATTAAAAAAACTGAGCAATCACATGTCAGTTCTCCGTACTTGAAGAGGTGATCTGTGGCCAAACACTTCAACAGCAGTCTCTCCTATACAGACATTCTCTCCACTGATAAAAGTGCCAGATCTACTTCCAGTTTGTTTTTATGAACATGTAACATTTACTAAACATCCAGGGAAGGGAGAAACTATTTAGATGTAGTATTGCTGGAGGAAAATGTGTGGGTTGGGTGTACATTGTTGATGAATAAGGCTACGAATTTGTCCTGGAGGTTGCGGAAGTCACGGAATCTGCAACTTCCAGAGACCTCCAGGACTTGAGCCTGGGACCCCATAGCGCCTGGTCGCTGCAGGCAGTGGGGCCACTGGCAGCTCCTGGCCGCCACAGGCGATGGGAGTGCCGCACGGTTCCCAGCCCCCGCAGATGGCAGGAGTGCCCCGAGCTCAGAGCTGCTGCAGGCAGCGGGGGTAGCCCAGAACTCTTGGCCCTCACAGGTAGCAGTATTGGCCCAGTGCTCCTGGCCCCTGCAGGCAGCAGGGTACCCCAGTGCTCCAAGCTGCCTCAGGCAGTGGAGATGCCCCAGAGATCCCTATCCCCGCAGGCAGCAGGTTGCCCGGGAGCTCCCAGAGGCCATGGATGATGAGGCCCCAAGGAGCTCCAAGCAGCGGGCAGTGGGGGGCCCTGCAGCTGTCAGCCACGAGAGCTGGGGGGGACCACACAGCTCCCCATTTTGTCATGCATATTTTAAGTAAAAGTCACAGATAGATCACGGGCAATAAATAAAAATTCATGGAAGCCCATGACCTGTTCATGACTTTTACTAAAAATATGTGAGACAAAATTTTCTTCTTATTAATAAATACTTTGAATTTGTGATTCCACATGGTCATTCAGATAGCACCAAAAGTTGGCTTGCCTTACCTTGCAAGGCACCCATTGAATTTGTTTACAAAACAGGTAATTGTTTGGGTAGTTGGTTGCTGCTCAGCCAATCAGCATACAGGATACTTTAATTCCTTTGCATTGTTCTACTACTTTGGCTAAAATGCTGCCAAAGTTGTGTGGGCATTTTCCCAACACTTCAAGTGTCAGATGCTCTGCTGGTGTCAGCATAGCTGAGCTGAGGATCAGATCTTAGTGTTATGCTTTCTTTCCTCTGGGCAAGGGTTCCTGTGACGGGGTGCTCTGACCCCTCATAAGTGCCTCCTGTTGGCTGGGTGTGAGCCTGCTCTCTCTCGGTTTGTGGTGCCCCTGTCAGCTGTTGACCCTGTCAGGTGGGTCGACAGTGGCTCAGCCCTCTGGCTAAGTCACACAGTCTAAAATGGATGAACAGCTTCCGGGGTAAAAGGTCCAACAGGGCCTGTCCCTGTGCCCTTGTTAAAGCCTTTAGCCCTGTCTCTGAGCTCAGCCCTCAGCCCCTTCTGGGCTAGCTTTAAGTCCCTGCCTGCCCTGGTATAGAGCATTGTCTCCAGTTCTTTCTCCCTGGATACTCCTTGCCTTTCTCAGTTCTTATTGCCCCAGCTCTCCAGCCAGGTCACTCCTTCAGGTTCCGTTCCCTTCCGGGAAGTGGGAGGGAGAAGAGTGTAACAAAGTCCAACAAATGGTTGGCCCTCTCTGGAGAGCTTCAGCCCCATCCCTGGACCTGTTTAAATTTCAGCACTTTGCTTGGGTTCCAAAATGAAACTTGCCCCCTTCTTTGGGCTTTGGCCACTTTGCCAGTGGCCAGTGGGGAGACCTGGGCCCACCCACTACTCCGGGTCCCAATGTACGGACCCTACAAATTGCAGCCATGTCCTGCTTCCTTTAATAGTTGCTGCTGTTGCATCCTCTGGGCTTCTTCCCACTCTGTCCCATCACCTTCACCAATTACCTTAGGACCACAGTCCTTGGGTTCTCTATTCCCTGCTTGAGCAGGGTGTTTCCCAGGCCTCCTCGCCTGGAGAGCTTCACAGTCTGCCAGTCCTTCCTGACCCTTCTAGTCCCAGCCAGCAACTCAGCTGCTCAGCTCCTGTAGCTCATTTTATCTGAACCTGCTGTGCACTGATCGGCTGCTTCCCTGCAGCCTTTCTAGGCATGCCTGGAGAACCCGACTTCACTGCTCCTTTTCTGGAGTGCGGTGTTGTAGGTCCATGATACCTCCAGCAGGAGGCCTCAAAGGCCCTGGTACACCCTGTCACAGTTCCCATGATAAAAACAACTAAATGATTGTCAATCTCCTTAAGGAGGTCAAGGATTGAATAACATTGAGACTAGAATTGGGTGAAGTTTGTTAAGTGAAATATTTTTCACTCCAAAAATACAGATTTGGGCCAATGGAAACATTTCATTAATACATGTTGATTTCACCAAATTGTTGTGGTCAAAATAAAAGAAAATCCAAAAAAATCAAAACCTTTTGTTTCGAAATTAAATGAATTTGAAATGAAATGTTTTGATATTTTGATTCATAGAATATCAGGGTTGGAAGGGACCTCAGGAGGTCATCTAGTCCAACCCCCTGCTCAAAGCAGTACCAATCCCCAACTAAATCATCCCAGCCAGGGCTTTGTCAAGCCTGACCTTAAAAACTTCAAAGGAAGGAGATTCCACCACCTCCCTAGGTAACCCATTCCACTGCTTCACCACCCTTGTAGTGAAAAAGTTTTTTCCTAATATCCAACCTAAACCTCCCCCACTGCAACTTGAGACCATTACTCCTCGTTCTTGAAGTTGACTTTTCATTTAAAAATATACTTCAGTTTCATTTAATTAATTATTTCTGAAAAAAAAGCCACAAAACCATATGTAGCATTTAGTTCAACCTGAAGTGAATTCCTTTTTTACCTTTTGGTTCACCAAAAAAATTGAAAAAATGTTATTTTGGGTCAATGTGAAACAATATTTCCCCCCAGTTTTTGTAATAGCCAGCAAACAAAAAAATCAGTTATTCACACAGCTCTAATTGAGAATGAACTCCCCTCCTGCTCCTAAAAGTGGTGCCTCCCATCTCAAGGTTTGAGTATATCAACAAGGCAATACAAAGAAGTTTTGCACTACCTCTGCCGCTGTCCATCACCCTATCCTCTACCTTTTCTGCCAGTAAAGACTTCTAGTTTCTGATGCTGTTAATACACTAATGCTGTCAAGCACTAAATACTCTAAAAAATTTTAAAAAGAAAAAAATTATATTTATAGTTATGGACCTAGGTTCTTCTGAAAGTAACTTGTGATTTTGTGTGCCTCCATTTTTGGGTGTTCAACTTTAGTCACCTTAAAGGGGCCAGTTTTTCAAAGGAGCATTTTCTGAAAAATTAAGTAATCCAAAATCATTACTCATTTTTGAAAATCTTTGCCATGGTATCAAAAACACAGAATGTAGCCTACAGATTTCCCAGTTTCGCTTTCGAGATTCTTCACTAGCTAGCAATGGAGAGTTTTGGTATACCCATAAACATCTATCATATTTCTGTAGTTGTAATGTATTACATTACATACTGTAAGTGGTGCAATTATTATTACATATTTTATACTATACGATATAAAATAATATTACAGTATATAACATATATACTGTGATATATTAGTTTTCCATGTATGTAATATATTACATTCAGCGCTCAGTAGTGTACTAACCACAAATGAGATTTATACAGGAATCCAAAACCATTGTCCAATGGTTTGAAAAATGAGTTAAGGAGGGATGTAATATTCCAAAGAAAATCCATACTTCACACTGGTGGCAAGTTTTTCAATACAAGGGACAATAAGTTAAAAATTCCAACCTCTATGGGCCAACCTCACTTACTCAATTCACAATCAGTCCTGGGTCAGGTAAATTCCCACTGAAGTTGGGGAACCTTTGGATTTGGCCCTATATTTATAATGTTTTTAAAACAACAAAACAAAACCCATTTCTCTGTAGATATTCTTCATATTTAGTTGCCATCATTTAGGTGTCTAATTTAGCTCACAGGATTATGTGACCCTTTGAACCAGCAGCCAGCTTAGATAAATGCAAACGACAAATTCCTTATATTTGAGTTTCTGTCACTCCCATTCACACCTTATTGTTCAGAACATTATTGGGCACAGTTCCTAATGTGCTGAAATGATGATGTTTTTAAATTTGTTTTTGTTTATTTTTACTTCATTATTTCCATTATTTTAGTTGCTCCCAATGCTCTGAGTTCTATAACAAATATATCTTTGGATGAATGTTTTATATGGTAGCGACCTAAAACACAGCATTACACAATAAGGTGTGGCACAGACACACGCTACCCCAGCAAGAGCGCCAAGAAGAATTGTGCTTCAGGCAGGTTCAATGTCTCCTGGAGCAGAGGGGGAAGTGCAGCCATTTAAAGGGTCAGCTTTTATGGCCAACAAGCAGGGGAAATGGCTCCATCCTCAATGGATCCTCTAGGCAGGTTGACTGAAGTAGCCCTTGGAATGAAATAGCCCTTGGACTCAAGGGAACTCAACTCGGGTGACCAGACAGCAAGTGTGAAAAATTGGGACGGGGGTGAGGGGTAATAGGAGCCTATATAAGAAAAAGACCCCAAAATAAAGACTGTCCCTATAAAATCAGGACATCTGGTCACCCTAAACTCAATAGACCCCACTGCATCTCCATTGACATCCATGAAGTCACTCTTGATTTACACTGGTGTAAGTGAGAAGAGAATCAGGCCCAAAGAGTGCAAATATTTGCTCACATTTTTTAGTTCACTGACATCAGCCATTCTTACCTACCTTTGGCATTTATTTTGAGTTCTCCTGGGAAGCAAAGTTGTATGCAAGAACATTCACAGTTCATGCTGGAAACAGTCTTTGCTGGAAACGGTTGTACTTCCATCCCATTAGGGAACAAACAAACAATATGATCTGACTTACTGGCAAATCAGAACGAAACAAGACAGCATGAATTTTGAATATTGAGCTTTAAATACTCACAACAAGCTGTTTGCAATCCATCCATTGAGTAAAAAAAAACAATCCCTCAGCAATGGCTGAATATATGCAATCAAATAGTAAATTTGAGGGAGTCATGATCTGCTTGTGGCCATTCTGTGAGTAGAAACAGAAAAAGAAAAATATTAGATAATTTATTTACTCCAATTTAAGGGCCTTAACCAATGTCTTTCTAGTGACTTCTGTGAGGGAGTTGAATGTGGCCTTATTACTATATATCTTGTACAAAACATAGGCTTCCCCTTCCCCTTGCTCCAATAGGACTTTTGCCATTGGGAACTCTGTGACATGGAGAATTTGCAGAATCAAGCCCAATATTACAAACAATGGGTGGTTATTTAAAAACCTTATCTTAAATAAGAAGGCTATTACATTAGTTAAACTGGTATCTCCTTCAATGCTCCTAAACTGGAAGCAAATATTTTTTAAGCACGTACAAAAGCAAAGCATCAGGATTGTTCCAATCTGTTTATTCTGGCTATGAAATTAATGCTCTGAATTATTTCTTATATAGATGCTTGTATTGTACAAAATAATAAATATTAATTTTTGAAATCCAAAAGTAGGATTTCCCCAGTTTGCTCTGCTCTGTGAGCCTGATCCCAAGTCCATTTAAGTCAGTGGGAAAATCACCATTGATTTTAATGAAGTTTGGAAGAAGCCATGTATAATTCTGCACATTGCTCCATGCTTTAGACAATATTTACCATTTTACCAACATGCAGAAAGTTATGGATAGTTTTTTTCTGGTGGGCAAAATGAATGGGCTGGGGACAGATTATTTTTTTCTTTGTTATAATATTTCAAAATACAGCCTCAAATGCATATCTCTCTTATTGAACTTACTGTGTGTTTTCTGGTGATAGGGCACTTTACCTACCACTTAGCCAAGGCTATTTTGAGTGCCGAGTTCAGTTATTTTCAGAAGCGTTTCTAACGAATGTGGTGTCAGGGAGCAATCATATACTGTCCAATCCAAGCTAACAGTAGAGAGAAAGCCATGTGGATTTTGCTCTGCAGTGGATTTCATGACTATTGGAAAACAAAAACTGGCAGCTCCTATGCCAGCATAATTCACTCTCTTGTTTAAAGATTCTGAATTTTTATGACTATTCTTTGGTGATGAGAGCTGTAAACAGTAACAGTACCTTAAAATGCTTTTTTAACCATGGAAAGTACATAAACAGTATAGTCTAATAGATAAACTATGAATGGAGAAGTTGGGTTCTTGCATTTATTCCTGGCTCTACAATTAACTGGCTTTAGACAATTCACTTGACCTCTCTGTGCCTTGATTTCTTCGTTTGTAACATAGGAATAATCTGACTTCATCACATGGTCTGGCGTGTTTATTTAGCATTTGTAGAGCACTTTAAGACCCCTAGAGGAGAGGAGCTCTTATCAGAGGAGGGTACTGTTACCACAGAGGTGATTAATGGAATCATGCCACAGGGGGGAAAAAATAGAAGCTATACCTTTGTCAAATTCAATGAGCTAGTGAAGAATGAGGACAACATGCTACCTTGCTTTATAGAAAATTAAGGATCACAGCTACATCTATCACCATAAATGGCTTGCTCGAATTGCTTGCCTTCTCTGCCTGAGCCATAATATTTCATTCAACTAACCATTCGTTAAACACACATCCTGAAAGCAAATAACTTTAATGTAAATAATTTGTGAAGCATTGTTCCATCTGTTGAAAATGTGCAGTAGTCGTTTCAACCCTTGTCTAAACCAGGCAAGCTACTTTCAGGCAAGTTTGGGAGGTAAATGAACTGTCTGGCTGCTTTTCTTGGCAACATCGCTTATTAGTGGGAGGTGGCAGCAAAGAGAACATGAGGAAGACTGAAAGTGTTTACTTAAAACTTTAGCCAAATGGCTAGGGAGAGTTAAGATAAATCATAACTGTCAATGATGACAACTTTAGACTGCTACTAGTTCACTCCTGTTTATGCCGTTTTAAATGTTGCACTTAGAAATGTTTAGAAGCAGATTGAATTTTTATTGACAGATGCCAGAAGTTGTTTAGATATAAATATTTTGAAGTTGGTTCTAACAGTAACATGGACGATTTTCAGGAAGAAGGCTGTAAAGCTTCACACAACACTTGAGAGATAATATTTTTAAGAGTGTCTCTAAAGTATGCATCTGTGACTCATATTTCCCCAAAGAATAAAGTCCATAGATCAGTGCAGGCTTATTACACTTTCTCACACACCCACCCACACACACACAGCCAAAATAAAATGTTACAGCAATTGGCCATATGGGATTATAGAAGTGAGTCAGTTTTCTTTTATTTTTTCCCCACTTTTGTCTTGAGCACTTTTTTTTTTTTTGGATAGTTGTTCTGATACTAACATTTAAATAGCAGTTAAGACCTCAGTGTCAGCTAGAAAAAGGCCAGAAGTTCAGCCACTAGCCTCAAGAATTTTCCCCTTAAAAGTCTGAGTCATGCTGACCCATGCCATGAAATACAGTAATATGTTAAACAACAGAGTGACTTGATCAGGAATTTTAAGCAGTAATGATATTTTAATTTTAACCATGAAAGCTATTGATGTTTTCTTTCAAAGAGAACGTATCTTATAAAGGTTTAGAGTAGCCATGTTAGTTTCAGAATGCCATAGGCAGTACATGGTACTGTAATGTAGTTTCCAGGGAGGAAGGATGGTTCAGTGGTTAAGCCATTAGCCTAGGATTAGCAAGTCTAGGTTCAATTTCCTTCTCTGCTACAGATTTCCTATGTGACCTTGGACAAATCACTTATTCTTTCTGTGCCTTTGTTCCTATGTGTAAAATAGTGATAACAGTACATTAAATATTATGCAGCACTCATATCCTACAGTAACAGGATCTATATTACCACAGATAGTATAGTGAATGCAAAAAACAACAACAAAGATCATTAGGCAATTCAAATATTGAATACTCACAGATCAAGTAATTGCATAAATTCACATTACAGGAGAAACCCTCATTATTGGCAAAAAGAAAAGGAGTACTTGTGGCACCTTAGAGACTAGCAAACTTATTTGAGCATAAGCTTTTGTGAGCTACAGCTCATTATTGGAAGTACCTGATTTTGGAGTGCTAGATGTCTCAGCTTTTACAGTAAAAGTAGCAGTGTTTTATCATATAATTTCAGTGAATTTCTTAAAGAAAAAAAGAAAAGAGGAAAAAAAGAAAAACTGAACATGGTATTATTCATGATTCAGAAAAGTACTTAAACATGTGCTTAACTTTAAGCATGTATATAGGTGCTTTGCTAAGAAGAGTCAGAATTAAGCACATGCGTAAGTGTTTTGATGGTTCAGGGCTTAAATGCTGTCCATATCTGAAAGGATGGGAGAGCAGGTTGCTGCAGGGCTATCAGGAGGGCAGCAACTAGTTTGGCTTCCCTTGACAGCCACATGCAGTTGCTGACAGAGTACTGATTTGATGAACCACATGTAGTTAATCAGATCAGGCCGTGCTACCAGTGATCTACAGAGGGTCCATTGGCTGAGGATATGCACCAGAACTAGTGACCAAAAGAGCCTATATATTTTTGAGGAGGACGTATGGAGGAAGGACCATGGCAGGGAAGGAGCAGAGAGGAGACACTCAACAGGAGAACTATAGGAGGTCCCACTGGCTGAGGCAACTGTTGAAGATGCAGAGCTTATAACTCTGTTCCCGACTCCTTCCCCTCCATAGTCAGAGGAATGATGTACGGTTTATGTTAGCTCCTCTGCCCACACTAACATTCAAATGATATTAAACTCTGAAAATTCACAGTCTGCATAGCATGACTGATAAACAATAACATTTCACTATCACTCTAGGGTGAGCAAACTGTATCATGATAAATTTCTTTACTGTAAACAAGACTTGATTCAAAGATCATGAGAATGACATCCTCTAAACTTACACCAGGGCAAGGTCCTGATTCAGCAAGGCACTTAACATAAATGCTCAACTTTGCAATTTGAAAGTCAATGGGATTTAAGAATGTGCTTAAAGTTAAGCATATGCCTCAGTGTTTTGCTGAGTCAGAGCCTAAATCAAGAGTAATTACTGAAGTCAATGGGATAAAAGTAGAGTAAAATCAATGCAAGTGAGAAGAGAATCATGTCTAAACTTCATAATTTTATTGCTTTCATATAAAAACCAAGTTACCTTTGAAGAAAATCTGACAGTTTTAAAGTTAAAACATTAAACATCAGCTAATCCTTAACATATGAGTTCTGGAAATGCATTTTTTTTAAGAATAGAAATTTGTGATTTGCATTTGTAAAACTCCAAACTTTAAATGTTTATAATACAATTATCTGACTAATTAATCAAATATTTTTCTAATTAGGCTTGATTTGAAGTCTCTGAGATTTACAAAACAATCCAAATTTGAAGTTTTTACCTTCAGCTAATTTTGAATTATCTGACCACCAATTTAAAATATCACCCACCTGATATTACTCAAATATTTTGAACAATTCTTATTTGTTAAGAAGAAGCAGAGAAAATTTTACCCTTAAAGGAATGTGTCTGAGAAAGTAAAGAGTGATCAAAAAGAAGTATTAGAAATATCAGACTGGAAGTTTCAATTTTAACCATTACTATAGAAGCTGCTATTTATACCTGCTATAGTTGATAATTGTTGTTAAGGTTGTAATTATACAGATAAGAATAAACAACTGGAAAAATTATCAAGCAAATGGGCTACCTATCAAGCAAATGCTACCTATCAAGCAAATGGGCTTTATTGCAAACATTTTTGTAAACTTCTGCTGTTAAGGTTGTGAGTTAAGGTAATACTAAGTTTCTGGCATCATAATGGCTAATTTGAATCTGTAAACATAGAATCATAGAATCATAGAATATCAGGGTTGGAAGGGACCTCAGGAGGTCATCTAGTCCAACCCCCTGCTCAAAGCAGGACCAATACCCAACTAAATCATCCCAGCCAGGGCTTTGTCAAGCCTGATCTTAAAAACTTCTAAGGAAGGAGATTCCACCACCTCCCTAGATAACGCATTCCAGTGTTTCACCACCCTCTTAGTGAAAAAGTTTTTCCTAATATCCAACCTAAACCTCCCCCACTGCAAATTGAGACCATTACTCCTTGTTCTGTCATCAGCTACCACTGAGAACAGTCTAGATCCATCCTCTTTGGAACCCCCTTTCAGGTAGTTGAAAGCAGCTATCAAATCCCCCCTCATTCTTCTCTTCCTCAGACTAAACGATCCCAGTTCCCTCAGCCTCTCCTCATAAGTCATATGTTCCAGTCCCCTAATCATTTTTGTTGCCCTCCGCTGGACTCTTTCCAATTTTTCCACATCCTTCTTATAGTGTGGGGCCCAAAACTGGACACAGTACTCCAGATGAGGCCTCACCAATGTCGAATAGAGGGGAATGATCACGTCCCTCGATCTGCTGGCAATGCCCCTACGTATACATCCCAAAATGCCATTGGCCTTCTTGGCACGCTGTTGACTCATATCCAGCTTCTTGTCCACTGGAACATGATATTGTTCACACCTTCTGGAGCACCAGTGGAAGTCTAGAAGACCACAGAACACTTAAACAGAATTCTGGAAGAAACTGGCGGTAGAATTTATGAAGAAAGTTAGTATTACCTTGGAAAACTTGCTCAATTTAACTAGGTTTCAGAGTAGCAGCTGTGTTAGTCTGTATTCGCAAAAAGAAAAGGAGTACTAGTGGCACCTTAAAGACTAACCAAGTGAGCTGTAGTTTACAAAAGTTTATGCTCAAATAAATTGGTTAGTCTCTAAGGTGCCACTAGTACTCCTTTTCTTTTTTCAGTTTAACTAAGATCTCCAAATAGGTGAGTAATGCAATACAGCTTTGCTCAAAGTTGAAAAGGGTATTTCCAAGGAACGGTAGTCCCATTAGTTTGGTATTTAATATGGAATACAGTAAAGGACATGTTATAAAAGTAAATACATAGTGCTAAACTAACAAGAGATAACAAGAATGATTTAGAAAGGATAGGTCTTGGCTAACTTGATGCTTCAGGACGTTGCAGACAAAGCTGATAAAACACAACATAATTTATTTGGATCTTCAGAACATTTTGACAAAGTTCCTTACTACTGGTCTCTGCTTAAGCTAAAAGTTGCTAGGATCTAGGGAAGTACACAAGAGTGGATAAAGAGCTGACAGAAAAACAAAAAACAGAGAAGCTATGTTAGATTGTATAAAACGAGATTTACTGGGGCCCGACAGGGGTCAACATTTAGGCCTCTACTGTTCATGAGCTATAAAAATGATATAGGCTAATAAAATTTGCTGACTGCACAATGTTGAAGGATCCATGGACCTACAATGCAAAGCAAGAAAAATTCAAAAGTGGTTTTGCTTAGCTTGCTTGTTTTCACGGCTCAGAAAGCACTAATAATCTACTTTGTCCTAGGTCATCAACACAAATACATTTTAAGAATGGTAAATGGAGACAGGCCAAAAAGAAAAAAAAATATTTTGGCTCATATGCAAGCATTACATTAGTGTGAATAAAAGTCCTGTATTGCTTGGAACAATGCCAAAAGTCAGAGTCATTACCCCAGGTAAGGCATGGGTGAATTCCCCAGGCTTATGTCCCAGTTTTTAAAAGTTCATGATTAGGCTGTGTGAGTACAGAGATGGTACACTGAACTGAAAACATGACCTCAAAGGGATGAAAGAAATCCCAAACAGTAGCCTTGCTGAGTTCAACAAGATCCATAGGGAACACCTTCAAACTTGTGAAATTTGGTATTGATCCCTCCTCTGAAGATACTGGAAGGCTATGAAAAAAGAAAAGGAGTACTTGCAGCACCTTAGAGACTAACAGATTTATTAGAGCATAAGCTTCCGTGAGCTAAGTGAGCTGTAGCTCACGAAAGCTTATGCTTTAATAAATTTGTTAGTCTCTAAGGTGCCACAAGTACTCCTTTTCTTTTTACAGATACAGACTAACACGGCTGCTACTCTGAAACCTGTCATTATGGAAGGCTATGAGTGACACTCCCCTAACCCAAGACTAGCTAACATTGGTTGTGGGTGGTCTGGTTGTTAAAGTAGTGGACTAAGTCTCAGGAGACTTGGATTCAATTTCTGACTCTGCTACAGATTTCCCTTGTGACCTTGGGCAAGTTACTTAACCACTCTGTAAAATGGGGTGATAATGCTTCCATTGCCTGTTTAGATCTCAAGCTCTTCAGGACAGTGACTGTATCTTACTACATGTTAACACAATGGCAGCCTAATCTCAGGGGGCCACCAGGTATTATACAGGAGCCAGCAAACAGAGCTGAAATCAGGGGCATTTGAGTGGAGATCTGTTGGAGGAGAAGGGACGCAAGCCCCTGTTCCTTTGGAGCAGTGAGTGAATTCTCGAGAGCATTTCTTTCTTTGCTTTTCCTTGCTGGTTTATTTTCTGTTTATTTCAAGTTTGCAGTGGCTGAAGCACAGCCTTTGATCACACAGAAGCCCTGTTTAGGGGACAGGGCTTCCCTGAAAAGAGGGTGGGGCTTCACGAATCTGCAGGCCTATAAAGGCAGTCACGTGGCCAGCTCGTGGCACAGGAGACAGCAAACAGAGCTGAAATCAGGGGAATTTGTAAGGGGAGATTGGGGGAAGGAGTGTGTGGTATTCTGTTTTTGGGGTGTGTGTGTGTGTTTTCCTTGAAAGGAACTTAGGAGAGATGGCTATGACAGGTAGGGAGGCAGCAGTAGTGGTGAGCCAAGGAATGAGAGAGACAATACAAATGACAAGATGTGGAAGCTGCAGGATGTACGTAATCCTGGAGCGGGTACTTGAAAGGTGTTTCGTTTTTATGAAGTGCCACCTGATAGATCTGATGAAAGAGAATATCCAAGGTCTGGAGATGCATGTAAAAACTATGGTTGAGTTTCAAAGGGGATTTCAGCAGATGATGGAAGGACCATGAGAGGAGGCTGAAGGGAAAACTCAAGGCTTGCAGATGCAAGCTGGACTGGAGAACCATGAGGTAGACTGCTGGATGAGGAAAGTGGCCAGTGGAAGCATGTGACTACAAGAACAAGGCAGAGGAAAAGTCCAGCTATCAAAAGACAAATAGAGCTGAGGAACAGGTTGGTTGAGTTGGAAAGAAGTTGGGGAAGAGAGGCAACAGAGGCTTCACTGAGCTAGTGCTTGGAGTATGCTACAGACCCCAAGGATTGAATCTGGACATGGATAGAAACGTTTTAAATAATTTTTAATGAAATAAATACTACTGGGAATTGTGTGATTATGGGAAACTTTAATTTCCCAGATATAAATTTAAGGACAGGTGCTACTAATAATGGTAGGACCCAGATATTCCTGGCTGTGATAGCTGACAAATTTCTTCACTAAATTGTCAGTGAACCAAGAAGAGGTGATGCCATTTTAGATTTAGTATTGGTAAGTAGCAAGGACCTTAAAGAAGAGCTGGTTGTAGAGGACAACCTTGGTTCGAGTGATCATGAGATAATTCAGTTTAAACTAAATGGAGGGATAAACAAAAATAGGTCAACAACTAGGGTCCTTGATTTCAAAAAGTCAAACTTTACAAAATTAAGGGAAGTAGTTAGGGAAGTGGACTGGACTGAAGAATGCAAAGATCTGAATGTGGAGGAGGCTTGGAATTGCTTTAAGTCAAAGTTGCAGAATCTATCTGAAGCCTGCATTCCGAGCAAGGGGAAAAAATCATAGGGAAGGGTTGCAGACCAAACTGGATGAACAAGCATCTCAAACAGGTTATTAAGAGAAAACAGCCTACCAGGAATGGAAGATGGGATGGTGTCAGGGTTCCCTCCCCACTCTGAACTCTAGGGTACAGACATGGGGATCCACATGAAAGACCCCATAAGCTTACTTCTACCAGCGTAGGTCAAAAACTCCTCAGGCACAAATTCTCCCTTGTACCTTGGGTTTAAGTAATGCTGCTACCACCAAGTGATTTAACAAAGAACCAGGGAAAAAGACCACTTGGAGTTCCTCTTCCCCCAGCAATCCCCCCAAGCCCTTACATCCCCTTTCCTGGGGAGGCTTGAGAATAATATCCTAACCAAATGGTAATATCCTAACCAATTGGTAAGGCATTTGATACAGTTCCACATGGGAAATTATTAGTTAAATTGGAGAAGATGGGGAATAATGCAAGAATTGACAGATGGATAAGAAACTCATTAAAGGGGAGACTACAAGGGGTCATATTGAAAGGTGAACTGTCAGACTGTAGGGAGGTTACTAATGGAGTTTCTCAGGGATCAGTCTTGGAACCAATCTTATTTAACATTTTCATTAACTACCTTGGCACAAAAAGTGGGAGTGTGCTAATAACATTTGCAGATGTCACAAAGTTGGGAGGTATTGCCAATAAGGAGGAGGTCCGTAATATCATACAAGAAGATTTGGATTACCTTGAAAACTGAAGTGAAAGAAATGGGATGAAATTTAATAGTATAAAGTGCAAGGTCATGTACATAGGGACTAACAACAAGAATTTTTGATATAAGATGAGGACCTATCAGTTGGAAGCAACAGAAAAGGAGAAAGATGAGGGTGTACTGGTCAATCACAGGATAATTACAAGTCACCAATGTGATACAGCAGTGAAAAAGGCTAATGCAGTCCTTGGCTGCAAAGACAAGGTCATATGGAAGTTGTTCCATACTCCTAATCATTTTTGTTGCCCTCTCTGTACCTTTTCTAATTAATTCTAATTTTAATATAATATAGAAACGTGGCTTGTGTAGCCTATCCAAACAAAGGTTGAGGGGCGCTCGGATTGTACTCTGTAAATACATCAGAGGGATAAACATTGGAGAGGGAGAAGAGTTATTTAAGTTAATGGCCAAAGTTGGCACAAGAACAAGAGGATATAAACTGGCCACCAACAAGTTTAGGCTTGAAGTTAGATGAAGGTTTCTAACCATCAGAGAAGTGAAGTTCTGGAACAGCCTTCCAAAGGGAGCAGTGGAAGCAAAAACCCTAACTTGTTTCAAGACTGAGCTTGATACATTTATGGAGGTGATGGTATGAGGGGACTGCTTACCATGGCAGGTAGCCCATCTGTGACTGTTAATAGCAAATATCTGCAATGGCCAGAGATGGGATACTAGATGGGGAGGGCTCTAAGTAACTACAATGAATTCTTTCCCAGGTCTTTGACTGTGGCTGCTGCTGACAGACTTGGGGATCTAACTGATCACCATACTTGGGGTCAGGAAGGAATTTTTTCACGGGTCAGACTGGCAGAGAGGCTGGGGTTTCTTTTTGCCTTCTTCTTCATCATGGGGTACAGGTCACTTGCTGGTTTAAAACTAGGGAACTAGAGTAAATGATGGGTTCTCTGTAACATGAAGTCTTTAATTCATAATTTGAGGGCTGCAGTAACTCAGCCAGAGGTTATGGGTCTATTACAGGAGAGGGTGAGGTTTTTGGTATGAGATATGAAGGAGGTCAGACTAGATGATCACAATGGTACCTTCTGGCCTTAAAATCTATCAGTCTCTGAGCTACTGAGCTACACTGAGGAATATCTACACTGCGCGCAAAAAAAAAAAAAAAAAAAAAAAAAAAAGGATGTTCTTAACTTGGGTTAAAATAGCAGTGAAGATATGGCAGCTCAGGTTAGCACGTTGAGTTCAATTCCATGAGTTACTAACTCAACTTAAAAGCTGAGTTGACTTATTTTAACTTCTATTTTAACCTAAATTAGCTAACCCAAGTTGTGAACACACCTTTTTTACAATGTAGACATACCCTAAGCTTTGAACCAGAAATTCTGACAATCTTACCTTTTTTCTTTTATAAAGAAAAATTCCTTGAAAACAGAATTTTGAATTAATATAGGTATTAGTGAATTTTGCACTTTTCCTTTCAGACCTTTTATTATACAAGGACAGTGTTATTTTATGGGATTAATTCTTTGTTATAGAGGAGTAAAAACTATAGGGCATATTTCTTTTTTGGTGTGCAAACTGGGAATATGCTGGATCTGAAATTTGGGACACATCAGTGGGGCTGGTCAAACATTTTCCATCTAAATTGTTTTGAGAGAAAATTTGGTTTTATGTGATGTATTCTTTTCACAAGCAGTGTTTGCTTTCCATGGTACATTTTTATGGATTTTTGTTGTTGTTGAAAAACAGAACACTAAAAAATTCAATTTTGAAATACCACAAGAGAGAGTTATCTAATAATATTTTTTACTGGGTATCAAGAATCAAAGTAAGATTCAGACCATGATTAGCAGAAGTCAGATCCAGCAGAGGAAACAAATAAGGTTTTAATTAAATTTTAGAGACTGAATATTAGCTGGAGCAAGGAGAAGAAGGAGGGAGAGCAGAGCGGGGGCGGAAGGAGGGGGACTAAGGGTAGATAACAGCCACATCGGGTGCCATAGAAGCCATAATTTCAAAACCCGAATGTCATCCAAAAAAAACTGTTTTTTTAGCAAAAGTTCTGATTACTGAGTGACCTTCCAATGTGTGGGGGTAGGAGAAATATTCTCTCCCAAATAGCTCAGAGATGAAAGAAAAATGTCTGAGGTCTCTCTGTAAAGAATGGGACATTGTCAGGGCAAATACCCATTTGAAAAGGTGATAAGAAGGAAAATAGACAATAGGAATTTATTTTTACACTAAATCAGTGGTCCTTTGGATCCAGTATCTTATCTTCATACTACAGTGTTTACAAACTATGGGGTACACCCTGTGGGGTCTGATGGTCTTTCTAGAGGAACATAGGCAGGCTTCTCATTTGTTCTCCAGAATCTAACTTTTAATTTAAAAAAGAGTGAGGCCTGAATGCACAAAAGGAATCAGGAACCTAAGTCACTATTTTAGATGCACAAATCCCAGTTTCAGGACCACAGTGATACACAAAATTCCCACTGAATGTTGTAGGTGGCCTAAGTGCAAAAATTTTTGCACTTAAAGTTCCCTAGGCACCTATGTTTCTGCCTCTGAACTTGCACACTGTTGCCTCTCTCCAGGCACCTGGGAGCCTATCTCCTGCCTAAGCCCCAGAGCAAATCACACACCAGGGACAGATAGGCATTTGGCTACCTAAGTCATACATGGGGTAGGGTGACCAGATAACAAGTGTGAAAAATCAGGATGGCGGGCGGGTAGTAATAGGAACCTATATAAGTGAATCCCCAAATATCAGAACTGTCCCTATAAAATCCGGACATTTGGTCACCCTAACATGGGGTCCAATTCTATAGTAGTGCTCAAAGGAGATTAGACAGTCTTGCAAGGGGCGGGGGAAGGTGAGAAGACAGAGACAGAGAGAGATTATGAATACAAGCATGAGAATGACTGTACAAGCTGTTGAACAGAGCACTCACCCAGAATGCGGGTGTCTCAGGATCAAGTGTTCCCGTGACTTTAATTATCCAGAGCTCAATAGCTTCAACAGAAGAGACTGAGGGAACCCACATCAGGCTATCCTATACCCCTTAGCACATAGGTGCCTAACTCAGGCTGCATGAATTATTAGATGCCCAATAATCATTGGGATGCTCAGCGTTACGACGCTTAACTCCTTTTGCGCATTCAGGCCTAAGGCCCAGATATTTAAACACATTTTAAAATCAACAGTAAATGAGATTTAGACTTCTAAGTGCTTAAATCCCTTTTTAAAATGATATTTAGGCTCCTAAATCAGTTAAGTGTTGTGACATTGAGGACAGCATAGCCTAAATAACTTTAAAAATCAGGGCCTTGAGGGTCTAGCTGTGATGACTGCAAAAAACAAAACAAAGCCAAACCTTGAGAATGTGACCCAGGGGTAAATGATGCAGCTGTGTCTACCTGAGTTGATGGAACCCCAGAAACAATCACTCAGAGGTGAGAACTGCAACATTTATCTCAATGGATCTTTACTCCGATGTCAGTGATGATATTTTAAATGTCAACATCGTGGACTATTTCACTGCTCAAGGACGTGTAAGGGCTTGTCTACACAGCATGGTAAAGCGCACTAGAGGGGTGTGATTAGTAAAGGGTGCTAAAATGTTGCACTCTACCTGCCCTGTGTGGACCCTGCTGGCACACTGTAAAAGATACCTAGGTTGTGGTAACATAATTTCTATTTGAAACCGGACTACATTAATGCAAACTAAGTAGATCATACCAGCAAGGTCTACAAGGGGCACTTAGACTGCTATACATTAGAGAATTTTATAAATCACATCTGTAGTGTGCTTTGCCAGTACCATATAGACAAGCCCTAAGAAAAGAGAGGACATATATTATGAAGATTTACACATTCTACTCAGAGTGACTATTCGTTTTAGATAGGCTTCTAACACCACATGGCAAGTACGAAGGGGGAGCAAATTTGGTTCATTTCCTTGAAGGGAGGATCACCTATCACAAATCTGAGAAACACTGCCATACCAGATAATTCAGAGGAAAGTGAAACAAATTCCATAGTGGGCAATTATGGAATACCTGGTCCACAGGAGACATTTTATCCTAATCCCAGTGATATAGTGGTTAGCTTGAGCATAATGGTTTATACCACTTACTAAAATTAATTTATTCCTTCTAATGTAAATGTGGATACTCTCACTATCCATACTCATGTCCAATCCTTTGTTTGGACTGGAGAATGGGGAGATGCACATGGGAAGAGCCCCTCTGCACAGAGATTCCCCCTTAAACTATGTGGTCCAGAATTATATCAAAATTCCCTAGACAAGCCATATCCAGCGCATTGCCTGCAAAACACTATACAGCATAGAAAAGAGATACACTAAACACTTCAGACAGTGGGGGCCCAGGACTCAGAAGTACTGAATTCCTCCCTTAGGGAGTTGAGGGCCCTCAGCCGCTTGCAAGATCAAGCCCTTCGTTTGAGTGAAAACTAGGCACTGACTTTTACTTTTTCCCCCGAGATGCTTCACCCCCTCTCTGGCCTGAAGCCCTGCCCCCACTCTGCCCCTTCTCCAAGGCCCTGCCTTTGTCCCACCTCTTCCCACCCCACTCTGCCCTGCCCCGAGGCTCCACCCTCGCTTTGCCCCTCCCCAAGGACCCACCCTTGTGCCGTCTCTTCCCTCCCCCACTCCACTCCCTCCCCAAGACCCTTCCCTGCCCGCCGCTCACTGCTCTCCACCCTCCCCCAAGCTCCTCCCGAGCTGCCAAACAGCTGTTTGGCAGCAATGCCTATCAGCTATTTGGCGGTGTCCCTGATTAGCTGATCGGCAGTGCCTACCAGCTGCGGCTGGTGGGTGCTGAGCACCCACTATTTTTTTTTCAGTGGGTGCTCCAGACCCAGAGCACCCACGGAGTTGGCAACTATGAGTAAATCTGCTACATGTTTTGCAGGATTTCCCATTTGCTTGTGGAAACATGTTACAGACCTAAAAGGAAACCAATGTAGCATTTGGAAGAGAACAAAAAAGGAGGGAATGAGACTGCTCTCACGAGTAAAAGGCTGAGTGATAACCAAGCCTCAAGCCAAGTAGAAGGAGCCCACTATTAGCCCTGCTTCTCCTCTCCACCTACACTTTCAATTCCCCCTTCGTACTTCAAGCAATATTCGCTTTTCCTTGGCATGAAATAGCTACTTGAGTCTATGTCATTCCTGCTAATACCCACGAGGGTTGATTTCGTTTCTGGCTGCAGTTTTGATGATGACGACAGGATATAACAAAACTTATCTGTGTAGCCTCGAGGTAGATGGATCAGAAAATCCACAGCTGCAGCATTTAGAATCTTAAATAGCAGAGACAAGGTCGACCAAAGTTATTATTTTAGCCCAGCATAGGTGATAAGTCCCTCTCCCCTCAGCAGAAAGGAAATCAAATCTACTCAGAGCAGGAGTAGAGAAGCACTTGTTCACCAAGCCTAAAAACCTCAGTTGGATACTGGAGTTAGTTCTCCCTCCCTGAATCCTGCAATATTATTTCATCCTAAATAAGACAGACAAAGCAGGAACATTTTATGTTTTCTTTTAAAATATTTCCCCATATTGCAAACAAACAATATTTACAGGTCAATATAGTATTGTAAATCAGTAAATACTGAATCACACTCATTGGATAATTTCTGAAAGCCAAATTCTGCTCAGTTACATCAGTGTAAATCCTGAATAATAATAATAATAATAGGATGTTTCTGTTGTCCCACCATTTTGTCTTTTCTATTTGTTTGGTGAGCTCATTGAAGCAAAGTTTGCCCCTGTGTTTCTACAGTGCCTATAAATACAGGGGTTCAAACTCAGTTGAGGACCTTAATGGATTCCAAGGCCAGATGGGACCATAATGATCATCTGACTTCCTGCATAACATAGGTCATAGAACTTCCCCAAAATAAAACTTTGGGGTGTAACATAAGACAAATTGACAACAAGAACAACAAAGCAGAATCTGATATTTAAATACTAAAAACCCTTCAAATTTTATAGGTCTGTTTCTTCAGACCACCAATGGCCAGATCCTCAACCTGTGGAAATTGTCATAGCTCTATTGAAGCCAGCAGAACTATGACAATTAACACCAGTTAAGGATCTGGTCCAGAGACTCTAATGCTGTTGAGCCATTACACAGGTGCACAGTGGGGTATGGGAGGGAGCAAGGAGCTCTGTTTCAACCATGTGGCCCACATAATCATCATGTCCTTGGGTTCTCTCCTGAGACTGTCAACAAGGGTACCAACTGTGGTGCAGGTTTTATATAAATACAGACATGTAGCTAGCATGCATCACATTGAGACCCAACTCGCTGCACAGAGGTCTCTGTATAGTCATAGCAGATGGGAATAGCTTTCAGTTTCTACCAGCCTGAGCTGGATTTGAAATGGCAACCTAGAAAAAAGTCTTTTTCTACTCACTTGAGCCATGCAGTTCCCTACAATGAATGCCAGTATGAAAATATAAACTGTTAAGGATTTAAATGCCTATTTTTTTGTGTCTGAGAAGGGATTTCTCAAAAGAGAGTATTTCTTACCAGCTGCTACTTTGTGCTTTTGTTTCTAAGGAGGTAGATTAATTTTTCTACTGGCTTTCATGGTTCTAGCTGAAATCACAGGTCTGCCAACCTACCCACAGAAATAAACTCCATGATGGGAAGACTGCAATAACCAAGATGCTGCAGACACCCATTAACTATGCGCTATTATTTCCATACGTTTCAGGTTAGATGCCAGTATCTGGATCGGTTGGGAATGTCCTGAGTGAAAATGATGTATGTTCACATCTGCACTGCCAAGTATCACATCACTACATGTTGAATGGCTTTACACATTTCTATGATCCAGTGTAATATTAAATTCCAAATGCTTGCATTTAGCCAGTATAGTATTGAACCAAAGGAGCATTTTCAACTCTCCGTGTATAGCGCAAAGCAACACACAATTCTGTCTGCCCAGGACTTTTGCATCATTTGGGGCATCTAAGCACCTTCCACGCCTCTTTCACACTCTTGTAAAATCTGGTGTAATCCTTGTGTGGGCTTTGGATCCAAGAAGAGTCTAAATTCAGAGATATAAAAGTTAATGAGCAACGGCCAGTAATTGCTTTGCTGGCCTGGACTTGTAAAGTAGCAGAAAATGTACTGTTTAAAGACAATATTTACTTGAAAGCTATTCCAACTTCTATTAGCAGCATGTAATGCATGCACGTAGCGCTAAATTTTTACACAGTTGATTACATTTTCGCTAACTGAAAGCAAATTCCTGCAGCGTATGCTGCTTAGGCATAATTACAGTAGTTCTGTTATCTTATTACCATTAATTAAGAAAACATGTGTTAGGGTTGCAGAGAGGAGAATGCAGCTGGAGATTTCTCTTAATTTGCCTTTCCTGTGTAAAGAATATACTTCCTTACTCAGGCATGGCTTTGTAGAACAAGCTCAGAGGCAGCCTTTGTGTTTTGTCCTGTAAATATTTCTGTTAAAGATAAAATACTGAGAATATTTTCAGAAGCCCTTTGTTTTTATCCTGCTCACAAGAGTATTCTGGAATATGGACACAGATATCTTACCCTGTTGACAGTGGCATTGCAGAGTTGGAGGATTTGAAGATCACACAAATTTTGCATTTGAAATTGACAGAGCTGCCCACTGTTCTTTGCTTTTATTTTGATAAGATCCAAACTCACCAGCCATAGTTCACGCTGGATCTAAATCATGCTTTGGGGGCTTGATCCTGTACTCTGCCAATGGCAAAGCTCCTATAGACTTCAGTTGTGGAGGAGCAGACCCCCAAGAAAGGAGCAAGCTAAAGAAAGCAAAAAAATGTTTTTAGTCCTTAATGAGTGTCTTGTGGATAATGTTAGAAAGAGAAAATGTTGTTCCAAGTAGAGTTTCTTTTGCATTTAGCATTATTGTCTATGTGATGAATCAACAGGAGCTGACAGAAGAAGATATGGGAAAAAACGAAGAGGGTGTTGGTTGGAATTGTGGTTCTTTATTGTCCTATAATTGCTTTGCAAGTGGCCTGCAGTCACATTACATAGGGATGTGAGCTCACAAGAACTCAAAAGCTCAGCACAGCTGGGATGAGAAGGAAAGCCATTAAAGAAAAACGGTGTGTTTCAAGCACTGTTGGAGACTCACTAAGTAGCTCTCTTTCTTCCACGGAGCCAGTGCTTAATCATAGTGTTAGAGAACACTTTCACTGTGTTGTTGGAAATTCAGTTTTCCAGATGAGATATAAAATCGAAGTGTTGACCACCTATGGTCATTAATGAGCCCATGGCTCTTTTTGCAAGTGATGTGGGGTTAACTCCAGTATCCTGGCCAAATTCCCTCTTGGACTATTAAATTCCTTCTGCTTACTCCCATTTCAGAAGTTACTTACTTCATTTTCAAGAAAGGGGGTAAAATTAGGCAGTCCCAAAGCTATGAGCAATCTGCACTTTAATGTTTGTATGATGTGTAAAACTTGCCACAAACCAAAGAAAGAAAGAATATAGCTTCAGAATGTATCTGGAATATTGTACCATAAATACATCCCTCTGCCAGAGAAGAAAGCATCTGGGGAATACCTCTCTAGACAAAACAGCCTTCCAAGGGAAGCAGTTGGGGCAAAAAACCTAACTGGCTTCAAGAATGAGCTTGAGGGGATGGTATTATGAGACTGCCTAACATGGCATGTAGCCAATCTGAGAATGCTAGCAGCAAATATTTCCAATGGCTGGTGATGGGAAACTATATGGGGAGGGCTCTGAATTACTATAGAGGATTCTTTCCCAAATGTCTGGCTGGTAGGTCTTGCCAACAAGCTCAGGGTTTAACTGATCACCATATCTGGGGTCAGGAAGAAAATTTCCCCCTGGGTCAGATTGGCAGAGACCCTGGGTATTTTCCGCCTTCTTCTGCAGCATGGAGCATGGGTCTCTTGCAGTTTTAAACTAGTGTAAATGGTGGATTCTCTGTAACTTGTAGTCTTTAAACTATGATTTGAGGACTTCAGTAACTCAGCCAGAGGTTATGGGTCTATTACAGGAGTGGGTGGGTGAGGTTCTGTGGCCTGCAGTGTGCAGGAGGTCAGACTTGATGATCATGGTGGTCCCTTCTAACCTTCAAATCTATGAGTCTACGAGTAAAAGCACTGGAAAGATAATGCTAGTGACAAAACCCGGCTATCTCTTCCTCTCCCTGAAATCTCAAAGTGAGGCTTTTATAATTGCAATTAGAGCCCAGGTCAAGAGGTAAACTAAATCTTCCTATTTCTCAGTTAGGCTTAGTAAGACTCCTTATTATACCTTAGGCCCCAAAAGCTCTGTTGACCACACATCCCCAGTATCTTAAGCCCCTTCTCATCAGAGTGCATGGGCACTCTGGGTTACAGGTTCCCTCTTTGTGGATTATGTGACAGTTAAAGCAAGGAGCACACAGTCTTTGTAATGGAACTTCCTAATCACACATACTTTACTCATAGCATAGCACAAGAAAGTTAAGGATCTAGGAAATAAAAGAAACATCTGCACACCAGTTTCCTGACAGCCCTTTGGGTCTTAGCATCCTTCAGATTGACAGGACCCTCCTGCACTCCCACTCCTCTTGCTCATTCTTCTGTTCCTGGTACTGGTCTCCTCCTTTCCTAGAGAGAGCATGTCTTTTTAAAAGAAGTTTTTAAAACCTTGTCTCCCTGTTCCCCCTCCCTCCCACTCCCCCACCCCGCACCACCACATTGTCTGCTGGCATAGAGGGTCATTACTGGAGATAAGAGTTATTAGCAAGCCAGTAATCTTTGACTGGTGGCCTCTGTCTGTTGAAGGCAGCCATCCACTCACCGTACATGAAAACCCTGAAGTGTAAACCGGACCAGGGTAAAGCCTTCAAACTGACCAGCAAGTGGGACGCCAGCAACCACTTCCTCTCTGGGGGTGGCTTCACCCATTTCACCCACTGGTGGTTCATCCACCGTGCCCGGCTCAACTGCGTCCCGCTCAATGGAGCTGTCTGCCACGGGAATCGAGACAAGCGTTGCAGGAAGTGCGGCTACTCCAACGAGACCCTGCCCCACATCCTGTGCCGCTGCAAGCCCCACTCCAGAGCCTGGCAGCTGCGCCACAATGCCATCCAGAACCGCCTGGGGAAAGCCATGGCACCGCGCCTGGGGGAGGTCGCCGTGAACTGCGCCATCCCCGGTACTGACAGCCAGTTGCGACCTGACCTGGTAGTCACAGACGAGGCCCAGAAAAAGATCATCCTCATCGACGTCACGGTCTCCTTTGAGAACAGGACCCCAACCTTCGCGAAGCCCGAGCTCGTAAGCTGGAAGAATACGCCCCCCTGGCCGACACCCTGAGAGTGAAGGGCTATGAGGTGCAGATAGATGCCCTGATTGTAGGAGACCTGGGACCCCTGCAACGCGCGTGTGCTGCGGACCTGTGGGATCGGTCGACACTACGCACAGCTCATGCGGCACCTCATGGTCTCGGACACCATAGGGAAGGCTATTCAGTTGTTGACGGTCGTGTTTCAGTGTCTCAGAAATTGTCTGTCTTCAGCCATAAAAAAGAACATTGAAGGCATGGCTTCACTGCCAAAGTTAAAGTGCTGCCACGGCTTTAATGTGGCACAGCGCTGGGAGAGAGCTCTCCCAGCACTCTAAAAATACCACCTCCACAAGGGGCGCAGCTGCCAGAGCTGGTGGACGGTCTACTCTGGCACTTTACAGTGCTGAACTTCCAATGCTCAGCCCTGAGCGAGAAAGTTGCAGTGCTGTAAATTGCCAGTGTAGACAAGCACTGTCACAGTCAAAAACAGAGTTCATAAAATTGAGTGGAACTCATGGAACCCTAGACAGATTGCCCAACTGTCACAATAATTCTGTCAGGATCTACCTCATGAAATGTTGTAACCAGATTCTGATTCTGATTCTCATACTAAAGTTAGTAGAACCTTACTCTGTGAGCAATTCCCTATGGACAAATTCTTAAAGGAATGTATGCACCACGAGATTCAGAGAGGAGCCTGGTGGGAATTTAAAAATTACCTAGGCACTTAACTGCCATATAAAATTGAAAGGGCTTTGGTCTCCTAGTACTTTTGAAAATCCTACTAAGTACCTAGCTGTATCTTTAAGTGCCTAAATACCTTTATTACCTAAATCTGGCTGGGATTATCCAGGGAGTAAGTAGTATTCATTGTGAGTAAAGCTATCAGAATGTGGCCTATAATTAGCCTTGGAAGCAATATTTTTGATTGTGGGTTACCAGGATGGATGCAAAAGAAAAGCCCACATATGAATGCATCTGAACTTTTAGAAATTCCATATCTATCTTTGTGGACTCTGCAAATGTATCATGGTTTATTAGAGATAAGAAAAAATATCAGGAGAAATGGCATGAGCTAATTTGTGTTAAAGGAAGAAAATACAAATATTTTAAATTTCCCAAAATATCTTCTTAAAGGAAAAGAACAAAATGGGGACAAAAAGGAGCAGAGTTTTCCATACTCTGATCTCTCAAAGAGCCCATCTTCTTGTTGTTTCCTTTGAGTAAGTCAAAGTTCTTGTACTGAACTGTTCCCAGGGGGATGGGCAGAAGGACAAGGAATAGTAAGCTTTGTGTTCAAATTGAATTCATTGGAGTTCAAAGCACTGCTGTGGCAATGAGTAAAGAAAGTCACCCCACCAAGTCACAGCACATCCCTCCCCTTTGCTTCCCCTGAGCATGAGTCAATTACAGCAGGATCTGGTGACATTTCTGTACAGCAATTCAAGGCCTTGTATTAACTTCAGAACACTTTGTGTATTTGATGGGGTATGGGCACGGTGTATTAAAACTGGTCCCTGCTTCTCCTAAACCGCTGCAAGGCAAGACTTCTGCATAGAGCTGGTTGGAAAATCTTGGACTGAGCCATTTCCTTTCACAAAATGCAGTTCAGTCCAAACTGAACTCTTCACAAAATGGTTTCAGTTTTGCAGAAATTTTGTTTAGGACAAAAGTTAGAACAATGCTGTCTGTTTTAAAATGACCATTCATTTACATTTCTTAAATGTTGTATTGCATTGTATATTATAATATAAAATAAAAAAGTGGAAATCACAGTGACATGTTGTTGATCAGCCCAAACACTATTTTTTAAGGTTTCTCTTACAGGGAATTTTGAAATATTTGGCTTCTGTTCTGAATCAGAATGAACACAAATTTCAAAATCTGAAAAACCTTTTGCAAAATGGAATTTCTGTCCTCCATGTAGCTATACTGTTATGCTCCTCTGGTGGTTACAGGTCACAATGGTCTGTGATGTAACCACTATGACTGCAATTTTGCATCCTGATGATGTCTGCACTTCATCAGCTATTAAAGTAAGCCCCTTTGTTAAATATTGCCACTGAATCTCTTCCCCAGCCTTGTCAGAACATGCTACAGTCATGACAATATTGGAGGGGGTAAAAGGAAAAAGTCCAAAGGGATCACTGCCTCAGTTTATTTTGCCATACAATTCTTCCTGAAGTTATCTGCAGCATGACAACAGGTACGCTGTGGCTTGCCAAAGGATACTAGCTGGCATGGGAAATCTGGATGTCCATTACCAATCCACAGGGAGTTGGATTTCAAGGAAAAGGACAGGGATCCGGTTTTGGTTGGGTCAGGGAGGGGATCATTAGGGATGGGAGGGAGGTAAAGAAGGAGACACTAAAGTTATGTCTATAGTTATGGTGGCGTGTAGAGTAAGAACACTGCATGCCCCCAAGCATGGGTACAAAGAGCAGTGTAGACAGTAAGGCACAGCTCAGGTGAGTAGAATAAAGACATGCCAGAATCATCCCTTTATGTGCCCGAGCAGTGCCCTCCCTGTCTACACTGCTATTTTTAGCAGTGTAGTGTCCCACTGTCTTTCCACTGTTGTAGCCTTTTCCTACTGCAAGGAAAGGCTCTGGCAATAGGAAAAGGCTCCAGCAGTGGAGAGGCAGTAGCAAAGAGCTCCAGCAGCTCCCCGTTGCCAGAACCTTTCACTGCCGCACGTAACTACACCTCACAGTGTGGAGGTAGCCCACTTTTTGCTGCAATATATAGCTACACATACCCTATGTGCCACTGACAGTGTAGACAAGACCCAAGGGGGAGAGTTTACCTTAGCTTAGGTAAGCATCTGAACTTGGCAGGATTTATTCAGTCTGAGGGCCAGAATGCAGTTGGCTCTGCCTGTGTGCACAAGTCTGGAGAACATAGAAGACTCATTCCTCTCTCGTGTGCCCGCTACAGGACAGGGCTACACTTGCAGTCTGTGAGCTCCTGCAGGTGTATGGGCTGGTCTTACCTAGTGCTGCTAGCAGTAATTGCAACCTCAAAAGGTGTGGGGAAGAGGCAGGGCTAAACCCTGCCTGTTGCCTCCCTTACACTGGCTAACAGAGCTGACCATCTGTGGAGGGAAGCACTCTGCACATCTCTAAGAGATATAAGCACTGAGCATGACTCCTCTTCCTCTCCAGGGAGCTCTAGGAGGCAGTGTCCTTCCCATATGGATTTAATAACACAGAGATGTCTCTAACAACAACAAAACATCACTGTTAAAGTTCTTGAGGGATTTAATTGCCTATGCTGCTGTTCCTTTTATCCCAGGCATGGACCCACTGTTCATGTCTTGTAGTCAAAGATAAACTGAAACAGCTGAGAGGACGCCAAATAGAAGTTAAATATTATAAAGACTGGCTCAGCTAGAAGGACTCCGTTATTTAAGTGAAACTCCCCTTTTAATACGTCCCCTGCTTTGCACTGATGCCTTTTGTTACTTTGTTTGTTTTTTAATAAGCCAAAACAAATAAAAATGTCCCAGTTGTTAGCATTTTTTAAAAAATGGGTTCACTGTGCCTGGAGAGTGCGCTTTCCATATCCCACAATAAGTGAATGGCATTCATGGCCAGCAGTATATCCATGGAATGCCGGCCAGCAGCTTTATGGATCGACTTTAAAATGTGATGGAAATATACTGTATGTGCACAATAGCCAAGTTTTCCAGTGTTAATAATTGGGGCATTTTCATTTGGGTTTTGTTTATTAAAAAATGAATGGGAGGCCATTTGACTCCTGGTCTTGAAACCAGCCACAACTGTCTGCTTATAAAGCCTCCTTTAGATGGTCTGTCTAGACCACACACAATTTCCTTTTAGTTGCTTTATAAGTGACCAAATATGCTTTGTATGGGGAGATGGGATGCTCTCTTGCTCTCATTTTGTAGTAAACATGCTCTACACCCAAACCTCCTAGTCCATTTCTGTAATTTTTGCTCTTTCTTGACAAACTTGACCAGTTGGGTGTTCACTGGGGTCTGAAGTGCCGGACCTCAGCCCCATTCTGCCCTCAGATAACACAATTCTAACTGAAGCCAGCGGGAACTGCAAATAAATATCCAAGGAGGATCTGGCTCTGTAAATATGGAATAAAAAAAAAGATCTGTTTACAATTGTTCGTGGAAAATGGTAAAGTTCATTGATAGAGATTACACTATCTCCGCAGCAATAAGAAGGGGAAAATATAACAGGAGTTGAATACTTGCCAGTTGGATCTGAGGAAGATGCAGTAAGCAGCAGCTGCTTGCAAAATGGCCTTGGCTCCGCCAAATTTAAAGGGCCAGGCCCAGTATGGCATGCTGGGAAAAATGTTTCCCAGGGCAATGCTAAAGTGAGGAGAATTACAAAGGAAGGTGGTCCTGGGAAGACAGCTGCTTCTATGCAATAACCGATAAGAGAACAGTGCTATATCATTGTGTCTCTAGTTAACTATCCTTTAAAGAAAGTTTTAGTCCCTTATAATGATTGATTGTGTAGCATAAATTCTCTGTCTCTTCAGTGGGTACCTAAATGCTCCCACTGTTTCTTTGATATGACCTGACCTTTTTCCGAAGGGGGTCTGTGTCATTCAGCACACAAGTAATTTTTAATACAATTTTTCTCCCTGCTTAAATCCCACAATCGTTGTTTCTAACATCCAAAAGGCAGGCTTTAGGGTCTATTCTTAGCAGTTACATAACATTGTGTAACTTCAGACCATTTTATGAATATAAACCAGTTAACTAATCCTTACTGTATCGTGGATTTGTATATATAGCTATCATTAATGTTAATAGGTATTACCTGCATATATTATCACCAGATTATTAGTATTCATTTGTATTACAGTAGCACCCAAGAGCCCTGATCAGGATCAGGGCCCCATTGTACCCCAGGCAATATGCAAGCACACAAAACAACCCTGGATCTGTCTTTAAGAGCTTACAGTCTCATTTTAGCAAAGATGCAAAACAGACGCAAAGAAACAGGAGGGAAGGGGGCAGGGGACAGAAGATGAGGATAAAAAATAATCACTTAGTTACCTAGGTTAGCAACATGCATAACATGACGCTTTCAAATTATCTGAAAGTTCTTTCATTAAATAAATAGATTACAAATTCTCTAGTGCACAGATTGTCTCATTAACGGGTTGGACTATTCCCAGCACCATGGGGACCTGATTCTTATGGGACAATACTATAATATAAATGTTTCTTAATAATCATACTACTAAATAAAATCAGCTATCCCCAACTGCTGCTGGTAGTTGGCTGATATCTGTTATGCATCACAGTAGAACTGATGGGAAAATAGACCCACTGAATGTAAACTGCCCTCAAACTCGAAAAGAAAACACATGCCTGTCCTTTTGAATAAGCTTTGCTGTGCTTCAGCAAAAGCAGTCTGTTTTTAACCTCTTCCATTTTTCAGCCTGATAGGTCAACATTGGAAGTGGGCCCAACCTGCAACAGCAGATCTGAACCTCCTCAAACTCTGACAAAACTCAGATTCAAACTTCTTGTCTCAGATCCCTCTTTGTAGAAGGATCTGAAAGGGAATCGTCTAAGAACACGATCTAGATCCAAACTTCTCAGCTAACATCTAGTGCCAATCAACGCAGCACAGTGTAGCATAGCATAGCACAAAATATAAAACAATGCAAGTTGAAAGCATAATATACCAGGAACGTGTTCTCAAAACTTTGGTCTGAAATTGCATCAGCAAAATATGTAGAGGCAGACATAACTGTGCACAAAAGCCTTCCACATTTACATATGTGCTTCGACATCCTCACTTGCATGAGCGCTGTAGACTCAGATATCATGCTCATTGCTATAGAAATGCCAATCAATAATTACCAATGTTCCAATGAAGTTCCCCATTTCCCATGCTCAATTATCTGCACATGTTTCTTTTGCTGATGATTATTAATTTTGGTGCCTGGCAATAATTCTTTTATTACCCAGAATACTTGCTTTACTGAAAACTACATGAATACTTTTTGAGTGTGTGTGTGTTGGGGGGGGGGGAGGATTGGAAAATTTAGAGATTGTTCTAGTCTTTTCTTCTGTGAAAAGAATAAAGTCAACTTACAGCGCTTCTCTATCCTATTGCTCAGTATAGCTGTGGCTCTGAGCCAGCAAAACACAGTCCTGCAGCCTTTCATTGTGATCCTGTGCCAAGCACAGCAATATGAGGGAAGCATCAGCATAATCAGCACAATGTAGTGTCTCTGAGCCAGCAGGGATGTGTCACAGCTTTATACAGAATTCCCTATCTTTTTATTTCATTATGGAGACCACAGACTGGGATATTATGGGTCACTCAAAGGTCATGTTACAGAAAGCAACTTCTTCTTAGTAAAATGAGCCCCTCTTTCGTGTACTATTAGATTATTTTCCTTCTCTCAGTTGACTGCATGAAGGTGTGGGATGAATATTTGTCTTCTGAATTCTTTAAAAGTCTTTCCTTCTTTCTGTATTTTTTCACAGAAGCACCTGTTTTCAGGGAACAGCTTTCCCCATTTAGACAAAGGTTCCATACATTTACCAGCTTGGCCACAAAGGGATAATGTTTTGAAATATTTTCAAATCTCATTGGAAGTCCAGGGGACTTGAGCTCCTAAGAGCCTAAATTACTGCTGAAAATTGGGCTTATGCTTCTAAGTCACTTAGACACTTTTGATGATTTTACTCATACTGTGTAAATGCACAGAGCACTTTAAACCTCAGTATTTGCATTTTCCATTTCCCCAGTCTAGGAGTTATCAGTCCAGGTAAAAATTAAACCTTGATCTTGAGCTAAACTCTGTGCATGCAGACTCCTGCCACCACAGAGAACTGCCTCACATGACTGCAAGCATCTGCCTACATGAAGCTTGATGTGTAATGAGGGCCTAAGATTATGAGAAATATTAGTGACTAGGATTAATGCTTGGCCTATATAGATATGAAAACAAACTTTGCTGTAAGCAGCTGCACAGCACCTTGCAATGTTTGGGCTTTCCTGCGCCAAAGATGCCAGGTACCATCTCCTCCTTCTCTTGTCTCCATGCCATTTTCTGTGTTAACCTTATACATGGGACATGCACCCCATCCTGGCTCAGGAAACTGTCTCCCTATAAGTATTCAAGCTCCTCCTAAAAAAAGATTAAAGGACTGATTATGATGCCACCTACACCCTCGTGAAGTAGGAGTGACTCCTTTAAAGTCTGTAGCATTACACCAGTGTGAATCTAGTGTAAGTTAGAGGAGAATTTACAGGGTCCCAATTCCCTCGCCTCCCCCACCCCCACCCCGGCCACCTTTTTTACATATGTGTCACAATTTCCTTCTATTGTTGTGGATTTCTTTTATAAAGTAACAGAAGACTTTGATGGAGAATTAACTGAACCTGTATTACTTATTCAGTTTTTGTTGGCCGTGTTTTTATTCTCCTGGCTTTGGTCGCAATGCACTACGTATACTGAATGGGAATTTTTCAAATGTTAATAAATACATTTTAAATAAGGAACAAAATGTAAACTCTAAGCCCACCTACAGCTACTGTGGCAGGCTTGAATGGGGTGACTTTGTAAAATGCTGGAACATGGAATTAATTATAGAAGTACTGTAAACCTAGCAATATTGTGCTGTTGTGTTTACACACTCTCCCCCCTCTCCTCTCCCCGCCCATATACACACACACAAGCATCCATGGTTCACAGGAAGAATTGCAGAAAATATGTGCCTGATGATGTTCCTAAGTGAGATCCATAGGGAAAACCAAGATGTGTGTAATAACAGAGCTGGTCAAAATGTTGTGTCTTTTTTTTGGGGGGGGGGGATGTTGAAAGAAAATGAACAGTATTGTTTTGTTCAAATATTTTCAATCTTCTTTTCATTTTTTGGATGAACAAATTTGAAAGTTCAAAATTATTTCATTTTGAAAAATTTCATTTCCAGTGTTTGGGATTTCCCTCTCCCCTCTCCTTTTCAACATAGTTTTTTTTTTTTTTTTAAAAAAAGGCAAAAGGTATTTAAAAATAAGAGAAAGTTGGGAAAAAAACATTTTCTCTCACTCTTTTCCTCTTTGCACTGAAAAAGTGTGGAAGAAGTGAGGTGTGAACTTTAACTTTTTCATACTTTAGGGCACACACACAAAAAAAAGAAACAGAGATGGGAAAGCCACTCTTACTTTTTTCTACTTTTTCCTGTGGTAATAAAGAAAATAAGTTTGAAAGAGGTTCCCCCACCCCTGGCGTTCACTTTTTAATCTTTTCCCCCTACAGAAATAGTAAAAAAAAAAACCCAAAACAAACAAAAAAACAGCCAAAAAATCCCCACAACCTGATAGTTAGTGGCAATTTTTCCATTAGTTTCAAACCATTATTTTTATTTTGAATTTCCAAAATGTTTTTCTGAATCTTTGTGTTTAATTTTTTTAAATGAACAATGTCAGAAAAACTTTTTGTGTGTGTGATAAAAATCATATTCAATAAAATCCCATTTTTGGAGGCGGGGGGGGGGGGAGGGAGAACAGCCCTGATACATAGCCATGGGGATACCTATAAAAGGCACACACACTGATGGACATGCTACAACCAAATACCTAGACTGGATTAGAAAAAAAATCACACAAGTTTGTTCCCAGATTGAACAGGGAATACCTGAATCTTAATAAATACAAATCTCATTCTTCAAAGACCAGAATTTGAAACACTGGCTTTTTAAAATGTGTTACAGAGACCTCCTCTAAAATGTGTGTGACAGATTCTAGGACAATGAGCTAGGATTTAGGATTTTTCTTTTGAGATGCTCCAATGTCAGATGCTTGAACCCTCCATAGAGATCCAGAGTTCTCTTTGCTGAATGACTGTCAACTTACATCACATGTGTTCTATTACAGAGAGACAGGATGTTTAAAGAGATTGTGTCTATCTCTTTCTCTGAGAGAGAGGGAATGAGGGACAGAGGCAGAGAGGTCCTACAAGGGAAAATCCTACGCTAGAAAAGCATAGAGAGAAAGCTTATGTTTTGTTACTGACGTTACAAATGAAACCAAATCACAGGAAGAAGGTAGATTTGGACTTCTTCTGAGTGTTAGTACTTTATTAGGAGCAGAGTGGGTTCGTCACCAGCCTGCACAGGTATAAAATAGAAGTGAAGGAAACTAGAAATGATGTAGTGTTCCTTACTTAATATACATAATGATTTCAATAACCTGTTTCATGCTTTTACATTGCTAAATACATTTTAATTAAAGCTGGTTGAAATTTGGATGAAATTTCAAAATTTCTAAAATTAAAAAGAATTCTGAAAAAAGTTTTAATGAGATTTTCTGGAAAATTTCCTCCTGTTTTTCAACGAATTCTAGAACTTAAAAAAATCTATGAAGTATGGAAACAAAGGAATATGTTTCAGGATTCCCCTCCCCCCTTTCTCAGCTATTTTTATGTGCATTTCAAAAACACCTGCCACCATGGCAGTGTGTTTTCATTACTTAAAAGAACACGGAGTCCCTTAACAATTACTCTTGTTAGGGAGATCCTTGACAGGGCTGTTAGTTCCACTTGCTCAGTTAAAAAGCTACTCACTTAAAAGGAAGAATCTAAGCTATTTACTTTCCATGGTGAACAGAATCATCTTTCCCACTCTTAACTGTGAGACAAAAGCTAGACCCTTTAGAACACAGATATAAATGGATGGAAAGCAGGTGATATTTCAAATTAGAAGGCTTTGTTGAAATACTCATATTTCAGATCCATTTCTCCACATATGTTATGTAAATTCTTGCCCAAATATCTCAGATACAGATAGGTTTCAGAGTAGCAGCCGTGTTAATCTGTATCCGTAAAAAGAAAAGGAGTACTTGTTGCACCTTAGAGACTAACCAATTTATTTGAGCATAAGCTTTCGTGAGCTACAGCTCACTTCATCGGATGATCCGATGAAGTGAGCTGTAGCTCACGAAAGTTTATGCTCAAATAAATTGGTTAGTCTCTAAGGTGCCACAAGTACTCCTTTTCTTTTTTCAGATACAGATGTGCAACTCGTCAGTGGCTTACCTGTATCTGAGAGCAGGATATTGCCATCCCTTCCAATTGTCCATTAGGGCATTCTGTGCTGATATCAGCACGTACTAGGTGAACTACCATAGCTGTAGGTCTTTTCCATCATTAATTTCTATGACTGGCACAGTTGGTCAATAACTATGAAGTTGTTGATATGAATGATCTCTCTTTTAAAAAGCTAAAATAGAGAGCCCTTTTAATGGGAACAATGCTCTTCCCTCCTGTTCTCTGAAAAACACACCAGTGCAAAGATTTTGAAGTACCTTTCAGCTGCATACTTAACACTTATCCCATTTCTGACTGATACACAATGAAATCCAAATTTCTGTGGATAACGCTGTTCTTTGTTTCCCTCAGCTCTCATATCTGAATGTTTGGCTATTAAGTGATAATATATTACATAGGATTTGGTAATCAGAAATACTGGCATCCTATGCAACTGTATTAACTGAATTTGCTTGTGTTTTTTAGACTTAAATTTCATGTTTCATTCCAAAGTTTTACAACCACGTTTTTATTTCCAAGCCATTGCTAATGAAGAATGTTTGTGGCCAAAATACAGGATAAAATAAAATTTTATGATCTTAGTTGCACGTTAGTGTAAGGTCATTAGATTTGGCAGACCAGCAGTACTTACTTGTAGTTTGATACTCAGTCATTGTTTCCAGTTTGATTCACTTGGGCATTTAGAACAATAAATGTTAAGCTTTCAGATATTACAATGTAGTAATTTTCAGTTAAGTGTGCGACTAAATATAGGTTCATCTTATACCTCTCTTGAATGGGTTGTAGTTAGTTGGCTTGGTTTTTATTCTTTAATTTTATGTTGTTAGCCAAGAGGTGCTCATGAGAAGAAAGCAGTGAATTTCTTGTTTCTTACACTGACCCCATCTTGTGTTGTGGGGCCCATTGGGTCTGCCAGGTAAGCAGAGCTAGGTCGGGTTGGAACTAGACTGGGAAGTTACATACCTCAGGAAAGCATTCTTGGGATTCAGCAGATGGCACTCTTCTCTTTGAATCTGTATGTGGAGATGCCACCTTCCAACTGATAGTCTGGAAGCATGTGTAATTCTGTGGGCAATTAAATGACAGAAAAGTAAGAGAGGCGTCATTTGACTCATACAAATCTGCAGAATCATAATTTCAATAGGGTCACCCTCTGCAGTGTGGCAGAGAGGACTCACTACTTTCACCCACCCACACAAGCTCCCAGCTCCAGGTCCTCCGTGGCTGGAAATTTTGATAATGTAATTGGAAATGGGTTGAGTTCAGGATTCCCCTCCCCACTTTCTTTGATCTTTGGTTTGATCTTAGAGGGTAATATGTGAAATTCCATGTGTTCCTGAATCAATCCTTCAGCTAATAAAATGCTTGGATGCAAAGACCAGGTGCTCACCATCCTGGAAATGTGTGGCCAGCTACCTGCCTTGTATGAAGATGTGCTAGTCCAGTGCAAACGAGGATCAGCGTGACAATGTGTCTAGCAGTGGTGCCTTAGATGAAGACAACAATTATGATGAGTTTGATGAATACATGTTCTCAGTCCTACATGTCAAGGCTAACTTCCAAGGATTACCAAAGATCAATGTCTTTTTTCATGTAAACACTGCATTCCTGTATTAAAGTATAATTTAAAAAAACAGTGATTTTTAAAAATATTTTCTCGAATAGATATCTACATCATTGTTCTAAGTTTTTCGTGTTTGGTACCATTGTGTTCATGGGGAAAAGGGCTTTCAAGTGATACCCAGCTCAACCCATTTTTGATTGCGTATTATCAAAATTTCCAGCAATGAGAGGACCTGGAGCTGGGAAGTAGAAATGGGGGAGCATGCCACAGAGGGTAACAACTTTGAAATTACGATTCTGTAAATTTTTAAAAATCAAATGACACCTCCATTACTTTTCTATCACTAACTTGCCCACGGAATGAGCTTTTATGACATTGTGCTCCCGGACCAGTGGTGGGCAACCTGCAGCCCACGGGTGCAGATTGCCCACCATTTTCCCAGACTATGAGTGGTAAAATGAGATCCTGGCCACTTGTGCTAATTAGAAGAACTCTTCGCACTTTGGAAAGGGTAGGAGTTAATTCCAGTGCCCTTGCCAAATGCCAATTACAGGAACAAGTAATTATGTTAGTATGTACCAGCAATTAAACATTATTACATAATTTCTAACAAATGCTCAGTTAACCTGTGCAATCACTAGAAAGTGATAAGAAGTTACTTGCTGTGTTGTATAATTAAAAATTACTACTTTCTTTGAGTACAGGACTATTTCACCCAGTTTAAAGGCATCATGAATCACCTCCATCATGGTGAGTTACGTATTTGTCTCTCCACCTCATTATCTCCAAACACAATGCCACCAACTCAAACTCAGTAGGACAAAAACCGAGCTCAGGGCAGAATCCAGGGAGCTATGTCAGTTTACACTAGCTAATCTGATCTCTCCTATTTTCTCCCAAACCCTATCCACTGCTGCCCTTCTCTTTCACTGTGGGCTATTTATCTACCTTCTGCTACTAAGATTCACAGCCTTGGCATCCTCTTTTGACTTATTTTCTTCCCCTCCCCCCTCCCACTATGTTGTCATTAAGTTTGCTAGTTCAACAATCTCCATACTCCATCTGTTCTTCTCTGCTCCCACCACAAAGACCTTTGTCCTGAAACTAACACCCTCATCCCTGGGCTTCTGACTCTTATTTTGTTCCCTGTCAGTCCATCTAGAACAAATACTGTTAATTGGATGAAAGCCATCAAACAATGCTAATATTCGTGAATATTTCATTCATGAATATAAATAATTTGTCTAAATGAGATTCCATCTCTTTGCTAAATAAATACCAGAAGCTTTAAATGTGGGATAGGCTTTCATGAAGCAGGGGCCTGCTTGTTGGGATGTTACTGTGATGCTGGCAGACCAGGAGCCATCTCATGCCAAGACCCTTTGGTCTCAGCTGAAGCCTGACAAATACATAGCTGGAAACCCGTCTGGCTCACGTGTGTGGTAGAATTGTTGAAATAGATGTTAAGTTGATAAGAATGTGTTTAGTGTTAAACTTGATAAAACTGTTGTAGGATGCTTCATGTAGCAATCTCACCTATAACATCTGTACCCCACGTTGTAAGGTTATATTGCATGTTTGCATTATGAATCTCTGTAGTTGTAGAAGTCATCAAACAGGAAAGGAGGATTAATTAATATGAAGGCTGGCTTCCTACAGAAGGGGGTAGGTCCTGCCCATTAAGAAGTCCCATTGAAATCAAATGATCCATTGTGAAATATCAAAGAACAAAGACTTTGTTAATTGCCTTCCCCCTCTCCACCCCATTAAGAGGAGGCATGTGCCTGAACTCATCCCACCAGCTTGAACTCTGGAGAAAAGTGGATAAAAATCCCTAACAAGAAGAAATTGGACCTCTATGCTGCTTAGGCTTCGGGAGGGCAAGATTTCTAGGCATAAGCCAGGGATCTCCAGCAGCTTAGTCTGGTTAGCCCTAAAGGACATATAGAGCTTGCATTTTACAGCAGCTTCTATCAAGTTTTGGAACCACAGACTGTAACTCAGGTGTGTGTGTATGTTTACCTGCTTTAACCTTCTTAGATAGTAATTCTTTAGTTAGTTTATTATAGGATTAGCTACAAGTGTTGTCTAAAGTGCAATTGACCTGGGGTAACTGACCTGCCCTTTGGGATTCAGAGTAACCTGAATATTATTGTGATTTTTGGTGTAAGGGACCATCTATCACAAAGGTAAGCTTGCATAGGCAGCAAGATAGACCAGAGTACCCAAGGGGACTGTCTGTGGCTCAATGATTAGGCTGTTATAGAACATAAGAATGGCCACACTGGGTCAGACCAAAGGTCCATCTAGCCCAGTATCCTGTCTTCTGACAGTGGCCAATGCCGGGTCCCCCTGAGGGAATGAACAGGTGATCATCAAGTGATCCATTCCCTGTCGCTCATTCTCAGCTTCTAGCAAACAGAGGCTAGGGACACCATCCCTGCCCATCCTGAATAATATCCATTGATGGACCTATCCTCTATGAATGTATCTAGTTCTTTTTTATCTAGTCTTGGCCTTCATAACATTCTCTGGCAAAGAGTTCCACAGGTTGACTGCGTTATGTGAAAAAATACTTCCTTTTGTTTGTTTTAAACCTGCTGTCTATTAATTTCGTTTGCTGACCCCTAGTTCTTTGTTATGAGAAGGAGTAAATAACACTTCCATATTCCATATCTGCTCCCAACTAAAACCTCTCCAACGCATCATCAAGGATCTACAACCTATCCTGAAGGATTACCCATCACTGTCACAGATCTTGGAAGACAGGCCAGTCCTTACTTACAGACAGCCCCCCAACCTGAAGCAAATACTCACCAGCAACCACACACCACACAACAAAAACACCAGCCCAGGAACCTATCCTTGCAACAAAGCCCGTTGCCAACTGTGTGCACATATCTATTCAGGGGACACCATCATAGGGCCTAATCACATCAGCCACACTATCAGAGACTCATTCACCTGCACATCTACCAATGTGATACATGCCATCACGTGCCAGCAATGCCCCTCTGCCATGTACATTGGCCAAACCGGACAGTCTCTACGTAAAAGAATAAATGGACACAAATCAGACGTCAAGAATTATAACATTCAAAAACCATAGAATCATAGAATATCAGGGTTGGAAGGGACCCCAGAAGGTCATCTAGTCCAACCCCCTGCTCAAAGCAGGACCAATTCCCAGTTAAATCATCAATTCCCAGTTAAATCAACCAGTCGGAGAACACTTCAATCTCTTTGGTCACTTGATTACAGACCTAAAAGTGGCAATCTTCAACAAAAACACTTCAAAAACAGACTCCAATGAGAGACTGCAGAATTGGAATTAATTTTCAAACTGGACACATTAGGCTTGAATAAAGACTGGGAGTGGATGTGTCATTACACAAAGTAAAACTATTTCCCCATGTTTATTTTCTCCCCGCCCCACTGTTCCTTACACATTCTTGTCAACTGCTGGAAATGGCCCACCTTGATTATCACTACAAAAGGGTTTTTTTTTTTTCTCTCCTGCTGGTAATAGCTCACCTTACCTGATCACTCTCATTACAGTGTGTAGGGTAACACCCATTGTTTCATATTCTCTGTGTATATAAAATCTCCCCCCTGTATTTTCCATTGCATGCATCTGAAGAAGTGAGCTGTAGCTCACGAAAGCTTATGCTCAAATAAATGTGTTAGTCTCTAAGATGCCACAAGTACTCTTTTCCTAAACAGCTTGACAGTTACTTCCTGGGATATGCCAACCTATTCTAAAGTCTGATATTTCAAAACCGGAGCCACCGTTGGGTTCAGATAAAAATGGACCTGGATCCATACCAGTTTCACTTTGGCTTTTGCAAAACTAAAACTACCCCTTTTATTGCCCATCTCAATGAGCAACAGAGTGGAATTCTTCTGGAGGTGACATTTTGCTTTTCTCTTAGTAACTGTGCTATTCATTAAGTGATAGCGATAAAATCCAGCCCTAGCACCAATGGATGGGCTGCCCAAGAAGCTGGCCATAGTATTTTATATCAAACACCATATCAGTGAAAACAGTAAGTTCATGAATTAACTATTCAGTAGAAAGTGAAAGTTTATTTTCTGCAGCCCTTAAATTTTTCACCTTTTATTATAGCATAGTGACCTACCAGCTGGGGATCTCATGGTAGTTAATGACCCACCAGGTTAAGGGTCTGCTTAGGTTCGGTTTCTTTATTATGTTCCAGAAAGCGACTGACGCAAGGGTAGTTTTCAGAGTAGCAGCCATGTTAGTCTGTATTTGCAAAAAGAAAAGGAGTACTTCTGGCACCTTAGAGACTAACCAATTTATTTGAGCATAAGCTTTCGTGAGCTACATCTCAGTAATTATTCTTAGAGCAGTGTAGTGCAGGGATAACCAGGAAGCAAATTTTCTAATTTATCAAAAGTTTTGAATTAGTTTGCAGTACGACTAGAAATAACTCAGATTTTCAAACACTTGCAGAGAAATGTACATTTGCACTTTTATGCCTTAAATGTGTAAAGCCCACTGCATTTTGAATAAGGCAGGATTTGAGCAGACATGAACCGATATAGACAGAATCATAGAAGTGTAGGGCTAGAAAGGACCTCAAGAAGTGATCAAATCCAGCCCCCTGTGCTGAGGCAGGACCAAGTAAACTTAGAACAGGCAAACGTAAATGCAAATCCTGATCTGATCATGCTCTCAGCCCTATGTTAGCACAAATGATCATGCACATTTCTATGCAAGCAATTGGTCATGCACACTTGAAAATATAGGTCAGTATTGAGTTAAGCTGACCATAGAATAATCCTCTATCAGTAACTGCTTTCTAATTCAATATTAAATACAAATATTTATTTAAGAGCCATGTATTAGTTGTGTTTAGGCAAGAATTATTGGTGTGGAGGAGTGGGGGAACTTCTAAAATCATTCTTCCTTTGATGCAAGAATGAGGCTGTCCTGCAGTGATCAGATTTGCATGCCAAGTCACTGCAGCTTTGAAGGCTAGCAGCATGCTTTACACATACTGTGAACTGCTGACTTCATCAGATAAAAGTTTAGTACTTCTGAATAAACTTAAAGTGAATCATGAGCTCAGTGTTGACATGGATTGTTTCCCCTAAACAACATTTCAGGCTCCTTACGAGTCCTTTTCTCAGGAGAAATAATGCATTTTTTTCGTTTATACTTGAGATTCTAACATTCCTTCTGAATGACAGAAGAATGATCCTGTAGTAAAGACAGTGAACTGGGACAAACGATAGGATTCTTATATGGAATGATTCTGATCATCTAGTCTGCTCTCTAGATCTAGGTTCAATTCCTGATTAGGCCATGGACTTCCTATTTGACCTGGGGCAAATAATTAATTTATTTAACATCTCTTTGTCTCTGTTTCCCCTCTGTAAAATGGACTTAATTTAACGGAACCCTCCGAACTTCAGGAAGTTCATCTAAATCAGGCATTGATCCAAACCATCCTGATTTAAGTTTTATAAAACCAAAACTCAATAAGATTTTACAATACCAAAACCACTCCCTGATTTTGTCACAGCTACTGCATTCTTAGTACATTCACAACTAAAATACTTAATTTAGTGTTGGTTTCCAATAGTTGATTATTTTACAGTATTAAGGGTCTATTCCTACTCCCACAGAAGTCACTGACCACCAATGGAGCATGACTATAACCTTAACCTGAGAAAGGTACAGAATTAGCAGAATTATATTTCTCTAATGGCTCTGTATCCACAAAACACAGTGTGATGATGACATCCTCAAGTCCTTTAGTATTTCAGGTACTAAATGGAGCTGAACGTGCCTATTAGGTCAAATTTAGGATTGGTATAAATGGTTTCAGCTCCCCTAAAGCTCACTTTTAACTCACAAGCAAGTTCAACTGTCTTGAGTATTTAAAGTAAGCTCTGAATTTGGCCCATAATAAAAGCTGATAAATGAAATTCCACTTATAGTACAGAATGAAGATCCTGAATTTTTTCAGTCCACTGCAATTCTACCTATATATCCTTCCAGCTGTTTATGTGGTCCTCAGCAACACAGGATCGAAGTACCTCCAACAAGTTAAAAAGATGACAATTGCTCGTTCGTGTTCTCTCTTTTTCCTTCCTTTCTCTGACACCAAGGAAAAGGCTTAGTGGTTTTGGTATTATTGGTTTTTGTTTGTAAAAAATCTGTAAGAATGAGGGTACTATTATGGAAAAGCCTGACCAAAGAGCTGGTTTTTGTAGTTATTTGCTATTACCAGTTTGCAAAGGATCTGTTTGCAAATGAATTGCAGTCACAGTCGATCTCCTCACACACTGATGTTGTTTTGTAAAAACTGATTTAACTCTATGAGGCTTTGGTGGCGACAACCTCTACTTCTTTCTAACTCATTGCTATTCAGGTAGAAACCTTCCAGAATAACTTCACCTGTTTTCCATTTGAGAATCTTGGGAAATTACCTAACCTGCCTCCATCAGTCCTGCTTCAAGGATTCTGATTTATCATTGTCTGAGTATTTGAACTGTCAAACAATCTTGCTTTCTATTCTATTCTATTCTATTCTATTCTATTCTAAAGGGTTCTTATACCACCTCATCACCTTAACATCTGAACACCTTCCTGTAGTGCATTAAGTGATGTGACTAACCTATCCTGTGGTTTATTCTCTCCTTCATCCCCTTCTTTATTATTATGCCATCTGAGAATAATGAGCGAGACTAGAGAAAACTCTGTGGTAAAAGATAGTATGGTAAGCTGCAAATAGCAGAAAGTCAGAGCTGATTAAGGAACTACACAAAATTACACTTTTACACTTGCATCTACTTATCAAGGAACAAATTACACCCCATTATACATCATCTTTAAAGTTGGCCCAGTGAGTTTAAGCAAGTCTCCATTTGTGTAATTTACAAATTAATGAGATGGTTATAGGAGAGAAATCAACTGACAGGCATTATTCTTAATTATACGGTGGAGTTAATCTCTATTTTTTAACTGAGATAATTACTTCATGAGGGTGTATGGTAAATTAAACCAAATTAGAGTCTACCCCTTATTGATATATAAATTAAACTGTTTATTCCTTACTTTGATGTTACACCCTATATTATTTATGGAAATATGGTTATGATATGAATATGGTTTAACTAAGATACACTTTATGCAATCTGGGTCTTGTAAGATATCATTGGAAAGGTTATAATTTACTGAATGTGTTTATCCAATTTGTTTGCATGTATCATTGTTGTATCTGAAGTTGATAACATTGACCATGTCTCTGTATTTCAAATGTGCTATGTTGGATGAAGCCAAACAATGTTAGTGGCTTACTGAAGAAATGTACACAAGCATAAGGATTACCCCAGGAATTGTGTGCAATAGAAACCTCTCAGAGATAGATCTGTACAAGTGGGGGGAAGATATAAAAGAGGGACAATGACAACGTGAAGAGTTAATCACTCTCCTTACAACAACACACCTGAAAACACCAGAGGAACAAAGACTGAACTGTGAAACATGATGGTTCCAGGCTAAGATCTCTAACCTGTGTAAGAAAACCTGGGAAAGCCAAGGCAACTTGTGCCTTAAGAATCTGCCAGCCTGTTTATTACTCAGGGTGAGACTTTGCTAATTTGTATTCTACCTATCTAGTGTGTCAAGTTTAGTTTGCATGTTTTGTTTCATTTGCTTAGTAATCTGCTTTGTTCTGTTTTCTATCCCTTGGATCCACTTAAAATCTGCCTTTTATAGTTATTAAAATTTGTTTTGTTTATTATTAAACCCAGTTTCTTTAATTTCTAATGGCGTGGGGGAGGAGAAGTTGTGCATACCTTCTTCCACATTGAGGGAGGAGATGGATTTCATAATATATCTTTGGGTCTGCACTCCAAGGGAGGTGGACACCTGTGTCCTGGGGCAAGTCCCTTAAGCTGAGTCTTCCCAGAGCTGAACTGCAGCTGAGTGTTGGAAGAGGCTTTAATAGCCTGGCTCAGCAAGACAGGTTAAAGGGGGCCCACACTGGCAGAACAGGTAGACTCAGTGGTATCTCAGCACATTAGGTGGCATCCCAAGGGGTCCAACCTGTCACACTTACCTCGTAATTTTAGTTTTAATTGACATTTGTCTGCAATGCTGTTTGTGACTCAGACAAATACAGGCTGTGATCTGACTCCTCCTTGCCATGTTCAGTCCAAGGACCCCACAAACTTCTTGCAACATCAACATAAAAACATTCATCTTCAACAAATCATACAGTTATTATTTATGTGCAAAATTGGAGCCCCATGGTGCTAGACACTGTACATAGACACTGTAAAAGAGAGTCCCTGCAATGAAGAAATTACCATCTAAATAGACCAGACTGACAAAGGATAGAAGAAAGGAAAGAAATGAGGCACATACAGATTAGGCAACTTCCCAAGATCACACTGAGAAGTTACTTACAGAGTTAGGAATTGAGCCCTAATCTCCTGAGTTTCAATTCAGTTCTTTAATCACAATTTTCAGTATACATAAAGATAAATTATATGTACAGCTATGATGTTTGACAGTTAGTACTGGCTGTGACTCTGGGTGAAATCCTGGCCCCACTGAAGTCAAGAGGAATTTTGCTATTGACTTCAATGAGGCCAGGATTTCACTCCTGAGAGTCTCAGGTGCTTAGGGCTGCGAAAGTTTGCTTTTAGAACATGGCTGCCCCTTTCTCCTGAGAAACTTTCATCACATGTTCTTATGGACTACAAGACCACTAAGGCTTCATTCTGTGTTCAAGGCACGGTACCTTCAATTTGTCTCTATTTAAATAAGCAAATCATCTATAATCAAAACCAACTGCAACTTTTTTCATGTTTTTCATTCCAATTTCATGACGTTTTATCATCCCTTTGCAATTCTCACCTTGCTATCAGATTAAGGTCACTTGAAATACTAAGTGGCAAGAATTGTAGTTACTACTAATCTTTTCCTGAGAATCCATTTCACTGGTTCGGTGTCCTCCTTTCTAATAATAGCTTCCCATCAAATCTCCTTCTGAGAAAGAATTTTGTGCTTATGCACACATTCCTTGAGAGCTTTTTTTGATAACTACCTCTTTGGAGCTGCAATAAATTACTGTGTACAGTACTTACTCCTTACTGTAATACCTTTCTTGCAATGATAAATGTATTTCAGTTCACATGGCTTTACTTTTTATTAACTTGATCATAACAAAAATGCAAAAAAATATATTTTTTATGATCTTGAACTCTCAGTCTCTTGCTTAAAACAATGTTTCAGAGTAAAAGATTTGAACTAAGTCCAAGAAAAACAGAGGAGTATTTTGCTAACTCTGGGAAGATCAGGTACTTTATTTATTCGGATTCTGGTTTAAACACCTAAAGCAAAAGTTCCCCTTTGAAATGAACACAATCACTTAACAATTTCAGTGAGAACAAAAATTGTCCCAAATTCCCTTTTACTTACACTGGTGTAAATAAGAAGTAATGCATGATAGTTACGATGGTGTAAAACAGTTGTGAGGAGAGATCAAGATTTAGCTTTTCTAAATAAGAGATGATCCTCAATCTTCTTATAAGTCCTGATCGTACACCTATTGAAGTAAATGAGAGTCTTTCCTTTGACTTCAGCGGACATTGAATTAGGCTTATAATGCATTGTACTTTTAATCATTGTGAACTCTGCCATTGGATATGTGCAGATTCCTTCCACTGGATGCAATGACAATCTCATACATACATCTAAAAGTAGGTCCTTGAGGCATAGATTAGAACTCCAGTCACCTGTTTTCCCTACCTGCAACCTTAAGTGAACACTCTCCTAATGGCTTGTGTCCTCTAATCTGTACTGCATATGCTTGAATGGACTTTACTAGCTTAAATGCTTCCAGTAGGTTCAGTGTGAAGAGTGAGCCCTGAAGACAACACTGAAATTTGAGCCACAGAGACAGCAGGAAATGTTTGCAAGCTGTGCAAGGTCCAACAGCGATACTAAAACAAAACATCACGTCTCGAAGGAGAGCGCTGCATGCTGATCACTTATGAACCAGACTTCTTTTCTTTTCTTCCTTTTTTTGCACAGAGGAGAGACTGTATATTTCTATGGAAAAGATTACTGGAGAGAGTGCATTGAGAACAAGAATGAGCACTTTTAACAGATTCTTTATGCCAGAGGAACATACTCTATTCAGATGCATCTAAACCACATCACTAACTGCAATGTGCATTGAAGAAGATGCACTGAAGAAGTAGAGACCGATGTCCCTCCTAATAAGGACCCAGTCCTGCAAGCATGTTCTATGAGACGCTGAGGAGTCATCTTCTTCCAGTGATTTCAACAACAGTTGAGGATGTTCAGCACCTTGTAAGACTGGGCCCTTAGAAACACAGAATCCCCTCAAATAGAAGGAAGACAAATTCTTTCTAAAACAGCCCTCTGTCACACACATATTTAAACATGTCAGACTCTAAGAGAGTAGGGTGAAAGAGCATGATTGCCCAACACCGCAGTTCAACAGGGTCCTGTTTTGACATGAAAAATCATAGAATTTTGAAAGAGATGTTTTATGAATAGTGAATGTTTTATTCCATTTCCAGTCTTGCAGACTTGTCCTCCTTCCTGAATGCTTATGCTTTCAACTGCCCCTTTCATCTAGCAACCAGTTATTTGCAAGTTGTTCCTCACTTGAACTGGGCCCCGTTTTGCAGAATAATTTGCTATTAAGTTTAACTGCTGGTGCAGAATCCTACTGGCTCAGAGCGTGGTTGATCTGCTGACTTAGTTCCGTGCGGTCCATTTTCTGCTTGGCATAGAGCCATTTACACCAAGTGCACAATCTTCCCACTGGATACATTGTTCTAGCATTTGTTGTTTCCCGTGGAAGGACTTGAGGTTGCCATTGTGTAATTTTGGTCAATAAGCTCATGGTTTTGCATGGGTCTTTTGTTAATGGCATAGATCAAAAGCAGGACATGTAAGCCTTAGTTCAGGGTATCATAGGTTTGTGTCTGCCAGGTCACATGACTAGCTGTTCTATCTTATTTTTTTATGCAAAAATTGAGTGGGAGAGTTTACTGCACTAACATGAAACACAAAGGAACGTTTACAAGATCAGTTTACTACTTCAAGGAAGTTTCAAAAATATGACAGTAAAGATAAAAAGGACTAATCTGAGATGGTGCAATAGCTTTCATCATTCCAGCTCGTAAATGTCTAATCCCACTCTCTTTCTAACCATATTTATATTCATATAAATTCCATTACATTGTAGTATTTTTAAAACAAGACTATTTGTTGTATGCTACCCTTGTGAGATGGGTTTTCATTACAGCATATTTGTCTACAATATATCCCAGTTGATGAGGCTGTTCTTTATAATAATGAATAGGATGCAGTTACTGTAATAAAAATTCTACATAACATGCATACTTCCCCCCTCCCGTATTGCCCATACTCTTTTAATATGTATGCATATTTTTCACTTGACTTCACTCTGTGAAAACTGCATGCTCCTGCTGATACATACCAGAGATTTGGCTACTTGAACAAGAGGAGAAAAATAATTGAATGAACTATGATGCATCTGGCCTTCTTTATGGATCAAGGTGCACCATGTGCTTTACAAGTGTGTGGAAAACATACAAACCACTCAAAGCTTAATTTTTAAGCTCTGCATTGCCCTTGGCAAGGGACAATGCACAGCTGTGATGCCCCCCTCCCCCGTGATCAGTCCAGGGAGGGACTATGAGTCATAATTGGCTCTTTAGCCCACCCCTTGCTTCAGGCAGGGAGTAATCTGCTATTGGCCTGTCTACACCAGTGAGAGATTACTCTCCCCACTGTGCTGGCTCAGCTCTGCTGGTTGGCATGTTTTGGGAGCGAGGACTAGCCTCCAACCCAGTGCTCCACGCTGCCCATCCAATCCTCGTACATCCCTTTGAACAGCAGAGGTAAGCACTGGCTCTGAAGGATCTCCTCTCTCCATCCTCTCCTCCAAGCAGTGACCTGGAGGGCAGGTAGCCCAAACAGGGGAGTGAGGATCACCTTGTATCTCATTACTCCCCTGAATGTGCACTTAGGAAAAGCTATGCTCTTACCTTAAATTAAGATCTACTGTTGAACAGAGAAATCTGGGCACCCGGTCAACAGCAAATACCTATTAGGCCTAGGTTTTAATAGAAATAGTTTAACTACTACATTTGATTATAAAAGCTCTCTGTATAAATATAGATCTAAATATGAACCCATGTTAAAAATCTTGCCTAAATTAAAATAAAACACTCCTATATGTCCCCCTCCCCCAATACTTCACTGGGGTTGCCCCTGTGCATAGCTTTACTCATGTTAAGTCACTGGAATAACTCATCCAGAGAGTTGCACAGAGGTATAAGTGTTTGCACCTAAACCCTTAATATAGTAGTGTCCACTTCCAGTCTGCATGATTTTATATATGAAAACTAAAGAGCGAGATAGAGAGCATATTAAGCCTGAATAATAAGGTTACACAAACCACATCATGGTGAATGAAGTCTGAGCAGTATTTTATCTTATCAGAACCCACAAGTAAGTTATATTTTATCCACATTTTTCCTGGGCAGTGTTTCATATACAGCATTTGAAGGCTATCACAAGAAGATTTTAATGAGAAATTTCAGCATTTTTATTACATTCATATGGGAAGCATAACTTTGCATTCCTACATGTTTACTGCACTTTCCATAAGACTCTGGTTGTCGGGAAAAAAACAAAAAAGAAAAGACAAACATTTTAGATTAAAGACTGAGCACTCCATGGAAGTTCCCACATCCATAAGATTCCTTCTGTGGATTTCTCTGTTGGGTGCTAGTAGCTTATCTCCTGCCCACTTCAATCCCCTACACCTTGAACAGGATAACCCCAAGCAAACTACTGAGTTGCCTCACCCTTCTACTGTTTTTTTCCTCACAGAGGGTAAAATGTAGCACCAGGGCCATAGCAACTTGGCTTGAACATTAAAGATTCCCTGGCACTCTTTAACAGGGGCCCAGGTCTGTGGTCCTTACTCAGTAAAAGTCCCATTGGCTTCAGTAAGTGGTCAAACGAAGGTCAGAATGATTTGGACCCAGATTAGGCATTTTCCTCATTGTGGGTTGCAATTTCCCCCCCCCCCCCCCGTCTATATTGAATGCAGTGCACTAAGTGATTTCCCGTCTACCCCAGAGGTGACTGCATTTCAGTTATAGTCTACATATGTAGTCTATGCAGCATTTTGGGATCATTTGAGGAGGGCCCTCCATGGCAAATACCTTGGACTTGATTCTAAATTACATTAAGACCTCTTTATAGTTACTTTATTAGGCCTCTTTTTATGCTGCCATAATGGTGTAAGTGGGCCTTACTGTATTTCTGAATCATGCTCCTTGTTTGTATATTTGCCTACAAAGTGTTTTGCTTGTTTTACTGCATAAAACTGTATAACCACCATATAAAATGTTATGCATCTCTCCCCACTTCTTAGGAAAGATTTAATAGCAAAGAATGTAATGAGGACTCAGACTACCAAGATTTTATTATCTTTTACAAAATAGACCACAGAACTATTTACTGGGATACAATGAAGCACCATAAGCAACTAAAGCAAACCAAACCACAATTGTCAAATAAATGAACAAAGGACATTGTTATCCATTATCATTAGTATTTGTTTACTTTATTGCCTGTTTGTAAAGTTCAGTAATATGCAATAGGTCTTCAAGTCATTCGTGAGAATTACAAATGATCTACTGTGAAAAAAATAGGGAATTTAGGCACAAAAACAATGTTGTCTTGTACTATTACAGTGCCCAAAAGTGCTCAGAGCTCCTATCTAAGGCATTAAGCACTATGACCTGTCAGGTTCCCCCCAGGATCTGGCTTTAATTTTAGATGCAACATGGTCAAACAGGAAGGGGATGGGATGAGGAAGAGCAAAGGTCACTGCAATAAAATCATATGGCGAATAGGCATTAGATTAGGAAAAGAGGGTGAAAATGACTATAGGTTGGAGAGTTCAGCACTTCCCTAGGATGTGACAGGTTTCAGAGTAACAGCTGTGTTAGTCTGTATTTGCAAAAAGAAAAGGAGTACTTGTGGCACCTTAAAGACTAACCAATTTATTTGAGCATAAGCTTTTGTGAGCTACAGCTCACTTCATTGGATGCATTCTGTGGAAAGTGTAGAAGCTTTGTGTGTATAAAAAGATCTTCTACACTTTCCACAGTATGCATCCAATGAAGTGAGCTGTAGCTCACAAAAGCTTATGCTCAAATAAATTGGTTAGTCTCTAAGGTGCCACAAGTATTCCTTTTCTTCTTCCCAGGATATGAGTGATCCAAGTCGAAGTCCCTGCTACAATGACTGTTTATTTATACAGTGAGGAACAGCTTGAACAGGAGAGACTTGGAAAGCCCCACTTCAGAATATCCTGTAGTCCAGTGGATAGGGTACTGTCTTCCAGTGTAGGAGACCCAACTTCAAATCATTTCTCCACCTCTGGCGGAGGTGGGAATTGAATGGGCATCTCTCACAAGCTGAGAGAGTGCCCTCATCAGAGCTCAAGGCTATTGGGGGGGGGGGAGGGGGAGTCACTTCTTCTCTGGCCGTGCCCCAAACAAATGTTTCATTCAATCTGAAACATTGTTTCACCCAAAGCAGAATTTTTGATTTACCAAAATATTTTACCATTTTGTTTTTCAGAACTGCTTGAAAACTGAAAAATCATTTGCACAGCTCTAATTACATTGTTTTTCATATGTACTGATTAGGGCTGTTGAAAAACTTTCTATTGAAACTGTTTTCCTATGGAAAAACAGGTTCTTGACTAAACATTTTTGCAAACAGTATCTGCTTTCTGAAGAAAATTTCAGAATTTGTCAAGAAAACAAATAAACCCAAGACATCTTAGGTTGAATACTGAAATATTTCAATTCAAAAGATGCATGGCTATGCCTCATGGGAGTTGTAGTTCAGGTTCATTGCCATTTTCCACTAGGGGCTGGGCTGTCTAGGCAAACATTTCCCATTATTAATTATCATGGCCATGGATTTCTATGATGTACCCTCTCCCTTCCTCAAGAGATTAGAAAGTGGTGAATTATGACAGATGCCCAACCAGAAAGCCCAGTCCATAGAGGAGAATGGAAATGTAAGGCACCTGAAAGACGACAACTGCCATAATGTATTATTTATTAAGGGTGAAATTCACTCCTGCGTGGAAAGTCAGCATGAGGCCTATGTGCTACTCAACTCTCATGTAAGTGCTCTGTACAGAGGTGAATTTCACCCTAAATCCCCAATCCATCAAACACTATTGCACATCTTTAATTTTTCTCATGTGACTCCAGTGGGACTACAAACATGAGCAATGTTAATCACATGCATAAGTGTTTGCAGAATCAGCACCTAAGCTTTCTCCCCCACCTCCACCACATTTTGTCTTTTTAAATAGACAATTCTATTATAGTGGAATATTCCACTCTAGTAAGGGAAGAGGCTGGATTGTCTTGTGTTTAAAGCGCAGGACTGGGATGCAGGAGACCTCACATCAATTTCAGGCTCTGCCACAGACTTTGTGTATGACCATAGGCAAGTCATTTCACCTCTGTGCCTCAGTTTCCCCCATCTGTAAAATCAGGATAATAGTCCTTCCTTTATCTAGTCTCCCTTTGGAGACAGAGCAATAAATATAATGAAACACACAGGACATATGTTATTCATGTAACTTATTGCTCTACTGGAAGGAGTTCCAATACGGTGGTGATACAAAAAGAAAAGGAGTACTTGTGGCACCTTAGAGACTAACCAATTTATTTGAGCATGAGCTTTCGTGAGCTACAGCTCACTTCATCGGATGCATACCGTGGAAACTGCAGCAGACTTTATATATACACAGAGAATACAAGTACCTGTACACACTAGAATAGAATGCTCACCCCATCTATCATGGCTTCCCAGCATTCTGATTGCTGGCAGGAGACACTCTCCAAAACTCCAAGGAATCCTAGTTTCCGACAAGGAAGTAATGACTTGTATAAAACAAGCACTTCCTGCAGTAGCATGCACTGCTACTGACAAAACAAGGTTTACTAGCAGTTTATGGCATTCAAATGAAAATGCAGAGACAGGTGCCTGCCAACTTGAGCTGGGGTAAGTTTTTCAGAGCTGTAGAATGAGCTTCAACTTCTAAGTTACTGTCTTTTTCTTGACAAATAATAATCTCTTCACTTTTACAAGCGCTATATTATTTTTAGGTAAGAAAACACTATAAAGTTCATGTTTTATTGTTCCTTGCAGTTATATAAATTCCATTTGGCCAAAATAAATGTAATTCCTACTGTGTGAACTGGGGACCCAGAATGTTGATTTTCCTCAAGTTATAAACAATGTGAAAATATGTTATACTGGGTCACAATTTTCCACTGTACAGCAAAATATATAACTCACTTTTAATAACAAAAGAGCATATATCATTAAAGTTTCCTACTCCATGGAGCACATATTATGTTACTCTACCCAGCAAGATATATCCTTTCTACATACCACAATCTCTAAAATATTGTTTGACTGAACAAAAATATTTCAGTGATTCATTAGTACAACAGCTGTCATTTTGAAAAATTATTCAAATTAGTCTGTATTTATTAGTAATACTGAATACTTTTGAAGGCTAATGTTTTAGTAGCGCTAATATCACAGCATACATTTTTGCTACTCTCATCTTGTTATTGCCACGGTTGCCGGAAAGGAATTTTGGAGTATTATTTATTATTTTGATTTCTCTGGTGGCTGTCGGAATTTAGAGGCACCTCCCAAAATTTAACACACAGTTAGAAAAATCTAACATGTTCAGTACAATCACTTTGATTCATTAAGTTTCCTGTTACTAGTTTGCCAATTAATAGATGGTCTCAAAAGAATGAATGTGGGATTTTCTAAAGAACTCCGCTTCACCCTAACAAAATGGCAAATGAAATTCAATATGGAGAAGTCCAAAGTAAATGCACATTGGAAAAAATAATCCTAACTATACATTGAAAATAATGGGGTCTAAATTAGGTGTTACCACTCAAAGATCTTTGAGTCATTGTGGATAGTTTTCTGAAAACATCCACTCAATGTGCAGCAGCAGTCAAAAAAGCGAACACACTGTTAGGAATCATTAGGAAAGGGATAGATAATAAGACAGAAAATATCATATTGCCTCTATATAAATCCATGGCACGCCCACATCTTGAATACTGCTTGCAGATGTAGTTGCCCCAAAAAGATATATTGGAATTGGAAAAGGTTCAGAAAAGGGCAACAAAAATTGATTAGGGATGTGAAACGGCTTCCACATGGAGAGATTTTTAAAAGTATGACTGTTCATCTTACAAAAGAGATTACTAGGGGAGGGGATATGACAGAGGTCTATCATGAATGGGATGGAGAAAGTGAATAGGGAAGTGCTCTTTACTTCTTCACAGAAAACTAACCTTGGGGGTCACCCAATGAAATTAATAGGCATCAAGTTTAAAACAAAAGGAAGTACTTCTTCACACAATGCAGTCATTGCCCTGGGATATTGTGAAGGCCAAAAGTATAACTGGATTTAAAAAAAAGAATTAAATTAGTTCATGGAGGATATGTCCATCAAAGGCAATTGGGGATGCAACCCCATGCTCTGAGTGTCCCTAAAACTTCACCTGCTAGAAGCGAGGAGTGGACATAAAGGGGCGGATCACTCAAAATTACCTTGTTCTATTCATCCTCTCTGAAGTATCTGGAACTGGCTATTGTCAGAGACAGGATACCAATGGTCTGACTCAATGTGGCCATTCTTATTTTCTTATGTTTTCACAGTTTGTTAGTGGTGCTCTTGGGATTGGACTTTCAAAAATACTCAGTATTGGCCTAGCTCTGCTTCCACTGATGTCACTGGAAATTTCACCATTTACTTCCATTTAATTTCCAATTAATTAGCTTCCTCATATTTGTGTACTTCCACTTTCTGAAGTTAAAAGCTATTGTGGTGAGCTTCTCTGGCACTATTACTGAGCAGTTCAGCCATATTCACCTCTTGGACAAAATCCTGTCTTCCACTTAGGACTAAATCAAGAATTGCCTCTCCTTTTGTTGGTTCCAGGACTATCTGCTCCAAAAAGCAGTTGTTAATGGGGTCTAGAAATTCTCTCTCTGCATCCTATCCTGAGGAGATATGAACCCAGTCAATATAGATAGCTGAAATCCCCTTTATTATTGGGTTTTCTGTTTTTGTAGCCTCTCTAATCTCCCTGATCATTTCACAGTCACCATCCTGGTCAGGTAGTTGGTAGTAGCTTCCTAGTACTATATTGTTCAAGCATAGAATTTCCATCCTTAGAGACTCTATGGTAGAGGGGGATTCACTTAAGATCTTTACTGGACTCTGATTTTTTCCACATATATTTCCACTCCCCCCAGCACAATCTATTCTGTCATTCCTATATATTTTGCACCCTGGTATTACCACATCCCATTGATTATCCTCATTATACCTAGTTTCAGTAATGGATCCTCATTTAATACCAAGCACTCTGTTTCATTCATCTTAGCATTCGTACATTCTGTCAATATTCAGTTGCTTACCTGCAGGCGTTATATTTAACTAGAAATCTTTTACCTTTGACTGTTCTGCACTAGTTTCTACTTGTACTTCACCAGCGTCTTTTCTAAGCTCTTTACTAGAATATGGAGTTCCCCCTTTAATAAATTCATCTCTCAGGGATGTCTCTGCCTGAGCCATCCTGTTGGCTTTCCCCCAGTTTAAAAAATCCTCTACAACACTTTTTAATGTCACATGTCAGCAGTTTGGTTCTGATGAAGCCCAACCTGCCTGTACAGGCCCCTCCTTTCACAAAAGAGGCCACAGTTCCTAATAAACCTAAAACCCTCCTCCCTACACCATCCATCTCATTTTGTTTTCCTGATCCTGCACAAGGAATTGGAAGCATTTCAGAGAATGCTACCTTGGAGGTCCTGGACTTTAATCTCTTATCTAGCAGCCTAAATTTGGCCTCCAGGACCTCTCTCCTACCTGTCACTGTGTAGTGAAGTGCACTCACCAGTGCAGCACCTCCTGCTGGTCATCTTGGGAATTAGCTCTTCCAGCCTGGAGCACCCTCTGCAGGCTAGTGTCTCATCTGCCTTAGGGCTCCTGTGTCCCTCCTGGACCCCAGTGCCCCTTACCCTGGGATTCTACCCACCACAATACCCCAATACCCACAATACCTCCCAGGGGAACCCCCAACCCTCTAAACCCACCTTGCCTCAGTGACTACTGCCAGTCATCATCTAGCCCCCACTCACTGGGGCAGACTGCAGTGTATTGGCTACTCATCACTGGCAAGGGGGTTGGACTAGCTACCTCTGCAGCCTTTACCAAGGCCTGCAGTTTTACCAGGTTAGAGCTCCCTTTGCCCTGCCCCAGCACTACTCTGCTTAAGGTCCCTCACTCTCAGGCAGCTAGCCCTTCCCACCCCCAGGCTAGAGTGAGACTCCTTAGCTTCTGGCCCACAGCCCTCTTATAGGGCCAGCTGTGGCCTGATTTGAGCTGGCCTCAGCTGTGGTCAGCTACACAGTCAGCTTCCCCCAGCTGTTCTTAATCCCTTTCCCTGCTGCAGTCCTCTGCAGGGCTGCTTTTAACCCCTTCAGGGCCGGAGCAGGGGGACCACCACACTACACACTGGTATTACTATGTACCACCTTCACAGCTGGCAGGCAACTTATCATGCAGTTCTTTTGGTCACTACAAACCCAATTGCCTATGTTTTTGATAATCAAATCCCGCATTAATATTACCTGGCTCTTCCTAGTAACTGGGTGTCATAAATATAAAGGGAAGGGGTTAAGAAGCTCTGATACAGTACTATAAAATCCTCTTACCTGTAAAGGGTTAAGAAGCTCAAGTAACCTGGCTGGCACCTGACCAAAATGACCAATGAGGGGACAAGATACTTTCAAATCTGGCGGGGGAGGGGGAAGCCATATGCAAATATCATTTGTTACCTTGTCTATCTGTCTGTGTGATGCCTGTGCCGGGGACAGATCAAGAAAGCAAGCAATCCAACTCCTATAGAGTCAGTAAGTAGTCTAGCTAGAAAATGCCTTAGATTTTCTTTTGTTTTTGGCTTGTGAAATTTGCTTTGCTGGAGGGAATGTGTATTCCTGTTTTTGTGTCTTTTTGTAACTTAAAGTTTTTCCTAGAGGGATTCTCTATGTTTTGAATCTGACATGGAGATTATCTTCCATTCTAATTTTACAGAGTGTTTCTTTTATCTTTTTTTTGTTCTTCTAATAAAATTCTGTTTTTTAAGAATCTGATTGGGGTTTTAGGGTCCTAAAAACCCAAGGCTGGTCTGTGCTTATCTTGGTTATTCTCAAGCCTCCTCAGGAAAGGGGCTATAAGGCTTGGGGGGATATTTTGGGGGAAGACGTCTCCAAGAGGTCTCTTCCCTGATTCTTTGTTAAATCACTTGGTGGTAGCAGCATACTGAATCCCAGATATGGAGAATTTTGTGTCTTGGGAAAGTTTTAACCTAAGTTGGTAGAAATAAGCTTAGGGGGTCTTTCATGCGGGTCCCCACATCTGTACCCCAGAGTTCAGAGTGGGGAAGGAACCCTGACACTGGGGTTCCCTCCCCGGGAGGAGTATTGTCAGTGAGAAAGAATACCATCATCTGGAAGGAGAGTCCCAACTATGAGATTGTTTCTCTCCATTCCAGCTTGATGTTCTCCTTCTCTGAGACTTTCATCCCCCTTAACAGCACAGAAGCTGTCAGACTGGGACCACTTTACTGTGTCCCTGAAAGTCTCATCTATGTACTTATCTGTCTCCCTTAGCTCCTCCAGTTCAGTCACTCTGGCCTCAAGAGCCCATATTGTGTCTCTGATGGCCATGAGCTGCTTGCACGGTGCACACATATACACCATCTTCTCACAAGGTAGGTAATCGTACATGATGCATTCAGTACAATAAACCAGATAGCTCCCACTCTGCTGTTGGACTTCTGCCTGCGTTATTTTCACTCTTGCAGAGTTTTTAGTTTTGTTTTTATTTGTTTTGTGGAGGGGTTATTGGCCTAAGTTTAGCGTATATTTGTTGGGTGTATCTGGCTCTCATGCTCCCTCTCTTATTTCCCTCACAAACCTCCCCTGTTTGCTGCTTCTGTGCACTAGCTCCTCTGATTGCTTAGGAGCTGTCCTTTTAAACGCCTCTTCTCTTGAGTTAGCCCCACCTCCTTGTCAAGGGATCCTAAAGGGATTAGTGATCAAGGATCTAGAGGGTTAGTAAACTCTCAGCCATGCCTAGCAGGCTACTTGGCTCAGCACACAGCCCTCACAACAGACCATGCTATAATCAAGCAAGCACATAGCAACGAAAACAAGCACACAACAAACAAACAAACTGACAAACTCACCCATGGGTCATATAATCTCTCCTCCTTCACCTGGAGAACTTGCTCACAAAATTCCCCTGTTTGCTGCTCCTGTTCACTAGCATAAGGCTTCTCCAAAATCCTCCTCCTATGAACCCACAAGGTCACAAAGTGTCTGTGCTAAAAGTTGATCTTTATAGTATGCCCAGAAGATTAATAAATTCTGCCGCCATAGACCAAGAAGGGAAGAGAATTTCAGAGTCAAGGACCCCTCAGAGAACAGGCTAGCAGCCACTTTTTCTCTTCTATGGTGAATGAGATCCATCTTCAATTGTGCAGTATGGCAAAAAGAATGGGGCAGACCTGCAGGGACGTGGGACCCAAACTATTTAAGACGTCCAACATTAAAACTATGAAGTGTTGTTGTATCCATGTTGATCCTAGAATATTAGCAAGACAAGGTGGGTGATGTAATAACTTTTATTGGACCAGCTTCTGATACAAGAGATTTTTTCAGCTGCTCTATTCTGTATCAGGAATACAGCATTGAGAACATTGCCTCTACACCACTAGATGAAGGAAGGAAAGATCAAAATTAAACTTATTAAATTAGTAAAAATGGAGTGGTGATAGTGAATCCTAATGTTAAGATGCATATAAGTGTGTAACTGTTAATAGTTATAAGGATTTAATAACTAATAAATACAGTTTTAAGTGGTTACAGCTAGGGATAACAAGATCCTGATTTTGGAATAATTTGGCCTATAGAAAACAGGCAGGTTAAGGTAAGATAAAGGTCACTCCAAAACCTGAAGGGAGTGGTCAGTCAAACATGGTGCAGGTTTTCAATCAGGTCTGGCTTTGATTGACAGATGAGTTCACCAGCTGTGATTGGTTCATAAGACTAGACCAAATAGGGAAGCCTTTAAGATGATAGGTGGATGGATATGCTAATGATAAGGATTGAGGAAATAACCAATCGGAATAGGCCAAAACATGTATATAAGGCAGAGAGCTGATTGACTTGAGTTAGTCATTCTGAGACTAGGTGGAAAAGCAGGAGAGGAAAAAAGGAAGATTAGAAGGAGCTGAAATCACTGAAGAAGAGAAAATCTGTGGTAATAGCAGATATGACGACAGACAGATCAGAGGGAAAGAAAACTACAGAAAAGTAATAGGGCAACCATAGTATAAAACACCCATAGGATTTATGAGTATATGAGTCTCAGATAATAAAGTTGAATGGTTGTGTATATATCTTTGTTACTATGTATATGGTTTTAGTGTTTAAGAACTTGCTGTCAGCACTCTACATGTGACCACTGCATGTAGAATGTAATCACTTAAAAGTTAATGTGCTAATGAGATTTGTATTTTGTTTCTTGATATATGCTTTTAAGGTTTATTGTATCAAGGAATATTGGTATATTGAACAAAGATAATTTTGTTTTTGGGCAATTACTACCTGACTGTTTAATTCTTCAGTCAGAAAGCTGTATCCATATTTTCCCCAAGGGTCAACAGAATTAGTCTATTCTGAGGAAACCTTAGTAAAACTTATAGGATCCACCCTTTTTCACCTACAGAAACAGATAAATTGACAAGTGGGTTACTGATATAGGCAGGCCATTGTGAGGATGCCTGGAGTCTCATTTTGGGAGTAACACTTGTGTTGGAGAGAGAGACAAACTTTCAACTGACAACTTGAACTCCACCTGAAAACCCAAGGGAACTCAGTATAATGATCAGATAGTTGGTGATGTATATTGTCTGTGTGGTATCCCACAGGTTAAGTCAATACGTTTCGTATTCATTTGATCTTCCTTGAAGTCCCTTTGTGCAGCCCCATGTACTAGAGTCTAATCTTGAGGAAACAGACATAGATGATGGGGTGATGACTTAGGAGTTGCTCTGTACTAATTCATGAATACTATGATGCTCTGATTATGGAATATTCACTGGATGAATATATTGGTTTCATTTAGTAGAGGGATGTCAGGAAAAACAAACAGGAAGGAGAATTCATGGCAGGACAGAAAAAAAAATAGACTGACAGTTGGTACAAGACAATGCCAGGACAAAAACGGTCTGGGAACACAGAAGATTCAAAGACCTGTGGTAGGTTTATTAAAGAAACACTCTCTCAAGAAAGGGGGTAGTTATTCAGGGGGACCAGACTGAGCTGTAGATAATCACTGGTGGTGCCTGAATAAATTAGGACTGCTAAAGTTACCATCAAGGCAGGGTAAGATTTTAGGAGAAACAGAGATATGTGTTGACTGTTGCTGTTAAATGCATTGTTCCTATTGGTAAATAAACAATATTTTGGTTTAAGATGGCTGTCTGCTCACTACATGCACCACTGGTTGCAGACTCCTGAAGGGAAGAGCCACCAGTGCCTGAATTCAGCCAGAACGGCTGGGTAAGATGGTAGATACACAGATGCTATAGCCCAGGGCCTGATCTAGGAGTGGGAGAATTGCAGAATTCCACCCCCAGAGAGGTAAAGGCACAAGACCTAAGAGCTGAGGTGGTGCCCTCAGAAGGAAGTTTTGAACTCTCCTAGGCACGTGCAGGTGTAGATGCAGAATGGTATTTTGGCTACAGCTGCTATTTAATCATTTAAAAGCAGCCCTGGATCTTCTAAAAGCCTTACATTGTGAATTGAGTCAGAACTGGCAGATGCAATCCCTCAGCCATATGCAAATATCATTTGTTATCTTGTCTAGTTGCTCCGCTGAACCCATCAACATCCAGCTTCCCCCATTTGGGAAGGCAGTCCGTATCCATTTGGCAAGGCAGTCCATATCAAGTAATGCCCTCGGAAGAAGGAGCCTGTGTCCTGAATGGTAGCTTCTGCCCTGGAGGAACGCATTCACAATTTCTGCCAGCAATGGACCCATACTTCCACACTGTCCTTTGTCATCCAGGAAAGACATGGATCCAGATTACAGGCCAATGACAGCATGCTCAGAACTGTACAAAACACAGTGGAAGGCACTGATGCTGGCTGAAGGAATGAAACCCTGGCTATTGACTTCATTGAAGCCAGGAGTTCACCCTAAAAGTCCAGTTCTGCATGTGACGAACCTTATTCCATTTGGACCAAATAATGACCCTTGCTACAATTTGTGCAGGGTACTGAGGCATTTGCCAGCCATAGAATGGGCAGCTGCACAGTGGGGAGAGAAGCCTTAACCTGGAAAATGGGAATGGGAAGGGACAGGGAATAATTGGAGCCTCGGGTCCTCCCTCTTACCTATGCAGACTTGTGCACTGGGGGGGAAGCTAACCTGGAATGGGAGGGAGTGGAAGTAATACACGCCAGGAAGAGACGGCTTACTTCTCTTGTAGCAGAAGGGGGAATCAGGGACTGAACTGCAGCTTTGAGTCACAGTTTGGCTCTATGGGAAGCCCTGAACATAGCACAGACAGCAAGGTGCCAATCAAGCCTTGTAGGATGCTCTCACACATAAATATATAGGCCATACAAAGACTGAACCAATGTGAAAGCACCACATTAAACATACAAAAAGAGTATGAATGTAACTGGGGCAAAGTCATTTGTCTTGTGTAGAGTCATTTATTTGTGCCAGGGGGGTTACCACAGAAAGGTCTTGAAACTACAGTCAGAGATAAATAGCATATTATAATAGAGTTAGTAAATGCTAATACAAAACTGAGAGAGATTCAGGGACTGATCCTACAGGATATGGCATGTAGAAAAAAGGTTGTGGAGGGGGACATATTCCTTGGCTAGGATGTTATTGCATGTTTAGAGCCAGGGAAAAGGGACTTTCCTTTGCTTCTCCATCCATTAGAAATGACTTATCTTGTGCGAAGGGAAAAAGATCATAGCAAATATGGGCCTGATTCCCCACCGCCTTTCATATTGTGTAATTATGTCCATCTCTTCATGGTGAGTGTAAAATGCCACCACATCAGAACAGTAGCATGTTACTCATTGGCATGGTGTAAATGAATACATGAGGCACAAGATGGAGGGGAGGGCAGGGGAGGGGAGGGCTAATTCCTCTTACACTTGTCTTGTCATGCTGGATAGTCTACGTGGTAGAATTAATTACTTTTTCGATGGTATGAAGTGAGAGAACTTTGGCAATACGCAGCCACAAATGGACATTTATATATCTAGCTTCCCAAAACAAAGCTCAGTTTCGATTAGTACCCCCCAAGGACCATCTTCCTACTGAGGGGGCAAAACGAAGGAAATACTATTGTCTCTTGAGTTTCTTAGGTTACTGCAAATTGCCCCTCTCTAAAACCAAAAGACTGCTCCGTACATTGGGATTTTACTATCCCAATTCATCATAATCTCAAAGAGAACAGAAAAGGAAGTGTTTCTGGGTTTTTGGCACTCTGGTTTTCAGAAAAAAAGATAATTTCCTACTGATTAAAATATGATTTTTTTTGGCAAATCCTTTCAGCCAGCTTTGGAATCCCACAACCTTCCCCCTTCCAAACCTGGCAGGATTGACTCAACTTGAGTGAGCTCTTGGCTCACAAAGGTCCCTTAAACTCCTCACTATTTAAGCACTGATCCACGTGGCGCACCACTAAAGGCAAAAGAATCTGCCTGCATAGATTACAGGATCAGGACTTTAGATTAGGAACTCTCTGGGGCAGAGACGGTCTTTAATGTTAGGTATGTACAGCGCTTAGCACAATGTGGGTCCAATCCTGACTGGAGCCTCTGGGCACTATGGTAATACATAAAATAACTAATAGTATGTGAAGCATTCAGTCTAGAAACAAGATTTAACCTACCTTTACTTTTATTTTTTAAATTCCCTCCCCACCCCCCACCATGTCTCTGAAATCCTCTTTGCATTTCCCGGTTTACTGAAGATATCCAGATAGGATCAGGCCATGTTGTCTTATATATATCATTGTTTGCAGTGTGACTTCTGGGGCTTGTGAGGTGACATTCAGGAATATCTTCAATTAACTGGATTTGCTAGAAGGACTTCATAAAATGGGAAAAGATGGAATTTAAAGGCCTAGTTAAAACTTATTTCTGTGCTGAAAGCCCCCACAGCTTGGTTAGCAAGGCAGTCAACAGAGAAACCTGTTTCACTTTGCACTGCAGTTCAGCTATACAATTTTAAATAAAGGTCTTCCAATCTTCATAGAAGCCACAACTCACTACAAATATAAGAGATGCAATTTGGAGATACCTGATGGTCGAATGTGGTAAATACAAACAAAAAGGACCAAGAGCTGTTGCTAAATTATGTGTTAACTGTCATTCCTATAGAATAGAGGTTCAAGTAGAACTTCCCAAGTAAAACACAATATTTATATAATATCAGCTTGCTGGTCTGCCAAATATCCATTAAACAGTACAGATCTGGTACCATGGATCTTTGCAGTGTACCATTACAATTGATTTTACTGGCACAGAGAAAAGGACTTAACATTTGAAGTTGTGTTCAAGAAATATGAGCAATAATTGAAACCATCACAATATTTTCAACTCTTTTTCTTAGAGCAAGAAGGTCAACAGTCAAGAAAAACCCTCTCTCAACACAAAGCGTGAAAGCATCTGGTTTCAGCAGCAGTATTGCTCTCATGGAGCGTGCAAGAACATGCAGGTTTTAATGTTGACACTGCTGCAGTATGATCTTGGGCCATTCTTGGCCCCATACAGGTGGCATAAACCTCACACAAGTCCTTTTCACAGATACCTGTGGCATTAGGGAGTCGGCATAGAACCTCCAGCTGGCGTAGAACTAGCCAACCCAGCTCCCACCCCTCCCTCCTCACAGCCTCAGGTGAATGGCTACACTGGGGATGCGAAGGGTACCATGCTGGTATTGAGAAGGCGGGGGGAGGGCAAATGGCAGGAGCACAATTCACTCTGGCTATCCCCAATTGGCATATGCTCCCTAGGGGATCGCTACCAGCTGGTGCAATTTAGAGACGCCTCCAGCCTTGTACCTGAGGCCATCACTGGTTCTCTGATGCCAAAACCTCCAGCAGAAGCTGGACACAGAAGAGAATCCTGACCACTCTCTCAGCTTCCTCATCTATATATTAGGGATGGTAAAAGACTTACCTACTCCCTTGGTAGCTAATGTCTATCCAATGCATTGAGAATGTAAAGCAACATACAAGTGCTAAGTATGATTCTCCTTTGCGTACAGCACTTACTGACCTCTACTCACACTCTTGTAGTGTTGCCTATGAATCATGGGAATGTGTCCAATCCTCTCTGTCATTGAAACAGTGGCAGGGGCAACTGTAAAGTGAGTGGGGGAGTGCAGCAGTCACCTCAACTTTTCTGGCATTTAGCACAAGAAAGAGCCACCCCAAAGATGATGGGTTGAAAATGACTCATCTTCACACTGCATCTTTGTCACCCAGAGAGGTGACCATGCCTGCCACAGAGATATTGTACACCGTTACTATCTCTCTGAAATGACAGCTGTTTCATAGGGGTTTTGGAGAGAGCTGAGGGTATGCGTCTCACAAAGATGAAAGGGTAGAAAGGAGTTTCTGCAGGAGTGGCTGACTGGCTGAGCTCCTGTGGGAATAATTACTTTAATGCGGCTGGGATTTCACTGAATTATTAATTATGCTAGGGAGCCTGGAGCCTTGGATACATTTAATTATTTTACATTTAATTTAAATAAACAAGGGTATTTCTTGTCTGCATTATCTGATCAGATAACTATAAAGAAGATGAAAGCAACAGAAATAAGAATAAAATAACACAAGCACTAAGCACTGAGAAACTGATTTGCTACAAATATGCATCAACCCCACGATGCTACACACCCTTCGGAACCTAGCCTCTCAATGATAGTAAGCAGTACTTGAGAGAGTGCCCTGCAGTGGACTTACATGGTCTCTGGCCACTGTGAGATAGTCCACTGTGAATCCGTTTGACATGTTTATGTTCTGAATCCACACTCTAGCAAGATGAAGTCAGCTTTTGCATTTGATTATGCACATTGGGCCAAATCGTGATCCCACGGAAGTGCTGGGACTTGCTCTGGCCTATTGAAATGGGGCAAAGCTAAGATGTCTTAAAATATATTAGCAAACTCTATAATATATAAGACTCCTCTCAGGCCAACAGAAGGGTATGAACTCTGGGTCTTCCACATTAAAAACACAAGCCTCTGCTACTAGCGCTAAAGTATTAACACTATGAGCTACTGTCCCTGAACTAAATAGTAAAGCTCTCATTGAATTTAATGGCTCAGGATGAGGGACTAGGTCCCTTTGCTGCAAACTAACAGCTTCACAAACCTCTTTGAATCAGCCACTAGAGGATGGTGCATAGCACACGCCAAAGACAGGGTTACATTAACATTAAAACACAGTCAGTCTGGATAAAGAGCTTTTCACTCATTTGCAACACTGTTCATTGGTAGACAAATGGTTTTGTTCCAGAAAATAAACACTCCCCTCACCCCCTCAGATGGAATGTCTTGTAAAAAGTGAAGATCATAAATGCATAGCAGACACAGGAATTTATTTTAGATCAGTTGTGGCACAGAAGTAAAACAAACAAGAAAAAATTCACGTCGGGAGGCTGACCTCTCGTTGGTTTCTGGCTCAGAAGGACTGCAGGTGTGGCCACGTCAGGCCATACGTTTCTTGTCCTTCACAAGTTTCTGCACAGGGTTCACACTCCTCAATCACCTATATTCATGCTTCAGGGATTAAGCCGACCTCTAGCTATTGGAGAAAGGAAGAAATTTTCCCATGGGGCAGGTTATCCCATAACTGCCTACACTGCAGTGTTTCTTGCACCATGTCTCTCAAGCATCTGGACTCTGTCAGTAACAGGACTAAACTAACCCCTATTCTGATTCAGGAGAGTAATTCCTATGTTCCAATACTCACCAGGTTTGTGCCATGGTGCACAAAGGGTAGTGAAAGTTTGTGGTGTGGCAAAACAGTGGACTTGGCCATGGCAGGACTTCTTAAAACCCACTCCTGCTCAAACTTCACCGTGCAGCAGCAATTTTGGGCAAGAATTGTCACACCTGCCCAGATCCAAACAAAAATGGAGCAGCACACTGAAAGCAGCTGTTGATCAGCAGAATGAGGGGTGTTTGCCCCTGCTCGGGTGGGCATATTTGCTTCCTACAACTTCCTCCCCATCCAGCCAGCTCAGGACTTGATCCAGGCTGATTCTTGCCTTTTACACAGAAAAAACCTTACATTTCGGCTTTGCCAACTCTCCCAACTTTATCATGAGACACATAATGTTTGGTGTTTTTCTTAAAGCTACAGCTCCTGGAAATAAATGACTATATGAGAATCTCAGCTTTTCTTTGAAAATAAAGATTCCAGACCTTCTTCCTGGTGGCAGAGAAGCTCTTGCAAATGTGATTCAAGTGTACCCCAAAGGC